>NC_140505.1:157604058-158804058 GCF_964339955.1 Pipistrellus hanaki
ATCCTCATTCAAGGTATCAACTTTTCAAAACAGGTCTGGACCGAGATGCTGAGGAGGCAAAAGTGGAGAGCAGGTTCTGTTAAAACTTCTTTTCAGCCGAAACCGGTTTGGCTCAATGGATAGAGCGTCGGCTTGGGGACTGAAGGGTCCCGGGTTCTATTCCAGTCAAGGGCATGTACCTTGGTTGCAGGCATATTCCCAGTGGGGGGTGTGCAAGAGGCAGCTGATCGATGACTCTCTCTCATCGATGTTTCTAACTCTCTATCTCTCTCACATCCTCTCTGTACAAAATCAATAAAATATATTTTTTTTAAAAACTTCTTTTCAGCTTGTTCACAAACAAGGACATTCCTGAGTGCAAACGGATGAACTCACACCTGGGACACGTGGGCATCTTCCCTTAGAAATTCTGTGCAGAAATGTGGTTACGATGTAGACAAATGAAGCTTGTGTGTACTTCCCAAGCGCCATGCCTTTTGTGTGTGTGTTTTTGTTGGTTTGTTTTTACTACTGTCCATGGCTTGATTCCCAAATATAACACTTAGAAAGTTTGACACTTTCTAATCCTACTTTTCACTAAGGAAAAAAACACACACAAAAAACCCAAAAAACAAAAAAACACAATACGGTAATATTTAATTCAAATAAGTTATGTGAAACTTTGAAACTTTTAAAAGGGAAAATTACTAAAATAAGTTGGTTATAAAGAATATGAAATTAAATACGTGAATTCTCCCCTCTTTAATAGATAAACTTAAGTCCATAACATAGTATTAGTTCCAATTGCAAGAAAGTTTTGTTAGATGTGAAAGCCTAGGATTTTCAGCATTGTTTGATACAGGAGTGTGCTATATAGTATTTACGGCAAAACCAAAAGAAACCCCTCTATCTTTGTATATGGCATTGCCAACTTCTAACGGTGCATCTGCCACAGTGCAGGTGGCACACATGTCTCTATAAAATGTTAAACTGGATTGTTTCAACCCTGAGCTAAATTGACGTGCTTTCAATATAAACCAGTGTGACATAAAATAAACTTTTGATATGAAGCTCAAAGACAAAGAGGCACCGAACACCTAGCAAGGGGCTGAACAGTTTCCTCTGAACACATGCTTGCTAAATAATGGATTTAAGATGTAAATATAAACTTGAACCCATATTACTGGCTTTCCTGATGTAGATGTTTTTGCCTTCATCATGTTCCAAAAGGGTTTTAGGCAACTAAAAAACACTCAGACAATGTGATAAACTGGGAGTAAAGAAGAAGAAAAAGTGCATCAGAGTAACTGAATTAGATGGAGCCAGAAGGCATATACTTGACAACGTCATCTTTACTATATGATAAGATTTTAAAAGTACACATTACCTTTCTAGTAAAGATCCATGTTGTTTACTTTGTTGCATTTTCTTTTCTAAACACATACAGAATGAGCAGTAAATAGGATTTTTCCAACGAGGGGCTTGGGAACGAGGACTCTGGGTTTTGACATCTTTCATTCCAGAAACCATTGTTAAGGACCAAGAGCAGAAGGGAAGATAGTACAGACTCTAGACTCAAGTTTAGTAAAATCTGGGAAGGGGGAGGGGGGAGGGATCAGAGAGGCAGGGTCTTTACAGATTTACCTAAGCACAGGGAAGAGTGATAAAAGTGTGCTTGTGAGATGTATCATGAAAGCAAATGAACAAAACCTGTTAGAAATCAATATTTAAGACAAACAAGCAACAGGACCCATAAATCACTTCACCTCGGACCCCAGGGAATTTGCTTACCTATCGCTTGAGCTAAGGCAATGACAACCTCCTGACAAGTTGTGACTTCGGTGACCCCGCACACAATCCTCTGCACTCCATCCACCCAAACTTTAAGTTCCATGGTGCACCAGCCCGTCACCCGAGGGCCCTGAGACTGGGCATCAATGGTGTCAGGTCATGTCTCTGGCTCTGCAAACACGGAGAAGGCAGTCTGTGCAGTCAGCTAAAAAGAGAAAAAAAACATTTTTAATAGAATGAATCTTAGGATTTCTTCTAGTATGCAACTATTACACAAAGCAGTTTTTTAAAATATATTTTATTGATTTTTTTACAGAGATTGGGAGAGGGATAGAAAGCTAGAAACATTGATGAGAGAGAAGCATTGATCAGCTGCCTCCTGCACACTCCTTACTGAGGATGTGCCTGCAACCAAGGTACATGTCCTTGACCAGAATTGAACCTGGGACTCTTCAGTCCCCAGGCCGACACTCTATCCAGTGAACCAAACTGGCTAGGGCTACAAATCAATTTTAATATAGGATGATCCTACTACCATCAATGACCATGTGCTTCCTTATTTTACAGAACTGAATTCAGCCGCATGAATGCAACTGACCTGTCATGACAATATTTCATAACTGTTATTTTCATAATTATAGTTTTAATTATAATTGTCATTTTAATCGTAAGGCCACTCCTATTCGGTAAATAAATCTCATTTACTTGACTAAGTCCCATTGCTCAACATTTAAGCTGTTTCTTTTTTTAAAAAAATTATTTCATTAGAATCATTTCTGAGGTTAAAATTTTTTTTTTTAAAGTGTCATTTTAGGAATTGTAAATAATGGAACCAGTTTCTACAGCCTTGCAGAGGTGTGTGCATAACTCCAGGGCAGTCCTTTGATCTGTATGTCCCTTGCCTTCCTCTCTTCCCCGGGGACTGAGTGCCTCTTCACCCCTCCCCGGTGCTTCACAAAGCACAGCACAAGGCTCAGGTGAACAGAGAATATTAGTTAAAGGAAATGAATTCCTCTGGTGGCTGACAACTTCCCCATAGATGTCCTTTTCTCATTTACTTAATTAGGGTTTGACAAGTTTCTTAAATCACGTTATTCTAATAATATAAACCGTAACCTTTTATTACACTTGCCATTTCCCAGTGTTTGATTTTTTTTTTGTTTTTTGTTTTTGTTTGTTTAGCTGCACTGCATGTCAAGCAGAAATTTTTACTTTCTCCTACAGTCAAGCCAAATGCCTTGATTTCTTCTATTCAAGTGTCATTATGAGCCTGCTAAGGATCAATTACACACGGTTCTTTTTCCTATGAGTACTGAAAATCTCCACTCTTCCTGCATCAAATATTTAATCAAATATGATTTGTCTGTCCATTGTCCCATGGTTGTCCAATTTTTCTGTGGTTTTTTTTTTAAAAAAATGTTAACGTTTATGAGGTGTAATACACACTGATTTAATTAGAAAGAACATGACTTGGAGGTTTACAATAACAATGGTGTTTCGAGATTAATGCCTTATTAAAAAGCTTCTTTTAGAAACCCTAAAATTTTTCTTGTATTTCTCTTGTGGTATTTACTACAAACAGTAATTTAATTATGTACATTCTCTTACAGGACCTAAGACAGTTCCAGGCCACCTGGCCACCTGGGTGAGTTGAAGGAGAATATCAATACTCTCACTTTCTCTAGGGACGTTACAAAAATAGTTCTTGTCATCCCGAAAACAAGAGGAAGGACTGACCGAATGCTAATTTCCCAGCACGTGCTTTAGCTCTCCCTGCAGTGCTAAGGCGGTTCATAAACCCCCATGCAACCAGAGAAAGGGGCCACTGCCTGTGACGAGCTGATTCCGTAACGGTGTTCCTCAGTCATGGAGTCCTGTGAGCTCTTACGGGTTTCTGGGGGGAAAGGGTTCTGAAACCAACGAATTGTAAGGAACACAGTAAATAAAATTTTAAAAGCTCCCTTAATGGGCTGGTGCGCACTCTACACGTCAAGTAAGAGGTTTATATGCTATTGTCCCCAATCCATTTAGAGAACATTTAAAGGAAGGAAAGAGAAGACTTAGGACTTAACAGAACTTGTTTCCCTCTCTGCTAGACATTCTCTATTAGAATCAGAATATGCATGATTCTGTCTTGGAATAAAGTTAAGTTTAAAAAATGGCCAAACAATATATATTGTGTTAAATTACAATAATATATTAAATTTGAATTATTTGATTTAAATAAATGAGCTGGATAAAACAAACAAACAAACAAAAACTCCGTGGCGTTAAAATCTATTGAATACCTAATTTCTTATCATTAAAAAAATTTTAAACTTGGGAAACCTAACAAGAATGACAACAGATCTCATTACAAGTCCTTCTCCCCACCAAGAAACCTGTCATTTCAAGGAAACTTACAAAGCACCGTTTTTTAAATGTCTACAAAGGTTTTAGTACACCACCACATATTTTCCTACCCAAATTACCACAGTTTCACCTTAATGAGCTTTTAATCATTAAGTGAATACAAATGAACATAAAACACATGTCCATCTGTTAACTATTACAGAGTTATAATAGTTATAGTTATAAAGCTCATTAATAGTTAATTAATGAGCTTTTAATCATTAAGTGAATACAAATGAACATAAAACACATGTCCATCTGTTAACTATTACAGAGTTATAGTGATGTGGGAAAACACGGAGCACAAATCACACTGCCCGAGTTAATCACAACCTGCAGGGTCTATAGCCACTGGATCACAGACTTCCTACCACGGGTCATCACAGAGAAGCCCCGAGTCTGTGTGTCTGTTTTAACACCACTAATATAATTCAACCTTGAACTGTTGAGGAGGGCAGGAAAAATGCCTTCATGGATCAGGTCAATGAACCCCATGGCCCCACACTTTATTTCTAGAAGGGCCGCTGGTTTTAGTACATGGCTCCTGTCGAGTTTGGGGCTGTACTGACAACGATCCCTAGGTTCCCTAGAGCCATGAGAGTCATTTGAAGAATCCATCTTCCCAGCAGAGGCCCCTAGAACTCCCCGCTCTTTCTCTCAGACCCTCCAAAGCCCAACTCCGAAAGCTCTGCTCCCAGCCCCAGAGCTAGACAGGAGGGGAAAAGTCCTACATTGTAGGTGCGAGTGATGGACAGGTCATCTTTGGAACTAAAGACTCAGGAAGCAAACAGGCTTTGGAATCCCAGTTGGAATTTGGAATGGTTTTTGTCCACGGAAACCATGATGCAGGTAGAAGTAAGGTTCTACTGTGAGGGTATGGATATAAGAAGCATGTGTTTTCATTATGAAGTTTCTATATTCAAAGCACTACCATTTTAATAATTTTGATAAGAACTAAGTTTGTTAGGTAACATGCCACTGCTGAACAAGTGTTCTTTAAGAACCATTTACTATCTTAAAAGCCTACTGGAATTAAGCATCTGAATTTATGGAAACACTTCCCCAAAATCAGTGGAATTACATTCAATCCTCATTATTCATCGTTTCCTTATTTGTGAATTCACCCACTCACAAAGATTTTTGTTGCTGTTAATCCTCACCTGAGGATATTTTCCCAAAATTTTTAGAGAGAATGGAAGGGAGGGGAGAAACACACAGAGAGAAACATTGATGTGAGAGAGTTATGTTGATTGGTTGTCTACCCCACGAGCCCCACCCAGGGCTGGGGATTGAGCCTGAAACCAAGGTACGTGCCCTTTACTGGAATCGAACCGGGGACTCCTCAGTACTCAGGCCAACACTCCATCTACTGAGCCAAACCAGCTAGGGCACTAAGATTTATTTTTAACCCCCAAACTAACACTTGTGGCACGTTTAGTCATTTACAGACATGTACACAGCAGTGAACAATTTGAGTTCCCAGCTGAGGCTAGACAGGTCTTTGCTCTGCCTTCTTGTGTCTGCTTTCATTCTGTCAACAAGTGTCCTTGTCAAAGTCTATTTAGTGTTATGTTCTTGCATTTTTGTTGTTGTTGTTATTTTTCTGATTAAAATGTCCCCCCAAGCATTGTGATAAAGTACTATCTACTGTTCCTAAATGCAAGAAAGCTGTGATGTGCCTTAGGGATGTGTGTTAGATAAGTTTTGTTCAGGCACAAGCTATAGTGCTGCTAGCTGTGAGTTGAATATTAATGAATCAACATTATATATTAAATTAGAGGCCTGGTGCAGATTTGTGCACCAGTGGAGTCCCTCAGCCTACTCTGTGCCCTCTAGCAATCCAGAACCCCTCGGGGGATGTCTGACTGCCAATTTCAGCCTGAAGCTGGCTGTCCAACATCCCCTAAGGTATGTGTGCAAAGCGGCAGGCGGCCAGGGAGGAGCCCGAGCCTGGGCCAGGCGTCATTCCTGCTAATCCTGACATCGCTGTGCCTGCTGCCACTGCCACCACTTGGTAGCGCTACTGTGGAAGCGGTGGAGTCTCACACCACAGCAGTTGTGCTTGCCAGCCAAGAGCTAGGCATCTAGCACCTGTCAGTCAGCTGAGCAGCACTCTTGCTGTGGGAGCACTCTGACCATCAGGGGGGCAGATACTCAACGTAGGAGCTGCCCCCTAATGGTCAATGCACATCACAGTCAAATGATCAACCCGTCAACCAGTCGCTTAGGGTTTTATATATATATATAGACTAAAGGCCCAATGCATGAAATTCATGCAGGGGTAGGATCCCCAGGCCTGGGCGGTGATCAGGGCCGATCGGGGCCTTCTGGCTGCCGGCTGGAGCCTTCCTTCTTTCTGTACCACCTGCTAGTAGTCAGCGCATCTCATAGAGAGCGATCAAACTCCTGGTCTCCCGGTTGAACTCCCAAGAGGACACTTTGCAGATGAGGCTTTTATATATATATAGATATGGTGTCTTTAAACAGAAAAAAGATGTAAAACAAGGTGATGTATTGATCACTTGACAAAACTGTTGTGACCCAAGGCTCTGGTGAATAACAAGAGGTGACTGCGTACTCTCACACAGTATAACTTCCTATGGTGGTAAACATTAAGCTTCTGTGTAAATTCCATTATTTCCTGGACACTAGACACAAGCATACAGACAGACAGCTTATTACCAATTTTAACGTTTCCTTCATTGCTAGTTTTGCTTAAGACCTAGGGTTACTGCATACCATAGCTTTCTTTGTAAAACCAGTATACAGATAAACTGAGTTATAATAAAGTTCTCACAATCAGAGTAGCTACTTTAATTAAATGAAATGCTGATGCTAGCCACTAGTTGCTATTGTTGGTTTTTTTGTGTTTTGTTTTTTTTGTTTGTTTGTTTGTTTTTGTTTTGTTTTTGTTTTTTTTTACATCAGAGAGCAAAATTCAGCACAATGAACACAGTATATTCTGAATAGTAGTTATTAGAATTACTAATAATCAGATAAACTTTTCTTATACCCAGAAGTGTTAACAGATCATGAAACAATATCAAAACCTTTTAGAAATAAAGTACTTTGCTAGGATGGTACTCATTTGTGAACTAACAGTTTGGATAAATTCTGACCAGTCAATTATCGCTCTGAGCAAAAATAGAGTTAATATGCAATAATTATAATTTTAAAAGCAGGTTCTTTACAATTACCTATATAAGAAAACAGATACAGGTTTCCAATAACTAGGGCTATTGGAAACTACTCAAAAGTAAGGTCAGTTTCAAAATAATTCCTTCTACCAGTCTAATATACTAACTGACATCTTCAAAAAGTCATTTATTTCCTCTTTGCCCCCTCGTCTTCCACTCCCCATTGCCCCCCTCCCCGTCCCGCTGCCCATGGTAGTAGCTACTTGTAAAATCATTCTAATACCTCATGGTAACACAATAATATTTATTAGATTGACTTTTTTTTGTTGTTGTTTGTTTGTTTTTAAATGTCTAGCTCACAGAACACTAATAAAGCCAGTGTTAGTAATAAGGCCTACACAGCATCATACCTAGGAAGGAGTGAGCAGAGGAGAAGGCATGGAGAGGTCAGAGCGCCCATGGGTAGTAGGTTGAAGGGATGTCACAAAAATGATGGAAAGGAAGCAGATACACACTATTCAGTCTAGATCAAGGCCTCCGATGGCCCTCACAGCCCTCATGTAAGCCAACTCCTGACGGTTGCAATCTCTCTAGTGGCAGTAGCCTGGGTCGACTTTAACAAGAAGGCCACGTTTCACCACAAAATGCCACTAATCTTGCGTGGCACGTGCAACTTCTCTTTTTACTTCCTTTCTACCATTCCAGCCTTGCCACATTCTCCTTCTCAAGACACAAGCCTACCAGCAACACTAAAAAAATACATTTTGTTCTACGTATTTGGTTCTAAGGAAGCTGCGGATTCCTCACACCTGCAGATGTCAGAGTGGGATGGGCATATGCAGGTCCTTCCTCCAGGCACGTAAAGGTCACCCATTTCAAAAAGCGTCAGAGCTAGCAATGCACTGGCCATCAATTAGTACCATCATCTCACTGAACACAGAAGGCTGAGGCCAGGCCAGATCATATCACTGGATCCAAGCCACGTGGATAGATGGTAGCAGAGCCAACCTTTGGAATACCATATTAATGTAGATTATTCTGAAATCTGAAATTAAATGACTAAATTTTACATATATTGAAATAAATCCAGTGCCCAGTACAGATGTTATTGAGGGAGTTGCTCTTGTAAAGAACTCTGGTTAAAACAGACCATAAAATGGGGGTTACCACAGGCATAAGAAAATTAGCATAAAAAACCTATATGTGGTCTGTTCTCGCTAATTTTCTTAAATGTTTATGGTAGGTGGAACAGCCGGGGACCTTGCAACTTAATTTTATTGGCACAAAAATCTCTTAAGAAACATAAAAATAATAGATCACTGGGTTCCACTTCTTGCTCGAGTACTATAAAAAGCCATCTGTTTTGCAATTACATCTTCTGTTAGGTCCCAGCCTACTTTTTTGGGCCTTCAGAAATAGTTGAAAGCATGTGTGTAATCCAAGCTCTGTGATGTTTAACTCCTGGTAAAGCTTAGTATGACAAGAGACCATACTTTGAAAACCTTAACGTGAAAAATCCTCAACTCTGGCATCAATTATATTTGTGCTTTCTGCTACATGTGCTATTTCGTGCTCTCTTTCAGAATCGGTAGGAAACTGGCAATAAGCAGATAATGGTATAATGTGTTTCTACTGGGGAAAAAAATCACTGTAGGTGATATTTAAAAGACAGATTTAAGTACAAATAGATTTGTGATCTTCCTCCTTAAGCAGATATACTTTGCTACCTTCATTGTAAACCAACACTTCAAAAGAAAATATGTCCTTGTTTTTACTGAACTAGCCAGGAACAATAGTAAACAGCTAACACTTACTGTACTCTTACTATGTGATAGATGCAAAGGTAACCGTTATATACACATATACAGTACTTTACGTAATCCTTTCTATCAGTAACTCGTCCAATATTACTCAGCCAGCAGGAGGCAGATCCAAATGTGAAAATGCTCAGAACCACTAAAAAGCTACTTATTTATAAGATAAAGTTATTGGTCGAGTCTGCAAGGACATTTGGAATCGCCAATCCTGGCTCAGGAGAGAAAGTGATTCAGCAGATGTGACAATGGGATCTATAAATTCCTATGCTACTAAGCTAGGTAATATATTTGACCTAACTGTTGCCACAGAACTGGGATGTAGCGAAGAGCAGATGTTCAATAATCAAATCGGACTTAATGAGGCATCCCTGGCCCTTGAGGTTTCTGCCGGAATAGAGCTGGGATCCGAGGCAAATATCACCAGACCACCAGTGTCGATGGCCTTTCGACTACAACAGGCTGTCTGCAAAGCAGGATCATTTCTCCTCCACACATGAGTGTATGTGGCTACTTGCTTTCTGATTTTTTTACCCACTTCAAATTCTTAGACACCATTCAGGTATAATGAATCAGTTTCCTGATGTTAGTATTCATGGTATTCTGCAATGAAACCCACCATTTTACTTAATAGAGGATAAAAAGACATGTATTTTTTATCTATGAAGTCAAAATCACCATAGGCTTCTCACTCATAATATCATAACTATTGAGCCCATCAATTCTGACACACAATTTTTATAGTTACAATTATGTGTGTAAACTCTTCAAAAAAAAATTTTTTTAACTCATAGCCACAATAGTGACTTCAAATAGCCAAACTTTATACATCAAAACATGTTCGTTAGCAGGTATATGTTTCTAAACTAAATTAATAGGTAAACATTTCAAAGCCAAAATAAAATAATTTGGGGAGGAAATAGTAATAAAATAAATATATTACTAAAGGAAAATTTTAGCTCCTTGGATCAAAGGGGTTACCAGACTAAAACTCGTACTAACTTTAATTTTAAGATTTAACTAATGCAGTAAAGTAGAACAGTTTAAATGTTTTTTTAAAAAGATTTCATTACTAAATTTATTCAGTGGCTAAAGTACTAAATGCTTTAAGAGTATGAAAACCAGAGATTATATTTGGCAAAAAACTAAAGAAAGATGCCTAATTCCTAAGAATCTCTGTTAAACTAGAACTATTCCAAATCATAGAAAACCAGCGGCTCTCTCTATGGAGGACACCCTCTTCTTTCCAAAGAGTGTGCTTCCCCCACCCCCAGCGGACCATCCTCTCCTCTCTTTCATCTCTCAAAGCCTCTCTCCACGCCCCCCCCCCCCACACACACACCCTCCTTTTGCTGTAACTTGTTTCCTGAGCCCATTTCATCTATGGTTCACTTCTATTTCTGACTTTCTAAATAGATTCTCATAAAAAAAAAAAAAAAAAAAAAATTTAAGAAGTATCCATTCAAACAACTTGAAAAGGTAGTTAGTTTCCCCTTACCCTTTAAATAATAATTTTGTTTATTCTGTTTATTTCCTGAAGAAAATCTAATTAAGTAATTAAATCCCTAGATAATATGCAAAAATAGGTGCATTTTTGGTGATATTTTGAAGTAATAGGGCCCAGCCAGTGTGGCTCAGTGGTTGAGTGTTTACCTATAAACCAGGAGGTCACACTTTGATTCCTAGTCAGGGCACCTGCCTGGTTGTGGGCTTGATCCCCAATTGGGAGGTGGGGGGGAGCAAGAGGCAGTCGATCAATGATTCTCTCTCATCATTGATGTTTCCCATCTCTTTCTTCCTCTCTAAAATCAATAAAAATATATTTAAAATTCCTTTAAAAGTTATAGGTATTTTAATAGAGAGGTTAGTTATTCAGTGTGACAAAACAAATAACGCTATCGTCCCAAAGTGCCACACTATTCCTCACCCTATCATTAGTGGCCATTCTCTTTAGCTACCGTGTGCCCTCTGCACTGGGCACGTGGTGAGCTTCAAATAACGTGGGAAGTGTTGGACGGTTGAGTGGGCCTTCGGTGTTATTAAAGAAAATAGATACCAAGTTTGAGATGTGTACTGTGAGATTTCAGGGCACAAGACCAGATGTTTATTGTAAATATTGTCAGTGATACTCTACTAGCAGTATCCCATTTGTTGAATTGTGCTTACTAGGCCTATTCCCCGCCCTTTACAGAAGCCACAGCGCCAGGAGAAGATGGCTGTGAGCTGTCCATCAGCAGTCAGACTGAGCGAGGAAAGCTACACGCCTAACCTAAAATACGTGAATCAATATAAAAGACTCAACTACAGGGTATTGCTACTGAAGCAATTAACTGTTTAAAAATCCCAGTACGAGTTCCAAATCGAACTGCTTGCTTAAGGGGAAAACACCCTATTGTTTGTTAGGTTTAAATAAACTTATTTGCACTTCATTAGCATATCTGATTTCCATCATGTGTTTATGTTTTACCAAGTCCTACCTTTTCAGAGAAGAGAGCGAAGCTCAAGCACTGGTAATCCAGTGGTAATCCTGGCCAAAGGTCGCCTGCAGAAGCACCAACCCATGGAATGAAATGGGTAAAAAACATGGCCACGAATTCCTCCAGGGGCCACTAAAACCTGCCTCTTGCTCCCTCCTCAGTGAGAAGGAGAGCAGCAGCCAGGTAATAAGTCACTAATTAGACAGTGACTGGGGATGACACTGGGAGAGTGTACATGTCTAGGGTAAAATTGGACTTTTAAAAACATGTTTTAATTGAAGCATAACATACAACTTAAGTGTGATAAATTTCAAACACACCCATCTAACCACACCCAAGATTAAGAAGAACCCCTCTCCGAGTCCCAACCCTGCCCCTGAAAGGCAACCATCATTCTGACTCTATCATCACCATCTAGTTGTGCCTGTTTCCGAATTTCGTGTGAATGGATGACAGCTTTCGAAGTGGTGTCTGGTTTCTCTGGTCTAACGGTATGTTTGCTGAGCTTTGTGGCTGCTCCTGTGCACAGTGGTTCATTCTTTCTCACTGCAGTAGAGCTCTCCATTGTATAAATATATCACAACTTGTTCACCATCTACTGGTTTAGGGCATTCAGGTTGTTCCTAGTTTGGGCTATGATAAATAATCCTGCTTTGAACACTTATAGCTGAGTGCATTTCCTGCATCCTGCACCTGCCTGCTAACTGGTCCATTCCCCTGTCTTCCCATCCTGCCTCTCTCCCCCTATGTATCCATTTTTATCGGTTGTTGCTAAAGAAAATCTTTCTTACGTTCAGGTTTGACTCCACATTCCCGCTCAGAACCCTATAATGGCTCCCCATGGCCTTCAGGATAAAATCCAACCTCTTCACAGGTCATGGAGTATGTATGACCTCTTGATCACCTTGCAACTGTTGCAGTTGCCCTGAGCAAAGCCAAAGCATTCCAGGTCTCTATGTATCGTTCTCTCCAGCATCTCTGTGCTGCATATGCTGCCCCCTCCTTGGAAAATGCTTCTGATTCTTTTTCTTTTTTTTTTTTTTTTTATTATTTATTTATTTATTTATTTATTTATTTATTTTTTACATATTTTCTTGATTTTTTTTTTTATTGCCCCCCTCCCTCCTTCCCACACATCCCCTCCCTCCCCATAGTTTTATGTCCATTGGTTGTACTTATATGCATTTATACAAGTCCTTCGGTTGATCTATTATCTCCCCCTGATCTCCCTCCCCTCCCCGCTGTAATTTGACAGTCTGCCTGTTGCTTCTGATTCTTGCACATCCTTCAAACTCACCTCAGCCTCCACCCAGGCCTCTCTTCTGACCTGGAGGTGGCTGCTCTCCCATGAGCTTCCAAAGCACCATGTTTTTGTTTTATCTCAACAGTTCTCATCTGCCTAACCCCTCTGATTCCCATACTACTGCTTGAAGCCCTGGCACTGTAGCTGAAATATGTCACACCTTAGTTTGCTCAATAGCACAGGTGCTAACTGCACAGGACAGAAACGGACAGTTTGCGTTTAACTGGGGAGAAGAGCACAGAACTAATGCAGAGGTGTCAGTGTGAACCCAGAGGTGACAGAATCGGTGTTCAAGGACTTTAAGTCTAGAAAAGCCCTGTAGTATGGATTTAAACTCCTGGAATACACGTTAAAACTTATTATTAGAGACACCATCGTAAATATTATACCACATTGTAAAATTCTTCAATATGTCCTAAGGCAATACTTAAAGAAGAGATACTATTGTTCTAATCTACAATTTGTGATTTCAATGTGATTATAAATAAAATGTTTAATTGAAATCATTTGTATAGATATTAATTTGTAAATACTCAGTGAAAGAAAATGTGCAAGTAAATTGTACTTACGAAAAAGTCAATAGGAAAATGACCACAAAAAAAGATAATACTAATGTTGAGGAATTGGAAAAAATTCAAAGTATAAATTCTCCTGAGACAGCTCTTTTTCAACACTTTATCACTTAAGCAAAGCTTTCTGCCTCCCTGAAAACAAATTAATCAAAATAGTCTAAATGTCACCAGCCACATGGAAGACATGTTCCACCCTAAAAACACAGAGGGTTTTAGTAAAAAGAATGTAAGGAATCTAATGAAATCAAAACAAAAGAATTGATAAGGTAAACAGCACAGATTTCTCAGCTATTTTTAGATTCCGGTTTGTAAATTACCTACCTAAATAAATTGTCTAAGATGATGAAGACACACACACACACACACACACACACACACACACACACTGCTGTGGTTAATATTCTCTCCTGTTTATAGCTTGGGAATATACAGAGTAAACCCAACATATGCTTTTTGCTCAACTGCTCCTTCAAATATATTATTTGTTTTCTCAGTCAACAAGTTCTTAAATTGTTTGTTTAGCTCCTTTTGATGAGGAAAACAAAGTAACCTTTTTGACTTATGTCTATATTATTTTAGAAAAGAGTTAAGTTAAATAAACACATATCTCATTTCATTTTTATTTATTTAATGATTTAAAATATATTTTTAATGATTTCAAAGAGGAAGGGAGAGGAAAGATAAAAACATTAATGATGAGAGAAGCACTGATCGGCTGCCTCCTGCATGCCCCCCTACTGAGGACCGAGTCCACAACCAGGGCATGTGCCCTGAACAGTGGGGAATAGAACAATGACCTTTTGATTCACATGTTGATACTCAACCATTGAGCCACACCAGGTGGGCTCTCATTTTTTCATTTTTTCATTTTTAAAACTAGACTCCAGCCGAAACTGGTTTGGCTCAGTTAGAGCGTTGGTTTGCGGACTGAAAGGTCCCAGGTTCGATTCTAATCAAGGGCATGTACATTGGTTGCGGGCACATCCCCTGTAGGGGGTGTGTAGGAGGCGGCTGGTCGATGTTTCTCTCTCATCGACGTTTCTAGCTCTCTATCTCTCTCCCTTTCTCTCTATAAAAAATCAATAAAATATATTAAAAAAACAAAACAAAACTAGACTCCAAAAGTTCCAAACCATTTATAATAACTAGTAATTATTTTTCTTAGTGTGATTCAGCCACACAAAAAAAGTTACCAATTAAGTTTTGGATATTCTAAATTTGTAAAAGCAATAAACATTTCTGTAGAGCTATCCAGCAAAATTAAAAATTTGCATCTAGAGCTGAGAAGATGGGTCCAACACATCCAAGTATCAGAGAGGTGACATAAAGCCATAAAACTCACTCACTTGTACCCTAATTACACCTTCAGCATTACTGTACAAGTTTACATCAGGGTGACCTGTAATTCCTTTTTAAGGCTGATCTAGACTTGCAATTTAGTATTTTAATATATGTACGTGTGTGTGTGTGTGTGTGTGTGTGTGTGTGTGTATGTGTGTTTATATACACACATTCATGCACACACAAACACTCTCTGCTTCCTTAACTACCGTTTAAATTAGAAGTCAGGGTTCCCTCATTTCTTCATAACTGCTAATGCTGTGAGTACAGTGCACACTCATTAAATTACTAAATTACCCAGTCGCTAACTGTTCAGGTTATACAGCAATCCAGTGTCAAAGCCAGGAGACGTATGCATCTCTGATTGTCTAAGTTTCCACAAATCCACAATAATATCAATGCGTCTAAGTTATCAAAGAAGCAAAATAGTACAGACCTCTCAGGAATAAATTTAAAATGAAATACTCTAAAGGCTGTACACATGAACACTAATGTAAGAAATCCTCAAAAACTCACATGTTTCAATGTGATGGATAACAACACATTCAGGGTAAGAAGTAGATTAAATAATTAAATTTTAGACTAAAAAAATCACACAGAATAAAACAATGCAAAGCATGCTCTAACAAACACAAATAAAATATTCATGCTAGTTCTATATCAATGTATTTAGTGCTTAGAAAACAATAAAAAGTTGCAGTCCAAAAAAAGAGTCAGCAGTTTCCTTATAAAATGGGAATCAAAAATTCAAGGCCTAATCATTTACCACTGAGTTAAGGAGGGGGCGGGAGAGGGACATGAAAAGAGATTTCAGGATGGTCACATGGGGGCCATGTTTTCACAATCGAGAGGATATCTACAGACTGTCAACTGGAGCACTCCTAGAAGCATAAATTGGACTCTTTTAGGAAGTTTTTGCCCTGCTCAAAATTTACCTAGTGGCAGAATGACTGAGAATAAAGTTGCTACTTTTTAAAAATTCAAATCCAAACAATCAATTATGTGTATTAGTTGTTGCTACTTAACAAAAACAAAAAAGTGTGTGTGTGTGTGTGTGTATACACACACACACACACACACACACACACACACATACACATATATATGATAAACAATGTCCTAATTTCCTTTTTTAAAATAAAAGAATATTAACATCTTAAAATTATGACTCAATAACTAAAAGCCACTGTTGAAATAAATCCAATACTGAAATAAATTTGTGGAGAGAATGATCAAAGTCAAGAAAATAAAATTATGACTTAACTTTAAATACATGATGTAATTCATGTGCTCTGTAAATCACTGCACCACCAGGGTCAGATATTCAGCAACACATGATTAAACAGAAAAACAAACAAACCCATACATAACAAATATTTTTCTTTCTATAGTTATTCGTTAAATCTAGGCAAATCAATCAATTTCTCTAAACCAAGTCAATAGTTATACCTCTTATTTAAATAAATCACTCAAGAACTAAATAAAAAGTAAAAGCATAAGTAATCGCCTCAACTCCCAGGTGGCAGAGTGATTGCTTCAAAGGTACCAGGGAAAGAACATGGACGTGAAAATGGTCAACTATTTGTACTATTCACACACCATCAAGTTTTACGCAGTGGGCAATGGGCTGTAATGTGAGAATCATTACAACTCTGCAATAGCATGTTCTATTTTTTTACCCTGAAAAATTCAAATAGTGTTGAAAAGTGTTAGATAACTTACAAAACTAGGCAAAAAAAACAAACAGTTAACATTATTTTTTGTAACAATCCCCTCACCACCACTATAAAAGTATAATTGAAACAGAACACCCAATAGCTGAGGTTAACTGATCTGTTCAAGAGTTAAGGTATAAAACTAGGTAAAGAACTCAGGTCTCTAATCTTCGGTTCTATAACACCCAGCCTCCACAGGAGTCTACCCTAGGACTCTACCTCAGACCCTTATTATCAACGCCCCCCCCCCCCCCCCCGACTCCCCCTGACCACCAGATTTATCTCAAGGAAACTATGAGCAGAAAAACGAGGCCACTTTAACCTGCCTAAGCAAAGCCAAGGAATGGAGATTGTCCTATCTACGTAGCAAAGCTAATTCTTCTGGGGATCCCATGAAAGTCACCCTAGGAATTTCCGGTTTGAGCCGGAACTGTATGCTGAATGTCATGAGGAGAAGCCTCAAGAAACACAGAGCCTTCGAGCATGTTCCCGCCCAATCACAAGGAACACCGACCATGTCCCTTCCAGTTCTGATTCTATCGTCACTGAAATAGCTCTTGTTTTTTAAAAGACAACTGAAAATCACACTTCAAGAATATAAGCATTTTCTAGGAAAGGAAGGGGGGAAATTCCTACAATTACAGAGGAAGAATAAACATCTGTGAATGTTCCACAAACCTCTACGTAAAAAAGACTGACAGAGGCCTGAGAGATAGAAAGGAGAGTTGTCTTTAAAGATAAAGGAGTAATTTATCAGGTCAATAAATTCATTGTGAAGACACTAAAGTCAGATGAAATAAAACCAACGAGGAGACAAAGCCATGTCCTAGTTTTGTGCCCTGGGAGTTGAGGCTTCACTGAGCACTAATTATATCTAGTTGGAAATGAAACAAGTTAAACAAGTTCCATTTTAAATAGTGCTTTTTTAAAAAACAAGAACAAAGCATTTTGAATTGTTTTCCCAAATTAATCTTGGGAATTAAAGAGTAGGTTATATAAGTCATTGTTTTTCTAATGTTTCCTGGGTAACAATGATGAAGGTATATGCTGCAGATATAGTTACCGTATTTTCCGGCGTATAAGACGACCCCTAATTTTAACAGTTAAAAACATAGGTTTAGGCCTATATTCGCTGTATAAGACTACCCCCCACTTCAAAGAAAAGACTTACTTTGCCGTCAAGATATGCAGGTAATTTTTGTGCAATTTTGGTCTTTTGCCCCCGATTTTCAGTTGACTTTTTTTCCGTTTCAAAAGTCGTCTTATACGCCGGAAAATACGGGATCTATCTCTGTACTTTGGGTTTTCTAACATGCCTCAAAAGCTGGGGTTCTAAATACAAAATATAAAAAATGTAAGTAAAGCCCTGGCCTGTGTGGCTCAGTGGGTTGGGCATAATCTCGTGCACCAAAGGGTTGCCACTTTGATTCCTGGTACATGCCTGGGTTGCAGGCTCGGTCCCCAGTGGGGAACATGCAGGAGGTGTGCAGGAGGCAACCAATCTATGTTTCTTTCTCTCTTTTCCTTCCTCCTTCCCTCCCTCTCTAAAAACCGATAAAAACATGTAAGTATGTAGCATCTAGGGTGCTCATACTTGAAAATGTAAAATACTTTCGGGAAATTGTTAAAACCACATATTTTAGTTTATTTATCTTTGTGGTCTTCACTGCATTTTTAAAACTTCTAATCAGTTCCATTTCCAAAGGAACTGAGGATAGTCTCCTTGGAGACTCTGATCTTGAAACAAAGCTTGGCTCTAAGAACAAAGATATAAAACAGGAAAACATTATTCTGAAAGCAAACCAGCCTAGTACAGTGACGTTAGTTCATCCAAAACACATATGCTATGTACAACCTGTTTATAGACCATCCCAGCTCGAGGTGATAGCTGACAGTGAAGGCGGATAACAGGGTAGAAAGACAGGGTACCGATGAGGAGGCGAGATGGTCAGGATAGTATACGTCACAGGCACTCAAACACAGTGAAAGAGCCGAGCCGCCTTGGTGAATACTCTCTACTGGAAACAAACTTTTCCACTGTTTCCCACTCAGTCTGGCTGGGGCACTGTTTTCCTTTGGTCTCTGATTCTTGGGGAGAAACGCAGGTTGTGGAGGCTTAAAGGGCACTTTCCTCTCAAGACACGGCCACCCTGAGGCACGTTCCCTGCATCCCTTAAGCCCGTGTGAATGCCTGTGCGAGCACACACCCCACAACAGGAAGAGGCGCCCACTGAGCCGTCATGCAGGTCCACCAACCATGTGAAGGCTGTCCGTGCTATGAAATGTCTTTGCTTTTGAAAACAGTCATCTAAATTTCTATGCTAATCTGATGGCTGATTATAAAAGCCTAATAAAAAGTAAGAAAATTATTAATAAAATACAACTTAGTGATAAAATGTTTAAAAATGGGGTGAATAGAGTAGGAAGATCTGGGGGAGATAATAGATCAACCGAAGGACTTGTATGCATGCTTATAGGTACAACCAATGGACATAGAACTCTGGGAGGGAGGGTATGTATGGGGGGGGGGGCAATGTTAAAATATGTACACAGATAATTTAATTTAAAAAATAAAAATAAATAAATAAATAAAAATGGGGTGAAAACGTGATAAAAAATATAATGGAATTTTGAGAGTAAAAGTTATAAACCTACTCATGCACTTAACATTAAAAAAAAAAAGTGTTATTTATATGGGGGAGGGGGTGGAAACATCAGAAAGGATTGAAAAGATAAAAATATAAAGCCATCCATAATCTCATTCCTCTAACCCAGAAGGCTCAAACTCAGTCATAGCAAGTAACCTGACAACCTAGCAAGCCAGTTCATTTCCTCATTCATTCATTCACTCTTGAAATGTGTGTGCACGTGTGTGCGCGCCTCGCTTGCCTATACCCATGAATGTTCCTCACTGAATTCAGGGTAAAATCTGGGTTCCGATCACTGCCCACCTCATGTCAGCCCCTTCCTCAGCTCCACTTCCCCTGGGCGAGGCAGCCGTACCTCCTTGTCCCGCTCTGTACTGTCTTCTTTCCTTAGAACATCGTCCTTCCTACTCACTGGTCCCTGCTTGATGAGGTGGTGCTGGGGAGGAGGCACCAGCCGAGGCCAATGCCAGGCACACTGCTCGCTTAACCCACTGAAGAAATGTTACTAATCGTGCCCATCTTACAAATGGGAATGTAGAGGCTTCAAAAGGCTAACTTAATACAATTAGTACAAAATGAAGCTGGGGTTTGAACTGAGTCTAACCTCAGTCCTTGCTCTTAATCTTTACCTGGAGGAGGCAAACCCCACTGCGACCTAGCAGGTTTGCATATTAAATGAAAAAGTTTTCATCTTCACAGAGGAACATGCTTTAAAAAAGCTGCATAACCCTTTGAGATTATTTCTTTCTATGAAGATGGGTAATATTCACTTTCATCTTAACTCTGTCATAAAAAACCAACCGCCCTTTATATTATTTATTTCCCCTCCAAAACAAAAATTGGGATAATTATATTAATGCCATTTTTTTTTTCTAAAGAAAACATTCATATTCTGGAAAATTTTAACGTGCTTTAGAATGAAAGTGTGAGCTAATACCTCGCTACGTGTGAGGACGGAATATAGTTGAAAAAACATAAAAGGTTATGGAAAAGCTCACTGTTCTTGTCCTTTTATACTGCAAAAACCAAGAGTCTTATGAACAATTGTGGTTTTTCTGCTGCAATGAGAAAGATCACTATTTTACTTAGAGCTTCAATATTTACATGAGTTGATACCAAATTCTTTTGATCAAAAAAGGTCCAACATCTTCCGGGCCCTACACCGCATAGTTTGGGTAAGAATTGGATCTCTCATTGATCTCATTCTACCTCATTGCAGACTATCAGGGGTTCAACTGAATCATTTAGCAACATTTAAACTGTCCTTAATTTATACCTTAAAGGAAAGTCAAATTTCAAGGACGGCTGAGGTAGCGGGTATATTGAGTCCCTAACACACGTCTGCTTCATCTGCTGCAGAGTAAGATCACACGTGGGCACTGCTCTCTGCAGTACATCTGCGGGTTAGAAGCTCTGTGAACTTATTACATAATATTTTTGTTTTGGTTGTAAAAAGATCCCAGATGTTTACCCTGATGGCTTTGGTAGACACGTGGGATTAATGTTCAACACAATCGCTGGTGCTGGCACAGGGCCAATGTGTGTACAGATGTTGTTTAATTGCGTTGGCACCCCAGGCATTTCAAACAGCAACGCAATTCCTCAGCCGATATTCCCATTACTGATTCTGTTTTGTATAATTATAGAGTAGTGAGGAAATTGGGCATTGCACACACTAATGAAATCTATCTACTTCCTTTTACTTTTAACAGATTTGCAGATTTTTATGGATTAAAATTCTCTAACACTGCACACAGCAGGTAAATATAAAAACTTCCAGGAAATATTTCCTTCAGAACTCTTTGCTGAACACCAGTGGAACGATTTCTGTATTCTTTTTTTATTATTGTTCTTTCAAAAAATGCATCTGTCCCAAGGGAACCATGGACTCAGCCATGAAAGTCCCCCATGGGTCCGAGAACTTGCCTTGGGGTATGCGTCTCTGCAGAAACCGCCCTAGAGGTTTGTTTTGAATGAACATTCCAAAGCTCCTCACCCAGATGACTCTAAAAGCACACACCCGGGAGAATCACTTTATATTAATGACTCCAATTTCTCCCGCTGCCTCTTGGGGAAAATGAGGCAACCATATAAATAATACTTCCACATCTTTTCCAAAGGACATTTAAAAGTTTCGTATGTGAAAATAAAAGAGTAAATCACTACGAAAATGGATGAGCCTGGCTAATAAAACATTCCAGGACTATCTAAGAGGAAGAATCTTCTCAGGGAAGCAAGCTCAATGGAAAAATTCCTAATCCAGTTTTCCAGACATAAAATTTCCAAACTTCCCAAGACCATGTGTTAGTCACTAGCTCTTCCTTCACGTGCTGTAGGCCGCTGTTATCGCGCACACACATTTGAACTGTATACACAGAAACACAGATTTCATTAAAACAGCATGTGATGATGAGAAGCAAGGTACTTGGGTAAATTTGGAACACGAGTGTAAAATATATAAAGATACTGCAGCAAGCATCTTTCCAGATTTCTTGAATTTCTCTAAGAAGTATTTTCAGTGAGAAGGGAACTGCTGTAGTTTTACATGCTTATCTGGGGGATGTTGAAATCTCTTCTTCCACCCCACTCTGATCACGGACTCCACTTAACAAGCACCTTTTAGAAGCAGACACTCATTTTCTAGACCTTTATTTAAAAAATCTCTCAATCAACTGTTTGCCATTTCACCACCAGTAGTTCAAAATCTTGATTATCGCAGGCATGCATAATTTTATACCTGCTGTGCCTCTTGGCAACCACCTGGCTAACTGCCAACCAGAGCCCATCTCCCCTCA
Organism: Pipistrellus hanaki; assembly: GCF_964339955.1. Classification (NCBI taxonomy): domain Eukaryota; kingdom Metazoa; phylum Chordata; class Mammalia; order Chiroptera; family Vespertilionidae; genus Pipistrellus; species Pipistrellus hanaki. Next base: position 157,626,022 of record NC_140505.1, read on the forward strand.
GCCCGGCTCAAGGCTGGCTCGGACCTCTGTTATCCACATGAAGAGGTTTAACAAAAGGGGTTAGTCTTAATCAAGAACTCTATATTGTTTTCCTACCATCGTGATGAGAAAGGATGTGTTTCAAGTGTAACACAAAGCCAAAATACACTCAGATAATCCAAGTTAGTGATATAGCTAAACAAACAAAACAAACATAAAACCTCAAACAACTAAATTTTGAAGTATTGACATTTTAAAGGTTTGGTAGTAAGCAAAGGCAAAGTAACCCAGAAACCTAGCACAATATGACTTCCTGAATTCACATCTGAGGTTCAGAAATCGTAATGCTGGCAAAATCAAAGTAATATGGAAAGGAGCCTCGCACTGTACAATGCTTCATTGGTGAAGAAATGCCTCAAAAAAAGATGGAAGAAAAGCCTGCGAGTAAATTAGCTGGACACCTAGCTTCTGGTTGTGAAAGAAAGCGTATTGCATTATTTTGTCAGGCAAGAATCTTCATTTATGTTGAAAGCAGCAGCAAACAGCTGGTCAGAAGTAAGATATTTAAGAGGATCCCTTGTATCTTCTTCTGCTTCAACTTACTCTCTAAGACCATAATGCATGGCCTGCTGCCTGCTTTTGTAAATAAAGTTTTATTGGAACACGGACATGCTCATTCATTTGTCTACTGTCTATGGCTGCTATGTGCTACAGTGTGAGAGTTGAATTGATATGATATGGCCAGCTAGGCCTAAAACATTTATCACCTGGCCCTCCCCAGAAACAGTTTGCAGACCCCTGGGTGGACAATAATATGGAAGATAACCCTGATGATGCTATGGCTGAATACTTGCCATCAGAAGTGCAGACATAAGAGGTAGCAAAGAGGCCATTTTTTTCTCTTTATATTAAGATTATAAAGGATTTTCTAACAGTATTTGTCAATAGTGAACATTTTTGGTAAGAATAAGAAACAAGTCATTAAAATAAAACTTTTCTATTTAAAAAAATTCTATGAACACAGTAGTTGGATGTATGCTTTCTGCATAGTCCATAGTATCAATATTAGAAAGAATATGTGTACTTTATAGATCATCTCCACAGTACTTATACTTTGTAAGAAAACACTTGTGAATACTGAGTAATTATTACATTGTTTCCATAACCAACTACTGAATATCAGTATTTTTACTCTGGGACATAGTAAAATACCAAGTTTCCATAGAATATTACAATAGTGCATCGTAAGTACTTTTGAAAATAACATGTCTTAGATTATCAACAGAGTAGTGGTAAATGATTCAAGAAATGTAACAATTAAGAAATTTGGCCTTTGACTGTATTGCTTTCTTTGTGCCATAGCGTGAATATGTTTTGTGATACACAATTAACCTTAAAAACTAACCACTTGTCTGTATAGTGTGTGTGAGGAGATGCTTTTTGAGTTCTCCCTTTATATCAGACATTAATCTGGGGCTGCTTACCTATTAAAATCTAATTTTAGGAAAAAAGAAGAAATCAAAGACACCTATTTGGTTTACAAGAGAAGTGAAACATTACCCATTAGATTAACACACTTTTCTACTACATTTAAAGTAACATGAAAATTTCTGTTTCAAACCAAAAACCTCAGCAAAATGCCTACGGCATTAGTGATAACTCAGAGCATCACAGGCTGTAAAAACTACAATTTTGTGTATGACAGACAAAAATTCAACATTAGATTACAAAAACTTGCTGGCACCGGTTTTGCTCAGTGGATAGAGCGTTGGCCTGCGGACTGAAAGGTCCCGGGTTCAATTCCGGTCAAGGGCATGTACCTTGGTTGTGGGCACATCCCCAGTGGGGGGTGTGCAAGAGGCAGCTGGTCGATGACTCTCTCTCATAGATGTTTCTAACTCTGATCCCTCTCTCTTCCTCTCTGTGAAAAATCAATAAAATATATTTAAAAAAAAAAAAAAAAACTGAGAACCCATCTTATCAGACTGGTGGCTTATAGAGGTAATCCTACTAACCTCACAGAAAGTTCTTTGAAAACAAGTATGATTATGCAGAATGAATTAATCTTTTTCTTATAGTCCTTCTACTCAGGATTATGAAGCAAGACAAACAATGTAGATTTAATCCGTCACAGAAATCCTCAGTTGGTTGGAGTGCTGTCTAGTGCACCACAAGGCTGCGGGTTCGATTTCCGGTCAGGGCACATACACAGGTTGCAGGTTTGATCCCTGCTCAGGGTGCATATAGGGGCAACTGATAGATATTTCTCTCTCACATCAATGTTTCTTCCTCCCCACCCCCATCTCCGTTCCTCTCTCTCTAAATATCAATAAAAATATATCCTCAGATGAGGATTTAAATAACAACAACAATAATAATACACTGTCACAGAAAATTTTAAAACCATGGCTCCTGAACAAAATAATTTTTTCTTCTCTCCTGAATAAAGCACTGTTTTGATTATAGGAGAAAACTACGAAGAACGATTTCATCATTAAGTGTAACTTCTTCTAATCACTACAGCATGTCATTTACATATTAGAAAACGAATAGATTATAATTTTTAAAATTTTAGATATTAGCATAATGTTACAGACCCTTTATAATAACCACCAAGGAGTTTATCCCCAGAGAAAGATGTTTTATCCCTTTTGCTTCATTTTTATTTTAAAATTTATTTTTACTTTTTCATAGTATGCCTCCTTTTAAGTTTTCCTAACTCCTTTTTAAACAAAGTGAAGCACGAAGAAACAAATCAGGAAAGATTGACATGAAAGTAAAATTAACAATTTGATTGCCATTCACTGACAGACTGAACAAGCAAGGATAAATACTTCTGATGAAACAACCCATTTAATACTATACGGTTGTTTCAAAGATAAATAGTAGCCAAAACTATATATCAGATAGCATAGTTTGAGATTGATAGTTTCTTCAACCAGCAGGTAGAACTTTTTTCTATAATAATTATATTTAAACTAATAGAACAATTTTAATTTTAATAATATAAAAGAGTACCAAGAAGACAGTCATGTTAAGAATTATGTATTCTGTTAAGAAAGTACTTATCCCTGGCTGGTTTGGCTCAATGGATAGAGCACATGTGTCAAACACAAGGCCCGAGGGCCAAATCCAGCCCGCCAGGCCTTGCAATGTGGCCCGCACCGCGCTGTCATCACTGCACTCCGCTGTCAGTTTATGACATTGTCAGTTTATGACTGTTCAGTAAACCATTTGACCCGCGATTTAGGCTGGATTTTAGATTTTGGCCCCTTCTCTGATTGAGTTCGACACCCCTAGGATAGAGCGTCAGCCTGTGGACTGAAGGGTCCCGGGTTCGATTCCGGTCAGGGGCATGTGCCCAGGTTGCATGCTCAATCACAAATAGGGGGCATATAAGAGGCAGCTGATCAATGATTGTATCTCATCATTGATGTTTCTAACTCTCTCTCCCTCTCCCTTCCTCTCTGAAATCAATAAAAATATATTTTAAAAAAAAGAAAGTATTTGGATCTTGAATTAAGGCCAATCATAAATAAGGAGAATAGCTGATGAGTAACAAAAGATGCAGCATTTAAACATGGTGGCAAGAGATACTCATTTACTTGGAATGAGTATATAGGATATTATAAAAATGACTAAGCATGAACATATGCACAGAATTTGAGCAGAGATCATTGAAGCTTTGTATCGCTTGAATTTGGGGCTTATCATTTTAGCCACCAGAGGTCACCCTTTCCCCAGAGAGATGAAAGCAGGGTTTGTGGCACATAAGTCACTTAACAGTGTATGTTATAAGGATACAACAACAAATCCATGTGTTTACAATATTCTCCTCTCTCCACCCAAACCATATCTAACAACAGACCCTCCCACCTTTCCCCTGAATGCAGACATATAGGTAAAGGAAAACAGAACAGAAAACAGCCTGAGGGGCTAAAATGTGCATATGACACCTGAGTCAAACAGTGAGCAACAAGCGGAAGGGGAACCAGTTCCCTGGGAAAAAAGAAGTTTGTAGGACAGTTACCATGCTACTGAGATATAATGAAGAGACCTGGAAGAAAGTGGTTTCAGGAATTTTTACTGAATATTAGAAGTACAATCATTCCTGGACAATTTTCAGCTTAAGACTGCAGTAAAGATTTATACTGCTTTTTAAATTAGCTTTGTACTTAAGCTCTAAATTACCTTTGTACAAATCTGGCTTTACAAAAAAGGCAAATTAGCAGGGCTCCTTCAAGGTTCAATAATATATATATATATATATATATATATATATATATATACACACACACACACACACACACACACACACACACACACACATACATACAATTAAGTTGGAAAGAAAAGAGACCCTGGAATCTTGAACAAAATATTTGGTCAGTAGAAACACTCTTTCTCCTTCACATATAATACAAGGAGCTGACAACCAAAAATTTCAACCTCTTTTGTTTCAATTCTACCAAGAGATGGCTCAATTCTCTCTATTCACTGCCCCTTTACGGCAGCCACACATATAGAAATAAAATTCAAAGGTTAGCACAGGATTATATCATTTCAAGTATGTGGATTACAGTAGCCAAGAGACACTTTAGCATAGACCCTTTATAATAACTACCAAGGAGTATAGAACCTTCCAAGACACAATCTTTCTTATTCCATGCAGCACTAAGGAAATCCCAAAGAAATGGGTATGTAGTACCTAGCAGAGGTCTTTAGCAGCTTGTGAAATATTTGTTCAGAAAATGTTGTTTTGTATTCCAGCATATTGGCAAAGAAGGATACTGGACATTATATTGTTTGAATATCTAACAATTTTATTTCCCAACTACAAAGGCAAAATGTGTTCATTACAGAATATTTAGTAAATGGAGGAAGACTACAAGAAGACAGTTATAATCTCACAGAATATGAAGAAAGAGAATGAAGTTCTGAATGAAACATTTTTTAAATGTGCAAAAATTTAAATTTACACACTGCTCCAAATTCTAGCAATTATAAAACGTCTCCACTCAGCTCATAAAATCCACTATAATCTGTCCTCCCTTTACTTTCAACAAGTTCACCAAGAAACTCATGCTTGGTGGGGCCTATTTTCACATTCAGGTTACTCTCTCCTTATATCTCCTTTAATGACTCCACAGCATTGGCACTGCTGGCCATTCCCTTGCAAACACTCTGCTGCCCTGGTTTCTTACATCCTATTTCCGTATCCCACGCACCTGGTCATTCTCCAGGTGTCATCAATGCGGCTGTTCTTGCTCAGATTAGCATTCACTACTGAATTTCTGGCTCTTTTAAACCAGCGTTTTTCAACCGCTGTTCCGCGGCACACTAGTGTGCCGCGAGATGTTGCCTGGTGTGCCGTAGGTGCAGACAAGACAAGAATTTTATAATTTTTCACTATTTTGTTTACTTAATATTTCATAATAAAGTAATTATAAAATACTTTCTTTGTGTTTATTTGATTCCTATTCAAGAGAATTACTTTATATATAGTCAATATAGGCACAGAGTTAAATTTTTTAACATTTTCTAATGGTGGTGTGCCTTGTGATTTTTTTCATGAAACAAGTGTGCCTTTGCCCAAAAAAGGTTGAAAAACACTGTTTTAAACCACTCATCTACACCCTCTCCCGAGTCATCAAAGTAATTCTCACAGTATCAACTACTGGACACATGCTAGCAGGATTAACACACAATAGATGCTTAATAAATGTTTAACTCTATTATTGACTTCATTGATCTCCAGGAACTTCTGAGCTCCAAGGCCAGAACCACACAGCAGAAGCCTGTTATCCACTATTGCTGAGAACGGTAATTGGCTAGAATCTATCTAGCCGCTAGATAATTGTAGAAGTGAGTCAAGCAGTGAATCATAAAAAAATGATATATACCTTACACTTTATTTTTAATCAAATTAAGTGTCCAACCACTTGCCAATATTTTTAGAGTCAAGGGCATTATATAATGTAATGGATCAATTTACCAGGAAGACAATTATATATGCACTAAAAATCACGTCATTTAAATATATGAAGCAGCCCTAACTGATTTGGCTCAGTGGTTAGAGCATTGGCCTGTGGACTGAAGGGTTTCAGGTTCAATTTTGGTCAAGGGCATGAACCTTGGTTGCGGGCATATCCCCAGTAGGGGGTGTGCAGGAGGCAGCTGATCGATGTTTCTTTCTCATCGATGTTTCTAACTCTCTATCCCTCTCCCTTCCATTCTGTAAAAAAAAAATCAATAAAATATATTTTTTTTAAAACCACATTACAGATCAAATGGATCTAAAAAACATATAAAGAACATCCTACCCAACAAGAGTAGAATATATACTTTTCTCAAGTGCACATGAAGCATTCTCCAGGATAGGTCAGATGTTAAGTCACAAAGAGTGTTAAATTTAAGATTGAAATTACAACAAATACCTTTTCTAACCACAATGGAATAAAACTAGAGATCAATAACAGAAGGAAAACTGGAAAATCCACAATTTGTGGAAATGAAACAGAACTCTCTTAACAACCAGTGGGTCCAAAAGCAAAAGGAAATTAGAGAATATACTGAGACAAATGAAAACACAATATAGGCTGTCCTCGGGTTACTCAAAATACGTTGTTTCGTGGTTACATCACTATCTCCCACTTATCTATAAAAAGAAAAAGTTCCATCATGTTGACGTATTCAATATATACACACGTGTTTTGTTTTTATTATTATTTATTTACCAGAAGTAAAGGTCAGGAATTCTTGTCTTTCTTTTCAATTTTCCTTACTGTTTCACTTCACTGCTGCTGTGTATGTGCACCATGTGAGTGACGTAGGTGCTTATGTAGGTGAAGTCCGACTTACAGTGAAAATCACGTTACCACGCCTTAGGAACGGTTCTCCGACGTAACCCGAGGATCAACTGTATATCAAAATTTATTGATGCAGCAAAACTGGTAACTACTAAGAGGTATGTTTATAATAAATACCTACGCTAATTTTTTTTTAAATAAATCTAACTTTTATGCCTTAAGGAACTAGAAAAAGAATAAACTAGGTACAAAGTTAGCAGAAGAAAGGAACTAATAAACATTAGAACAGAATAACATTAGAAAAAACTCAATGGTTGATTTTTTTTAGAAATTAACAAAATTGATGAACCTTCAGCTAGACTAAGCAAAAAAGAGAAAAGACTCAAATAAAATTAGAAATTAAAGAGAAGATATAAGAACTAATACCAACAAAATACAAAGTATCAAAGACTATTATAAACAATTACTTATCAACAAACTGGAATACCCAGAAGAAATAAACTATTAGAAATATATAACCTACCAAGACTGAATCATGTCTTGGTAGGTTATATATTAAATAGAAATAGAAAATCCAAACAGGCCAATAATGATAAGAAAAGTGAATCCGTAATAAAAATATCTTCCAACAAAGAAAACCTGAACACTAGAAAATTACAATGGTGAATTCCACCAAACACTTAGAATTAATGCCAGTCCTGCTCAAATGCTTACTGGTCCCAAAAAACTGAAGAGGAGGGAACACATCCATGCTCATTTTACAAGGCCAGCATTACCCTGATACCAAAGCCAGACAAAAATAATGCAAAAATAAAAATAAAAAAATAGGCCAATATCATAGGTACAAAAATCTTTAACATTATACTTGCAAACTGAATTAAAAAGCATGTTGATTATACAATAATTTCTTGGATATGACATTAGAATCACAGGTAACAAAAGCAAAATTAGACAAGTTGGAGTACATCAAACTAAAAAGCTTCTGCAGAATATATGTAAAAATCAACAGAGTGAAAAGGCAACCTACAAAATGGGAGAAATTTACAAACCACACACACACACACACACTAGACGCCTGGTGCACGAATTCCTGCATGGGTGGGGTCCGGCCAGTCCATCCTGATCAGCAGGGCCTGCTGGGGGGAGGGGCCACGGGCGGTTGACAGGCTGGCCATGGTCAAACTCCCAGTGGAAGAGACAATTTGCATATTAGCCTTTTTATTGATTAGGATGTATAATAATCCTCACCCAAGAATATACTTATTGATTTTAAAGACAGGGAGAGAGAAGAAGAGAGAGGGAGAGAGAAATTAATGTGAGAATCTCCACAGATGCCCTAACTAGGGAGGGATTGAACCCACAACCTTTTGAATTATGAGATGATGCTCCAACCAACTGAACCACACAAGCTAGGACACAAAACATATATTTGATAAATGCTTAATACCCCAGATATATAAGGAACTCCTACAACACAACAACTAAACAAAAACAAAAATGGGTAAGGGAACTGAATGGATATTTTTTCAAAGATGATATACAAATAAGAAAAATATATGAAAAGAAGCTCAACATCACTAATCATTAGGGATACATAAAACCACAACAAGGTATTACCTAATACTTATTTGAATGGTCATTATTTAAAAAAAGCAGCAACAACAAAACCAAGCACCTCAAAATAAGGTGAGGATGCAGAGAAAATGGAGTCCTTGTGCACTGATGCTGGCTGCACTGCTGTAAAATGTGCCGTCGCTAAGAAGCAGCATGGAGGTTCCTCCAAAAATTAAAAATAGAACCACCATATGATTCAGCAACTCCACTTCTAGGTATTTATCCAAAATAATTAAAGTCAGGGTCCCAAAGAGATATTTGTACTCCTAAGCCCATTGCAACAATATAACTAAAAGCTGAAAATAACCCAAATGCTCATAAATAAATATACATGCAATCAAAAATTATTCTTCCATAAAAAATTTTTAAAAATCCCATCATATGTTACAATATGAATGAATTGGGAAAACAATTGTATTAAGTGAAAAAAGCCAGTCACAGAAGGACAAATTCCACTATGTGAGGAATGTGTCATAGCCAAAATCATAGAAGCAGAAAGTAAAAAAGCGATTGCCAGGAAATGGGGAGTTGCCATTCAATAGGTATAAAATCTTGGTCACGCAAGATGAAAAAAACTCTAGAGAGCTGTAGCTTAACACTGTGGTTACAGTTAACATTACAGTAATGAATACTTGTAAGTCTGTTAGTGTAGCTCTAATATTACTTCAAATTTATTTATTTATTTAAAGAACTCTCTTTAGGGTTACTCGCAAGGTGAATCTGTGAGCGACAAATTCTCGCACATGTTTTTGATGTGGAAGTCCACAATCAGTTTTGATTTTGAACCAAAATCTAAGTATCATGAGGGCCTCACTCCTCCCAAAGGTTCTGGGAGAGGACCCTCTTCAAGCTTCTGGTAGCTCCAGGCATCCTGGGCCTGTGACCTCATCCCTGCCATCTCTGCCTCCCTCGTCCCATCACCTCATCATCTTCTGTCTCAAATACTCCCGCCGTCTCCCTCTTGTAAGGACAGATATGGTTATATCAGGGCCATCCAAATAATCCAGGAAAAAAATGTAAGATCCTTAACTCATTTCTTTTGCCACATAAGGTAACAAATGCCATAAAGCTGCATATTTTAAACTACAGCTCTGAGGTACCTCCGGAGACACAATTTAAAAATCATTATCAAGCAATAAATACCCAGAAAATGAAATTCCCCTTTGTAAGAGAACTAGAGGCCCGATGCACAAAATTCGTGCAAGAGCAGGCCTTCCTTCCCCCGGTTGCTGGCACTGGCTTCCCTCTGGCACCTGGGACCCAGGCTTCCCTCGCAGCCCTGGCTTCGTCCGGACATCTGGTCTAGTTAGCATATTATGCTTTTATTATAGATTGTTTTTAAAAACCAGTTAAAATCTTAGTACATTTTTACTTAATCCAAGCATTCCTTTAAAAGAGCAATAACTCAGGGCTCTTCTGTATATTATAAATATTTTTCTATAGTCAGAAACTTTAAAAAATTAAACTAATTTAGTTACACACACACACACACAACTCACACACTCTTCTACTGAAGCCTATGCATGAAAAACATTTATGTTAGTCTGTCCTGGGAGGCAAAAGTTTGGATTTTGTTGTGCTAAAGCCATTTTTGAGATTTATGGGTATAAAGTAATGAGACTACACTTAAAATATATAATTTCATTCTTCACATGCATATGCATACTGTACCCATTAGTGTAGGCAATTTGAGAAATATATACTTATTCATATTTTGCTACTTCTTAAACTATATTTGGAATCCTTTTAGAAATTTCTGCTACATCCGTTTATTATATACCCATGTTATACTTTTAATAGCCATACTTACTTTAAAAAGTATGGGTTTAGCATCCATAAACTCACTCATAATTATTATTCATTGAATTTGAGAGCTATCTCTAATTTTTTATTTTTAAAATATATTATTTATATTTGATGGTATCACAGATATCTCCCATTTTCTCCCCCTTTCTCACCCACGTTTCTCTTCAGAATGCATAAGTCTTTCGCCTTTTACCTCTTTTTTATAAAAGCAAGCTTACCCCATGTGACAGGTTTTTGCTATTACTAAGATTATCTTAAAAGAACATATCACAACAGAGTATATGCTGCTCAATTCGCGTAAAAAGGCCAGCACCGGAGCTGGTGCACTGTGAACTGGAACCAGCTGTGTCAAGCAGATCCGCTGGCCACACTGGAGACACTGTCCAAGGCACAGTCATGACCACATGAAAGCCTGAGCCGCCAGCTCTCCAGGCACCCTGCGTAGTCCATCCAGTGGCTCAAGGGCAGCGTACCATGTCTCCACCATGGCCCAGCCAAACCAGGGAGAACACAACAGTCTCACTTTGCCATGATGCAAGAGTAGTTCAGATTCACCAGAATTTAGTCCAGTTCTTAGGAAAAAAGGGCTTATTGGGCAGTTTGGGGTGTTTCATTCATGACCTCGTTATTCTAAATAACTGACTACACAGAAGCCAACATCAGACATCAGGTCTGGGACCGAATCTAATTTTCCAAATCCCCTGAAAGGCTCCTCTGACAGGCAGGTCAGCTTCCTCGGTTTGGCCCACCATCCGCTCAATGCCCACTCTCCTCTGGGAGTGGGCGGGAGTGGGCCGAAGGGGAGCAGCTGGTCCAGCTACAGACACTTCCCCCGGTTCTCCCATACCCTCCTCCTCAGTGAGTTCAAGTTTTGAATAATTTTACGTGTTCAGTTTCCACGCATCATTATGATTCTCTAAGAAATTAAAATAATTTCTGTAGTTCGCTACATACTTGAGTTTAGAAACTTTTCCTTTTTTTTTTTTTAGTTTAGTTTATTTTTTTAGCTCATGAATTTTATTTGTCAATAAGACACATTAAAGCAGAATGTTATAAAATTTCAGCCCAGTTATATAATATCAAGAATTTTAAAGTAAGTTTCCAGAGCTATTTTCAAAGATAGTTTAGGCAAGAATAAAGTCTTCAAAGGTGGCTGACAATTACCCGAGTAACATTTATATGGACATTAATATTCTAATGGATATAGGTAAGAAGCATGATGAAATGAAGCAACACTTTTAAAAATAATAATAAACAAAAGTTAGCTTTTTAAAGTGACACACTCTTAAGTGTTCCTCACAAGAGTAAAGGTATGTTCTTTACCTTTACAAGTAAGAAGTATTAATATGTTACATTAGAAGTTAAACAAACCAATTATGCCTAACCATTCACATGCCTCTTACAGACATTTTAGTAGAAACGAAGTCAAGCTATCACATGGACGATTGCAGTCCGTGGGGAAAGGAAAATGCTTTTTCTCATGAATGACCTCACAGGTTGTCTTGGTCATTATTGCTTCTCAGCTCCAAATTAATCCTTTTGGCCTGCTCTATGAAAATGGATCTGGGTCCTCGCGTATCTTTTCTTTGACGACTGCACCATGTCAAGAGAGGGCACTGGAGCGACGCACCAGAGGCCAGAGGGCAGGGCCCTCTCCCGTGTTCCCCGGCAGCAGCTCCCACGGCAGGGCACGGCGGCTCCGTGGGCCGGGCCTGCAGCAAGTGCCCAGCTCCTGCAAGGGCAGAGAGGCCAGCCGAACTGGCAGCTACCCAGCATCAGCTTCGCTGGTTTCATAGGACAGTGCTTCTGGTAAGATACCCCCTCAGCAAGTTCCAGGGGTGGGTTTCTGGTATGTTCCATCAAGGAGGCACCCAGGGAAACACAGCCAGCTTCTCGGAAACAAGGTCTGAATCTCCGGTCCAAGAGGCCTTTTCTCGGAGTATTCTATCTTTGCCTTGGATAGCGTAGTAGCTATAAAGATAATATTACACCTGCTATTTATGTATCCGATAGAGGTCTATCTCTTATCCACCTCTTACTTGCAATCCTCTGTAATAGTTACAGTCCTTTATAGTAAACTTTCCCTGTTCAAATGACCATGACTGGACGTAAACTTAAACTTGTCCAGAAGAAATAGAAAGCATGATTTTCCAGTTCTTCTTAGGATAAAATATCTCTACTAACAGTTAAAGATACTGAACAATACTGGTGTAATAAAAAGACAAAACCAATCAGAAAAAAATATTTTGTTTACCTAATCCTAGATGAATTTTTACTCCTATATGAGCCAAAGAAAAACAAGTAAGAAAGTTTTCTCAGTTAATATTATTCATCTTTAGGAAAAAATATTCCAGTTGAAATATTAACATTGTGAAGCCAGTACTTTCATGAAAAAAAAAAAAATACTACTCTAGTTTATGCATTGTACATGGCAAAGGAAAAAATTCAAGTAAATTTTACAAACCACTAGAAATAAAAGGGAAAGGTCTCTTTAAATAAAAGTAATAAATGAGCTTCAGATAATATTTTCATGATTTATCCTGTCTTGTAAATATGAGTAAAAAACATAAATGAATATCTATATAACAAACACAAATAAATAGCAGGAAATAAGAAAGAGGGGAAGAAAATATTTTCACACTTTATCAAATGGCTGACATGAACAACTGCCAGCAAACATTATAAGCAACTTAAATCCTAACAATGAGTTTACTGGCCTAGGCCTAGTCAGTTTGGCTCATTGGAGAGCACTGGCCTATGGATTGAAGAGTCCCAGGATCGATTCCAGCCATGGGCACATACTTTGGTTGCAGGCTCCATCCTCCGGGGGCGGTGTGTGAGGCAACCAACTGATGTGTCTCTCCCCCTCCCTACCATTCTCTCTAAAAATCAATGGAAAAATATCCTCTGGTAAGGATTATCAACAACAGCAAAAGTTTGTTAATTTTATATATTATCTTTGTAATTACCTAAAATAATTTTCTCATTCTATTAAAAACCTGCACAGAATTTTGCAATTTATAATGCTTTCTCATAGATTGGTTTATGTAGATAACAATATCAATAAAAAAATATCTCCTAAAATGAACTGTCACAAAGAGAAATTAAAAAAAAAAAACATTTATAACTGCAGCAAAAAGAATAAAATACAGAGGAATAAATTTAACTAAAGAGTTGAGAGACCTGATCATCAAAAACTGTAACACACTAATGAGAAGTTGAGGAAGACAGAATAAATGAAAGTATATTGTGTTCATAAATTAGAATAATTAATAGTGTTAAAATGTTCATAGTACCCTAAACAATCGACAGATTCGATGTTATACCTAATGACATTTTTCACAATAACAGAACAAACAATCCTAAAATCTGCAAGGAACCACAAAAGACCTTCATAGACAAAGCAATACTGAGAAAAAAGGACAAAGCTGGAGGCAACACAATCCTTGATTTCAAATTATATTACAAAGCTATAGTAATCAAAACAGTGTGGTACTGGCATAAAAACAGACATAACAGAATGAAGACCCCAGAAATAAACCCATGCACATATGGTCAATTACTTAAGGCAAAGGAGCCCAGAATATACAATGGGGAAAGGATAGTCTGTTCAGTAAGTGGTACTGAGAAAACGGGGTAGCCACAAGCAGAAGAATGAAACTAGATTACACCCTATCAAAAATTAACTCAAAATGGATTAAAGACTTGAACGTAAGACCTGAAACCATAAAACTAGGAGAAAATATAGGCAGAGTAAGCTCTTTGACATTGGTCATGGTGATGAATTATTTTTGGAAATGGCTCCAAAAGCAAAGGCAACAAAAGCAAAAATAAACAACTGGGTCTACATCAAACTAAAAAGCTTCTTCAGAGGAAAAAAAAAAATCATCAACAAAATGAAAACGCAACCTACTGAATGGGAAAAAATATTTGCAAATCATATATCTGATGAGGGGTTAATATCCAAATACTCATACAACTCAAGAGCAAAGAATCAACCAATCCAATAAAAAAAAAAAAAAAGGTCAGAAAATATGAACAGACATTTTTTCAAAGAAGATATACGGATGACCAACAGGTACATAAAAAGATGCTCGATATCACTAATCATTAGGGAAATGCAAATCAAAACCACAATGAGATTATCACACCTGTTTGAATGGCTACTATCAAAAAGAGAAAAAATAACGAGTGTTGGCAAGAATATAGAGAAAAGGGAACCCTTGGGCACTGCTGGTGGGAATGTAAATTGATGCAGCCACTATGGAAAACAGTATTGAGGTTCCTCAAAACATATTAAATACTTATGATCCAGCAATTCCACTTCTGATTAATTATTTGAAGAAAATGAAAACAGTAACTCAAAAATACATATGCACCCCCATGTTATTTACTCCATCCTATCCTATCTAATAAAAGAGTAATATACAAATTGGCCATACCTCCACTACACCCACAAGCCATGCCCACCAGCCAATCAGGAATGAGTTTGCAAATTAATCCAACCAAGATGGCTGCAGCCACGAAGCTGAAGCAAGCAGGAGGCTTGGGTTTCTTGGCAATGGAGGAAGCCAACCTTCCCTGCAACCCTGGCTGGCCCAGGCCTACACTCAAGACTACAAAGTTTCAATTATAGAAGATAAATAAATCCCAGATACCAGGGCCTCCACTTGGGTCACTGGGGTCATGGCCAGCCTGAAAACCACCACAGGCCCCTCACCAAGGCTACCCCACACCCTAAGGGAACCCCCACCCTGATCCGGGACACCCTTCAGGGCAAACCAGCTGGCCCCCACCCATGCACCATGCCTCCATCCTATCTAATAAAAGAGTAATTCAAATTCACCATCACTCTAACACACAAGATGGCTGCTCCCATGTGGACACAAGATGGCCACCACAAGATGGCCAGTAGAGGAGGGCAGTTGGGAGGGACCAGGCCTGCAGGGGAGAGCAGTTGTGGGGGACCAGGCCTGCAGGGAAGGGCAGTTAGGAGCAATCAGGTTGGTAGGGGAGCAGTCAGGCATCAATCAGGCTGTCAGGGGAGTGATCAGGCTGACAGGGGGTGATCAGGCTGACAGGCAGAAGCAGTTAGAGGCAATCAGGAAGGCAAGCAGGCAAACAGTTGGGAGCCAGCAGTCCTGGATTGTGAGAGGGATGTCCGACTGCCCGTTTAGGCCCAATCCTACCTGGATTGGGCCTAAACGGGCAGTCGGACATCCCTTGAGGGGTTCCAGATTGAAGAGGGTGCAGGCTGGGCTGAGGGACACACACCACCAGGCATGAATTTTGTGCACCGGGCCTCTAGTTATTTATAATAGCTGAGACATAAAAACATGGATGAATGAATAAAGAAAATGTACTTGCCAGAGGTAGAGAGGTGGGTCAAAAGGTGCAAACTTCAAATTATAAATTTAAAAAGTCATGGTGATTTAATATACAGTATGGTGACTATAGTTAATAATACTGTATTGCATATTTGAAAGTTGCTAACAGAGTAGATGTTAAAAGTCCTCATGGCAAAAACAAAAACAAAAACAAAAAAATTCCCAAACTGTAACTATATAAGGGATCAGATGTTAACTAGACTTATTGTGGTTATTATTTCTCAATAAATACAAATACAGAGATATTATGCTGTACGTGTGAAACTAATATAATATAAAATACCCTTCTTCTCCGAACCCCTGCTATCCTTCTTATCCCAAATTGTGACTTCCTTGAAGAGACAACGAGGATATCAAACCAGACAATATTACAAGTAAAATCTTGGACATGTGAGCTACGGTGTAACATTACTGGGAAATCTTAAAATCTCAGGTCAGGTAGAAGCTAATTCTTAGCCTGAAGGACTACTATAAATGAAGCAAAGCACCAGTTAAGACTTCATAACCAGGGATAGTCATTAGACAATCCAAAAATAAAATAAAACAAAGATACCAACCAATTAATCAATCCAACAAACCCCCAAACCAACTTTTAATCACTTCCAGGCTTTTAAAAGTTTAAAACAAATCAAAATGAATAAATTTCCCATGTGTTTCAAGGGGAAGGAGCCCTTCCTGCCTCTAGTTAAACTCTATAGTTGAAGGTTCTGATGCTCCAATTTTGGAGAGTACAACTGCTTGACAGGCAAAATATAGGGTGAAAAAAAAGATAATAGTAATTTGGTAACAAATTATAAACTCCAACTGGCCACCAGCACTTCAAAGTAATCATTAACTGGAGTTAGTGGGATCTGTGGTCACAGTGTTACAGAGAAGTTCTGTTTCTTGCTTTCAAAGTATAAACAGCTAAGACCCTATCAATAAAGAAAAAAATAGAAAGGTATTACTGAGAACAAGCAGGGTGACTGCAGAAACACTATTGAGTTATTTCTCTTGATTTTATTTATTTTTCCAAAAAGCACACTCAAATCAGCATTTCTTTCAACACGATAATAGATCATCTACCATTAGGTATTATATAATTTCTTTCTCCTTACTTACTTTACAAACGTAAGGAAAATTTTCATTTCTTTTCAAACTGAGATAAGTAACTTAAAGTATAATGTTATTTAACTTTAAAAGATACACGTGAAATATAAGCAATTTTCCATAGTCTCGAACATTAATTTGGATTAGATCTCACCTCAATCTCTATACTGGTTGGTGGCCTATCTTTGAAGATATATTTTGATAAAAACTACTTTTCTATTTCTCAGTTTTGTGTCTCAGATTTCAGAGAGAGAGGGAAAAAAGAACACATTTAACAGATTTCTAGAAATTTCGACACTAAGCACAGGCAAGAAGATAGTCTATTATTAAAGATATGCCTGCTCTTTGGCTCAAACACTCCAGCCCTGGATCCTGTGTCAAGAGGCTCTTCAATAATCCTACAGTGGGTGGAGCCCTTTATATCCAAGGGCCAAGAGAAACACTGGGACATCTATTTGACCGTATGTGAATTTTTAAAGCTTTATTTTCAATTGAAGTAGCAGTAAGGTCTGAAAGAAAAAAGGACTGAGATAAACAAACAAATCAAATTCTAACAAATTTTTATTTCCACAATTGCAGCCATAAGACAGTTTTAAATTTAATTCCTAAAGGGTTAGTATTTTGATCTCTGATAAAATTTGATCTCTGATAAAACTTAATGAAGACTTCACAGCCAAAAGAGTTTTAAATTTAATTCTTCAAGGATTAGTATTTTGATCTATGATAAATATTTAATGAAGACTGCACAGTTCCTGCTTTCTGTATTAAAAAATAATTTCATTATAACAAACTCTGAGTACCACCAATTTTTTTTTATTTCAAATATCCATTTGAGAAAAAATTTCAAATAAGTAAATATTATAAATCAGTAATCAACTTGTCTTAGGTTTTTTGTTTTTGTTTTTTTCTGACATGGAGATGACTTTTTATGCTATTTTAAATGAAATTTAACCTGCATTAAATTCAGTTATCCAGAACAATCAAGACTTCTATAGAAAAATATTGCATGCCTGTTTCTGGTATAGAACATGCAATTATTTATTTATTATTTTCTTTTATTTTTTAATATATTTTTATTGATTCAGAGAGGAACGGAAGGAAGGAAGGAGGGAGGGAGATACAGCAATGAGGACAGCGAATCTTTGGTTGGTTGTCTCCAGAACACCCCACGCTGGGGATTGAGCCCACAACCCGGGTATGTGTCCTGACCGGGAATCAAACCATGACTTCCTGGTTCATAGGTCGATGCTCAACCACTGAGCAATGTCAGCTAGGCTATTTATTATTTTCTAAAAGCAAATAAAGCTCAATTTAGACACACACTAGAATTTAGAAGAAAGTTAATACAGACACATTTACAGTCAAGGATAGCACATATGTTTCATCATGCCAGAAAGGATTATCAGTATTATCAGCATGAAGACACACCACGATCAATTAATTATGTCTGCCATGGGCACAGGTACCATACACATGACATATTTTGCCATCCCTCGTATGGGAGCTGTTGGTCAGGTATCCCTGAGTTCAAATCCTGACCTCTCCATTTAATAACTATGACTTCAGACAATTTACCAGTCTCCTTGGCTCTAAAATGGGAATACATAATCCTTAAATCTGTCAGAGCTAAATAACAATGAGCATAAAGACTTAAGTACAACCTGACATACAATAATTACTTAATAAAAATAGCTATTTGGTATTACCACAGGACTTTGGATCTTTCAGAACTCAATAATGATGATTACTGAATATGATCTTGGAAGAGACAAATCGCTGCCGAAGTGAATGCCGCTGGAATGAATGAGCTCTCAGCATGTCGCTGGACATGTGGCACCAGCCAGCTGTGGCTGCATCTGCTGAGCAGAGGCACAAACGCAACACCATGAGTAACAAACATCCACTCTCCCATATTGTTTGTTCACGCAACAGAGAAATGTGCCATTTGCTTAGAATGAGGTTTAGAAAAATAATGGTTTCAAAAATAGAACCATTTTATTCTTCCTGAGACCACTCACCTACCTAGCAAGTATAGGATAAGAACTGGTAATTACACTCTTCCAAGAATTTCAGAAAGAGTCTTAATCTAGGTCTATTCAACACTAGCCACACTGAAAGAAAAAGAACATCTATCAACATGAAATCTACTATAATGACAAAGTGTACATGTAATGAAAAAACAAAAAACAAAACTCATCCTCTAAACTTAACCTTTAAAAGTTAGTTAGAAACTGCTTATAATACATAACCAGGAAGAATGAACACTATAGCTAAAAGGAAACTAGACCCTTTTATTATAAAGAGCGAAATTTCCAACAGTTAACAACAGGGTTAAATTTTGGGATGTTATTTGAACTCCTAACTCTGTGATTATAGTTTCTGATGAACAGGCGGCTTGGCTACTAGTCCAAGTCCCATGACAGGACCTCAGTGAGCTCAGTGACTCTGGAAAGCAATCAAAGTGGAAGGACATAGGATTTCACGAGTCAGCAGACCTGGGCTCACTGCTAATTTTAACCCTGCATCCCTGAACTCCCTTACACTCAGGCAAGGGCATTTCTTCATTTGCATGACACTGATTAGAATATTTTTCTCATTAGTTTGCTTAGAAGCACCAACCAAGTCTCATCTATTTAAAGAGTTTTATGAGCGCTCAAGAGCTGTCCTACCAGGTAGCTCTCAATAGAGAAGCCACATTTTCCCATGGTTTATCAAATATACTTGAGTTACTGTATATAAGGAAACTGGAGAAGCTGGGAGGGAAGTCCTGTGGGCACCCCACACCAGGAGAACTCTGCTCTTTTGATAGGGTGAACATTGCCAAGCTCCCTGAGGATGAGCTCATGCCAAGGAAGAATGCCATGGGTAACGTCCTGCTGACTCCATGGGAACCTCATCATTTTCTTACTCTGGGGGTACACTCTCCTTCACTTTGATTCAGTAAATTTGGATGGAGGGACAGAGCGCAGGAATGGAACTGCACAGCTGGAAGGAAAGACATCATGGACACAGGATGTCCAAGAAAAAACAAATGTGGTTGCTAACCACGGTCCTCACACATTTTTAAAAATTCAACTCACATCATTAGTCATAATAAAAATAACAGATGAGCACAGTTCTGTTTAGGTGTCAAGCGTGATAGACTGATATGAGGCCAGATGGGAAGATTTCTTCTATTCTTCCATCTTAAAAAATACATAAAGCCATTTCCAGCCACTGGGAAAAAAAAAAAGGCTAAATAACTGCAATTCACACAATCAACACTCAAATATTCATTGGCAATTATAATGTTATTGGGGAAAGAAGAACAGATTTGGTTTTATCACTTTTAAAATAGTAAATGCCTGACAGCTAATCTTTCAAAAGTCATTGGTAATATTTACTAAGCACTTACCACATGCCAGGAACTATTCAAGGCGCTTTGCACGTATCATTTTATTTAGTAATTCTCATAATAACCTCAAGAGGTAGATAATGTTATTAACCCTACTCTTAGTAAAAGAAACCATGACAAAGAGAAGTTCCACAATGTGCCCAAGATCACACACCTCATTAGGGGAAAACCAAGATCTGATCAGGGCAGTCCGCAACCAGAGCGCAAACCTTGAACTAATATACTCTCCGACATTCAATAAACAATTAAGCAGGATATGCATTACACTTAATTGTTTCAAGAGCTTTAAACATGTTAGATTACCACTGAAGTTCATGGGTCAGTCTCAATTAATTAATCATGTTATCACATTTACTTGATTAGCTCAGGTGTTTCTGGGACTGAAGGTGAAGAGGAAGCAAGGGCCTGGAAGAGTAACTAACATTATGAAAAATTATACTGCTCATCAGGATGAGGAAAGCTATTCTGGGAAATATTTTACTTTTTTTTGGAAAAGAGGTTCTGAGGAAATTGGAAGGGCCTCTTGATTACGTAATACTGACCAAAGTCAAAGTCTACCACTCTCACTGGGGACTTCTCTCCATGGACACAGTGCTGAATCAGCTCTTAGAAATGGAGCTGACACAAACCAAAAGGCCATCAGGCCTCACCCCAAAGAAACTGCAACAAAGTACTTCTGTCGTACTGCTACCAGATTCACTCATACGTGGATGCAATATATAAAGATATAACTTTTGCAATGAAATAGCAAGATCTAAAAAACTATAGGCTCATTATTTCTTCCATAATTAGTCATACACTTCTTGCCATTCCAATTCTCACTGTGAGCCACTTTAACGGGTCACTGGGCTCTTCCTCAGTCTCATAATCATCAACTTCCTAATTACAAAAGAATCACTGACCATACCCCCAACCACCTCCGTCCTTTCTAAATGTGTCTGCTGCCGGCCCCTCTGGACACCTCCTCATGACAGAAATCCCTTAAAGCCATCTTTGTACCTCTCTCCCCACTAGTCCTTCAGATGACTACTCACTTGCACACATTTGGTCCCAAATGTTCTTCCTATGAGAATCTGACAACTCCAATAGCAAGATCAAGACAGGCCATGGTTCTCTGGTATACCTTTCCTGCTGCAGCTCCCTCTGAGGGGCAATCACAGGACCATGTGACAATACTATCACAGGATACAAAGCCAAGGAATCCTCTGGGTCCTGTGCACATTGCTGTGGGCTTTCGATTTCTTAGGGACAAAGATGGCTAATTTCTCAGAAGACCTCAGGAGATCTTTCTCAGATCTGCACTGGACAGAACAAGAAATTCAATTCTTAAGATTAAAAAAAAAAAAAAAAAAAAAAAAAAAAGCAATAAACCTCCTTTGGATTCCAAAGAGGAAAAAACATGATGGTATTAGGGCACTTAAAGCACTTAAAAATGACAACTAATCGAGAGAAGGGCAATTTCTAGTTTAGTCTTCATAGGTAAAAGTGATCCCAATCAGTTTCCCTCTTTATCTCCCTGTTGCCTCTCTCCTGCTTCTTGGGTAACCAAAAGTCCCCCATTATTACCCTTTGACTGGTTATCCAAAGTTCCCCAACCAATCATTCCCTGCTTTGTCCCATCACTAACAATGAAATTGTGCAGCCAAGAACATTTTCTTCTTCTTCACCAAGTCTTCCTCGTGTTTATTAGTCACTTAAGTCAGTAAAATATTAAGGAGGGGAATAGCATGTTAACGAAAGCACATTAAATTAATCTCAAATGGGTAATATAAAATGAGATAATTAGGGCAAGAGAGCTTTTCTACTGCCTCCCTTTTTTACTTTCTTTTTAATGTGTTTTTCCTGATTTTTTAAAATTAATTTTATTTTATTATTTTAGGTAGGGTCAGGGAGAGACGAAAACATTGATGAGAGAAAAACACTGGCTGCCTCCTGCATGCCCCCTACAAGAGATCAAGCCCGAAACCCGGACATGTGCCCTGACCCAGAATTGAACCAGGGACCTCTTGGTTCTTGTGTTAACGCTCAATACTGAGCAACACTGGCTGGTCTCTACTGTCCCTTAAAAAGACTAGAGTGGCCCTAGCTGATTTGGCTCAGTGGATAGAGCGTCAGCCTGCAGATTGAAGATCCTAAATTCCATTCTGGTCAAGGGCACATGCCAGGGTTGCGGGCTCAGTCCCCCAGTAGGGGGCGTGCAGGAGGCAGCCAATCAATGATTCTCTCTCATCATTGATGTTTCTATCTCTGTCCCTCTCCCTTCCTCTCTGAAATCAATAAAAAAATATATTTTAAAAAAAGACTAGAGCCGAAACCGGTTTGGCTCAATGGATAGAGCGTCGGCTTGGGGACTGAAAGGTCCCAGGTTTGATTCCGGTCAAGGGCATGTACCTTGGTTGCGGGCATATCCCCAGTAGGGGGTGTGCAAGAGGCGGCTGATCGATGACTCTCTCTCATCGATGTTTCTAACTCTCTATCTCTCTCCCTTCCTCTCTGTACAAAATCAATTATATATATATATATATATATATATATATATATATATATATATATATATATATATAAAAGACTAGAGTGCCAATTCTCAGGGTCAGGGTGACAAGGCAGTGGCAAGCACGGGTGTAAACGCCAAGGAGGCATCATTCTCAAGTGCCAACACTGTACCTGCATGGCTCTGAGAGTGAGTGCCTCATTCATCCTGTGCCCTGTAGGAGCCTCACTCTTCTTACTCTCAGGCCCTTTGCCATTCTGCCTACAGGTCAAAAGGTGAAGAGGCTCTGGGGGGAAAGAAGGAAAAACTTCAGCTGTTTTCAAGTCACTGCCCAGGGAGAAGCAATTGGTTCTACCTTACCTTCTAATTTTCCACTAATTTCTAGTTCAGTTTCTGGCTAAAATCTAAGCCCTTGGCTGGTGCCGGACCAACTTTCCTAAACAAAAAAGGAGTAACACTAGAGAGTGAGAACGTCTTCTGTTCTCCAGATCAATGACAAGTCAGTCAGCTATTCCAGGCTCTGGCAAGCCAGATGCATGGGAAGCTACTGGTGTGGTCACAGGAGCCCCTCAGGTCAACTTCAATGAGCATCATCGCTCTCCCCACTGATTTTTACACTGAAGCAGAGAATAAATAAATAGCTTTATTATCCATCGTAAGACAGAAACAAAAAAGCAAAATGGCTTTAGTTTTATTTTACTTCCTCTACCAGCTATCTTTCATTCTTGTTCCATTTCATTTTCTCACCTCTGACCTCTATTGAGCTCATTCCTGTTAGGCTCTCACCTCTATCACTCCACTCAACTATTTTATGAGGATGACCAATCACCTTCATGCTGCTAAATCTAAGAATCAATGTATATCACTCCATGTTCCTGATGCACTTTCTTCATTTGGCTTTCCTCCAATCTCACTAATTAGTAATCCTTCTCAATCTCCTATTCTCGATGCTTTACTAATGTTTGAGTTTTCCGAATCTCAATCATCTATGTATATAAAAGCCCAGCAACTGGAACAGCAGAACGACCAGAATGACCACGACCAGAACGACCAGTGGCTATGATGTACACTGCGGCAGCCAACCAGCGTGATCCAGGCCCTAATCAGCCTGGCTGGCCTGGCCCCCAATTGGCCCCCAACACCCTGTTCAGGGGCGGGGCCAGTTAGCCAACTGCATGCCCCCCCACTCACTGGCCCACTTGATGAGCACCCATTGGGACAGGCCAGCTGGACCCCACCTGTGCACAAATTTGTGCACTGGGCCTCTAGTTACTATATAAGTCATCTAATATTTTCCCTGGTGATCTATTCAACTTGACCATAACTTGAAATACTTGACAATTCCCATCTTTATATTTCTAGCTCAGACGTCTCTCTTACTTCAACCTCACATTCAGATACCTAGTCAACCTTGCCACTTGGACATCTGGTAGACATCTCAAACTCAGCATGTCTTAAAAGGAACTCTTAATCTTATGGCCTAATCTCTTGCACCCACACTTTTAATAAGAAGTTATGTTCACTGTGGTTTTTTTGTTAGGAAAGTAGAGTGGATCATTTTAACTTCACTGTGTAGGACTGTCCTGTGCACAACAGAACGCCTGGCACCTGGCCCCATTCACTAAATGCCAGGAGCATCCCTTCAATCATAAACTGCTCTCACAAATTTCCCATCTGCTTGGAAACACTAGTCTACAAATAAAGCCTATGAGCCTAATGCAAGTTTTGACTCTGGTTTTATCAAAAGAAGTGTGGCCCTCGCCGGTTTGACTCACTAGTCAGAGCATCCCTTGGACCAAAGGGTCGCAGATCCAATTTCCAATCAAGGGTACGTGCCTCAATTGCAGGTATGATCCCCAGTCCTGGTCGGTCGGGGTACAAGCAGGAGACAACAGACGTGTCTCTCTCACATGGATCTCTCTCTCTTTTTCCCTCCATCCTTCCCTTCCACTCTCTCTAAAATTCAATGGAAAAAAATATCCTCAGGTTAAGATTAGCAACAACAACAAAAAGTGTGAACAATATATTGAATGGCACAAAGTGCTATCCATCATTGAGTGTGGAATTCTACTTCATTCAGGAATACCCTAGCATAGCCATTGGTTCTCAGCGCAGATAGTCCTCTTGTCCTCACGTGCTATAAGCTTAGATTTCTTTGGCAGGAGGGGGGGAGGAGAGAGGGAGGGAGGGGAGTAGTTATGATAGCTGGCAGCTCTGCATTATACATAACTTGAAGCCTTGGGAATGCTGCTGCTTTATAAATCCATTGTGCAGTAGTAAATTAGAGGAGAAAGTACCAATGGCTAGGAAAGAATGCTAATTGGAAGTAAAAAAAATAAAGGAGTGTAATTCAGGCCCTGAGAAGAGATACATTCACCTATTTGATCTTTATCTACTTGGCTAGGCACTGGGTCCACAAAGATGAGCAGAAGAGTGTTTGCCCTAGAGAATATATTTAGAGGAAGCAAACCAGTCTCCAACTCGGTCTTGGTTTCTTTAACATCAAATCCAAGTCTTCAAAGTGTTTTCCAAGTGAAAAATAAAATTAAGATTTTATATATACGCTTGAAATATGTGGTGGTATAGCACTGGGGAAATACAAAATGAAGCAGGCAAGACAGTACTAGAGCCAA
This sequence comes from Pipistrellus hanaki, assembly GCF_964339955.1. Classification (NCBI taxonomy): domain Eukaryota; kingdom Metazoa; phylum Chordata; class Mammalia; order Chiroptera; family Vespertilionidae; genus Pipistrellus; species Pipistrellus hanaki. The sequence continues at coordinate 157,651,224 of NC_140505.1, forward strand.
GGTAAGACATCCACATGACATTATTTTATTTTTCACATTAGGATATAAATGTCTAGATGAAATAACTATTTTATTAACAGCAAAAATTACAATTCACATTTATATTTCTTGATATAGTAAAAAACAGATTGAGAGTATACATTCTAACAATCTTTGGAAGCAAAGTGGGAAAAAATTGCAGTAAGTATCAGTCTGTTTTTCTAAAAGCATATTTTGCTGTACAAAAAAAAAAAAAAAGAGCAATCTTTAATTATTTCATCCCACACACAATTCACATTCTGGTAAGGCAAAATCTGCAAAGAATCTGCACCATGAAAGTGGCTCGAGCAGCTCACAGGAGAAAATATTAACAAACTGAATGGAACACTGAATCAACATGCTAAAAACATTATAGCTTTTAATGTTATTTAAAAGGAACAGTTTAAAGTAGCAACATCTTTTTGAAGCATGAGAATATGTTACATACTTAATTTCTTGAGATTATACACAAATTATCAAGAAGAAAAAAAAAGCATGAGCAACTTTCTGGTTACGGAGGTATCTGAAGTTTAGGTTACTCCAAATCATTAACTTCTACTTATCCTCCAACTACAACTTTGTGTACTTCTAAATAATTTTGATCCTTTCAAGTAATGACCACAATTCCCACACCCAGCTGTACTTGTTTGCCCCAAACACATCATGCTCCTGTGTTCCTTCTTAGGCTTTGCCAGGCTGTTCTAGGTGGCATTCTCCCACTCCTTAAAAATCTACTCACCTTTGAACACCTGCTCAAATGATACCCATAAGCAGCCTTCCTTCACCTCTACCCAGTTAAAGTGCCCCCACAGCACCTTCTTCATTCCACTACTGCATAATTGATGACATGACTATAATTAGTTACTACCTGTCTCACTCCCAGGAGATTCTCTGCAAACCTAAAGACAGCAATACTAGGTGTGACTACAAAAGTGCTAATAAAGAGAAGTATGGAAGGTGATGGTGAAAAGGCTTTGATCCTTTTGCAAGTGATCCAAACCTTGAGGTCTATTACTTCCTCACGTTTTGTAGAATTAGAACTTATTTATAAATTATAAGAAAAACACATTTTTGCCGAAACCGGTTTGGCTCAGTGAATAGAGCGTGGGCCTGTGGACTGAAAGGTCCCAAGTTCGATTCCAGTCAAGGGCATGTACCTTGGTTGTGGGTACATCCCCAGTAGGGGGTGTGCAAGAGGCAGCTGATTGATGATTCTCTCTCATCGATGTTTCTAATTCTCCCTCTCTCTTTCTCTCTGTAAAAAAATCAATAAAATATATTAAAAATAAATAAAATGATAAAACATTAAAAAAACAAAAAAAACACATTTGGTATGTATATTATCAATTTTTCTATCAAGTTTCAAGGTGCAGCTAGACTTTTCCCCCAAGGAAGTAAAACAAGCTCTACAGCGGACACACAAAACAAATGTTCTTGATTCACACTGTCTATGAGATGTGTATAAATATTCATACTTGAAATATTTACCAAAAAGTTTCTCCTATTTAGATTATGATTCATCCAAAAAAACAGGAAAGCACAAAGGGAAAACTGCATACCACAGGAGAGTTTACAGGAACAAGTGGGTGTGGTTCAACAGTATCGCTCATGCCTTTCAATGCCAAAAAAGTGCTTAATTCAAACAATATAGATCAGCCCTCCCCTGTAAACTGAGGAACCACATGTGCAGCGCGTTATGATCACCAACTACAATGTTAGTCCAACAGACTATAAAGATCCACTAAGGAAGTGTGAGAAGTACTTAACACAGCAGAAACATCGATGCATAAAACTTACCCAGTAGCCCAGCTGAAGTAATTTATACAGACAGACAGAAGAATTAACTGGTGTGCAGCTTCCAGATATATTAAACACAGGGGCACAATGCTCTTTGTCATTCCCAGGGATGCTGGGCCCCACATTCCCAGGAAGCACGATACCAGATGCACAGGTACACACCACAGTCTGATAGGAATGGCAGCCAGGAATGCAGTCTGTTCAGCCCTGCCCAATGACTCTGCAGATGCCTGGTTATTAATTTCTGCATATAGTTCGTCACAAGAAGTATGTCTTTACAGTAAGTACATTCTTTTCAAAAAGGTACATAATGAAATATTAGGTATTTGTGTGTTTTTTAACCTGAATCCATTTTCAACTTTCTGAATATAAATACATTTTAGAAAGTCTGTAATAATAAAGTTAACAAAAATTATTATTGTCCTGTGTTCTTAGAGATAATCATTATTAGTACTTTTGTATACTGCCTTCTAATTTATTGTCTATGTAAATATGCTTTAAAAATATGTGATATAAGGATATTATAATTCACGTTAGAGACCCAGATTTGTGCACTGGTGGGGTCCCTCGGCCTAGCCTGTGAGGATGGGGCCGAAACTGGCTCTCCAACACCCCCTGAGAAGTCCCGAATTGCGAGAGGGCACAGGCCAGGCCAAGGGACCCCACCAGTATGCATATAAGATCTTTGGTTAATCTCTTCCAGCCCTCCCCTCCCATTCTGAGATTCATCAGCCTGTTCCATGTTTCCATGCCTGTGGTTTCCACTCCTGCATTGAGCATCTGCCCCCTGGTGGTCAGTGCATGTCATAGCTATCAGTTGGCTGGTCAGATGGTCAGCCGGACTCTTAGCTTTTATATATATAGACTAGAGGTCCAGTGCACGGATTCATGCACCAGTGGGGTCCCTTGGCCTGGCAGGGGAGGGACTGCAGGAGGTTGGCTGGCCAGGAGGGACCACGGGAGGGTTCAAGGGTGTGTCTAGCTCATCTCAGTCCCAATCGGCCAGACCCAGCAACAAGCTAACCTACCGGTCAGAGCATCTGCCCCCTGGTGGTCAGTGTGCATCATAGCGACTGGTTGAACAGTCAAATGGTCGGATACTTAGCATATTAGGCTTTTATATACATATATATAGATTATGTCCTTTTTAAGTTACTATTATTTTTCCATTTAACTAAATAGTTAAACTAGATAAGTAGGTGGATAAATAAAGAAACAGATTCTGTTATTGGCTACAGAGTAGTCTACCTTCTAGTTGCATTATATAATATGAACAATAGAGGCCCGGAGCACAAATTCGTGCACAGGTGGGGTTCCTTGGCCTGGCTGGCAATTGGGGCTGATTAGGGGGAGTAATTGTGGGAGGTTGGCTGGCCATGGGAGGTTGGCTGTGAAAGTGCACTAACCACCCAGCTGGCGGGGGGGGGGTGGGGGTCGGGGGGTGCGGGAGGATGGCCGGCCACCAGAGGTTGGCTGTGGAAGCTCCTGCCTTTGCCCCCTGGTGGTCAGTGCGCATCATAGCGATCAGACTACTGGTCATTTGGTCAACCAGTAGTAATGGTCACTTAGGCTTTTATATACATAGATTAGAGGCCCAGTGCATGAAATTCTTGCACTGTGGTGGGGGGGGGGGTTCTTCAATCTAGCCTGCATCCTCTCACAGTCCAGGAGCCCTTGAGGGATGTCCAACTGCCGGCTTAGGCCCGCTCCTTAGTGCTGCCATGAAGGTGGGAGAGGCTCCCACCCCTCTGTTGCACTCACCACCCTAAGCCTGGCTTCTGGCTGAGCAGCACTTCCCCTGTGGAAACACACTGACCACCAGGGGTCAGCTCCTGCATTGAGCGTCTGCCTCCTCACGGTCAGTGCATGTCATAGTGACCATTTGTTTCACCATCGGGCAAAAACGGGCTCTCCGACATCCCCCGAAGGGTCCCAGATTGCAACAGGGTGCAGACCAGGCTGAGGGACCCCACCAGTGCATGATTAGGGGCCGGGGAGGGACACAGGAGGTTGGCTAGCTGGGGAGGGACCATAGGAGGACTCCAGAGTGTGTCCGGCCCGTTTCACTCAGTCCCAATCAGCCGAACCCCAGCAGCAAGCTAATCTACTAGTTGTAGCGTCTGCCCCCTGGTGGTCAGTGTACCTCATAGTGAGTGGTTGCATAGCCTTAGCATATTATTAGCATATTATGCTTTGATTGGTTGAACAGCCAACTGGATACAGCATATTATTAGGCTTTTATAATATAGCCTAATTAGATTCTTAACTCTCCCACTGCCAATATTAGAAATTATATAGGTTGGCTTATGTGATATTTTATGTGTAGGTTATGTGCATGTTTTTGAGTCTTTAATAATATAACACACAAGATACTACATTTCTTTGTTAAATATTCATATTAAACAAATCCTTAGATCTGTATCTGTTATTTTCTCATGAAACTGTGTACCAAGAACTAAAAAACTAATTTTGAATTGGGCATTGAGTATTTTCTTACTAATTTGAAATAATTCTTTACATATAGGTATATAAAGAGAGAATACTTTTAGTGATTTGGCATATGCTAAATTTGTTTTATTTTCAATGCAATTAAATATAAATCATTTCTTTTTAACCTTTGCTACTGCATTTTAGTTTACCTTTTCCGAAATCCAGCAGATATTCATGGGCATTCTCTGGTATATTTATTACCATACTTTTATATTAATTATTTATAATGGTATTTTATCAATACAACATTCTTCTGAGCTTTCTATTCTCTTCCAAATATTTGTCTGTTTTATAACATCATACTATTTTTTATTACTATCTAGCATTATAGGTTCTCCTACATTATTATTATTCCTCTGTATATAAGCATTTTGTGGCTCTGATTTTTTCTATGAAAATGAAATTCAGAATCAATGACCTGTAGAAGATTACTGCTAAGATTTTGATTAAAAGTATGTTAAACTTACAAACATAAAGAGAATGAAAATTATTAGCTGTCTTTGTATCTAGAAGGTGTGTCCACATCTTCCCAGTAAAGTTTAATAGTTTCCTTCCTACATGCCATTCACATTTCTCACAAAGTTTAATCTTCGGCATACTTTCTGTTGCTGCTATGAATAGGCTTCTTTTTTTCCTCATATTTTGAACTGGTTATCACTACTATATAGGTCACATTATATTATATATAATGAAAACTTATGACACTCTCTTCATTTCAGTTTATCATCTTGGTAACTTTTTTATTAACTATAAAATTTTATCCTTTCCAATTTTCTCAGTCCTTTTTCTTTTCTTAATTCACTATCTTGATATTTCAACTATCTTGTCATTTTAGTTAGTAGTGGTGATAGCTGGTTATGCTGTTAATTCTAACAGAAGATAAAATTCTAGTGTTTCACCATTATTAGTATTTTTGCTATTGACAGCTTGTTTCCAACTCTGTTTAAAAAATTAGATACTTCTCATAAAATATTAACTGAGGAATTTTCTAAACAGTGAGATAATGAGTGATTTTATTTTCCTTTACATTTTGCAAGTAAATGGATTGCTTAGGCTTTCTAAATATACCTTTATACTTTCTAAAATTTAAATTTTGTTAATTTATGTTTTAAAATTAATTCATTTGATTAAGATTCTCATATATAAGATTATTAACACTTTTTATCTATAGTTACATCCCATAACTTCTAATTTTGTATAATTTTTTTTATTAGACTAGCCACAAACTCTTCCAATTTATTTTCCAAGTTTCCTAAAATGAATGGGCACTCACACCCTTACCTCCTATTTCTCTTAACATTCCTTACTCATGGAGAACAATTTTAACTGCATATTATCTTAATAAACAAACAGTATTTTACAAAGGCAAGGGAGAAGCAAAACAGAAGAAAAAAAAAAGCTTTTTTTTAAGAAAAAAATTCTACTATTCTCTTTGAAAGATAGCCCATCTAAAAATATTATCTGGATACAATTTCTCAAAGTAAACGCATTCTGCTAATAAAAATGATATCTCATCTTCTTAAGTACACTTGTGCTTAAGATAATAACCCAAAATGACATAAAATAAAAATATTAACAATTTGACAGTAAGAAAATAAAAACATTTCCAGATCAACCAGATTCCTAAACTTTAGCCTTGCATTTAACAAATGTATATGGCAATTTTTTTCAAATCCTGTTTTTTTTTTTTCCTTCATTAAGATATATTGAAACAATCTTGCCACCTAAAATGAATTTGAGATTATCAAAAAATGTCAACTTCAAATATACAGCTAAACTTTTCTTTTTCACTCTACCAGGGAAGTTTCAAAATGCTAAAAAATGCAAACTGCTACCCATGCTCTAAAAAGAGTAATGAAATAATTAGGTCACAATAGATGGCTCCTTTCTTGGAAGAAAAAAAAAAAAAAAAAAGGATGATGAATGCGATTGGAATGTTTATTGTCACTGAAAATTTTCAGGCCTGGATTCCAAGTACGTGCCTTGATGCAGGTTACTATGACAACTTAAATTACAGAAAACGGCCCCCCTTCTACCAAGCTGTTTTCTCCCCAAGATCATTTCAAGCCTCCTAAAATCTGTGTGCATGAATTACCTGTAACAACAATAAACCATCGCTTTACCAGTTTTACTCAGAAATGTCCCAATCTGAACCAAGAATAAGCATATAAAAATAAAGTTCGTTAAGTCTACATGGGACATAAAACTTAACCTGAAAGCACACACATACACAGCTTAAAATATAAAATGTGGAGGGTATTTTGAAACTACTCTTCATTACCAGAGGCACAGTATATTACCACCATATGCTTCATCACAGAAACTATGGGAAATTACTGGCAAGGCCATTTTGAAAGAAATGTATAGAGCTAAATCCTGTTTATTGTTATTTCCCCTCACTAATGGTTTTACAGGAAGGTACAAGGAAAGGGGACTGGGGGAAGTTCGATTTCAAACAGAAAGAGAAGCAAATAAACAATATGTAAAGTCTTATTGTTTTATCCAATCTGTCTTTTTTTAACAGAAATACGGGTTTGCTCTCATAGTTTCAAATTTATAAACCTAACAAACATGCCTTGTAATAAACTGAATTATTCTCTAACATCATACTTTAAAAGAATAATGGCAGGGAAGATTGCATCTTTATGGAGAAAATGTGATTTAGTAGAGATTATCTGATTGCAAGACATTAAAAATTTAAAGTAACTCCATGAAAAAAGCTTAAAATCGTTTACAGTGTAGCAATACCAAGAATCACAAGCTGGTTTTGTTGCTCATCAAAGTTAGCATGTCTAAAATTAGACGCCTCATTCACATAGTCTTGGGGAACTCACATACCCTCCCCTCTATGAGTAAGCTGGGTTACTTCAGTAACCAGCACAGGCAAAAAGTTTTATAAATTTCATGCATAGCCAGCTATACCCTAGCCTAGGAGCCCTTCATTTATGTAAAACAAACAAAACTTAGTTTCAAAAGGAAAACAAAGCAGTGTTCTAAAGGAGCCTCTTTGCACTTGAAGTCAAGAATCAAAGTCATTTAATTTTTAGAGTACTGAGCCTTTGAGCAGAAACAATGAAAAAATGAAAACGCTTCAGCAGCAAACTCCAAGCAACTCATACATCTCCTACCTGTATTAGCGGGTAACTAGTAGCTTTCAAAAAGAAACAAAATCATTAAAATGTTCAAACTCAATGTACACAATCCTGCAATATTAAACTTGAACTGCAATTCCTTCCTGGTGTAATTTAATAGTATATAAATCCACCTGAACAGAAATATCCCTATTTAATAATAGAGTAAGATGTAAATTAGCCATCACTCCACTACACCCACAAGCCAAACCCACCAACCAATCAGAGCACATATGCAAGTTAACCCAACAAAGATGGCAGTTAATTTGCATATGTGGAGGGAGGGAGGAGTGAAGACTGAAGACAGCATAGAAGGAAGAGGGAGGGAAAGTGGAAAGCAAGGCGGCTGTGGCTGCTGGAGGGAAAGCACTGGCAGCGCGTGTGGGGCGAGATGAGGTGCACAGTGGCTATGTGTTCACCACAGAGGCAGTGGCAGCAGGAGGCAGTGGGGGCGGTGGGTCAGGTGGGAGGGGCGGGTGAGAGACAGTGGCAGTAGTGGCCACGGGTGCAGTGGGGTGGGTGGGATGGGCAAGGCACGCAACAGGAGAGATGGGGGGAGGGGGGAGAGGCGGGAGAGGCAGTGGGGTGGGGGCGCAGGAGGGAAGCCTGTGGGAAATCTTGCAGGAATATTCCTGCAACAGGAAGCTAAAACTAAAATGTGCCTATCCAATCATGGTGTTAGGTCAATTTACCTACATAATACTTTTTTTTTTTTCTCTTATGCGTCTTTAGACTGTATTACAAATAGGCGCTACAATAGCCAGGGCTCAACTACGATTTTTCAGATCTCACACGGACATACACAATTGCCTTATTACAATCAGACTGCCCTTGACTCTCAACACTATTGGCCTAGTCCTGGTTTCCTAACCCACAAACAATGCTACATAGTCCAGCACAAGTGAATCAATGAGAATACAGACTTGTGCTTTTCCAGAAATCCACTCTTTCCACACAGCCTAGTAATTACTAGAAGGCTCTAAGGTCATACCTTTTTATTCCATGGGGGAAGGAATGTATGTAAGACCCCTGAAATTCATTATCTAGGCAAAAATGCATGCACATAACTTTTGCAAATGAGGGACTAAGAATTTATGAGAAGGCATACTGGTTCATACTCTTACACAGTTTATTCACTTGTAAAATGTGAACAGTTTATTCGTAAGTATTTCACTTACTACAAACTAAGTCAAATTATTTTCCCTCCTGGAACAAGCAAGTCACTTGAATGTTCAAGAGGTAAGAGATTACACACATCAAACATGTGAAAAGCAAGTGGAAAATAATTTAGTTGTGTATTCTCACCTCCAAGGATTCTATGTGCCCTTTACTTAATGGAGCCAACTAGTAACACTACTAGAGATGGAAGCTCAGACACAGGATATATTTCAGACTTATCGAAACCTTCTAGCCTTTCACTGTTAGAAACTCGTAGGTCTCTGGTTAATAAGAGGCTGTCCATTCAAAGTAGGAGTGGGAACCTTTTTTCTGCCGAGGGCCATTTGGATATTTATAATATCATTCGTGGGCCATACAAAATTATCAAAATAAAAATTAGCCTGCTATCTTTGGTCAAACATTTAATTAACTCTAATGCCTTGGCAGGGCTGGACCAAATGGTTTGCTTTGTTTTGTTTGTTAATCCTCACTCAAGGATATTTTCGCCATTGATTTTTAGAAAGAGTGGAAGGGAAGAGGAGAGACACAGAGAAAGAAACATTGATGTGAGATGGAGCCTGCAACTAAGATACGTGTCCTTGATGGGAATTGAACCTGGAACCCTTCAGCTCGCCGGCCAACACACTATATACAGTGAGCCAAGCTGACTAGGGCTGGACCAAATGATTCTGTGCGCCTAATACGGCCTGTGGGCAGGATGTTTCCCAGCCCCGGTTTAAAGCATGATTAGAAGAACAGTGTTCAGGAAGCCCAAGAGTGGTGATATAATTTGTAAAATTTTGCCTTGGATTCCAAATTTGAAACCACAATGCTAGCAGCATCAACCCAATTTGAACCTAGGATTTACATTATAGTGGCAAAAGATACCACTGTTAACCACCTTTAGACATTTACCTAAATAAAGGGTTTACAAATGACGATTCTTAAGAATTCACAGTGAAGCCGAAACCAGTTTGGTTCAATGGATAGAGCGTCGGCTTGGGAACTGAAAGGTCCCGGGTTCGATTCCGGTCAAGGGCATGTACGTTGGTTGCGGGCATATATCCCCAGTAGGGGGTGTGCAAGAGGCAGCTGATCGATAACTCTCATTGATGTTTCTAACTCTCTATCTCTTTCCCTTCCTCTCTGTACAAAATCAATAAAATAAAAAAATAAAAAAATAAAAAGAATTCACAGTGAATGTCATTCTTAAAAACTTTGGGGGAAAAAAGTTTTTTAAGTCCCTGTGAGTGATATTCTTCTAGGATGCAGTAAGGAACACAACGTACAGACTCACCTTGTTGAGCTGGAGTCTGTCCTGGAGCGGGAAGAGGGTGAGGTAGTCTGGAGGGAGGGTAGAGCACCAGGCACAGGCACCTGAAAGGGGACACAGAGTTCTCATCGGCCTGGCTGACTTTTATCTGAAAAATGCTACACCACCCCGTTGTAACTTACAATCATTAAAGAGCAAAAAATACACAAGCTTTCGGCTTCACATAGTTTTCCCAAGAGTTTTTCCTCCCCTTGCTGACCCTCCCCTGTAGACATCCGACTTGCAGTACTTGTGGGGTGGGTTTGCTGGGTTTGGTTTCAATTAGTATATTTTCTGCCTTTGGGAAAGGAATGTCAGTTGTTTCTTAAGAAGGTCATCTGGTGGGCCTAGGGTGTTCTAGGAAAGACTTCCTGCCTTCTCTTTCTCCTGACCCAAGCTCCCTTCGATCCCACAATCATTTCTTGAAAGCAGTTTAACAGACATTTGGAAATTTGCCTGAGGACAGGGCCTAAACATGAAGCTGAAAGAGAGAGAGTCAAGCTTTCGGTACTAAAAAAACACAAACAAAAAGCACGCAGCCCTGTTCCGTGGTGAGTGCAAATTACAACCGCTGGGTAGCCAAGAGGTAACCTGGCACCAGCGCTCTGACCACTCCATCGCCTAATGCTGGGAGAATGCGAGACTCTGCCATGAGGTTCGAGTCAGAAAGAAAGCCAAAGAAAGAGATCTTGGCTACACGGCGAGAATTGACGCAATTCTTGTGTCTGCTACATTCAGACTATGCCCTTAACAGATGTTTCTGCATTTATTTATAGAAAGGTTTACTTTAGTAACAAGACCATTTTCCTTCAACCATTTTTTTTAAATATACCAAGAAACCGAACTACTTTGATTATGAATAGAAAATGACACCAAAAAGTTACAAATTCTTAGTTATAAAATAATATGAAATATCAAATTAGAAAGAGTGTAAAAAGAAAGAGCCGGAAGCCCCCAGATCTGACGCAAGCTACCATAAAATGTCTAAACTTCAAACACAACCGAGGAAGGGAGAAGGGAGTCCAAACGGCCCCTTCCTTACCTGGGTTTTCCCTCCTCGGCTACTATAACTCTGAATGAAGACATTGTCTCCAAATCTGGTTACTACACTAACAGTTCATATAACTTAACAGTTTTTATAAAAATGCCATTCATTTCCATATTATTTTTTTTACATAGTGTTACAGCTGCAGTGCAAAGATGCTTTACTGCGTGCTTCCAAGTTTTACAAGAAAAAGAGACCAGCAGTCACATTAAATTTTTTTTTTCCTAATGAAAATGAGTAGGCTTGAAGCCAACTAGATATCACAGAATTCCTGTTTCACCCTCTTACATCAGATGGGTTAGAGCCTCCTGGCTTCAATGGACCTATTACGTATCTCCTAGAGAAGCCAGGTGTGCCTCAGTGGATTGAGCATCATCCCAGGCTCCGAGAGGTCACTGGTTTGCTTCACAAGTTGCCAGCTCAGTCCCCGGTGGAGGGCGTAAAGAGGCAGCTGATGTTCAGGGCATATGCCCTGACAGGGAATCTGTGGCCTCCGTGTTCATAGGGTGATGCTCAACCACCCAGCCACAATGCTGGCCAGACTGCTCTTGAGCTCTTAATCATCCAGAGAGGGAAAGAGAGGGAGTGAGAAATAGAAACATCAACGATGAGAGAGAATCATTGATGCGCTGCCTCCTGCACACCCCACACTGGGGACTGAAGTTCAGAAAGATGAGGTGACTTGATCAGAACCCAGTTCCTGCCTTTAGAGAACAGTAGGCACTCAGTAGGCGACAAGCAACACTGCACAACTCAGAGACTGCTCACAACTTTGTGAAGGTAAAGCCCAGAATACCCTTTTTGAGGACGAGGAAACCAAGATTTCAGAAAGATGTCTAGGCTCACATGGTCAGCGGACGGTGGAGCCCTGATGTGAGTTCAGGTGTTTGCTTTCTTCCTACCAGGCTTCCATCCCAGGGTAGTTCACATAACCCACGCTGTTCCCACTTTTTCCTGCACCTTTCCAGCGAGGGCTCATAAACTGATCCATAAACCACAGGAACTGAAATGCACTGTTAGTCTTACGATTATGTCCTTGAATGTCATGCAGGAAATCAAGAGCAAAGGAGAAAGGTAAGACAAGCAAACGATGCGATTGATTATTTTTAAGCAGCCACACAATCATTTTTGTTTAGACCAGTTTGAAAAAAATCCATGTCCTCAACTTTACTAGACAAGCTATCCATTGATGGCTTGGATGGGGTCCCCTTTCCCTGGCTAACACGTTCACATCCCAGACACCAGGAAGCTGTTTTCAGAGTTTTGACAAATATCCATCAAATAAAGGAGGCATCTTTATTGAAGATCTGTTACTCCGATTTGAGTCAGCCAAAAGAACCACTGTTAAGTGCATATAGATTAAAGCAGTGTTTCCCAACCTTCTCTCATGATGAGAATGACCTGGTGGAGTTGTTAAAACACAGATTCCTGAATCCCAACTAAGAAGTGCTAAACTAGAATTTTTGGGAACATATAGGTAAAATTGTATACTTAACTAGTGCTCTAAGACAGATTTTATATACAGAGCACTAAGTTAGGTATGCAATTTTACCTATATGTTCTCAAAAATTCTAGTTTAGCACTTCTTAGTTGGGATTCAGGAATCTGTGTTTTAACAACTCCACCAGGTCATTCTCATCATGAGAGAAGGTTGGGAAACACTGGATTAAAGGACAAGATAGCCATATTGATAGAAGCTGTATTTTCGCACAGAACACGCATCAGACAAATGCAACATTGGGACATCAAGCAAGCACCGAGAAAGGGATAGCATGATCCTTGATGCGGTCCAGTGATAAGAACGCATGGCGGGGCCAAAGTTTCAAGAGAAAACATCAAACTGATGGCACTGTTGGGAGAGAAAAAGAGACCTGAAGAATATTTAGGGAAGAAGGTGCCTTCTGCAAAGCAGACATTAGAAAGCTGCCTTTCCCGTGGCTCAGAGCGGGCAGGCTCTGTGGGAGGCGAGGTGCGTTGGCAGAGGAGTTCTGGTAGGGTAAGTACACCCCTGGAAGAACTGCTTTCTAAGACCAGGAAAACTTAAAACGTTAACTGGTTTTTAATTCAAATTAAGTAAACTACAAAGGTAATAAAACCGATGAAGTTTTCAACAGATAGTTTTTCTGAACACAATAAAAGGACACTGTTCTGTGTTGTGTGTGAGATCCATTCCCCTACTGTACAATGAGTCCCGCCTCATTTCTTACAGTACCAGCACCGGGCACCGACTTGGGCACCCTCAGTAAATGAGGGTGAAGGATGGCCAGGAGAAGGGTCTAAATAAAGCAGGAACTTGACATGCTATTTCCCGTGGTGGCAATGCAGGCAGCTGGGTAATTCAAATTTCTCTTTTCCTTCCCCGATACAAGGGAGGATTCATTGGGGGAAGGCCAATTTTTTTAAATGAGAAAAATGAAAAAAAAAAAAAAAAAAAAAAAAAAAAGCCCAGACTGGTTTGGCTCAGTGGATAGAGCATTGACCTGCGGACTGAAGGGTCCCAGGTTCGATTCCAATCAGGGGCGTATGCCTTGGTTGTGGGCACATCCCCAGTGGGGGATGTGCAGGAGGCGGCTTATCGATGTTTCTCTCTCATTGATGTTTCTAACTCTCTCTCCCTCTCCCTTCCTCTCTGTAAAAAAACAATAAAAGGTATTTTTTAAATGATAAAACAGATAAACTTGTGGCTTTAAGTTGTATTTTTATATTAACACAAATGAAATCCTAAATATTGATTTTGACCACCACTTACCTGAGAAATTTCTCTAAGTAGTACTAAACGTGACTCTAGTTAACCTTTTCTCAGCTTATCAACTTTGATTATCCTGCTTTATTGCTGTCAATTAACCAATGTTCAATACTGCTACAAGACGGTAAGAAAATTCCCAACACTGTGGTTGGAGACCTGGCAGTTCTGACTAGAGGTTGTCTGCACGGATGTTCTAAAATTCCCTCCGATTTTTCCTAATGGTCTCAGAGAACTAGTGTTAAAATGACTGTACCTTAACAAAGAGTAAGTTCAAATGTGAGGAAGAGATTCATTTTTAAAACAACACTAATTAATTGCAAGTGACAATGATTTTCATTCTTTAAAACAGAAGTTGATGGCAAATTTTCAGCATACATTAAAAAAAGCAAAAAATATAGAGCAAAGATTCTACTACTGAAGTTGGAAATACTACAGTATGTTGCACAGTCAAGCATGCTTTAAACGATTATCTAATTCCTAAATTGAGCTGTTTCATAATGTATGTTAATCTTGAATAAATGTCCTCATTTCAGTTCAAAGAAAAGCTTAAGCAATAAAGCTACCTTAAGTTGAAGAAAAGAGTATCCTTATGTTTAAACACTATTTATGCCAGGCATTCATGCAGATTATACTTTACATATTTCTGAAACCTTATCATTTCCTGTCTTAGTGCCTGAAGGAAGGAAAGTCCTTAGATGGTGTCTGGAGTTATAGGTAGTCTCCCACAGTTTTTGGTTTAGTTTGGTGTACTCTTCCCTTTGCAGGTAGCATATGAAACCACGTATCATGGATTTCTATCAGTTCATACCATGTTCCAGTTCATCCCAGTTCACTGCCTAACAATGGCCCTAAAAGTCAGGAGTCCAACTCCTGCCTGGCCATGCGGTTCAGTGGGTGAGCGTCAACCTCTGAACCCGGAGGCCACCGTTTGATTCCCAGGCAACCAACATACTTGGGTTGTGGACTCAATCCCTAGTAGGGGGCACGTAGGAGGCAGCCAATAAATGATTCTCTTTCAGCATTGATGTTTCTATGTGCCTCTCCCTTCCTCTCTGAAATAAAATAAATTTATTTAAAGGTTGGTTATCTTCAAATGGAACAACCCATCCCAACCTGGTAAAAAAAAAAAAAAAAGAAAAGAAAAAGAAGTCTATTCCTAATCCCCAGGTTCAGGGAAAATGGCATAAGCACAAATGGGCCAGGGTATAAGAATAAATAAGAAGGGATAATGAAAGGAAATTATTATTATTATTATTATTATTATTTTTTTTGGAAATTATTAAAGCAAACCAAAGGGAAGTAAGTCAGCATCGTGGGAAACACGCAGAAGCCAATGGACAATCCAGAGAGAAAGCGCGTTAAGAGGAGCGGCCAGCAGAGGTGCTCCCAGAAGAGGCACGCTGCCCTGGCCGCTGCGGAGACTGGCAGCAGCCTGCACATCACAGGTCCCAGTGGGCACACTGAGCCCACGGGTCTAAATGGTCCAGCCTGCACAAGTGTGGGCCCTGAGAAAGAAGATAACTACGAAGGGCGCCTGGTGGTTAACTGGGCTCAAATTAAAAGCAAACCAACAAAAACAGAGGCTAGTAGCCATTTCTAAATAAGGGTCTCTCGTGCGAGTTGCCTTTCGGGGAGAAGCCCTGGACTGAACTGCCTGCCGGCACTGCGTTCCTGCCATCTCAGCCAGGCCTTCGAGAGGGGTTCCAGAAATTTTATTTCAACCCATAGGCCTGAGGCGTTCCCTGTCCAGTCGGAGTTGTGCGGCTGTATTCCCATCAGCATCTTCGCTGACAGATTAGAGCCACTCCATTGTAACCAATCAGGGCGGTGAGAAACAAACTGTGAGGATTCGGAGTCCTCATCTGCACAGGACAGACCCATCAGAGGTCAGGGTGGGACACCTCTCTTTATAAGTCAACTCCCCTAGGCTCAGGGAGCACACTTTCCCTTTCCACTGAGAACAGAAGACTGCATTTTCCACAGGAAAGTAGTCTTGCCAAAGCAGAGCAAGGCAGAGGGGGGCAGACAGGTGCAGAGCATGGCAGAGCGAAGCACATGAAGCACATAGGAGCAGGGGGAGCAGAGCATGGCAGAAAGAAGCACATAGGAGCAGGGGGAGCAGAGCATGGCAGAGAGAAGCACATTGGAGCAGGGGGAGCAGAGCATGGCAGAGAGAAGCACATTGGAGCAGGGGGAGCAGAGCATGGCAGAGCCAAGCACATAGGAGCAGGGGGAGCAGAGTGGGGCTGCCGCACAGCGCGCTGTCCCACAGCCGGGCCGCTTCATGATTGAGCTGTGACACAGCTGAGCTGTTCCGCAGTCACGCCATATCACACCTGAGCTGTCTGAGCATAATCAAGTTTCCTTCTTCACGGCACCCCAGATTGGGGGTTCCTGTTGCTGCTGAATGGGTGCCAGGCACCACAAGTTGACGCAAGAAACATGAGTTCATTCACATTATCTGAAATCAAGGTTCCGAAAAGAAAACTGGCCTTGTCTTCTGCATGTGCTGGAGCAGCACAGACTCCAGACAAACAGCAAACTCCTCCACCCCAGCTCTGCTGGGAAGTGAGTTTGGGATAGCCATGACCTCCTTGCCCCTATTTCTCACCTGCAGGGCCCTTGGAAATAAGTGCGCCTGGTGCATCGTTTTAATAACTGACATTGGCAGCCGCTCCATGGCCCGGGGAGAGGTAGGGTCTTGGAGGAGGATGACTTGATAAACAAAAATCATCAGGTCCACTCCGACCTTGGGATGCTGGGGAAACCAGCCTGGAAGTAACTGTCTCACCCTTTAAGAGGGCTGTGCTACAGGGCTACAGGTACAGGTGAATCCGTTGCTACAAGCCAGAGCTGGAAAAAGTTTTGTCTAAACACTTCACTTCATAGCACTTTCTATACATCAAGCCACTGTTCTATATATTTTATGCATGTCCATTCGTTTTTCATTTTCTGATGAGGTAAGAGGCACAGGAAGATTAAGGAACCCATGACCCAGGTTACCAGCTAGTAAATGGCAAAGTCTGTACATGAGCCCAGCCCGGTCTACCGCAGTCTGTGCTCCCAACCACCGCAGCACCGCCTCTGACCGGGACTCACAGCTCACCTTCCCGGCAGGAAGGTCTTCTCTCCCCAAAATATAATTTTAGCCACCACTCCCTCCCCCCCCCCCACCCACAATTCCACATCTGTAAGATGGGGACAAGATCACTTCCTTCCCAATGAAAAATAGTATTTCTGTGTGAAAATGCCTAACAAACATATGAAAAAGATGCTCTATATCACATATTATCGTGAAAACGCGAATTAAAACAAGGAGATTCTACACACCTATTAGAAAGGCCAAAATCCAAAACACAGACACCCCCAAATGTGGGTGAGACTGTGGAACAACAGGAAATCTCACTCCCTGCTGGAGGGAATGCAAAATAAAAGACAGTTTGCCAGTTTCTTACAAAACTGAATATACTCTCTCCAGCCACTGTGCTCTTTGGTATTTACCCAAAATATAGCATAGATCCTTGAAGTTGGGATTGCCACGCCTCCCTGACATACCACAAATTAAATCTGATACAGACATAGGAGTCGTCTAACGTTAACAAGGAGGATGCCTTGGAAAACTACGGTACAGAAATAATCAATCGTGCTTTATATGGTGCTGACCAGTAAAACCCCGACTGCAACAGCAAATGTCCTTCACCAGTCCCTCTAAGGCCGTGGGCGGCAAACGGCGGCCCTCGAGCCACATGCGGCTCTTTGGTCCCTTGAGTGTGGCTCTTCCACAAAATACCACGGCCTGGGTGAGTCTATGTTGAAGAAGTGATGTTCGAAGAAGTTCAAGTTTAAAAAAATTTGGCTCTCGAAAGAAATTTCAATCGTTGTGCAGTCAAATATCGACGGCTGATATCTGGCTCTGTTGACTAATGAGTTTGCCGACCACTGCTCTAAGGCGACGGTCGCCAACCGGTGGTCCGAGGACCACTGCTGGTCCGTGAGGTCCGAAAGGGTGGTGACCGCTGCTCTACGGTGAGGGTCGGGTTAGCCTACCTTCAGCAAAGCAGTGTGACAGCTCAGCCATGAAGCAGCAAGGTCATGCAGCATACCTGCCTGATCCCACCATCATGACAGCAACTAAAAACACATTACCATCATCCAGGTGACCCGCCCTGTACTTTACCACCCAGGAGGAAAGGCCCTATTATGGCCGAGACTGGTTTGGCTCAATGGATAGAGCGTTGGCTTGGGGAGTGAAGGGTCCCGGGTTCGATTCCGGTCAAGGGCATGTACCTTGGTTGCGGGCATACCCCCGGTAGGGGGTGTGCAAGAGGCAGCTGATCGATGACTCTCTCTCATCGATGTTTCTAAATCTCTATCTCTCTCCCTTCCTCTCTGTACAAAATCAATAAAATATTTTTTTTTTTTAAAAAAAGAAAAAGAAAAGAAAAAGAAAGGCCCTATTATGCCAGAACGATGGTGGACCCAGGAACCGGGACATATGTCACCCTAACAACACACCTTTTTTTGTCTCTTAATAAAGCAACTGCTTCAGTGTCTCCTAATACTGCCCATAAAAACAACCGAATCTAAATGTATAGGATAATATGCTAATAATATCTTTCAACGTCCCTCCCTCAAGCGTTGTTTAATGTAGTTTGTGAAAAAAGGTAGTCTGAACGTTTTAATGGACTTCTAATTATATAAAAATTCACTGAATTAAAATATTTCCTAATTTTAAAAAAATTAGCTTGGGTTTAAATTATTCTTTCAACAAGACTATCGAAACAGTCTGACACCTGCATCTCCTTTTATGCAAATGTCAAAATCAGGGCATTTATAACGACCAGCCTGCTCCCGTAGTAGCTGGCTGAGGCGACCAAGTACCAGGAAATCCTCTCTCACACATTTAGGAGCTTAATACTACCCCCACCTACTCCCACCAGCTAACAGGAAGACACTGATACAATTTAAAAAACAAATCCATAATCATAAGTGTTTTTGATGCTTTTAAAATGATGGAAATCACCCCCCCAAAAAATCAAAATATATAACTTCTCTTAAAAAAAACTTGAAGATTTGCCAAGAGCTGGTCCACCCACATTTCCTGAGGGCAGTCATCAGCAGGAGCTGAGTGGGGACCGCCCCCTTTAGGTAATTCAAGTACTCTCTAATTTGCCACAGTCCTAACCACTCATCCTTTACAACCAACCCACTTCACCCTTTCCTGCCATCTGCCTTCCTGCGGTAATGAGTTTGCAAACACTGTCATAAAGCATTTGTAAATACCACCCACTCCCCCCGTACACATAGCAGGCTAAACATACCCATGACAAGCACGTTGTGTACCCAGAGCCTCAGGGATGGTGGCTGATTGATCTCTCTGATGTCTCATTCTTTTGCTCACTCGCACTGCTCTCCCTCATCTCTGCTTTTTCTCCTTATGTTGGCCTCATACTCTGAGGACAGCTTTTCCCACCAGGTCCTTAGGTTAACTTTCTGCAGTTAAAAAAAAAAAAAAAATCTCTCCGCCAAAACTGGTTTGGCTCAGCGGATAGAAGATCAGCCTGCAGACTGAAAGGTCCCAGGTTCGATTCTGATTAAGGGCATGTACCTTGGTTGCAGGTGCATCCCCGGTGGAGGCATGTGCAGGAGGCAGCTGATGGATGTTTCTCTCTCATCCATGTTTCTAGCTCTCTCTCTTTCCTTTCCTCTCTGTAAAAATAAATAATATATATATATATATATATATATATATTTTTTTTTTTTTTAAAATCTCTCCAAGCCTATTTTCTCACTCATTAAAATGAGTAAATTTACCTTGTAGAGTTGTAAAGATTAAATGAAAATGTGGGTAAAGGACTTAGCACAGCCCTAATGACAACTAGTTTTTGAAATTTATTTTTAGTTTTTAAAATTTGTCATTTTCGCCCTAGCTGGTTTGGCTCGGTGGATAGTGTCAGCCTGCAGACTGAAGGGTTACAGGTTCAATTCCAGTCAAGGGCACATGCCTGGGTTGCGGGCTCGATCTCCAGTAGGGGGCCTCCAGGAGGCAGCCAATCAATGATTCTCTCTCATCATTGATGTTTCTCCTCTCTCTTCCTCTCCCTTCCTCTCTGAAATCAATAAAAAAAATATATTAAGAAAAAAAAAAAGATAACAAAACTATTACACATACAAGAAATAATACATTCCGCTACATCGCATACCCACTTAGCAGAGGGCATATGAGGTGGTGCCTGAGCAGGGGCCTGCAGGACTTCCAGCACTCCCTTGCTGATTTCCCTGTTCTTATTTAGGCAACAATTTCATTTCTTACAAGGTGCTTTCAACGAAAGGCACAGAAATGATTACAGAGGAAAGGTCTTTCCCACTCTATACAAAAAACATAATAGTGTCAACATAAGAATGTCCAAACCTGTAGAGAATTCTTACCAGTTTATTTGAGCCATACTGTAAGACAATGCTGGAAAGCCAGGTCTTAAATGCTCCACAGAATGGCAGTCTGCAACGTCTTTTGTGCATTTGGAATGAAGGGGAAAATTTAAGGATGATTACACATAGGTTGGATTATAGGATAATTAAGATTATGTGTTCACTGGAGGGTGGCTATGCCTTCCAGGGGTATTACTTGTGGCATTTCAAAGGTGTGTTAAACTGGATTCACAAGAACAATGGACAGGGCTTAAAAACCTTTCTCTAAAGAAGTTATTGGCCTGAGGTATGACTCCGCACATGACCTGCCCAGTTAGGAATTTACGGTTATAGCAACCCTTTTCATCCACAAGTTACAGCATTTATTTTTTTAATTACCTTTTTTAAAGCCCAAATCACTGCCCATTTTGTTGTACGTATGTGTGCTTTTCCTTAAAATAGAATAGGTGAGGGAAGTCTTTGGTTTCCCTTCCCTAAATAGAAGGCTGCATGTAATTACATTATTAGGATTACAACATAATGTCCCACCTTGCCAAAACAAACAACAATAATGTGTTCACATTTGTGAGTTAAATAGGACAAAGTCACTGGAGACTTTTTAAAAACCTGGTATATTTGCTTAAATTAACAGGAGTGTGTGTGTGTGTGTGTGTTTTAATCCAGGGAAAGGTATTTAGAAAGTTTGATGAAAACAGAAGTCGACCCAGTGAAATCCATAAATTTTTTCAACCACCATTCTTTTTCATCTTTATTGCTGAAAGTATTACAGAGGTCCCCCTTTTTCCTCCCACTGACCCCTTATTCAACCACCACTCTTAAATTTTGCCATTCTGAATCTGTTTAAAAGGGTCACCTTCCTCAAGAGACCTTTCCTGATCCCTCCCTCCCACCCCCAACAATTAAAAACCGGCCACTGCTTGCCTGTGTCCTGCCTGCGTACCCGCGCCATACCCCCTCCACGGCACTGAAAACGGTGCGCGCTGTTGACTCATCGCCCCCACTAGCCTTGTACAATTCAAGGGTCCAGAGGACACAGCAGTCCCCAGCCTCTCTCCTCCACAGCGAGGCTTCAGCATGGAATGGTATTTAAAATCAAAAGTGGGTTAGAATCCTGGCTCTGCCTCACTCGTCCTACCCATGGGAGTTTGGGCAAAATTATCCTGTGCCTAGGTAAAATGGGGGATAAAAAAATGTATAGACTCTACAAGGTTGATGAGATTTAAATGAGTTAATACATATAAAGTGCTTAGAACTTGACAGATTGCATTCAGATATTATTATAAACTAGAGGCCCGGTGCATAAAAATTCCTGCACGGGGGTGGGGGTGGGGGTCACAAGTGCTAGAGCCACGTCCTACCACCAACTATGCGATCTTCCACATCTGTTCTTCAGTGACTGCTCTTCTGAAAGGGAACATGGCACAACCATCTCCAAACCTCTCCTGGGGTCAGCATCACCAGGCTGCTATAGGAATTCTACAGGTTAGAATTCAGCAACAGTGGTTCTTACTTATAAAAACGTAGTATTTTTGCCCATCCTATAAACTGCCTCACAACCTAGTTGTCCTTTTTTGTTTGTTTTAATCTTTATTGTTGAAAATATTATATATATATATAGACATATATATATATATATACATATATATATACATATATATATATATATCAGTTGTTCTTTTTTTGAAAAATATATTTTATTGTTTTTTTACAGAGAAGAAGGGAGAGAGATAGAGAGCTAGAAACATCGATGAGAGAGAAACATCAACCAGCTGCCTCCTGCACACCCCCTACCAGGGATGTGCCCGCAACCTATGTACATGTCCTTCGCCGGAATCGAACCTGGGACTTTTCAGGTCCACAGGCTGATGCTCTATCCACTGAGCCAAACCGGTTTCCGCAACTTAGTTGTTCTTAATCATGACTTTTGAAAGGTCAATTCTGGCCCAGCTAGTGTGGCTTAATGTTTGAGCATCCACCTATGAACAAAGAGGTCCTTGGTTCGATTCCCAGTCAGGACATAAGCACAGATTGCAGGCTTGATCCCCAGCAGGAGGTGTACAGGAAACAACCAATCAATGTGTCTCTCATAGATGTTTCTATCTCTCTATCCCTCTCCCTTCCTCTCTAAAGTAATAAAAATATATATTTTTTTAAAAAGGAAAGAAAGGTCACCTCTGTCGCTCTTGGCAAAGTTAAGCAATATGTAGCTGACCTATGAACAATGTTATTTTGAAGTGCATGGGGCAGCCTATATACAGATTTTTTTTCAGTCAACCCGCACGGACAGTTCAAGCTCACATTGTTGAAGTCACCTGTATTTGTTAAGCAAGATTCTTAATTTTTTAAAAAAATTTTTGAAGTTGTGCACTTAACTTAGTAAATCATAGTGCTTAAAAATGATTCACAAAAATTATTAACTTATTACTTTGTTAACTTGTTGAATATCTGAAAAATGAAAAACAATATTCCTATTGAATACCTGTGTTTCCCCGAAAATAAGACATCCTCTGAGAATAAGACCTAGCGCATGGAAAGATAAGACATCCCCTGAAAATAAGACCTAGCGCAACTTTGGGAGAAAAAAAATAAGACACTGTCTTATTTTCGGGGAAACAGGGCATATGAAGTCACGTACAGAATCTCCAATGATTGGGTGGATTATTTCCAGGAAAACACACACACACACACACACACACACACACACTCTCCAAAAATAATCAGTTGAGTGAAAGAGGCTTATAAGAAATTAGGCTGTTCCTTAAATGGAAGAAAGAAAAAAAAAAGTCACAAGAAGGTTATGGGCAAACTCCCATGAAGGCCAGCTAGTTTCTGTGTGTAACGATTATAGATAACCCACAATCTCAGCCATTTCAAAATACTTAAGTCACACCCAGCAGGGAGGAACCTATGCAAACATCTCACAGATACCAGAACAGGTGGCCATGGTGCATTCCTCGGTAGTCAGAATCCTTGGTAGCTGAAGTGGAAGGCCCGGAGGGAATGGAACCCTGGGCCCTGAAGGTCCTGAAGTTGCTGCTTCCAATCTCACCTTGAACCCTCACTGCTGAAGGGTCTTCGACTATTCATTTTAGACTTTCTTGAAAGGCAGAGGCCAATTCCTACCTCTGTAAAACCATCCACAGCCAAGTATTAATTCCTTTCGACATAACAGGAGCTTTACACATGTTTGTGGACTGAATATGAACAAGGTGATCTCGGTACATTGAACTGGAAGACACTGAGCAGTACTCCAAGCCCCAGTTAATTATAAAACCATCTCAACAGTTCCTAGTGTAAAATCTGAATAAGACATCTTAAATCAGGACAGAGACAGAGTAACTGTGTTCCTCATACCCAATCGGCAGAAAGCTAAACTTTTAGGACAAGGTGAGATACTTCCCGAGGGGAGATTATGCCACACCCTGGCTCCTTCCCTTCCCCACCCCACTACTAAATTTAGTGATATCAACACTATTTGTAGTTCTTCAACAGAACTTGTACTCCTTATCCACTGTGGCTTTGTGCCTATTGTTTTATCTGCAGGGAGTACCCACCCAGAAAATGCCTTTTCATTCTCAAGTCTTAGCTTGAGTGAATTTCCCTCTTAAACCCGACTTAGGAGCTCTCACTTACTCCCAACCCCACCCCAGGAACGCACATCTACATTTTATCCATTATCACATTCCAGAAAGTATTTCTTTAAATGCATGACCTAGATAAAAAGTATCTGGGAGATAAGACTTTAAAAAATTTTTATTTGTCATATCCAGCTCACAGGCACTCCACAGATACTGTTTGAGCGGAACAATGATGAGTAAGGGCGCCACCCAATCTACCAACATCTTTTATCTACAAACAGCTAACCTCTCCACACTGGGTTCAAGATAGAGTGCTTATCCATCACTGTGTTTGGAAGAGGCAGGCGAGCTAGGAGTGCAGCCCCAGCAGTTTTCACCGCATTTGAATATTATTCCCATAGAAACAATACCAGCAATGAATGGAGTTACAGGCTGGGCCATCAAGCCCTATACTTCTTTCTTTTTTTTTTTTTTTAAGAGATGGTTAGTTTTATTTTAAATATATTTATTTTTATTTTTATTTTTTTTTTACAGAGGGAGAGAGATAGAAAGTTAGAAACATCAATCAGCTGCCTCCTGCGACCTCCCCCACTGGGGATGTGCCTGCAACCAAGGTACATGCCCTTGACCGGAATTGAACCTGGGACCTTTCAGTCTGCAGGCCAACGCTCTATCCACGGAGCCAAACTGGTTTCGGCTAGCCCTATACTATTTAAAGTAAGCATGTCAAACTCAAAGGCTAACGCGGGCCAAATAAATGAGGCATGGGGGGGCCACAAGTTTGACATGCTTGATTTAAAGGATCTAAATCTACTAGTGATTGTAGGATTCTGAGAGTTAAAAAATATTAGTAAAAGTTTCCTGCACATGTTGTAGGCTGCTGTGGTCTAGACTAAAATCTTGTTGTGTGAATATCCTTGGAGAAAGATGT
Organism: Pipistrellus hanaki; assembly: GCF_964339955.1. NCBI lineage: Eukaryota > Metazoa > Chordata > Mammalia > Chiroptera > Vespertilionidae > Pipistrellus > Pipistrellus hanaki. Next base: position 157,675,859 of record NC_140505.1, read on the forward strand.
CTGAAGTTCCAGACCACCATGGACTCCTGGAACACTCCCACTGACATTTCAACTCAGATGATCTCACCAGTGACAACACTGGCTTTGAATAGTGTTGTCTTTGTAGATTAGGCATTCCTCATGTGTCAGATGGGCTTTCCTCGTTCCTTTTCTTTCTGTTTCTACCTATTGCATTGGTGCGATCAGGAAAAACTGGTTTAATGTTAGTAAAAATAAAACTTAATAAACAAATACCCTGGGGGGAAAACCAACATACCACACTGACGTCTTCACTCCAACCTCAGTTGGGCCTTAGCACTGCTAAGCTCTCCTCCCTCCTCCCTCATCCCCCCTCCCTCCTCCTCGGCCCCTTCTCACTGAGCACCTAGGGCTGCCTGCCCCAGAGCTTCTCTGCTTTGCTCAAACCCCCACCTCAAAGCCATGTGCTTTCATTTACAAATAACCAGCTCCCCTCATTTCATAGAGGAAACTAATGGCAACTGGACATAACTCCCCTCCATGAGCCCCATCCTCTCTAACCCAGATTTTTAAATAAGGATCCCACCATCTGGCAGACCTCCTCAGTCACTGTCACAAGTTCATCCTCATGGCCAAGTATCATCTCAGGATGCTACACCATCATACCCAGCTGAAGAACGGATGAGCAAACGGAGGATCAAAGGGAATGAAGGACTCATCACAGTCCCATGACTACAGAATGACAGGACAGATAGAATCTGGCTCTCCTGCTGCGTTCACCCTGTACTGCACTGCACAGTCCAGCACAGCCCCAACGAACAGCACCCACTCTCCTTCACGCCTCGCATGGTCTAGCTGAGGTGGCCAACCGAATCTACTCAAAGCACTTTACAAACAAACTTGCCTTTACCTCTTTAAAAAGCCAATCTTTTTGGTTATAAAATACATGCTTAAGCTGAAACCAGTTTGGCTCAGTGGATAGAACGTTGGCCTATGGACTGAAAGGTCCCAGGTTCAATTCCAGGCAAGGGCATGTACCTTTGTTTGGGGCACATCCCCAGTAGGGGGTGTGCAAGAGGCAGCTGTTTCTAACTCTCTATCCCTCTTTCTTCCTCTCTGTAAAAAATCAATAAAATATATATATTTTAAAATATATATGCTCAGTACAGAAAATTTTAAAGACATTAAAAAGATGAAAGTGTAAGATTAAGTCACCCATGAGAATGAACAATCTACAACTATAAGCAATATGGATGAATCAGATAATGCTTAGTGTGAAAAATCAAACGTAAGATAGTACATGCTATTTGAGTCATTTACATGATTCTAAAATTACAAAATGCCATTAGAAGCTAGGAACATGGGGGGGGAGGGGCGCTGTGGGAATGCAGATAATGTACTATAATATTTCTTAACCAGGCACTTGTTGTATGAGTATGCTCAGTGTGTGAAAATTCAATGAAGTGTATAATTATATATGTACAAACAGGGTTGGACAAAAGTAGGTTTACAGTTGCATGAGAAACAGTTTATTCTCATGTTATTTATCAATTATATTGTTTTCCATATGAACATCTGTAGGTCTACTTTTGCCTCACTATATTCACATATGCATAGATATATATATACATGTGCACATATAATATCATATACTTGAAGTAAAACACCTATTTATACTTTGGTGTATTTTCTTCCGGGTGCTTTTCTTCCCTTGTGGTATGCCCATTTAAAAAAAATTGTGGTCACACTGCTTAAGCTTATATCCTGACACTTCACCTAACGTAAAAGCATATGAATTTACCCAAACTACTTAAAAGCTCCATTAATGCTTTTAATGGCTGTGTAACACTCAACCGGGTGCCTATACCATAATTTACTTAACCAGTGCCCTGCTATCAACCATTTACATGTTTGCAATGTTTATTACTATTAACTAGAGGCCCGGTGCACTTGTGGGGAGGGGGAGATCCTTCAGCCCGACCTGTGCACTCTCACAGTCCGGGAGCCCTCAGGGATATCTCCAACAGTCTGGCCTCCCTCTGCAGGAGGCAACTGGGCAGGCCAATCAGGAGACGAAGCTGGCCAAGTGGCCGGTCTTGTCTCCTCCCCTCTCCTCCTCTCTCCCCCTCTCCCCCCCGGCTCCAATTGCCCCTCTGCCACCACTGGTCACTGCCACCCCTTGATCGCCATCCCCTCCCTCTGCCTGCTGCCATGCACCTTGGCTGGCCTGGTGCTGCCTACTCACTGGCCCCGCCCCCCCACAAACTGGTTATTCTGGTGTTGTCAATTTGTACATTACACTTTTATTATATAGGCTACTGTTGTAGTGAATACGTTTACCCTTTAAATCACTTAGCCATTCTCTCCCCACACTCTACTGACATATTTACTAGAGGCCCCTCAGCCTGGCCTGCAGGGATCAGGTAGAAACCAGCAGTCTGACATCCCCCAAGGGGTCCTGGATTGCAAGAGGGCACAGGCCAGGCCAAGGGACCCCACCCGTTCATAAATCCATGCACAGGGCCTCTAGTATGCATATAAGATATTTGGTTTATCTCTTCCCACCCTCCCCGCTTCCTTCCGAAACTCATCAGTCTGTTCTATGTTTCTATGCCTGTGCTTTGAGCATCTGCCCCCTGGTGGTCAATGCACATCATAGCTGCCAGTTGAACGGTTAAATGGTCACAGGCTTTTTTTATATATAGATAAAATTGTATACTATAGCATATTTATAGCATTCTCATTGCTCAATAACCTTTCCAAAATCACAGACCACATCACCCTTCCTCGTGTCCTCCACAGACCCTACTCCTGAACACGAAAGGTACTACTATTTGTTGAAGCCAAGTAAAACCCAACCATCTGAAGTTCAGTACCACCTCAGTCGTCCATGTAATATGAATGTTTTAGTCAGCTGTATTCCCAACTCCGTTTAGTCTGCACGGCTAATTGCTTGGAGGTGGGTTAGCCTGGTTCCCCTTGAGGTTACAAACACTAGCTAGCACAACTAACAGTGCCACACTCCAAGGATCCAATGAGAATCAGACAAGTTCCTGCTGTCAAAAAGCTAAGTGTTGGTGGACAATTAACTATGAATCATGCTTCACAAAGTCTAGCAGGAAAGGCAACAGGAAGCAAAGCCTGACCCTTCCACTTCTGAGCTTTCCAATCACAACTGTCCAGCTGGGAACAAAGACCCGCCTCAGAGGCCAACTCTGGAAACTCTGCCTGGTGAGCGCCTATGTCATGTTCCTTAGTCTGTGGATGGATGTGCTTGCTGTATTTAAAATATGTTTTAAAGTATTTTACAGCCGAAACTGGTTTGGCTCAATGGATAGAGCGTCGGCTTGGGGACTGAAGGGACCCGGGTTTGATCCCAGTCAAGGGTATGTACCTTGGTTGCAGGCATATCCCCAGTAGGGGGTGTGCAGGAGGCGGCTGATCGATGACTCTCTCTCATCGATGTTTCTAACTCTCTATCTCTCTCCCTTCCTCTGTACAAAATCAATAAAATATATATTTAAAAAAAATAAAATATTTTACAAACATTACTAATCCCATCATATCTGATAATGCAAAAGTATAGTACATGTTCAAAGTGCTAATAAAAAAAGAGACAAGCTGAAACTGGTTTGGCTCAGTGGATAGAGTGTCGGCCTGCGGACTAAAGGGTCCCGAGTTCGATTCCGGTCAAGGGCATGTACCTTGGTTGTGGGCACATCCCCAGTAGGGGCTGTGAAAGAGGCAGCTGATCAATGTTTCTCTCTCATTGATGTTTCTAACTCTCTATCCCTCTCCCTTCCTCTCTGTAAAAAAAAATCAATATATATACCGTGTTTCCTCCGAAAATAAGACCTAGCGCATGGAAAGATAAGACATCCACTGAAAATAAGACCTAACGCAACTTTGGGGAAAAAAAATAAGGCACTGTCTTATTTTCGGGGAAACAGGGTATGTGTGTATGTGTGTGTGTGTGTGTGTGTGTGTGTGTGTGTGTATATATATATATATATATATATATATAATTTTTAAAAGAGACAAAATTATGATAGAAACAAAAGAAGAGCTTTTACAAATAGTTGAGAGCAGAGAAAATATTTTATTTTTTATTTTTGCATATGCAGTAAAGATTGGGAAGAACCCTGAAGAGCAAAGGAAGAATGGGGCTGAGGGAGGAAAAGGGCTAACCGATACTTATTATAACCTAGCACAAATAGTCAGAACAGAGAAAAGAGAGCTTTTTCCATTTTTGAATATACAACAAAATGATCAGGGCCAAAAGGTGGAAATGTGGCCCAATGCTAGTTTAGGAAATTGTTCTCGAACAGAATGGCTGGACATAGCCAGCGCTGAGCCCCCTCCGGCTTCTGCAATTCAAGGCGAGGAGTGAACTTGGACACGAAGGGGCTCTCAAGAACTTGGACACGAAGGGGCTCTCAAGGGCTCCAAAGAGTCCATGAAGGAGCCACCTGCCCCCGAAAGGGTTTTTAATGCAGACAAAGCCGCTCCGCTTCAGGAAAAGGTGACCTCAGAGCATCCGGCAGCAAGGGCAGAACTGGTTATAAAGCTTCAAAGAGCCCACTTACGCTCCTTGAACTGCATCGGGGGACTGCGAGCTTACAGTCCTCTGCGTCACTTTGAACTTGTGAACAAATGGGCTCAAGAGCCTCTCAGAAGCTCACCTGTTTGAAGTAGAGAGCTTCTGAAATTAAAATGCACGGGGAGAAGGGACACATGCATGGATATGGTATAGGGCAGGGGTCGGCAACCTTTAAGACATAAAGAGCCACTTGGACCTGTTTTCGAAGGAAAAAAAAAAACCTGGGAGCCGAAAAACCATTGCGACATTTAAAACAAATATAACACTGCATATATTGTTTCTTACCTTAATGCTATATACCAGATTGTGCAGAAAAAGGATTTTTTCACTTAACAAAAAGAGCCGCATGCGGCTCCGGAGCCACAGGTTGCCGACACCTGGGGAGAAGGCAAGGTGGACTCCCATGGGAGTGAGCCCTCCCTCCTCAGGAAGGAAGGAGAGCCAGGCTGGGATGAGAGCTATGTCGTCTTTTGTAGGCAAGGGAGAGGCTGAACCACATGTTTGCTTATACACCCCTGGCAAGAAAGTGAAATGGCACGATCACTTTGGAAAACAGTTTGGCCATTTCTGAAAGAGCTAGACATACAGCTCACATGATCTAGACATTTCACTCCTAGGTACTTACCCAAGATAAATGGAAGTATATGCCACTGCAAAGGTTGTGTGCAAATGTAGCAGCTTTATTTGAAAGAGCAAATAATTAGAAACAACCCAATGTCCATCGATAGGTACACAGACAAATTGTTGCACATATATCCATACAATAGAATACTACTCAGCATCAAGAAGAAGTAAACTACTGCTACATATATCAATATAAGTCAATCTCCAAATTATTATTCTGGAAGAAGCCAGACCAAAAATGAGTACATGATCCCATTAATTTAAAATTCTAGAAAATGCAAACTGCTCTTTATATACGTGTGTGTGTGTGTGTGTGTGTGTGTGTGTGTGTGTGTGTTGTGATTTGAGATAGAGAAGAAAGGAAAGGGAGAGGAAGAAATAAACATCTATGTGAGAAACAATGGTTGCCTGAAACCCCGGGCATGTGCCCTGACTGAGAATCGAACCAGTGACCTTTTGGTGCATGGGCCTGGCTAGGGGCAAGCTACTGCTATAGGAGCAAGGAATGATGAAAGGAAACCGTTTATAAAGGGGAGTGGGGAAATTTGGGGAGGTCGCTGGATATGTTCACCTTCTTGATTGTGATGATGACTTCATATTTATATAGATAGTCAAAGCTTCTGAAATGATACTTAAATGTGTTCAGTTTAGTGCATGTCAATATATCTCAATAAAGCTATTTATAAAAAAGAAATACAAGGGGGGAAGTCATTATATTAAAAAGAAAAAAAAAGAGGGGGGGGGGGGATATTGCACAAAGAAGCCACTTTAGGTTTCCTGACATCTAAGCCATCTGGAACTAGAACTTGTTCTAGAAGTGGCCAAATGTTACCTTGAACATTGCTAAACATTCCCAACTTACCTTTCAATAGTATTTCTACAGTAGGGTTTCAGAGATCATAAACCTGCATCAATATTTTAAGCAAAAGTAAGAGTAAGAGTTGACTTTTCTGTCCAATATCTATCCATTAAGGACACACTAATCTTTTCAATGTATATACTTATATCTGGAAGAATGATTTAATTTTAAGTGATTTTCCAATAATAACACTTTTGGAATTAAAGGTAAAAATGACGGAGCACTCAGAAGCCAATGACAGGCAACAGGAGTGACAAGGTCCATCAACCCCATGAATGGAACCTGGTGGAGACAATCACCACTCTTCTCTTGTTACAACCCATCTGTCTGCTTTCTTATGGAAACAAGGCGTGAAGCACATGCTACTGAATAACAAAGTATCTCTTTTCTTTTTATTTATTGTAAGAAAAGCGTTTTATATTAATCGAGAAGGTGCCAACCAAGAAGATGGGAGACCTACTGGTGCCTCAAACCCCTGTTGCTGGAGTAGGCTAAGGGTTTTTGAGGGGAACAGATATGCGGGAGTGCTGGTGGGGCCAGTTCTAACTGGAGGACCTTGGAACTTGGCATTTATGACAAAGGGTGTCAGCCTGGGATCGTTCTGGACAAGGGACCCTTGGCTTCTGAAAGAGTTCCGGTCCTTTAGTTCTGGTTAGGTTGTGCGTGTGTGTGTGTGGGGGGGGGGGGGGGGGGGGAGGTAGGGGGGCAAGATTTTGGTTCCAGGTGCAGCTGGAGGTCAAATTTCTCTCACAAAATATTTTTCTAAATGCATAAAACTTGGACAGCACTGGAATGAACTGTAATTTATGAAATACCTGAATGTGACAAAAAAAAATTGCCAAAAACAAGTCTTATAAACCCTATGACAAGGCTGTGAAATAAATAGGTAATATTATTGGTGCTAAAGAGCTTCAGGCAAGTTGCACAAGGTCATCCAAAGTAACTGTTAAGCCCTATGTACACGAGGGAAAAAATAGCCAGCGCTCTAACTTTTTTCTCCACAGTGGTGGCGATTTGTGAGGCAAATGTCCTGGGGACAGGAACTGAGGCAAATCCCCCCACTCCCAATATTTTCATAACAAAATCTGGTCTCAAAAACAAAACGAAATCAGATCTAAATAAACACCAAGGCAGGGTAAAAGGTCTGGCTAGAGAGGGCATCTCAATCTTGTCAAATCTTCCTGGCTAGGAAGCAAAGGGTAGGGAAAATGAGGGTATCCTAGGAGCAATTTCCTTGAGTGAAGCAGACGTATGAAAAGCTTAAGGTCCCTTTTTATGATTTTGACCAGGTGAACATCTTCTGTGAGAACATTTGCCCAGAGCTCAGCACGTTAATAGGAGCTTTAAAATGCTGCTTTAATCCTCCTGTTCTCCCACCCGAGAGGCGTTTAGATTCCGGCTGGCAAAATCTCAGGGTCCAGACCACTCAGAGATACAAATTTTGGGGGAAATCCAGAGGTTGAGTGCAAAGATATAAATCCTGGAAGAACTAGAATCAACTGCCAAGATCCCTGTATACTTAGTGATCCACAAGATACAAAACCAGAAAACAGCTGGGATTATCCTCTGAGGGTGTGCAGGAAAGTTCTAAAAGGAAACAGAAGTCCCCCCCAAAAAAAACAAGTCAAAAGAAAAACGTGGGTGATTATGTAAGAAGTAGAGACGAGAAACACTAGTAATAAAGACGAAAGTACTTCCGAGTTATAGGGCATCAAACTAATACTGTGTAAAGAGCAACCACATGACAAAAATACTCAAACAAAGCTTTAAACCTTCTTTGGCCTTGTAAAGTCATGAGACTTTTTGGCTAAAACAAGGAATGCTTTAGTTAGCGAGAAAGGGAAAAAGAACTTCCAGACCTCTAGGTGGCTCCCGTTTTTAAACAACTACAGTACTCCCCTACCTTAGTGGTCAAAAGAAACCTATTTCTGCAAGTCACATCAACAGCTGGACAATACTAAAATCCTTAGAGCTGTAACTTTCATTATTCTACTACAGTTTCCCCTACTTTCCTTGGAAACCAGTCAATAGCTGCTGACTAATATGTTATCACATGACATTTATAATATGACATGGTAAGAATTTTTTCTTTCAGGCATAATTACTTTAATGATGTACTTAGTAAAAGGATTATCTACAACAGAAAAATCACAAGGGTAATACTAATTTAAAGATGTCTCAATGTATTATAATGAATATTTTCACAAGAGTCCAAATGCATTAATTTTACCTGGTATGTTTCATAGTATACATAAAACCAGTCTGGCCCTAACTAGTTTGACTTCAGTGGATAGAGCACTGGCCTGTGGACCAAAGAGTCTCAGGTTCGATTCCAGTCAAGGGCACATTCTGGGTTGTGGGCTCAATCCCCAATAGGGGACATACAGCGGGCAGCCAATCAATGATTCTCTCTCATCATTGATGTGCCCCCCCCCCTTGTCTCTCTCCCCCTTCTACTCTGAAATCAACAAAAATAACAACCAAAAAATAAATAAAACCAGTCTAACTTTTCTGTTATGAAAAGCATATTTAATAGTGCTAAGAAGGCAATTGAAACTCAAATATAAAACTGATGTAACTATCTTATTTATTATAACAATAACTACTTATTGCTTACCTACTATACACACACACATACAACCAGCACTGGGTACAAACTGGTGAATAAACCAGGCTTATTCTTGCCCTCAAGAACAAGAGAGAAATATTAAACAATGAAATAATATCTAATTATAAATTGTGGAAAATATTAAGGAAAATGATGATTGCGCTATAAGGGAGAAAATCAAGGGGTTCCAAATTACATGATGCTAAGGATGGGTTTCCCAAAGACTTTATAGAGGACACGTGAGCCAGCACTCAGGGCAAGAAAGTACTCAGTGAGATGGTCATAAGATAGAAAGGCCAGCAGCATGAGCTACAGCCCGCAGGTGAGTCCGCTGGATAACTGCCAATGGAGGAGAGATAAAGGCAGCAGGCAGGGCACAAATCACGCAGGACCTCGTAGGCTTGACGAGAATTTTACATTTCATCCTAGGTATAGATGTGTTTCCTAAGAGCTTTGACGTCTTTCTTTTTCAGGATGTGTGGGAAAGGGATGGAAATGGGTATAGAGTGTGTGCAGGAGGCCTCCAACGGGGAAAGATAACGGTGGCTCCAACTAGGATGGTAGCATAATGAAGACTAAAGAATCAGACACGTTCGAGAGAGGGTTTGCCAGAAGAGTGGATGGGACTTTGGGACAAACTGGTTGGTTGGGGGGGTCATAGAATAAAAGAGAGAGTGAAGGATAATTTCAGCCTTCTGGCCTGAGCCTAGCCACTCTTTGGATGGACGAGATGAAAAAAAATAGCAGAAACAACTGGAAAGGTTAGGTAATCAAAAGGTCAGTTCTGGGGTCGTCTGAGATGCTGCCATTCATTGGCCATGATGTGCCAGGCACTATGTTAGGTGTTCTACTTTACCCAACATCCCTTTTAGTAGCAATATTCCCATTTTACAGAAAGCAAACCGCAGATCACAGAAGCTGAAGCAGCATAGCCAAACTCAATCAGCTCAGAGTGACAAAGTCATACCTGCCACCCAAGTCTGGCAGGCTGGCTGTGGGGTAAGCATTTTTCTACTATACAGAGTTCTTGGAAACTATCTCTACACTTTGAATTTTCAAGACTATGGTTGGAACAAGCCAGCACCCAAGGAGAGTAAACAGGTGCTACCTTATTTTTTAAATCTGAATCTTCTCCCACTCCCATCCCTATTCCGCTTCTTCATACAAAGAGACTTGTAACAGTTTGGATACTAGCAAGATATCTAGGACCTTAATGTTTTACCATAAATAGCAAAGCCATTATGCCAGGAATCAGCCATAATGAAAAGAGCAAGAATATTCAGCAGCAAGTAATATCTTTACTCTCAAGTCATTACATACATCAACATAAGATAGGTCAATTAATGAGCGAGAACTCTGAAAAACTAATCATTTCTCAAAATGACAAAGTAGAAAATGCAAGACACCCAGGACAAAAGGCTACAAAAGCCAAGCATTGAGATTCACATAAAAAAATCAAAACCTTAAAAAAAAATTAGGTGCCCTGGCCAGTGTGGCTCAGTTGGTTTGGCGTTGTCTGGTGCACTGTAAGGTGTCCAGTCCATTCACAGTCAGGGCACATGCCCAGGTTGTGGGCTCAATCGCCAGTAGGGGGCATGCAGGAGGCAGACGATAGATGTCAGGCTCTCACATCAATGTTTCTCTCTTCCTCTCCCTTCCTCGCTCTCTAACAATCAATTTTTAAAATCTTTTTTAAAAATTAGGCAAAAAGAAATAATACCACAACCACGTAGAATTTGAAATCTGCAATTCCCAGATACCTAAATCAAATGCCAAATTCAGAGATCTCAACCAAATGCACCTAAAAACAACTTACACATTCTCTCCTTTTCAACTGCCTTCTCCTGAATGTTGACACTGAAGTGTCTTCCCTGTCAGCACATGGTTTATGCCCTTCTCCTTCCTCCCCCCGACCCCGTCCCTGTGCTCTCTGATGTCCCCCTCAAGCTACTGAAACCCAGGACTTAAGGCTTGATCAATGAGCCTCAAAGAATGAACTCGATGCATTGCTGCCAATTGTGTCTCTTATTGAAAGTACCAGCTAGATACTCTTAAAAGGAGAGAAAATGAGGGAGGGAGATTTTTTGAAAGGTTTTTATCAGCTACATTACGAATTACATTTGGTTGGGTCTGATTCTTCAATAGCACAATCACCAAATGATGTTCAGTCTTCTTAAAGTGGGGTACGGTCACATATAATTTCTATGACTTGGGGAGAGTTCTCCACAGAGATAACTAAAATTAAAAGTACCATTAATATGCCCACTAAAAGATAAATACTCACACACCACCCTCCTCAATGATAGTGCTGTGTCCTGCGCCCGGATTCTCATGTCCACCTCTCCCTGCAGAGGGCTAGCTGGCAATCACTAATGCCTCAACCACGCAAAGGACAGGATGCTGAAAACCCATCAAGAAAGCTTCCTATTTTCTGCTCCATGATCACTAACTCCTGGCAACCCAAGGGTGAGAGGAAAAAGAAGAAGAAAAAAAAACAAAAACAAACAAACAAAAAAAACCTGAGGTCTCCTACCAAAATGAGTACTCAATCCTCAACCGACAGAAAAACAGAGATCCGTACATATCAAAAGGCACTTCCTGGGGACACAACGGAGCTAACGAAACGCTGAGCCACATTATACTGGAAAAAATCCTGGCATCGCCACGCGGTAGTTAATTTTTTTAATGCAATGCTTTGACGTAGGGACAGGGCTCACCTGACGGATTTAAAGCTGTGCAAACGTGCGCTGCATATTTATCTCTCCCTTCTAAATCCCTAAAGACCAGGAGCAACCCTGACCCGCAATCCCACCCGGATGCCTGCACAGCTCGCTGCCTTTTTGATGCGGAGAAAATAGTGGTTGAGCCACACCAGGCGGCTCCGCGATGCTCACAGAACAACGCAGCGCCCGACCACAGACCACAGACCCGGTGCTGGGCTGGCGACACCCGGCGCCGCACCAGGACCCGCGTCCCAAGCGCACGTCCCTCCAGGTGGAATCTTAAGTTTTCGGCGATGTACCCTCTCCAAGTTTCGCGTGTGCAAAAACGGAATGACTTTGAAAAGTCACCTCTTCGGGACCCCTCTCCCTATCCAGATCGGCAGCCGGGGGGGTTTGGAGAATAGAGACAGAGGAGGGTCCATGGTTCAGACCAAATTTTAAAACCTATCAACAAATCATTGTTTCGGAGAGGAAAAAAATAAATAAATAAAGCCTTTCACCAAACCGCCACCCTGCAAGCGAGCATCCGATTTCCATTTGGAGGGGGAAGAAAAAAAAAAGATTAGAGAAAACTAGACATGCATTTCCCTTCCCAACAAAAGTGGCCTCTACCCTCCGCTGCCAAGGACACTGGGAGGGAACGGAGGGGCGAGGAGCAAAGCGCCCACTTTGGGGGCGGACGCGTGTGCGCGGCGGGGAGGTCGCGCACCCCCGGGGACCCCGGGGGACGGGGAGGGGGCGGACCGCACGGAGCAGCCCCAGGTGCGCGGAGGGAGCGGGCTCGGGGAGCAGGCGGGAGGGCTCCCGGACGCCCGCCCGAGAAAGTTCACACTCCATACTCACTCAGTTTCGCAACTGCGCCGCCCCCGCAGGCCGCCCGGCCGGCCGGGGCGCTGGGGACGCGGCGGCGCCCGGAGCCCGGAGGAGCCCGGAGCCGTCCCCGCCGCGCCTGGCTCCGCGGGCCGCGCGCCGCGCACCGGACGGAGGCCCGGGCGCCCTCACCTCCCCGCGGCGCTAGGTGAGCGCGGACGCCCCCGGCGGGGCTGCGGGCGTGTGCGAGGCGCGGGCAGCAGCAGCGACGCGGCCGGCAGGAGCCGCCCCCTGCACGGCGGCCGCCACCGCGACGGCGGACGGGCGAGCGAGGCTGGGCGAGGAGCCGGCGGCGGGAGCGGAGCGGGCACCGGCGCGCGCGGCGGCGGCGGACTCGGCGGCCGGCTGGCTCCCTCCCGGACCGGCGTCTGGGCGGGGGGCCGGGCGGGGGGCGGGGGCCGGCGGGCGGCGGCTCCGCCCCTTGGCCGCGCCGCGGGCTGCGCGCGCGAGAGGAGCGGAGCGGAGCGGGGCGCCCCCCGCGGCCGGCGCTCGGGTTACAGCCGCCGCTCCGGTGCCGGCCCGCGCCCCGCCGCTTCGCCGGCGCCGCCGGGGGGAGACCTGGTAACGGGACCGGGGCGCCGGCGCTGCATTGTGGGAGCTTTCGCAGCGGCGGCGCCGCTCACCCCCAGGGCCCCGCTCGGCTGCCCTCGCCGCCGCTGCGCCCGCCGCACCCCCGGCCCCGAGGCTTGCGGGCCAGAGGCCACGGGGGAGGGGTGACCGGTCCGCACTGACTTCCAGGAGAGCAAAATCTTCCATAGCCCGGGGTGTCCGGTAAAACGGCCCTCCACGGTCACCCCGGAAAGGAGGAGGCTGTTCCCGCAAACGCTTAAAAAAAAAAAAAAAAAAAAAAAAAGCCCTTCCAAGCCCCAAGGACCGGGTTTGAATTGCTTTCGTCTGGAGTGGCAGTGATTCAGCGACCCCCTTCTCAGCAGCAGGCAGTGACAGACCGGATTCCAGAGAAAGAGAATGAATCAGACATGAATAACCAAGTTCAGAAAGAGCTGGGCTCAGACTCAGGAGCCCCCCCTCCACCTTGTCGCCCCCTCTCCCTTACCTCCCTTTAAATATAACAACAAGTCCAGAAAGGAAATAGTGCTTTCATCTAGAAATGCATATATGTGTATGTTGTTTTCACTATCCCAGTTGTGTGTGTGTGTGTGTGGGGGGGGGGGGGGGGGCGGGGAGGCACATGCAGTAACTCTACCCAATGGACAAAATTCAGCCTTTGGTCCAGCTTGTGCTCACACATGCCCACACCTATGCAACAGCTACTCATTTGGAGGGAGGTGGGGTGAAGGTAATGGGTGAGATGCAAGAAAGCATTCCGGTTATAAAACGCCGCTTTTCTCCAGATGCTTTTTTTATTAATCATCAAAACAAGGATATTAAATGTGAAGCACAACTTGTTACAGCTCATCTTACTCGGGGCCCGATCTGTTTTGTTTGTATTGAGTTTGGGTTTGCAGTAGTAGGCCTTTTGTTTCTTCCGCTTGTTTTTTGACCTTTAGTTACTGCGCAGCTCATTAGTTTCCTCTACCTCAGAGGTTAACTGAGGGGAGAGAAATGGTAAGACTCACATTTGGCTAATCAACATTTGGAGGGTTTGGGGAGGAGAATTCTCTTGGATTCAAACGTAAAAACCCAAGGGAACGTTATTTGGAGATGACAGTAGGGCATGGATCCTTTGCCCAGTGTTTTCCAACCTTAACGTTACCATTTCCTAAGCTCTCATTCCCTTGTCAGCCTTTCACTCCACTGACCATCAGTCACCACCTAATTGCCAAATCTAATGGAAAATTTTAATCTCCATCCTGTGCCCTTTGTGGCATTTGCAAATGTTGACTTCTCTCTCCTTCCTTCTTGAAACTGCCCGTCCCCCCTTTTTTAAATTTTTTTTTTTCCCCCTGTGATAGTCATCCCTGCTTTTTGGTGATCTTGAACCAGGCAGGAGTGTGTCTGCTTAAACCAGGATTCTAGATCTTACCAAGTAGAAAAACATTATAGTTTCTGTGATCACTAGTAGGGTCCTGAGGTTGATTTTAGCATGCATCCGGAGGTGAACAAGTTGACTGACTGATAACAATCAGTTCTCATGTGACCAGCATGTAAATCAGGATGAAATTTACTATGATTGAATAACCATGGTCACTGTTAAGGAGAAGCATTCCTACTAGGGTCAAGGCACCTGGCGAGGTATCCCCACCTGTAAACCAGAGTGTGCCGTACTGATGGCTGTTGAAGTCCGTGAACTTACCCCCTGTCTAGTCGTGGCTAGATCCAGATAAATCTATTCCCTACCTCAGCCCCATGTGGTTAACGCGTTCTTTCTTCAGTGCATAGTTCAATTTGTTTTAAGCTTTCTTAGCTATTTTCACATCCCTGTTAAGCCCTCCTGAGATCATACCAAATGTCCTTAATGAGAGTTGTAAACAACTCTTATTTCTGGTTTCCAATTATATTCTCTAAAAGTAACATAACTAGAAATCAGTGAGTGCTCATGCGCTTCAAGCCCTGTGACATAATCAGATTTGATTTTCAAGAAAACAAACTGAGAGGATAGATTCAGAAAAGAGACTACCAAGGGAGAGAGACTTGTGTGGAAAGCAGTGGGAATGAAAGGGGTGGGGGAGAGCACCTGGAGATACGTAATTACGTACCATTGCTTTCCTATTGCTCACTTTGAACAAGTTACCACTGACTTAGTGGCTAAAAGAAACAAGCATGTGTTACCTTACAGCTGTGGAGGTCAGAAGTCCTAAAACCAAGGTGTGGACTATGTCCTGGCTGGAGGCTCTAGGGGAGAATCCATTTCCTTGCCTTTTCCTGTGTCTCGTGATGCCATCTGCATTTCTTGGCTTGTGCGTCTTCCACTATCTTCAAAGCCAATGACCTAACATTTTCAAATCTCTCTTTGTCACTTCTGCTTCATGGTTAGAGGGCCATTTCTTAATCTAGAGGCAAAGAAAATGGGAACAGGTGTAGCCACATTTCTAGCCATCTATGCCATGAATTGAATTAAATTATTTGCAGGAAGAGATGATAGTGTCTCTATTACTAGTCAAACCATCAGTGGAATTGTAGTGCTGCAGTGGTGACATATTAGTTCAGCTAAATCATGGATCCCTCAGCGACTTACATATGTAATTGAAACCCAAGGTATTAGCACACTTAAGAAAACCAGGTTCAAATCTGCAGTCCTTGGTTATAAATCCCTTTCTCTAGAAATCCCTGATCTCCCCTCAATGGCCCTCCCCTGCTGGCCTGATCTTGCCCTCAACTGCCCTCCCCTGCCAGCCAATTTGGTTTTGATTGGTTGGTTTCTATTCCAGTCAGTGTCAAAAGCTCCACCTCCTAGGCAGCCATTGGCTCCTCACAGTTCACCCAGATTTGGTTCTGGTTGGTCAGTTTCTATGCCAGTCAGCATCTCTGAGCCTATCTCCAGGCCTGATCAGAGAGGTGGGGCTGATCAGCAGCCCCCTCAAATGCCTGGAGAGAAAGAGAGAGGCAAAGACTGATGAACAGCTGCCATGGAGGCTGCAGCTCAGACCCTGCCTCTCTCTCTGGCTCTCTCTCCGGGCTTGATCCTCAGCCCCCACAGCAGTCAGTGCTGGGTCGCCACAGTAACCCAGAACTTACTGCAGGACTGTCTTTTGGTGTTCAATCTAGCCTTCAGTCAGTCATTGCGAACCCTAGGTTTTTATATATTTGGATTCCTGATGAAAATCTTGTATGCATATTGAAACACTGCAAAGATCTATAAATATTATGATTTATATGACCAAGTAAAGGGCCTTTTTAGAAACAACCAACAGTTCTCATATCTGTAGAAATGTTTAATTTAATAATAGTTTCTTCTTTAAAAATGTTTACTTACTAAATTATAAAGAATTCCTTAAAAGACCCTCCAACAATCTGATGGGGCAGGAGAGGGATGATCAGTATATTTCGTTAAACAAAGAAGTGCAGAATGGAAAGAAAATAAAGCATAAGTTATAAATGGAAACTACAACAGATTCTACCAAAAGGAATACAACCAAATATATCCAGAAATAGGATTTAAAATAGGATTGGGTCTTTTTTTTGGTGGATATTTTGGAGGAGGATAATCCCATGAAAATGGAACAGTATTCTTTGTGTTTGTGTGTGTGTGTGTTTGTAGGCTAGATGAATGGACTTAGTGAGCTGAAATTAACTATGGGGATTCTACCAGAGCTTATACTAGGATCAGTATATTGGGGAAATCAATTAATGTGGTACTTGATGTTATAAAGACATGGAGTAAAATCTGGTCTAACTGGCATTCTTTCAATCTGAATGCCACTCACCAATCTCCCTATACTTCTCAATACTATAATTGAGGTTTATAATGATGACCCTGATATGACTTCTGAATCATAGCAGAAAGATTTGATTATCTTCTCTGTTACTTTTATGTACTTAATTATATTTTCATTAATTGCAGACTGGAAATTTGTTCTGTTTAATGACACTGCTGGATTAATCAGAGCCTCCTTATTAGGGACCCAGCCATGCGCAATAGCAGATTCTGCAGTTCATGTGGAGCAAAAATACAGCTGATTAAAAATGTGAGATTTGTATGATCGTAGCAAAAAAAATTACTGCAAAATAATTTAGAACCATTCAGAATTGTAACAAATGTACTGATGAATAGTAAATGCTACATAGCAGGGAAGGCTCTGGGAATGTTAGGGATTGTGGGATAGTCCCAGAGAGGCTGGGATGGAACCAGGACTCTTGGGTAAAGGATTTTGTCTGAGGCTCACCTGCTAGTCTCCCCATTTCTATTCTCCCTCTGGCAGTAGAAATAGACTTATCTACTTATCTTTCCTCTGCTGGTCTCTTTCCTGCCCACCAGAATTTCAATCTCCACTGGCCTCCTCTGGAGCCGAACTTAGAGTCTGCCTTCAAGCAGCTTTTCTGCCCCTCTTCACATAACAAAGATTCGTGTTCAGCTTCTCTGGCATTTTCTAGTAGTTTGATAGCTAAATATAATGGAGGGTGTGGGGAGAAGAAATAGAGGAAAAAACCTACCCATTTTATTCTTCTTCCCAAATTTAGCCTAATGAGCCAAGCCCAGCATGGATGCTACTGGTGGATCTTTGGGAAAAACAGAGACCGTGGAGCTGATTCACCTGCAGTCAGCGGAGCACCCAGAGGTTGTCCTGGAAGATTCTGAGTCACGGTTCTGGGGTGCAAGGCAGGGGTGAGGGAGGCAGACAGCTCCAGAGGGGAAACAGGAATGGGAGGTGGTACAGGAGCAGAGACAAGGCAGTGTATGGTGTTCCGCATTCTCTACCACTGCAATGTGTAGTCAACAAAAGTCTAACAAAATAGAGACTTCCCTTCCCTCCCCTCCCCTGGCCCTTTAGTCACAGACCTCCCACTGAAGACATCATCTTATTTTATTTTTAAACGTATTATTTTTTTAATATATTTTATTGATTTTTTTTTTTTTTACAGACAGGAAGAGAGATGAATAGAGAGTTAGAAACATCAATGAGAGAGAAATATTGATCAGCTGCCTCCTGCACATCCTCCACTGGGGACATGCCCTTGACCAGAATCGAACCCAGGACCCTTCAGTCCCCAGGCTGATGCTCTATCCACTGATCCAAACCAGTTTCGGCTGAAGACATCATTTTAGACAAATGGAAGAGAAGTTGATGACTGGGAATAGGGTTGGGGCAAGAGTGGTGAGATACTGGCTACTGTAGGCTCTGAAGGAAGAGAGAAAAAGCATTTTTTTTTTAAAAATCAATCTTTATTGTTCATATTATTACAAAGGTTCCTCATTTCTTCCCCCCTCCACCAGGTTCCCACCCCACCCTCCACCCCCTCCCCATCCCCCATTGTCCTCATCCACAGGTGCAGTTTATGTTCAGTCTCTTCCTCCCTCCCTTTCCCCGATAGTAAATCCCTTTTCAGATAGTAAATCAGTTACTTAGCATTTTCTCATATCAATAATACCTCCACATGCCCAATGATACATTTCACACAAAAGACATTTCCAAATAGGTCAACCAGCCTCATCCAGGCCCCACCCAAGGCACTCACAGATCAACACCCCAGCCCTATACTAACTCAACACATCCAGATCTAAGCCTTCATCACTTGTTTCAGCAGACCCTCAAGTTCCCACAAAAGTTTCCAGCCATGTCTAAGAGGCAGCCGTGGGGCAGGGGCAGGCGAGGAGCGAGCTGTTCCGGGCCTGGCTGCTCCGGGCCTGGCCTCTGTTGCTCTGGTTTGTTCCACAACCAGCTGCTCCGGGTCTGGTCACTGCCGCTCCCGACCTAGTTGCTCTGGACTTGGCTGCTGCTGCTCCGGGCCTGGCCGCACCCGACCCGGCTGCTCCAGGCCTGGCCGCTCCCAGCCTGGCAGCTGCTGCTCCAGGCCTGGCCGCACCCGACCCGGCTGCTCTGGGCCCGGCTGCCCTGGGCCCGGCCGCTCCGAGTCTGGCCGCTCCCAGCCCAGATGCTCTGGGCTTGGCTACTGCTGTTCTGGGCCTGGCTGCTCCCAACCCGGCTGCTCTGGGCCTGGCTTCTCCGGGCCTGGCCTCTCCGGTTCTGGGTGTTACTGGACTGGCCACCCTGGGCTTGGCTGCCTCCGCCTCAGGCCTGGCTGCCACTGCCCCAGGTCTGGCTACTCCAGTGCTGGCTGTTGTTGCTCTGGTTCTGGATGCTGCTGCTCTGGGGCCTGGCCGTTGCTGCTCCGGGCCCAGTTGTCACGCCTTGTGCCTGGGCACTCTAGGCCTGGCCGCCGCTGTTCCAACATTCTGTCCTTTTTTTTTTTTTTTTTTTAAACGCATATATGTTGCAATGTTGGCTGGTGAGTTGAGTTCTGACTTAGTCTTTGATTTTTCAAGATCTTCTTTGTATTCTTTCTTAAGTAATTTTACTATCTTTTGCTCTCACTTGATTTCTTCATATTGAGAACTTCTTTGCTTTCTTCCTCCTTGTCCTGGGAGCTCAGCAGGTTGGGCTGTGGCACCCCTTTGTTCTCCGCGGGCTCCCGCACTGCTCCAGCCTGTGGCCGGGGTCGGCGCTGCCCAGGAAGCAGCCCAAGGCCTTGGCTCCGTTGCCTGCGCTCAGAGGTCAAAGGCTCAGGGGCACCACCCCCCTGGGGGCCCCGTCGCCCGGCTCTCTGTCGCGTTCCTCCAGTCTGGAGCTTTTTTTTCTCTTTCCCGCTAGGGGAGTCTAGGATCAGAGTCAACAGACTGTCCTCTGCGCGCAGTGCGCGCGACTCTGGGGGCTCCGCTTTTTGCCACTCCCCTGGGATTCCGCCTCACAGCCCCGTCTTCCCCCTGCTCGAGCCTGGGTCCCCAGGGTCTGGTCCAGGACTGGGGTTCAAAGCAGTCGAAACTGGGGCCCAACACAGACGGGGCTCCTGTTTCCTTCCCTCCAGGGCAATCCCGCATCAGAGTCAACATTCCTTCCCTTGCAAGCAATGTGCGCGACTCCAGGGGCTCAGCCTTTCGCCGCTCTCCCAGGACTCCACCTCATAGCCCCGTCTCCCTCTACTTGAGCCTGGGTCCCCAGGGGTTGGCCCAGAACTGGGGTTCAGAGCAGTCCGGACTGAGGCTCAGCGCCGCCGGAGGTAATCCAGCATCAGAGTCAACATTCAGTCCTCTTCGCGCACTGTGCGCGCTACTCCAGGGGCCCTGCTTTTCGCTGCTCGCCTTGGATTCAGCCTCACAGCCCCGTCTCCCCCTGCCGGAGCCTGGGTCCCCAGGGTCTGGCCCATAACTTGGGGCTCAGCGCTGCCAGTTTGGGGGTTCAGCCCAGGCTGGGGGTTTTATTTCCTTCCTGCTAGGGAACGCCGGACAGCACCCAGCCCTCTTCTCCTCTCCGGCTGTGACCTCTCCGTGCCCGTGCGTGCAAGTGTGCAGCATGTCTCCGTACCTTAGGCTTTTTTTCAGCTCCTCTGATTTTCCTTCTGGTTTTCTCTTTCCTTCTTGTTGTAGAATTTTCAGTCAGTCGACTACCTGTGGCTCTGGGCGATGTCCACTCTACATTTTAGTTGTATTCCATTGAAATTGTTGTGTGCTGCTGCGGTTAGGTGTCTACCCGAGCAGCCATCTTGGATTCTCCTCAGCATTTTGTTTTTAATCTCGGGGAGGGGGTGGGGGGATGGGAAGAGACATTTCCTATACCCTAAGGCTAGGGTAGAAATAAGTGACGACAAGAACTATTGATATTGAAATGATAAATACTGCCACTTTGACCAGAATCAGAACTCTGTACACAAATAAGCAAGGCGTTGGGGGTGGCCTGGAGCAGTACAGCCTGAGTGGATGCTGTGTGACCCAGAGGGCGGGTTAAGACACTGATAGTGTCGTCATTCCCAGGCCTGACACTTTCCGGGAGAGGCCATTTCCTTCCTGCTGCTGCCCATCAGCCTCTGACCTATATGGGAGGCACAGCGATCCACTTAAATAAAAGAACTTGAAAAAAACTCTAAGGCTCTTTTCTCAGATTTAAAAGACACCAAGATAGATCTTGGTTCAAGTCCTGCCTCTGCTTCTACCTGAATGACTGTGGCATGTTATTTAAGTTCTCTGGCTTTAGTTTTCTTGTCTGCAAACAAACAAACGGGGGGGGGGGGGGGGGGGGTGCGGAGAAAGGGATGGAGGAAGGCCAGGAGGAGAGAGAATAATATTAGCAGCACATAAAGAATAGTTGTGATTCACTGGTAAAGCATTCAGTACAATGCCTGGTACATAACTGTTTTTATTATCTTCAGGCTGTTGGGTCAGAAGATACTTTCAACAAAGCCAATAATTTTTCTGTTTCAGTATACTCTGTGGCAGGCTGGGTTCTAAATGCTTCTCATATATTACGTTTTAAATACAACAGCCGGCCGAAACCAGTTTGGCTCAATGGATAGAGCGTCGGCTTGGGGACTGAAAGGTCCCGGGTTCGATTCCGGTCAAGGGCATGTACCTTGGTTGCGGGCATATCCCCAGTAGGGGGTGTGCAAGACGCAGCTGATCGATGACTCTCTCTCATCGATGTTTCTAACTCTCTATCTCTCTCCCTTCCTCTCTGTACAAAATCAATAAAATATATTTTAAAAAAATAATAAATAAATACAACAGCCATACCAGACAGAGACTATCATTATACCCACTTTATAGATTAGGAAGTCACAGCACAGAGAGATTAAGTAATTTAGTCAAGGTTCCAGCATTAGATAGTAGCAGAGCAAGGATTCACACCCAGGACGTCTGGACTCAAAGTCTGCATTCTCAACCACTGCAATATGTAGTCAATAAAAAGCGAGGCAAGAATTAAAAGTAGCTGAGGAAATGAAGCATAGGATTGGCACAGGTTCAAGTTGAAAAGACTAGAATGAAATCATGAATTGTGATCTGGGTTCGGCAGGTTCCTTTCACCTGGTGCCCAGAGTATGTGGAGGGTGTGGGGAGGGAGGGGGGATGGGGCTGGCCCAGCAGCATCAACACCCCCTCATTATAGGCTATACTCGTAACAAAACAAGTTAGCCTGCTATTTTAGGATGATTGATGTTTCCAAAGTTATTTACAAGCCAATTGGGAAAGTAGCCCACAGATGACTGTGACTAAGATAACTATGTGCATTTTATTTTTATTTTTATTTTTTATTGAGAGAGAGAGAGAGAGAGAGAGAGAAACATTGATTTATTTCACTTATATATGCATTTATTCATTGCTTCTTGTGTGTGCCATGACTGGAGATCGAACCCACAACGCTGGCATATTGGCACTGTGTTCTAAGCAAATGAGCTCTCAGGCTCAGGGCAACTATGTGCATTGTAAAGACATTCCTGGATTTCTGTCTTTTACCAGCTAAGGGGACATCCTAGGAAGTGAGCCAGTGAGTGCTAGTTCTATTTAAATGAACTTTGTGGCTCTGGGCAAGAACCTTTGCCTTCCTCGGCCTCTCTAAGATAGAAGCGTGATCTGCCAGTGGTTCCTTGAAGCCCTTGAAGTTAACGGGCAGATCTGGCTGCCTAATGAGAGTCCGCTTCCACCACCCCCCCCCCCCACCCCCCGTCTCCTGTGTGTTCCCCAGGTGTGGTTATTCCAAGAGGCCCATGTCCATGGGGGCTGCATGGTTCCCAGGGCAAAGCTTATAAAATTCCCTCACATGTCACATCTAGCTCTAACACTCTGCATATATGAATCATGCATTAAAGTAGTTGGTGCCATTGAAAGAGAAGAGAGGTGGCAAAATTGGCTTGCGCCAGCAATTCAAAATCCAACTAAAAAAATTCAGGAGAAAACAAAAACAAAAAACGTAGGGGAGGCTTTAAGATAGTTTTGCACTAGGAACGTAATGAGTGAATATAATTCTATTACGTATTTTTACTTTACTTTGTGACTTCACTCCTTGCATTTATTTTACATAATATCAATTTCCGAGCATCGGTTTCCAAAAAGGTCGTTATCCTACGTATTCTAGGAGACATTGGAGCTTTATAACAAATAAATGAACAAAGAGTGGCTACCCTAAGAAGAAATAACCTCAAGTTACTGGTTGCCCTAAAAACTGGAAAGTCCATGTACTAATAGGGGTCATGACAGCTTGTCAAAGTGAAGGAAAAAAACAGCGTAATACTCCAGTGGTTCTAGACAGAAGTAGATAATCAATTCAGCCCTGGGTAGTTTCAGAGAGGAAACCAAGAAAAGGAAATCTTGTTCTTCTCCTCAGGGCAGAGATGTTTTTGTTTTAATTTTAGCACCTGGTGTTCCCTAGAGACATGTTGGCTAAAACAAAAAAACACTTTATTAGAATCCAAGTGTTAGAAATTAATCAAAGGCGGCGGCAGGCGAGTCAGACTCCCTTCTCTTGTAATTAAGTAATCATGATTGTACGCTGGGGTCCTTATGGGTAAGGTCTCTTGTTCTGTCTGACCGTTTTATGCAGGAGCAAATAAAGAAATAAAAAGCAGCTTTTAGGAAAAAAATAAGTTAAAGCAAGACAAGCATGACACAATGATATATGGAAACCTAAAATGCTAGACCTTGGCAGTGCACACCCAAGCCCGAGGGCTGTGTCAGTCCAGGCAGGTGACCTTAATTACTCTTTCCATAACGATCATAAGATGGCTAAAAAGAATGGAAGACAAATTTGACAATATGAGTAAGACCCAAGAGGAAATGAAGAAAAACCAAGAGGAAATGAAGATGACTCAAGAAGAAAGGAAAAATGACATCACTACTATGAAGAACTCAATAGAAAGCATTAAGAGCAGACTAGAAGAAGCAGAGGACCGCATCAGTGAGCTAGAAGACAAGATGGAAACAAATACCCAATTAGAGCAGCTTCTAGAAAAAAAAAAAAATTAATTACTCTTTCCAGCAGGCTGGACTAGGAAAAGGGAAGAAGTGGTGATTTGGGTGAGGAACTACTTTGCACATAAATATTTATTTTACTGTGAGAGCTCAAGGACATCCTTGGGTCATGTTTTAGAGATAGTGCGGAATTCACATGAATGATTCAAGTCCCTGAAATTGAGAGAAAATAGACTATAAATGATTTCCTAATTTTTAAATATAGGCAGAAAGTAATATAGGCAGAAGGGGAGAGGCATTAGAAGGTAACATGAATGTGAAATGGGTTTGAAAGGCTTCAGGTACTGGGTTATAATCCTCCTAGCTCATGGACAACATCTTAAGAGTTCTTTTCTGTTTTTTTCTTTGGGGGAAAAAAAGTTCCTATTGATTTTACATAGAGAGGAATGAGAGGGAGGGAGAGAGAGTGAGAAGGAGAGAGTAAGAAACATGGATCAGCTGAATAGAACCGGCAACTCTTCAGTGCTTGGACAGTGCTCAACCAAAGGAGCCACTCTGGCCAGGGCTTTGTGTGTGTGTGGGGCGGGGTGGGGGGGTGGGGGGGGGAGGAGGTCCAAACATACTCTTCAGTAGTCAGCTCAGTAGTTACTATGCATGTAAGAGGTGCTTGAGTGAGTCTTTTTTGTTAGAAAAATGAAAAGCAAATTAATAGTTTCTAGAGCTCTCTCCAGAGATCCGAGCCTAAGTAAGGACAATTCTAAAGAAGATAGAATATTTGCAAATGAAACGTAATGAAGTCTTCTAATACAGTCAGTTTAAAATTTAACCCTTCTTCATTCTCCTGGCTACTCTACCCCCACCCTTGATGGCAAGATAACATGTAAATGGCTGCAGGGAAACTGTGAGGTGCGTGGATTAGCATCTAGAGTAGGGATGGGGGTGCTGGCTTCCAGGCAATTTATTTAATCTGTTTAGACGTCAATTTCTGCCTGGGTGAAAAGGGATGATGATAATGAGTGTTTACCAAATGCAGTGGTTGAAGGATTAACAGTGTCTGACCTAGAATAAGCCTCAGTTCAAATTAGCTCTCGCCCTCAATCTTTCTACTGAAATCAGAAGTTCCAGGCTGGAAGCCTGATCTTTTAGCGAGATGCTTTTCCTTATGTGGTGTACCAGAAGTCACTGCCAGCACCAGCTGTAGCGCTTAGCTCCAGGTGGGTGAATATGAGACAGAAACGTTTCTCCATGTACAGTTGTTTTTGCTTTTGGTCCATTCTGCTGATAACTATCCTGTGAGAATTCTGTACAGCAGGGCAGAGGCTGAGCCGGAGAATAATACTGAAGGCTCCCCTTGCCGGTTTGGCTCAGTGAATAGAGCATTGGCCTGTAGACTGAAGGGTCCAGGGCTCAATTCCTGTCAAGGGCATGTGCCTTGGTTGCAGGCTCCTCCCATGCCCAGGCCCCTGTCAGGGCATGTGTTCCTCTCATATCGATGTTTCTCTCTGTCTTTCCCTCTCTCTTCCACTCTCCCTAAAAATCAATGGAAAAATATCCTCAGGTGAGGATAAACAACAACAACACTATTGAAGGGTTTCTTGGTTTTGACTTTGAATGCCTGTTTATCACTTCGTAAAGTTGACTTAGTCAGTTTATTTGTATTTTTTTAAATATATTTTTACTAATTTCAGAGAGGAAAGGAGATAGAAACATCCATGATGAGAGAGAATCATTGATAGGCTGCCTCCCACAACCCACCCACCCCTGTGCCCTGGGATCCAGTGCAAAACTCGGGCATTTGCCCTGACTGGGAATTGAACTGTGACCTCCTGGTTCATAAATTGATGCCCAACCACTGAGCCACACTGGCCGGGCTCAGCTTGCATTTTTGAGTCACATGGCAGCTTTTCAAAAACTCTCTAGATATGGACACAGAATTTCCATGGCCTCACTCCCATCCAAGTGGCTTGTAACAGAAGGAACCAGAGCAGCTGGGAGGGCCAGTACGGCATAGGCCTGAAGCAGTATGCTGCAGCTTCGAGTAATCCAAGACTGCCAATAAAGTTTCCTATCACAGCACAAGTGAAGCCAGAACATTTTGAATTATAGCCTATTGAGCTAGAGGGGGTCATCTCATCTAATCCCTTCAATTTCCAGTGGAGGCATCAAATCCAGAGAGGTCTAAGGACCTGATTAAGATAATGCAACTAATTAGACTCAGAGTTAAGACTCAAGACAGAATTTGGGGGGGGGGGGGTCATATTTAAATTTTACATCACTTCTACCCTTTGTCTCAGTAACTTTGATCTCTCTGCAAAATAGGTAACACAGCCATTAGCTGGAATAAGAGAAATTGGTGAGTGAAATTGTGCTGACATGTTTGGGTTTGTATTCATAGTCCCGGAAGCCACCAAGCGCACTTATTAAAGAGCGTGCAGCCCATTTGAGAACTTATGTTTAATTTCAAAGGGTGCTTTCATTTTCAGAAGTTAGAGCAATCTTTGTTCCGTGTTCAGGCTTTCAAGGCTGGGCTCTCCAAACCCGAGGCGAGGGTTCATTGTTGCCGGTGCCACCGTCAGACCAAGCACTGCCTGGGAAGCAATTGGAGGCGGCTGTAGAGGAGCGCAGCAGCACGTCTGTGATGACAGTACGTGCAGTTGTCAAGGGAGAGGAGCCAGGATTCCTCGGTGACTCCCACCCTCAGTGGGCTGTGAGCAGTCGTCAGACGCACAGAGAGCAGCCCTCCACCGTATTTAAGACACAGGACTGACACCCAGATCAAGCTGCTCAAAATTGCCTTTTTTTTTTGCTCAAGATCAAGCATCTTCAGAAAGCCATATTGTAAGCACAAGGGGTACTGAAATAGAACAGTTAGGAAGAAGAAAATAAATACTTGAAAGACACAAGGAGGCTTATACTGGGTATTGTCATAGGGCCCCTGTTCAGATGTATCTTTTCCGCCATGGAGATGCTTCTCATTTGCATTTTGGTATATTTTCCCTTCTTCCTTTTAAACCATGAACTCTCCTTGTGCCAATTAAAAAAAAAAAAAAAAAAAAAAAAAAAAAAAAAAAAAAAAAAGGCAGTCAGTCACTCCCCAAATTCCTCTGAGCTTGTGAACATTCTTTCTCTACACGTGGTCTCTCCTAATCCGAGGCCCCTCGGGGCAGGCTGTAATCAAATTCCTGGAGGTGGGACAAGGGGAGAAAAGTCAATCCCAACCTGTTCTTATCCTTTTCCACAAGAGATCCCGCATGTGTCAGTCTTGCTTTCTTTCCCCCTGCTTGTCTTTTCCTTTACAAATACTTGTAGACAGGAGCACTTGAGGTTTTACTCCCTCTCCCTTGTTTCCTGTGGATGAAAAAAAGGGGGGTTCTATGGAAAGTAACCTCAAGAGTAATCTGATCATAAATTCCTAAGTGGTGCCGAAACCGGTTTGGCTCAGTGGATAGAGCGTCGGCTTGGGAACTGAAGGGTCCTGGGTTCAATTCCAGTCAAGGGCATGTACCTTGGTTGTGGGCACATCCCAGGTAGGGGGTGTGCAGGAGGCAGCTGTCGATGTTTCTCTCTCATCGACGTTTCTAGCTCTCTACCCCTCTCCCTTCCTCTCTGAACAAAATCAATAAAATATATTTAAAAAAAAAATTCCTAAGTGGGCAGGTCTTGGTGGGTAGTCAGTCACACCCCAATCCTATAACTTCTTTACTGAAAGGTATATCTGTGTCTTAATTGTTCTGCCCATTGTTTCTGTGCACTAGGTTGGTACATCTTTGAAATGTCCCCTTTCAGAAACTTCCTTGTAATACCTGACCATCTGTTACGAAGCGAGTCCCCAAGAGATGGACCACCGGAGCCAATTTGATTAAGCATGCTAGAATTTATTACAGATTCGAATCTGGACTCAAACCATGGCTGACACAGCAGCCGGTAAACACCCAGGTAAGAGCCCCGATGGAGGGGCAGTCCCTCCAGAGCGCTCACACAAAAACACAGACAAGCACACACCTACCGAGGCCAGTCAGGCTCTCCGGATTGGGGGTCCCTCATGGTCCTGGCTGGGGATTCCAGTCATGATCCCCAAGGACCACCAGGGAGCCGTGTCCGATGCAGTAAACAAAAGAGCCATCTCCATGCTAGCATGGGCTATCCTACTCATGCCGGCAGCATGGCGGAAGAGAGCGAATTTCGCCCAGTCCAGGGGTTTTATTCAGGTCGGTGATGTCACTGCCTCGGCTAATCCTGATTGGCCCCTCAGGACAAAGAACTGGCCAATCAGTTGTCTGTTCCTAAATCCTAAAGACTAAATTCTAAAGACTGGGGACAGCCTGCAGGGTCGGTTCCCAGTCACACCCTGCTGGACATTGGAATGTGGCCCTATCTTGCCCATAATACAAAAGCAGAACTAAAGGTTATCTACAGTTTCTACCCCTAAAGCTACTGAGTCAGTGGGAGTCAATCTCCCGTAACTACCCTATTGTTTAAGCAAGTAATCGAAGGTAGAAGTCAGATAGCAAGGTTAAAATTCAAACAGCAGTTTTTACCCAAGTATGATTGCTACCATATTTCACCATCCTTTCAGACCCCTCCTTCAAAAGTGTGCAAGATAGCACTTAATCTTCTCCCACCTCCCTGTAATCTTTCTTACCCCCCTCCTTAAATCTCAAATGCATAAAAGAAGAATTTATCTCAGTCCATTGAGATCTTGCTTGCAGGTATATCCTCTGTTTGGCTCAAATACATTTTTATATAAAAAAAATTCTCTACAGCCCTGGTCATGTAGTTCAGTTGGTTAGAGCATCATTCCAATACTCCAAGGTTGTGGATTTGATCCTTGGTCAGAGCACATATAAGAATCAACCAATGAATGCAGAAATAAGTGGAATAACAATTCTCTCTCTCTCACTCTCAAATCAATAAGTAAGTATTTTTAAAAATTCTCTACAGGTTTGGATGTTCTTACATTGACATTCCCAACTCTTTTCCATTTAACTTGTAGAATCCTCTCTTCCTGCACCTTTGTTCATTATTTTCCCACTCCTATTTTGTTTCCAAAAATCTACGGGTAATTCTGGGCTGATCAGCATGTTTTTTTTGTTGTTGTTTTTTTGTGATAAACCTTGAAGGAGGAAAAGTACCGTCCATTCGGTGTGTGTCAAAGTGAAGAACCTTGGCTGGGACGCCTTCTGAAAGTCCACTGACCGCCCATTAGAGTGTTCCTTCCCTTCCCTACCATGCCCTACTCCAATTCAACGTGATTCCTTTATTAGAACTATTTCTTAAAAAGAATTTCTAGCCAACAATTTCATTTTGAATGCTACAGCACAGTATTGTCTTCCACTAGTTTTCATTGCAGATGCACCCCGGGAGGTAAATGAGCCCCTTTGAAATCATTTTGGAACCTGGCCATCTTTAAAACATTGTTTCTATGAGAGAATGAATTCCCAACTTCTAGAACATAATTTATTTTAAGTCGGGTTATTTCCTCTGAGTATTTGGTAACAAAAATCTTTTTGATGTGGCGACATAAAATCAGAGGCCTGCCTTGGTTTTTACCTTGTTGAATATTTTCATAATAGAAAAAATTAACCCATTTATTTCTTATATTCTAGAGATCTTGCAATGCATGATTGTTGGTTGTGTATAATTTACCACTATCAGAGAGTACATGGAGATTGTAGTTGTCTCCTGTTCCTGGTTTTCCCCTCTTCCTGGGCACAAGGAGGGACTATCCTCTCCAGCCTCCCTTGCAGCTACGTGTGTCTGAGTACAAGTGATGTGAGGAACTTCTGCCTTATCTGCTTATCCCTGGCCTGAGGTTCCCTCTCTTCCCTCTGTTTAGCCCACGGGAATGGTGAGGACGAGAGCTAACCAGCTGTTGATGCCAGAGCTGCTGCCAGCCTGGGTCTCCGATGACTGAGCCGAGCAGAGCTGCCCACCCAGCTGGAATGCTTGTCTTGGACTATTACCTGGGAGACAAATAAACACATTGTTCTTCAAGCCACTGAATGTGGGGCCTTTCTTACAGCAGTTTAGCCTGTTCAGTAATACTTTTACAAAACCTACTTTACAAGGTTTCCTATGGTGAAGTGTCTTACCTCAGTATCTGAATAATCAAACCATATAAGCAAAAACATAATTTTCTTCAGAAAACAAAACTCTATATTCTTCAGCTGTTTTCCTCTGATTCAGATAGTGAATTTCCCTATACACTAAGAAATTGATAAGGCTAATCTAATCTTTCATTCAAACATGAAAATCTGTTTACCAAAGAGCTGTTATTTGAAAGGGGTAGTATATTTTGGCCTTCATTTAATATATTGTACATAAATATTATATAATATATAATATATATAATATATATAATATATTATATATATATATATATATATATATATATATATATATATATATATATTAAAAGAATACCACCCCAGAAGCACATTTCTTTGCTCTGGTATCCTGTGACAATCCCATTTTAATTAGGAACAAATCCTGCTTATGATCAAATGCACTCTCAGGAAACAAGATTCTTTAGGGTTTACTTTGATTATAATACAAGAATGAAAGAAACATGAAGCAAGGTTAAATCATTGAATTTAAAAAAAATATATAATTAAGTTGAAGGTAGAATCACACACATTTGTTCATGCTTTTTTTTTTTAAATACCCACAATTGCTGTCATACCTGATGGTACTTCTTTGCTGCATATTTTTGTGTATTTGTTGGTTTGCTTTCTTCCTCACAAAGCAAAATAACACTTAGAATTTAGATTTTTTTGTAAAGTTTTTAATCAGAATAGATATTCAGATATGGAAATTAAATAGTGCCAAATTTCAAACATGTAGTCTCAGAACCAATAAGGATGAATTCATTTCTCACGATTCTAAAATTGAAGAGGTAGAAAGGAGTTATAAAAGAACCTATGATCTTCATGACCTCATAAAAGCTACGTGAATATTACAGTATTCTTAGAATTCTGTGTGAGTTCTGAGAAAATGCAACTTAAGAGGATAAAATGGGCATTGGCTACAAGAAAATAATCCATTTTCTCAACATATTTGAACTAATAGCAAATACATCTCACTCTTTTCTTTAATACAGTAAGAGGCTTTACTACTCTCTTTGCCAGTGCCAAAATTATAGTTGTTATCTAGATCTTCAGTGTGCATATGAAGATTTTTATTTCAACCTTAAAGTGACATCTATGAAACTTTGTCTTAGTAAGCATTGTTTCTCTCTTCTACCAGTTTCTGGACATTTGACTAAGCTAGGGGGAAGCATTATAATCAGGAGGACTGCAGTGTCATGTGGGCTGTAGATCTGAAAAGAACCTTGCTAAGTTTTCTGTGTTGAAAGACATAAACCCAATATTATTGCAATTAACTGCTGTGTGACAATTCATCGAGAGTCTTGGTCCAAAAAATTTGGAGCACTGAATCCTAATGCTAGCTTTAGCACTACTTAACTTGGACAAATCCAAGCTGAGTCTCACCTTCGCATCTGAAGCAGAACACTGTATGGATAAGTTTTCCCCAAGCCCACTCTAGAGGAAGTCTGTGCCTTCAGGAAATGGCACAGCACAAAACCCTTTATTTTAAAATAAAAATAAAGACAGTCTTAAAGAGGAAACCGCCACAATGGGGAGGGAGGAGTAAATGGCCCAGGAATGTGTAACTCTGGGACAGGGGTCAGCAAACTGGACCCAGCAAGCCAAATCCAGCCTGCTGCCTGTCTTATTTTAAGAGCTAAGAATGGCTTTTTAATTTTTAAAAAATATATCGTTTTATTTATTTCAGAGAGGAAGGTAGAGAGAGAGAGAGAGAGAGAGAGAGAGAGCTAGAAACATCAATGATGAGAGAGAATCATCCATCAGCTGCTTCCTGCACTCCCTGCACGAGCCCCTAATCCAGGCATGTGCCCTGACTGGGATCGAAGTGACCTCCTAGTTCATAGGTCAACACTCAACTCACTGAGCCATGTCCAGCCAGATGACTTTTTAATTTTTATGGTTTTCTTTAGTCCAAACAATAATAATATTTTAATACATGAAAATGTTACAAAATCCAAATATCAATGCTCATAAGTTAAGTTTTATTGAAACATAGCCATGGTCATTCATTTACACAGTGTAGCTGCTTTCACACTACAATAAAAGAGTTTATTAGTCATAACAGAGACCTGCAAAGCCTAAAATATTTACCATTTGTCCTTTATGGAAATAGTTTTACAACCCTTCCTCTAAAATATCCAAGATAGAAATGTCCAGTGGCAGTTGGAATTTAGATTTTGGAATGATCCACAAGAAGCAGTGGTTTAAAATGTGAGAGTTGATGAAAACAAGAAAGAGCAAAGAGGTCTGGAGAAAGCACCTGGTGGAAGATCACTTTATAAAAAAAATATTTATTTTCTTTATTGATTAAAGTATTAATATATGTGTCCTTATCACCCCATTTCCCTCTCACCCCCCACCCCCGCTCATGTCCTCACCCCCCTAGTGTCTATGTCCATTGGTTATGCTCATATGCATGCAAACAAGTCCTTTGGTTGATCTCTCCCCTTTACCCCCACCCTCCCCTACCTTCCCTCTGAGGTTTGACCGTCTGATTGATGCTTCTCTGTCTCTGGATCTGTTTTTGTTCATCAGTTTATGTTGTTCATTATATTCCACAAATGAGTGAGATCACTTTTGACAACTAGGAGAGAAGGGAGTGTAGAAGGCATAGTTAGAGCATGGTATGTTTCCCAAAGACAAGTAAGGAGTGAGTTCAAGATGAGTTGGTAAGAGCAGACATGTCAGAGAAACCAGGTAAGATGAATAATAAAACAGTACACTGGACTTGGTGATTAGAGGTTATTGGTGGCCTCTGAAAAAAGCATTTCTAGGAAACCCTCTGACATTAGTTAATTTCAAGAAGTCCAGCAGCAAACAGATTTACTCTGGATAGGAAACCAAGAAGATAAAAATCTGAAGAGGTTGCAAAACCAAGGGAAGTTAATTTTGGTTTGCTTGCTTGTTTGTTGATTTGTAGGCGAGAGTTGAATATTTGTGGGCCTAAGAAAAGCATAGAGATGAGAAAATACAGAGACAGAACACTGAGCAAAAACCAGGAAAAGGAATAGAGAAGAGGCTGAAGGTATGACTAAAAGTTGAATATGTAAAGGGCAAAGCTCCCTTTGAAGCAATAAGGAAGAAAGAAAAAACTGGAAGCTCAAAGAAAATTTGGAGGGGGAGGTGAAAAAGGGTGTAATGGCAGGAAGTGACAAGGTCACCGACGTAGAAAAGGGAGCTGGGATTATGATGGGACATTCCAGGAGGATAAACCAATAACTTCCTGTACCAATAACTTCCTGTATAAAGTTGTATACTAAAGGGTTTGAAAGGACTGCTGGGGGTGGGGGGAGGTGTGGGAGAGTATTTGATACAGTTTTGTAATCTTTCCCAAAATTTTGGTAGCTTAGGTGTAGGGATGATCAGAGACCGAGATTACTGTGGAGGACTCAAGGAAAGTTAAGGGGTGGAATGAGTGTTCAAGCAGACAGTGTTTAAATAATTTCTCCAAACTGGTTGCTAGAGCAAGAGACACCAGAAGAAACTTGACCAGCTAGGATTTTTAAAAAAGGCTTCAGTTCACAAATTAAAAACAGCTAAAAGAGTTCATCACCACCAAACCAGAATTATATGAATTGCTGAAGGGGGTTATTTAGGAAGAGAAAGAAGATAAAGACAAAAAATTATGATCAACAAATACATAACTATCCACAAGTGAATCTAAAAACCAAGGGAACTAAAAAATCTGATGAACAATATTAACTGGTGAATATAATAGAATCAGAGGTATGGAAGGGGAGTGGACTGACGATTCTTGGGGGAAAGGGGAGTGGGGGTGTGGGAAGAGACTGAACAAAAACTGTGCACCTATGGATGAGGACAATGGGGGATGGGGAAAGGACAGAGGGTGGGGTGGGAACCTGGTGGAGGGGAGCAATTGAGGGGGGGAAGAGGATCATATTTGTAAATATCTGAACAATAAAGATTTATTTAAAAAAAAAAAAAAAAGGCTTCAGCCAAAACCTGTTTGGCTCAGTGGATAGAGCGTCGGCCTGCAGACTGGAAGGTCCCAGGTTCGATTCCAGTCAAGGGCATGTACCTTGGTTGCAGGCATATCCCCAGTAGGGGGTGTGCAAGAGGCAGCTGATCGATGATTCTCTCTCATTGATGTTTCTAACTCCCTATCCCTCTCTCTTCCTCTCTGTAAAAAAATCAATAAAATATATATATATATATTTTTTAAAAAGGCTTCAGACAACTGAGACCAAAATGCCATTTAAGAGGGAGTACAAAAGATAGAAATCAATAAAGATAAGTAAAAGGGACCCCTATAATCATCACCACCAAATTTAAGATCTTGGAGAATTGAAAAATAAGGTACCTGGCCATTGTAGGTACTATGGGAATCTCAGAAGAAATCTGAAAATGAAACTCTAGAAATATATGCTTTACCTTGGAAGGCCCTCGTTCCCCAGGGAGGTTTTTTGTTCCATGGGTGCTTCCCGGTGTCCTGTAGGTGGAGGTCATCAGAAAGACAGGACAAGTGATGTCTGAGCTGTTACCAATGGGACTAGGCCACAAAGAGTATCCTTAGCCAGAGAATGCTAACCTCAACCTAAGGTTGAAAGCGAGTAGTCCTTGGGAATGGAGTTGAACAATGACTCAACTCACTGGCTTTGGCTCACTGGGCTCCCTTTCCTTCCCTTCCAGGGAAACAGTTTGAATGAATAGTAGCTGTGAAATACTCCCTTGAGAACAAGACTCCTCCTATACCCTAATAAATACTAAATGCTTTCACTACAATTTAAATGAATGACTTGCTTCCCTCTCCCTCCTTCCCCCATGCCTCACAATGAATGGCATGAGAATGACATTTTTCCCCCAAATGTTACACATGAATATGAATTTGTTGTAAAATCATGAATGTCTACCAGTTTTGTTGTGTGGGTGTTTTTTTGTTTTGTTTTAGTTATTTTTGTTGTTTTATATTTTTATTGATTTCGGAGAGGAAGAAAGAGGGAGATCAAAACAATGGTGAGAGAGAATAATTGATCGGCTGCGTACTGCTTTTTGCCCAGTGGGGACCAAGCCGGAAACCTGGGCATGTGCCCAGACTGGGATTCAAATTGTGACCTCCTGATTCATAGGTCGATGCTCAACCACTGAGCAGGCTGTGCTCTACCAGTTTTGTTGATTAAAAATTAATTTGCATAAACATTTGAGGAATGGTGGGAGAGTAATTAATAAATAACTGAACCACTCAATTATTTGAAGTACCTAGGTATTAAAATTTACTAAAGGATCATTTCAAAGTGTATTTAACACATTAGTGATTTGGGGGGGTTATTTGAAACGAAAAACATTTTTTTCCAGCTCCCATTTTACGTCTTCTCCCCTTGCTCCTAGCCCCAAAATATTCCATCAGAGATTCAGCAAAAATAGGAAGGAAGAGATTCAGATATTCCAAAAGGTAGATAATTTCCTAGTCTTCATGACATAAGAATACTGGCTCTCCCACAGAGAAACAAATTGGATGACAATTTTAGGATAATTGAATTGCTTGATGCTTTTCAAGTTGTTGGGAAACCAGAGCTATAAAAACCAATTTTCCCCCCCAGTGCTACCTGTAGTTTCCTGTGATGGGAGATTTTCTGTTTACCCATTAAAAACAAAACACAGAGCCAAGCTTTGCAAGTTTGTGAGTGGGTTAGTTATACAATGACCATGAAAAGGAACGACCTGGTGATCTAAATGAAAACAAACTGAGTTGCCTGAATTTTCTGTAAATTAGGTATAATAACTGGGAGTGGAAAAAAAAAATCTGGATAAAAGAAACTTGTAGATCCTAATTATAAATCATGTAAGGGTAAAAAAGTTACCATTGTTTCCTTTTCTGGATGGAGATTTGGGCTTTCAGGCATGAAACAATTGATAATGATACTAAACAAAATGAATGGTAGTTACGAAAGAGACTAACGTAGTCAATGATTTTGGCTCTTAAGCTTGAATGTGCCTCTAGAACCGCCTGCGTAGCTGGTTAAAACAGGTTGCTGGACTCCACCCCCCAGAGTTTCCGATTCAGTGGATCTGAGGGGACCATGGGAAGGGGCTGTGAGTTTCCATTTCCAACAAATTCCCAGAAGATGCTGCTGCTGCTGGCACTATGCTTTAAGAACCAAATTTAGGTTAATTTAGAGCAGTATCTAGAGACAGAAAGGTTTAATAAGAAAACAGTTGAAGACAGTGAGGAGAGCTAGAAGAAACTTTATTGGAGGAAGTTAAAGGGAAGAAGGAATGAAAACTAAATTAAATTTAAAATAATAGCAAGGGTATATTTCCTCATGAGGAGAATCCAAGATGGCTGCACAGGTAAACACCTAGCCGCAGCCGCACACAACAATTTCAATAAAATAAACTAAAATATAAAATGGACATTACCCAGAACTACAGGAAAGTCGACTGACTGTAAATTCTACAACTAGAAGCAAGGAGAAAACCAGAAGGAAGAGCGGAGGAGCTGTAAAAGCCTAAGGTATGGAGACACGCGGCGCTCAGAGAGGACGGAGCCGGAGGGGAGGGAGGCTGAGTGCCTGGCTGGCGTTCCCTTGCAGGAAGGAGATAAAAGCTCCGACTGTGCTGGGCCCCAGTTCCGACTGCTCTGAACCCCAGTTCTAGGCCAGACCCCGGGGACCCAGGCTCAAACAGAGGGAGCTGGGCTGTAAGGCAGAACCCCGGGGGAGCAGCGAAAGGAGGTCCCAAAGGCGCTCACATTGCGTGCAGAGAAGGGATGGTTGGCTGTGCCGCGGGATTGCCCTAGTGAGAAGAAGACAGGGGCTCCAGACTGCTCTGAACGCCACCTCCAACTCCACTTCCAACTGAACTGAACCCCAATACCGGGCTCATTGGGGGAAAGCCTAGACTGTTTGGTAGCAGGCGAAAATAGAGGGCACCTTTCTCTCAGAGGCGCTTGCAACGAGTACTGAAGGACCCTGAGACTCAGGAGCCGCATAGGGCGGGGCTGATGGAAGCCAAAGCTGTAGGCTCCACCCTGAAACCCCGCCCCATCAGGGAAGCTGCGAAAATGCCGAGAGGAAATAGATCACAAATGAAAGAAATGGAGGACAAAAAGCGACTGGATATAGAGTTCAAATCTACGCTTATAAGGTTTTTCAAGAATTTCCTAGAAAAGGTCGATAAGTCCTATGAGGATATGAAAAGGGATCAACTAGAATTAATAAGGAATCAACAAGAAATGATAAGGGATCAACAAGAAATAAAGAATACATTGTCTGAAATAAAAAATATTATACAGAGTCCTAAAAACAGAATGGAAGATCGCAAGAATCAAGTCAAAGATTTGGAACATAAAGAGCCAGAAGACAGTCCTCCGCAGAAGCAAGAAGACAAGAGAATCCAGAAAATTGAAGACAATGTAAGAAACCTCTGGGACAACTTCAAGAGAACCAACATCAGAATTATGGGGGTCCCAGAAGATGAGAGAGAGCAAGATATCGAAAACATACTGAAAGAAATAGTGACAGAAAACTTCCCCCACCTGGTGAAAGAATTAGACTTACAAGTCCAGGAAGTGCACAGAACTCCAAACAAAAGGAATCCAAAGAGGACCACACCAAGACAAATCATAATTAAAATTCCAAGAGCAAAAGACAAAGAGAGAATATTAAAAGCAGCAAGAGCAAAGCAGGTAGTTACCTATAAAGGAGCACCTATACGATTGTCAGCTGATTTCTCAACAGAAACCATGCAGGCCAGACAGGAATGGCAAGAAATATTCAAGGTGATGAATAGTAAAAACCTACAGCCAAAGATAATCTATCCAGCAAAGCTATCACTCAGAATTGAAGGTCAGATAAAGAGCTTCATTAATAAAAAAAAGCTAAAGGAGTTCATCACCACCAAACCAGAATTATAGGAATTGCTGAAGGGGGTTCTTTCAGAAGAGAAAGTAAATAAAGATAAAAATTATGAACAACAAATACGTAATTGTCAACAAGTGAATCTAAAAACCAAGGAAATTTTTTTAAAAAATCTGATGAACAATATTAACTGTTGAATATAATAGAATCAGAGGTATGGAAGGGGAATGAACTGACGATTCTTGGGGAAAAGGGAGAGGGGGATGTGGGAAGAGACTGAACATAAATTGTGCACCTATGGATGAGGACAATGGGGGGTGAGGAAAGGGCAAAGAGTAGGGTGGGAACCTGGTGAAGGAGAGCAATGGA
This sequence comes from Pipistrellus hanaki, assembly GCF_964339955.1. Taxonomy (NCBI): domain Eukaryota; kingdom Metazoa; phylum Chordata; class Mammalia; order Chiroptera; family Vespertilionidae; genus Pipistrellus; species Pipistrellus hanaki. Next base: position 157,713,687 of record NC_140505.1, read on the forward strand.
GGGAGGAGAGAAATGGAGGAGGGGAATAAAAAAAGGAACATTTGTAATAATATGAACAATAAAAATTTATTAAGAAAAATAAAATAATAGCAAGGGAAGGTAAACTTTCACAAGAAGCAAAAACCTGTCTGAATTAGGCACTTTGCACTCACAGTCCTGCAATCTGTGTTTTAACCATGTTGTAACGTGATAACCTCCAGAAGAGGAACCAAGGGATACTCAGAAACATCACAATTCTGGATGGGTAATGATGACTGTAGTACAATAACTGGGATGTGCTTGCTGCCCAGCGGGAGCCCACGTGGAGTGGAAGGCCAGGCGCAGTTCCTCTCTGCAGAGAGCATGGGGCCTCAGACCTGCCCTGCTGCCCTTCGCTGAGCTTTGCAGCTGGGACTTTGTGTCCAAAGACTGATCAAGGCAGGCTCACAGGTAAGTAATAAGTGAAACTCCAAAATATCCTCCACTGATCCACATTTTCAGGAATTGAAGTTAAGGTGTTTTTTTATAACACTATCCGTGAGAGCTTGGCTCTCTGCCCTGCAAAGGAAAACACACTTTAGCTAGTCCCTTCCCCCTGCTGCTGATGAAAAGTGCTTAGCTGTTCAGCAAGCTTCAGCCTGAGCTCCCCCTCAGCAGGGCAGTGCAGAGGGAGATGGACGAGCACAGAGAGGCTCCTATGGTAAGGGCTCTGTTGCTTCCTTTCCCAAATCATCCCCAGAGCAAGCTGCAATGCAGCCCTGGTGCACGCTGGCCTTCTGGGACCTCCCCAGGCCGCTGCGGGGCGCTGGAGAGCGGCCTCTTGGGAATGACAAGCGAGCCTCAGTGGAGTGGTCCACCAGAAAGGATGTGACATATATCCCCTCACTTATTTTTATTAAAATATATATTTTATTGATTTTTTTTACGGAGAGGAAGAGAGAGGATAGAGAGTTAGAAACATCAATGAGAGAGAAACATCGATCAGCTGCCTCTTGCACACCTCCTACCGGCGATGTGCCCGCAACCAAGGTACATGCCCTTTACCGGAATAGAACCCAGGACCCTTCAGTCCGCAGGCTGATGCTCTCTATCCACTGAGCCAAACCGGTTTCGGCCCCTCACTTATTTGTTAATGCAGTACATCTCAGAGCCAGACACTAGAGCTCAGACTCCTCCCTGGCCCCCCCGGAAACACTCCTGGGATGTCATTTCCACCTCCTTGCCCATCACCTCTTTAGAACACTCTGGCCCAGGGTGTCTTAAGTTTGTAGAACTTAAGGCATTCACTGTGTGTACATGTGTACGAGTGTATGTACACAGGAGAGAGGCCAACGTGGGAATCTTACCCCTCACACACCGGACAGGACAAGGACAATACAATCAAAAAGTGGGCCTGAGTTCTAAGCCACTTAAGAGTAGACAAGGAATAGGACAGATGGAGATCACAATACCATTCTTATTACCTATTAAGGCTGGGAGGGATAATGTGGATTAGGAGCACAGCAACTGAGTTTCCTAATGCTGCAGCTCAGAAACAGGCAAACTTATCCATCAGTCCAGGCCAGATGCACACACATGTCCTAGTGGGGCTCCCCTTATAAAACGTAGTGTGTTAAGAGAAGACATGAGCCCTAACTGGTTTGGCTCAGTGGATAGAGCCTTTGGACTGAAGGGTCCCAGGTTTGATTCCGGTCAAGGGCATGTACCTTGGTTTCAGGCACATCCCCAGTAGGAGGTGTGCAGGAGGTAACTGATCGATGTTTCTCTCTCATCTATGTTTTTAACTCTCTATCCTTCTCCCTTCCTCTCTGTAAAAAAAAAGAAAAAAAAAAAAGGAAGACGTGAATATTTCCATTACTGTCATCATTCCTTGGGGAAGGATGTGGTCTGGATGAAGGGTTGAGTTCTGAAAGCCCTGCTTACTCTTCTCAAATTTACCAAATACTTTTCTCCTCCTTCCCTGAGGCAGAGTGATAGAAGAGTGAAGAGGCCAGGTGGTTACACTGGCAGAGGTTTCTCTAGATATAAGAAAACACCAGGAGCAGGAATACATAACCTCTCCTCACAGGTGGGAGAAACCTAGGTTAAAAGAAGACTTGTACTCTAAAGCCTGCATGATTCTGTGGCCTCTAGAAAGAAAACACACCAAGATTGGGGACAACAGAATGGTATTTGAAAAGCTAAGATTCTTTGAAATCTTACCATTTGGCTAAGTGAAATAAGCCAGTCAGAGAAAGACAAATACCATTTGATTTCACTTATATGTGGGATCTAACGAACAATATCAATGAACAAACAGAACAGAAACAGACTCGTAGATACAGAGGGCAGACTGATAGTTGCCAGATAGAAGGGCTGTTAGGGGACTGGGTGAAAAAGGTGAAGGAATTGAGAAGTACAAATTGGTAGCTACAAAATAATCACAGAGATGTCAAGTACAGCATAGGAAATGTAGTCAATAATTTTGTAATGTATTGTGTCAGACGGGCACTTGAAATATTGGGAGGAACACTTTGTAAAGTACAAGATTGTGTGAACTCTATGCTGTACACTTGAAACTAATTACAAAATAAGATTGAATTCGTAGACTGTCATTGAAAAGAATTATTTAACAAAAAGCTGGGAGTCTTACTAAAGAATCCCGGGAAGATGCAAGATGAAGGAAGAACATATTGTATGTCGGTAGCACATACTTTGAGTCACTGATGCTCAACAGCTGTTCATTGCCTGCAAGATTCAACATTGGAGTTGGGCCTGGCTGGTGGCGGAGTCAGTATCCCAAGGAGAGGCTGGTTGATCTAAATTTCTTACATGGTTTTGCAGTCTGTTCCTCTCAGTAAAGGCTGGCTTTTATTTTCTACATATCGATGTCCATTAGTTTGTTCTGTAGGAAAATGGCTCAAATTGGCATTTGGATGCATTCCGAGAGGAAAAGAGAAATGAAAGAGCAGGTCATTCTACTCAAACAGAATGTGTGGTCAGGTTAATGTTTCCACTAGTCCAACCTGCTACTAGTGAGACACCACTCATCCAACCACCAAAGGTGCCCTCTCCCTTTCCCACACAGGTCCAGAGGCTCTTTGGTTCTCCCTTGGCCCTGTCACATCTCCCATTACCCTCCGATGAGAGTTCCATCGGTGGTGCACGCTTCCATGTGCACAGGATGAAGGGCAGAGTGTCTGCTGGAGAGCTCTCACCATGTGATTGTTCAATGTACTCGGGCTCCGCAGAGCCCTTCCGTGGCACAGTGAAAGGTCTTTAAATTGGACTATGGTAATTATTCATACTGGGCCAAGTAGCATAATAACATTTTCTACTTTCCAAGTCCATTATCATTTGCTCTTTCCTTCTTTTGCACTCCCTCCCTCCTCACCTTCTCCTTTGGACTGACTATCTCTTATCCTTTGGTTCTCACCTCAGCCTCTCCTCCTTCTAGAAACCCACCCTGACCTTCCCAGTCTGGGTGAGATGATCCTGTAAAGATTCCTTCATCTCCTCCTTGTGTCACCCAGCATGGAAACATTGCTGCACCTGTCCATGTTCTGTTTTCCATTGTGAGCTCGTTGAGAACAAGAATGGTTTCTCATATTTCTTTGCATACCTATTGCCTAAACATGTTTGGCTTATAGTAGCCCCTTGGCAAATGTTGGTTGAATGAACAATTAAAAATGAGGTCACTTATTCAAGGTCTATAGTGAGTTAAAGGAAGAACAAGAATTTGAATTGTTTTGTTTTGAAATTAATTGTTTCCCTCACAAGTTTTTTTCTGGGTTAAGCATTTTGTTTAAGCTAAAACAAAAGTAATGGATTTTTCATATTTGGTTTAGATAATGAGAGAAACTGGTAAATCCCTAAATGTTAGATGTGAGTATCCCAGAGAGAAATAGTGGGGCCAGAGGTGCAATCATTGGATTCCTGTGTGGGTACACAGTAGAAACTGGGGCCCAAGACCATAAGGGAGCCTGGGGATTGAGGCAGGTAAAAGGTGAGAGCAGGATCCATGGGGATGGGAATCTCTGGGGACACTGGACCTCTTCCCTGCAGCTGCTCTTGCTAATGAGGACAAATATTGGCATCAGTCACAACAACAGATACGATACAATTTTAACCCATGTTCTATATTTGAAGTCCCTTGAGGCAGATTTTTCAGTACCTATGGTGATGGGTTGATCCATGCCTGGATTTTGCTGGAGGGGAAAGTGCTGGCTGCAAGATATATAATAGTATTTACAGACAGACATGTATGGACAATATCATTGTCAATCGCTGTCATATAAAACAAACTTTATTGTTGTTTCTTTTCCATTATCATTGTTCTAAGCGATATTTCAGGCTTTAAAAAGTTAGGAGGGGAAAAAAAAGTGAAGAGAGTATGGTGTTCAGTATTCTTTAGTTCCTGTTGAGATTGAAATGGAATGCTAGCTGTTCAGAGTTTAGAATGGGACCAACCATCTAACAAAACAAAACCCCCCAAATGCTAAACATGACATCAAAGCTCCCAATCAATTCACATTCTGCCATCTAACTTTTACTTCTCATATTTTTTTTAGGCTTCCGTAGAGTTGACTGAGTTGAAGGGATTAAGAAGTACAAATTGGTAGTTAGAAAACAGTCATGACTCACTACAGACTGATTCATATGCCTTTCAGCATAACAATTATTGCTTGTCTCATTGTTGATTCTTATACGTATATTTCCAGTAGGACACGATCTCATTCATCTAGGGGAAATGGTGAACAACATAGACTGATGAACAAGAACAGACCCAGAAATAAGGAGACATGGGTCAGACTGTTGGACCTCAAAGGGAGGGTGGGAATAAAAGAGAGCCTAACCAGTGAGCCTAACCAGTGAGCCACACATATGAGCCTAACCAGTGGTCAAGGACAATAGGGGGTGGGGGCATGAGTGTGTGGGGTAGGGGATTGGAATGGGGGCTTGAGGACAAATATGTGATACCTTAATCAATAAAGAAATTTTTAAAAGATAGTCATGAGATGTAAAGTATAGCATAGGAAAACAGTCAATAATATCCTAATAACTATGGATGGTGTCAGATTGGTAGGAGATTTATTAGGATGATCACTGTAAGTATATAAGGTCTAATCACTGGGTTATACAGCTGGATCTATTTTAATAATGTATGTCAACTGTAATTTAAAAATTATTTAAAGTAAAAAAATAAAATAAACACACACACACACACACACACACACACACACACACAAAACCCCACCAAACTCATTCTTAAAGAGATCAGATGTGTGGTTACCAGAGGTGGGAGTATTGGGAGGTAGAGGGGGAAATGGAGGAAGATGGTCAAAATGAATAAATTTTCTTTTTTTTAATTATATTTTATTGATTTTTAAAAATATATTTTATTGATTTTTTACAGAGAGGAAGGGAGAGATATAGAGAGCTAGAAACGTTGATGAGAGAGAAACATCGACCAGCTGTCTCTTGCATACCCCCCACGGGGAATGTGCCCGCAACCAATGTACATGACCTTAATGGGAATTGAACCTGGGACCTTTCAGTCCGCAGACCGATGTTCTACCACTGAGCCAAACTGGTTTCGGCTAAATTTTCATTTATAAGATAAATAAGTATTAGGGATGTAATGTACATATGATGACTATAGTTAACACTACTGTGAGATATATAGGAAAGTTGTTAAGAGAGTAGATTTTTTTTTTTAAGTTCTCATCACAAGGAAAAATAGTTTTATCATATCCATATGATAAATGGATGTTAGATAGATAGATGTTAAATCAGCCTATTGTGGCACTCATTTAACCATATATATAAATCAAACTATCATGCTATACACTTTAAACTTATACAATGATGTATGTCAATTATTTCTGGAAAACAATAGAGAAAGTCAATGAAATTAAAAACTGGTTCTTTGAAAAGATCAATAAAATTGATAAAACTTTATCCAGACTGAAAAGACTGATACTTGTGACCAATATCTCAAATGAAGGGGGAAACTCACACTACAAATCCAACAAATTTAATTATAGTCCTTATACATTTAATGAGTCTATTCTTTTTTTTTAAATATATTTTATTGATTTTGTACAGAGAGGAAGGGAGAGAAGTAGAGAGTTAGAAACATCAATGAGAGAGAGTCATCGATCAGCTGCATCTTGCACACCCCCTACTGGGGATATGCCCGCAACCAAGGTACATGCCCCTGACTGGAATCGAACCCGGGACCTTTCAGTCCCCAAGCTGATGCTCTATCCATTGAGTCAAACCGGTCTCAGCGAATGAGTCTATTCTTAATTTTGGTTTTCATCAGCACCAACATTTAAGGATAGTAAAGGTTTATTATGAACAACGCATATGAAATTGACAAATTCCAAAGAGAAACAAACTATAAAGCTTATTCAAGAAGAAACAGAGTACATAAATAGCCTGTATCTATAAAAGTAATTAACTTTGTATTCATTTAGTTGAGTCCACACTGGACTTTTTTGACTCCAAAGCTATTGTGCAATTAGGTGGTCAAGATTTATACTCCTACTATTCTACCTATTTACCTTAAAATATCTCCATGAGCCTGTCCAACCAGTTTTCCATCCCACTTGATTCTGAGGATAAAGTGATCCTAGTCACTGATTTCCAAATATAGTTGGTTTTGCTCAAGCAGGCAGATGAGTTGATTCTCAAACAGGAATGGGATGAATCACAGAAAACTTTACAGAGGAAATAAAGTTTGATTTGTATATTAAAGGATAGGGATTAATGTACATGGGCAAAAGGTTTCCCTGTTGTAGTGCCATGCCAGAGGATTTTTTTTTATGGATTTCCAGAATGGCCTCATTCACCGAAGGGTTACAGAAAAAACGAATCTACAGTGCTTAACTTCTCTATCTGGATAGCTGTTGGAAGCCAAGGTCAAGTGGAGACTAATTAAATCCTACAAAGCATAATTGCTTGGGGGAAAGTTTTATTTTCCTCTAAGAATACAAATAAGCATTTAGTTAGAGTTAAGGTTTGAGAAAGATATTTTAAAAGTTATTGGGATTGATGAACAAGTTCTGTCATGAACAAATGACTAGCCTGGAGACCTAAAACAAAAAGAATAAATAAGTACTTTCTAAATGATACAGAGGTAGAAATAGTAGGGTTACCTGGGTCAGTACTAGATTTGGGTTTATTTAATATTTTCATAAATAAGTAAAAATTTCAAATTAAACAACAATTTATTTTTTCCAGGTGCAAAGATGGCTGGTAAAATCTGAGGCATTGATTTAGTGGACAGGAAAGTGGAAAATAAGCTTCTTTCTGACAAACATAGGTTATCTTGCACTTATTTAAAGAAGTCAGACTATATTTATAAAATAATGAGTTTCCACGTTCAGTCACACTAAAAACAATTCAGGAGTCACTATTATTATTCTGTTTTTGGAAATAAAAATAAATAGAAAAGGAGAGAAAGGGAGAGACATTTTTTTTTTCTGTATGCTTGTGAAAATATTTTAATGTCATTAGAATGGTTCCTCAAGTTCCAACCAATATCACCAAGCATTATTAATTGCCTGGAAATGATAGAGTGTCACATTATACTCAAAATTCCATTCAATTAGAGAAATAAGGAGTCATCATTTTAAGGAATCCTGCAAAGACTTTGAGGAGATGGCAGTGATGAGATACAGGCTGTAATTTGTAATTACATCTTGTGAGTAGAGTCACATATTCTTTTTTCCTGATTTCAGTGCACATGAAATAATTATGTGTTCCAGACTGGAGTGTATTCAAAGTTCTCTTTTAAAAGCTCTTGTGCATTTACCACTTTGCTGTAAGAAAAATTTGCTCCTAATGCTATGCTTCCCTCTGGCCTTAAATGGACACCCTGACTGTCAGAAAAACTAATAAGTAGAACAACCTAAGAATAGCTTCTCACAAATCAAACTGGAGCTAATGTGAGATCCACCTAGCAGTAACCAAGTGCATGCTTCCCCAAATCATATAATGCACTTCTAAGCTTTGAGTATATCCTATTAACAAATTTAGGTTTGATCCTCTCTGTGGGCTCAAGGAATGAAGTTTAAAGCATGAAAATGGCTTTGTAGTTTCAAGAAAACTAAGTAGGGTATTAAACAAAGGATATTTACTCCACATTTACTCATGAAATATGATAGCCATAATTTTTCTTTGGTTGAGGCCTCATATACCTCAATGCAACATGTAGGTCAGCATAGCAATCCTTTCTAGATTTTTTTTCCAGCTTTTTATTTTTTTTCAGCAGCCTGTACATTTATGAGATTATAAAAAAACAAATCTACTTGAAAACTGCTGTCATGGCTGCTGCTTCAGATTGATCCACGCTTCAGTCAGGCAGTGAAAACAGCAAATGTTCCTGGGATTGGTGGGGCATGAGGAGATTAAATCATGAAAGCAGTTACTGGGGATAACATTCTTCATTTTCCCTACTCAGATTTCTGATATCACTATTCAGTTGCCCTACCCTTACTCTAAATCCTGTCACCTTCCTGTTCTGAAGAAGTCTGTTTCTCTTACTTCAAGAAAGTTCTTAAGGGGAGTCTGAGTGGTTTTGGTCTCAGACAAAATAAAGGCTGAATTAAATATATATATATATATATATATATATATATATATATATATATATATATATACACACACACACTAGAGGCCCGGTGCACAAAATTTGTGCACAGGTACAGTCCCTAGGCCTGACTGGCAATTAGGGATGATCGGGTTCCCCACCTCCTGGCCTCCTTGGCCTCCTTCCCTTGCTCTCTCAGCATCCTGCTGCCACCACTGGTCACCCACCATGTTCTGTGCCACCCCCTGGTGGTCAGCACATGTCATAGTCAGCAATCAAACTCCTAGTTGAACTCCTAAGGGAACAATTTGCATATTAGCCTTTTATTTTATAGATATCTTTATTGATTTCAGAGAGGAAGGGAGAGGGAGAGAAAGATATCAATAGAAACATCAACGATGAGAGAGAATAATTGATTGGCTGCCTCCTATATGCCCCACACTGGGAATTGAGACAGCAACCCAGGCATGTGCCCTGACCAGGAATTGAACCGTGTCCTCCTGGTTTATAGGTGGACATTCAACCACTGAGCTACATTGGCAGGGAACAAAGGCTGAGTCTGCACAAAAGTGTCATAGGTGCACACACCATGCTCTCTACTTCAATGGCTTGAATCAGATAGCCTCAAGAGAATCTCAGAGTTGGTCCTTCACAACACCCATAAAAAAAAAAAAAATCTTTGATCCTGAGTGAGTGGCCTTGATCTGGGAAGAGAGGTCATCTGTCTTTATGAAGTCAGTGGCTCATATTTCTGACTTTACTCTTTATCTTGCTTACACAATTGTCTGTGATGAAATTTCTTAGGAGAGAGAGGACTGTGCTGCTACCGCTGGGATAAGCATCTTTGAACAGGGGAATGTGCCCAGGGCTTGGAGTGACAGCTGCATGTGCATCCTGGCTCAGGTGTGTGACCCGGAGAAGTTCTCTGAACGAATCCACATCTCCTTCTTTGGAGATAGTAGTGAGAACAACAATGAGCCAACCCATCCGGTGGTTTTCCATCATGCAGACGAAAGGGTTGTGTTTGAAAATGCTTGGTAACCTGTGAAGCGCCCCACTAACGCTCATGTTTGTGATTGTTTCCTGTATTCGATAACCATGTTCATGTCGTTATTTCCCAAGCCAGTTGTCAGCTGGCCTCAGGATGGACTCAGAATTGTTTGAAGTGGACAATGACTGGCATTCTATCATCCCGCTCTGCTTTCTATTCACATGTCATCCAAAAGTACACACTGTAAAACCCTTGGCCGGCATCCAATCATTGTTTCAAGAGCTGGAGCCGAGTTTCTCTTTCACATCCTGCAGCACTAACATAAGCTCACCTTCCCCTGGGACTCTCTCTACAGTCCCATCTTCAATTGCATCACTTCAGCTCTACAGAAGTGGCTAAGCATTTGATTGTTTATCTGGTTTTTGCTTGATCTTCAGAGCCATATGCAGACTGAGTTTTTGCACAGAGGCTCAGGGATGGAGACTTGCATGCAGGAAGCTAATTGGAGAGAGCCGGGGGAGCACCTGTTAGGGGGTCAGGGAAAAGAGGAGTCAGCATCCTTTCCGAGGAGACAGAGGGAAACTTGAATGGTGATATAGTTGCCTGAGCAGTTCCCTTGCAGAACTGTAGAGGTGGAGTGGCCCTTCCTGAATTGGGTCAAGAGTGCAGGGCCTTTGTACCTTCACGGCCGGTAGTCACTGGCTGCAGGCTGCCCTAGGAGAGCAAGGCAGCTCCCTTTGACTGAGGACAGTGCCTGTGAGTCATTGGCAGGCAGCTCCCCCAGCAGCAGAGGGAATGAGGGGCTCAGCCTACAGGGGGGTCTGGGCATGCAACATGTACCCTCCACAGACGCGCAGAGTCATGGTGAAATATCAGGCTCTGAAGTATTTTAAGAAAGGAGGTCTCTGCTTTGTTTTTCTGCCTTGGAAAGGTAGGTAATACATGGAGAATGACATGTATGCCTAGTATATAGTTGGGGGCAGTGAGCAGGAATGAGGGAGAGAAGGTTCACCTGCTCTTTCCCCTTCACACAGGTCCCACTTGCTCTCATCCTATGGGCCTATTGCTAAATAAGCTCTTGCAAACAGAGCTCAGGTGGACTCACTCCGTTCAACCTCTTGAGGAGGATATGACTGATGGGCACTCTCTCCTGCTCTTGCTCCCTCTGTCTCCCCGCTCCCTCTCCCACACTCTCTCCATCACTCCCGGAGAATATTTCTTGCCCATTCTCTGAGACATTAAGGTAATATGTCCCTCTGAATGGAAGCTCACTTGATGTAAAATCCATATATTACACCTGAAATGGTAAAAATGATAAAGGAACAAAAATATGTTTCTATAGACCACCTCTTTCTCAACAGCATAGAATTATTGCCCCATTCCCCACTCCCACTCCCCCCACCCTCACTGCTACTCCCACCCCTGTGTGTGTACTTTGGGGAAAACACAGAGATGCTATATTTACAGCAACATTTATCATGTATTGAAACCCTCCTAAATGCTACATTCTTTATGTATATTATTGCTAAGTATCTTGCACAGCAGGTATTATTCACACTGGTTTATAGAATGGGAAATTGCGGCTCAAGGAGTTTAAGTGAATTGCTCATGACCCACAGCTGGTAAGGGATAGAGATTTGAAGCTCTCTGTGTAGATCCAAATCCACATTGACTCTCTGTGAAAAGGGGTCTGAAGTTCTTTGCACCTCTTTGGGGTGTCTTTGGGTAGATGGTAGCTTAAAAAGGAAGAAAAATGTGTCTAGATGTGGCTAAATAAAGCTCTACTTAAGCCCTGGACCACACTTCTACAATCCACTTCATGTATCCTGTGCATGATGGCAGGAGCTAATTGCTTATACATCCCAGCAATACAGAAAGTCTTTATTTAGCTAGAAAAGTTTAATAACTGGTTTTTGCCTTGCTGAAAACAGCCTCTAATGTTCCCGGTAGAAAGTGGTGAATTTTCTTCTCGCAGCTGGCATGGGCTTCAATTACAATAGAAGAGTTAACCTTTCATTTGTTGTAAGTCTTAAATAGGAAGAGTTGATGTTCAATTGCACCACATCATAGTCCAAACTAAAAAGAATGTTTCCTTTAAGTTTTTTTTTTTTTTTTTTTTTTTTTTAATATTTTACTGATTTTTTACAAAGAAGAGAGAGGGATAGAAAGTTAGAAACATTGATGAGAAAGAATCACCAATCAGCTGCCTCTTGCACACCCCCTACTGGGGATGTGCCCGCAACCAAGGTACATGCCCTTGACCGGAATTGAACCCGGGACCTTTCAGTCCTCAGGCTGACGCTCTATCCACTGAGCCAAACCAGTTTCGGCGCCATTAAGTTTTTATAGTATTTCCCCTTCATACCTAACATTGAATCTGGTAAACTTTACTGGTTTTTTAAATGGGGCCATCGGACCATCTAAAGAATGCTCTTGCCTACGTGATTGTTCCTCAGAATTAAAATGTTCAGGTTTAGCTGAAACCGGTTTGGCTCAGTGGATAGAGCGTTGGACTGCAGACTGATGGGTCCTGGGTTCGATCCTGATCCTGGTTGCAGGCACATCCCCAGTAGGGGGTGTGCAAGAGGCAGCTGATAGATGATTCTCTCTCATCAATGTTTCTAACTCTCTATGCCTCTCTCTCCCTCTCTGTAAAAAATTAATAAAATATTTCTTTTAAAAAAATGTTCAGGTTTAATGCCTTGCAATTAGAGAAGGACCCCAATCTTCACCACCAGTCCTCAATGGGAGCAAAAACAAAGTAGGTGTAGGGGCTTCAGTCCTTATCTTGGGGCAGAAGTAAATAAAGATGTGTTTTCTGCCTGGTGGCGTGGCTCAGTGGTTGAGCATTGACCTATGAATCAAGAGGTCACGGTTCGATTCCTGGTGAGGGTGCAGGCCCAGGTTGCAGGCTCATTCCCTAGTGGGGAACATGCAGAAAGCAGCCGATCAATAATTCTAATTCTCATCACTGATTTTTTTTTCTAGCTCTCTCTTCCTCTCCTTCCTCTCTGAAATTAATACAAATATATTTGAAAGAATTGTTCTCTCCCATTTCCCAAGAGTCTTCCCAAAGACCTTCTTCCACAGGTTATATAATTTAGTATCTGTGTGCCCAGCACACAATGTGTGATATATTTTTAAAATGCTCCCGGTTTTAGAAAATGAAGTTAGGTCATCAAAATTAAAACAGGCTAAGAGTGTTGGTGCAGGTTAAGGCCTTTATTTAAGGCATTGAGTTACTGAAAGAGTAGCCCTGCACCAAAACACTAAATGGCTGCAGAAGAAATCTGAGACACAGCATTTAATAATATTAAAAACTTGAAGAGACAGGAACTGACTCATGAGAAAAGAAAGGATTGGAAAAAAGGGTCAGTGTCTTAGAGACATTAGGATTTTTACTGGAGAGAAAAGGGAGAAATAGAAACGCGTTAGTTTTTACCTTAGTCAGCTTTTAAAAATATATATATTTTATTGACTTTTTTTACAGAGAGGAAGGGAGAGGGATAGAGTTAGAAACATCAATGAGAGAGGAACAATGATCAGCTGCCTCCTGCACACCCTCTACTGGGGATGTGCCCACAAGGTATATCCCCTTGACTGGAATCAAACCCGGGACCCTTCAGACCGCAGGCCAACACTCTATCCACTGAGCCAAACTGGTCACAGCTTTTTTTTTTTTTTTTTTTTTTTTTTTTTTTTTTTTTACATAAGTGGTACACAGATGGTTAAATATTGCCTACAGGTAACTTAAGTAACTGACTAGCCAGTGTAGCTCTCTGAACTGTGACCATAGGAAGATGCGAGTATCTGGTTATGTTACTGTTTGGTAGAGGATTACAACAAGACCTTTGGTGACAGCATGATCCAATACAGCACCAAAGGACAAATGTGGCCGCTCACCCAGGAAAGGAAGCCACAGGCAGCCTCCTCCGTGCCAGGGAGGACTCAGGGAACTACATCATGGAGAGTGATTTCCTTCAGCACAAATGCCATAGGCACTAGCTGACAAGTTAGGACATGAAGACACAGGGCTGTGAATATTATTAATGACACATAATTGTTATTCTTACAGCAACCTTATGGAGAAAGGCCAATGATACCATAATAGAATCACAATAACGGAACCCCTGTGCCGCTGACGATGCTGTATGGAGTTCAACCAACCTTCTCCAGGCCTGCTACACACCTGTGGGATTTCTGGAAGGGGGGAAGTCCAGAACAGAGAGGCTGGTTGTCTTACCTGAGGGCTCACGACAGAAGGAATCCAGCCAGACACTGGCCCTTAGTATCTCGAACTTAACACGTTCTATCTTTCTTTCTGATCCACTGCCCACAGTTTCCTCCCAGCATGAAGAGAAATGCTTTATTAAGACTCTCCCCAACCCCTTTTTTAGTTTTCAAGTTCAACTCAAGCCTCATCACTTTCTTTGTCAATCACTACATCTTACATCTCACCTCTGCCATCTTTTATAACCCAACATGCATGTTGCCTATTCTTTTGAGTGCATTTGAAAAATATACATTGCCATGAAGTTCATCTTGCAAGATATATCTGTTTTTCTTTTAATAGAAGACATAGGGATTGTGTTGTACTCTAAAACTATTTTTATACTTTTTCGGTTTTTACCCAAACTTATTACATAATGCTGAGCTCCAAACAGGCAGGTAGCAAATACATGGTAGTGAATGAATTAAATAGTGTGTTTATTAGGAACTGCCAACTTATTAGTAACAATTACCTGATAACAGTGGCTTTAAAAAAAAGGATTGACATTTATTTTCTTTTATACATAAAAAAAAATGTCTGCTAGCAGATGGTTCTGGGCTAGGTTGTGATTATACAATATTTTCAGAGCCCCCAAGCTCCTGAAAATGTTTCCTCATGGTTGTAAAATTTGTGCTGAAGCTCCAGCTGTTATATGAAGAGGGAAGAAGGAGAAAAACCCAAAGAAGCATACCTCTCATTAAAGAGCTTTCTGGGACACCTAACCAGATGACTATTGCATATGTCTCATTGGTTACCTCTATTTGTAAGACTGAAAATGTCATCTTTGGCTATGGGTATTGTCATGCTAAGAAAATTAGATTCTATTCCTGAGGAAGAAGGATGCTGAGGAGGCAATTGCCAATCTCTGCCAGAAGCAGTGGTCAACGTTGCCTCTTGTTTGGGATTCAGTCTCTTGATATACCATAAGATTAGAGGTTCTCCCAAGATATAATGTGATGCATCTGGAGGGTGGGATCAATGCTTTGGATTTTAGACAAAGAAATATGAAAAGAAGTTATAATCACTACGCTCAATTAATATTTGACAAAGGAGGCACGAATATACAATGGAGTTAAGACAGTCTCTTCAATAAATGGTGTTGGGAAAATTGGGCAGATACATGCAAAAAGAATGAAAGTAGATCACCAACTTACACCATACACAAAAATAAACTCAAAAGGATACAGGACTTAAACATAAGACAGGAAACCATAAAAATACTAGAGTCATCCACAGGCAGCAAAATCTCAGACATATGCCAAAAGAACTTCTTCACTGATACTGCCCCTAGTGCAATGGAAGCTAAAGAGAAAATAAACAAATGGGACTACATAAAAATAAAAAGCTTTTTTACAGCAAAAGAAACCATCAACAAAACAACAAGAACGGCCAAAACCGGTTTGGCTCAGTGGTAGAGTGTCGGTCTGCGGACTGAAAGGTCCCAGGTTCGATTCTGGTCAAGGGCATGTATATTGGTTGCGGGCACATCCCCAGTAGGGGGTGTGCAAGAGGCAGCTGGTCGATGTTTCTCTTTCATCAATGTTTCTAGCTCTCTATCTCTCTCCCTTCCTCTCTGTAAAAAATCCATAAAATATACTTAAAAAAGCAAACAAAAACAAAAAAAAACAAAACAAAACAAAAAACAAGAACACCCACTGTATGGGAGAACATATTTGCAAATGATATCACTGATAAAGGTTTAATCTACAGACACCTTATACAACTCAATAAAAGGAAGATTAATGAGCCAATTAAAAAATGGGCAATGGACCTAAATAGAATCTTTTCAAAAGAAGACAGAAGGAAGGCCAAAAGGCACATGAAAACATGCTCAAAGTCACTAATTACCCAAGAGATGCAAATCAAAACAACAATGCGGTACCATCTCACACCTGTCAGAATGGCCAACATCAACAAATCAACAAATGACAAGTGTTGGCGAGGTTGCTGAGAAAAAGGAACCCTCGTGCACTGCTGGTGGGAATGCAGACTGGTGCAACCACTGTGGAGAACAGTATGGAGCTTCCTCAAAAAAACTGAAAATGGAACTCCCATTTGACCCAGTAATCCCACTCCTAGGATTATATCCCAAGAAACTAGAAACGCCAATTAGAAAGGATATATGGCACCCCTATGCTCATAGCAGCACAATCTATAATAGCTAGGATTTGGAAACAGCCTAGGTGCTCGTCAGCAGATAATTGGATCAGAAAACTATGGTACATCTGCATAATGGAATACTATGCTGCCATAAAAAAGAAGGAATTCTCATCATTTGCAGCAACCTGGATGGAACTGGAGAACATCATGCTGAATGAAATAAGCCAGTCAATGAAAGAGAAACACCACATGACCACACTCATTTATGGATAATAAAGAACATTATAAACTGATGAACCAAAAGATAGATATAGAGACAGTAAAGCAACAAGCAGACTGTCAAATTACAGCGGGGAGGGTAGGGAGATCTGTGGGAGATAAGAGATCAACCGAAGGACTTGTATACATGCATATAAGTACAACCAATGAACACAAAACTCTAGGGAGGGAGGGCATGTATGGGAGGTGGGGGGGCAATGGTAAGATATGTACACAGATAATAATTTAATAAAAAAGAGAAAAAAATAAATTATGCATAAAAATAAGTAAATACACATTAACACTTGTGAAATAGGCTTCTAACCACTTATTCTGAAAGAAAATTGCTTTAATCACTGACATGAATGGAAGAATATGTTCTAAAAATTGGTTTAATAAGATAAATTATTAACTTTCTTTTTACTGATGTCTGTTTTAATAAAAATTATTTTTAATTAAATTACTATATTTGCTATTTTTAAAAAATATTTTTTTATTGATTTTGTAATGAGAGGAAGGGAGAGAGGTAGAGAGTTAGAAACATCGATGAGAGAGAGTCATCGATCAGCTGCCTCTTGCACACCCCCTACTGGGGATATGCCCGCAACCAAGGTACATGTCCTTGACCGGAATTGAACCCGGGACCCTTCAGTCCCCAAACCGACGCTCTATCTATTGAGCCAAACCGGTTTGGGCTATATTTGCTATTTTTAAAATTTTTTTAATTAAATTATTATTATCTGTGTACATATTTTACCATTGCTCCCCCCCCCCCCCATATATACCCTCCCTCCCCAGAGTTTTGTGTCCATTGGTTGTACTTATATGCATGTATACAAGTCCTTCGGTTGATCTCTTATTTCCCCCAAATCTCCCTCCCCTCCCTGCTGTAATTTGACAGTCTGCTTGTTGCTTTACTGTCTCTAGTATATTTGCTATTAAATAAACTATTGCTAAAATGAAAAAAAAAAAAAAAAAAAAGGAAAAAAAAAGAAAAGAAGTTATATTGATGAGTCAAGGTCCTGGAGATGTCAAGGCAAGAGAAACAGGTGAAAAAAGTAAGACGGAGGGACTGGAGCTCTTGATGATGTTGAAAAGCAGGTACCATGGGAAAGGCATGGAAGAGCTAGAAAGCAAGGCAGGGTGAAATATGTGGTTTAAGTTTCCAGAGGCTTAGCTGTCCTAGGGAGTGAGGGACACACTTCAGGGCCTGGCTTGTAGAGTCCAGCTGAGGGTCTTAGCCTGGGAAGGATTACCAGGCTCCCATGGCAGAGAAGCAGATCTAATGAATGAGCTTTATGTACTTGTTAGCTGTGCCAAACACAAATGCGTTTTCTTTTTTGTTGTAAAAACAATGTAACTACATTTTGGGAAACAAGGAGGGAGGACCTTCGCATTCCCACCATCTACAAAACTCCTGTCTACATTGGTATATTGCCTTCCACATGATGTACATAATTACAACAATAGCTTTACTTATGATCATCTATAGTTTTATTTTAATTTAACCTTAACATTTAACATTATAATGTAAGCATGTTGATGTTGTAACATATCTATTATAATGAATCAATGAGTTCTTGATAAGTGTTTTCATTTTTTTTTGGCATACTCCAGGTCACCGATCAAGACCACATTTCTAAAGACTCATTAACACAGAACTCACCATCAAAAACACAGGCTCGAGATTTTGAGTGTATGTTTTGATTTTTGCAAATTTTATTACACCTTTAATTCTAATTTGAACAATAAGAATTTTTCATGTATCTTTGGATCTGCTTTTTCCAAAGAAAATTTGCAGGGGTTCAGCAATAAGGTAAAGTAAATCCTCACTCTACTAAATCATCCAGTCTCTCATCAAACTTAAGTCTTTTCCAATTCAGAAGGAAACCAGAGACATCCTCTAGCCCCAGGTAGAGAAATGCAAACTAATGAAAGTTTATAATTTTCTCATGTTGTATTTAGGGTAAGAATAAATAGAGTATCTTCTTAGTATGCTTCTAAAGGAAAACTTTGGATCTGGAGGTGGAGGAAGAACTATCTAATGTAATCCTTGTACTTACTAGATACTGACCTTGATTTGTACTCTGAACAAATTTATGTTAATATCTCTAACTTCAAATGGTTGAGGAGTGCAGCTGGCAAAAGAGAAGAGCAATGTTTTGCAACATTAAGATAAGAGCAATAGGAATATTATGGTCTCTAACAGTAAGACAAAAATGAGTCATGTCCCTCTTTATTTTTGATAATTTGGTTGAAGTTTCACAACCCTCTTGTTTGGTTTCACAAAAATGAGGATCTTGATCTTTGATCTGGAGCATCCCCAAATTTCAATTTGAAATACTTTACAGAACAACATGAAATATGTTTACATTTGAAGTTTACATGAAAATAAAAGGATAGGTGATCATATGTAAGATATGGTTGTAATTATGTAGTACTTCATACAGACACTAGTTGTGTAGATAGCGGCAATGTGAAGATTCTCCCTCTCTCTTCTCCAAAATGTAGTTATGTTGTTTTTATAACAAAAGGATTTCTACCCTAAAATCTCTTGTCACTGCTTCCTCCAGACTTCTGTGCCCCACCGTGGTTCAATTCACTTATTGTTTTCATTCCTCTCATTGTCACCTAAACTCATACAGCCTTATGGATAGAATCCCTACAAAAGTAAGCTTTCCACTGTAGGCCAGGCTGAGTAATCTTTATCCTTTTCCCTGGCCTCTTCTCCCTCTCATTTCACACAATGGAGTGTCCAAACACTTTCCACTTCTGCAGCCCCTTGCATGTGTAGTCTCCAGGGTTCTGTCCTCAGTCCCTTCTCTCAGTGTTCATTCTCCTGTGTTAACTGCTACTTTCTCCAATGTGGGACAATTTTGCAGGGCCATTCCAGCTCCACTTTGCCATAGGACTCGATAGATACTGAGGCTCTGTCGAGATTTCACTGCAGCCCAATTGCTCCCTCTGCCCAAGCCTCCTTCCTTCACATCTGTACAGATGTTGACCCCGAGAGCACACCCTGTAACATCCTCTGCGCACCAGCATTTTGTGAAGGATGAGAGTCCAGTAAATTATATTTTAGATAAAATATCTATGATATATATATATATATATATATATATATATATATATATATATATATGAAATATATATATATATATATATATATATATATATATATATATATATGAAATGACACCAAAATGGAAGTAGAGATGACTATTATTATTTTGAGGGGTGATAGGATTTAGAAGGGGGTGCCAAAGATAGAAGTGGCTGCTTACAGCAATTTTAATCCCTGGCTCACCCTGTACCTAAACATTGTAAATTGTGGGTTCTTTAGGCTCTGTGCCCACATACATGTATTTTCCATTACTTGTGTCCTATTGGGAAATTTGCAAGGAAAATGAAAGAAATCCCGAAGGCTCCTGCCTAAGACATGCTCTTGGGGAAATTGGTAAAGCCTGCATTGTGATCCTCTGGCAGGCAATGATTAAGTACTGGGCTTCATCTTTATTAATAGAAAAAAAAGCAGTAATATTAAAAACAATATATTACCTGTCCATATTACGTTAGAATTTCACTTTAAGATTATTTGTTCTGGAGAAAAATCCGTTGAATAACTAAAGCTAAGAGGTTTTAGTTATTAAACTTGCCACAAGGGTCTAGCTCAGCTTCAATTAATTATTAACATGATGTTGTTTTTAACCATAGGGTATATCATAATTTATCTTTATGAATGATAAAGGAAACAGATATACATTTTACTGCATAAAACACATGCACATAAAAATGAAAGAATAAGAGAGGATCCAAGATGGCTGCTCGGGTATACACCTAGCCGCAGCAGCTCACAACAATTTCAAGGGAATACAACTAAAATGTAGAGTGGACATTGCCCAGAGCTACAGGTAGTCGACTGACTGAAAACTCTACAATAGGAAGGAGGGAGAAAACCAGAAGGAAAATCAGAGGAGCTGAAAAAAAGCCTAAGGTACGGAGACATGCTGCGCGCTCTCACGCACGCGCGCGCGGAGAGGTCGCAGCCGGAGGGGAGGAGAGGGCTGGGTGCTGCCTGGCGTTCCCTAGCAGGAAGGAAATAGAACCCCCAGCCTGGGCTGAACCCCCGAACCGGCAGCGCTGAGCCCCAAGTTATGTGCCAGACCCTGGGGACCCAGGCTCCGGCAGGGGGAGACAATCCCGGGGACGGCGAAATGCGGGGCCCCCGGAGTCGCGCGCACATGGCGCGCAGAGGACTGAATGTTGACTCTGATGCTGGATTACCCTAGCCGGAAGAAACAAAGCCACCGGCGGCAGCTCTGAGCCTCAGTCCAGACCGCCCCGAACTCCAGGTCTGGGCCAGTCCCTGGGGACCCAGGCTCGGGCAGGGGGAGACGGAGCTGTGAGGTGGAGTCCTGGGAGTGCGGCGAAAGGCCGAGCCCCCGGAGTTGCGCACACTGTGCGCAGAGGACAGTCTGTTGACTCTGATCCTGGACTCCCCTAGTGGGAGGGAGAAAGAAAGCTCCAGACTGGAGGAACGCCACGAGGAGCAGGAGCCCCTGCCGGACACCGGCCAGCCGGGCGCCAGCAAGGAGCCGGGCGACGGGGCCCCCAGTGGGGGGGGTGCCCCTGAGCCTTCGACTGCTGAGCGCTGGCAACGGAGCCAAGGACGGGGGCTGCTTCCTGGGCGGCGCCAACCCCGGCAACAGGCTGGAGCAGCGCGGGAGCCCACGGAGAACAAAGGGGTGCCAAAGGCCAACCTACTGAGCTCCCAGGACAAGGAGGAAGAAACCAAAGAAGTTCTCAATGTGAAGAAATCAAGTGAGAGCAAATGATAGTAAAATTACTTAAGAAAGAATACAAAGAAGATCTTGAAAAATCAAAGACTAAGTCAGAACTCAACGCACCAGCCAACATTGCAACATAAATGCGTTTTGTTTTGTTTTTTAAAAAAGAAAAAAAAAAGGAGAAAAAAGGGACAGAATGTTGGAACAGCGGCGACCAGGCCTAGAGTGGCCAGGCACAAGGCAGTGGCAGCTGGGCCCGGAGCAGCAGTGGCCAGGCCCCAGAGCAGCAGCAGCCAGAACAAGAGCATCAACGGCCAGCACTGGAGCAGCCAGACCTGGGGCAGTGGCAGCCAGGCCTGAGGCAGAGGCGGCCAAGCCCAGGGTGGCCAGTCCAGGAACACCCAGACACGGAGTGGCTGGGCCCGGAGAAGCCCGGTCCAGAGCAGCCAGGTTGGGAGCAGCCAGGCCCAGAACAGCAGTAGCCAAGCACGGAGCATCCAGGCTGGGAGTGGCCAGGCTCGGAGCAGCGGCGGCCAGGCTGGGAGCGGCCAGGCCCGGAGCAGCTGGGTCTGGTGTGGCCAGGCCTGGAGCAGCGGCTGCCAGGCTAGGAGCGGCCAGGCCCGGAGCAGCAGCTGCCAGGCTGGGAGCAGCCAGGTCCGGAGCAGCCGGGTCTGGTGTGGCCAGGCCCGGAGCAGCGGCTGCCAGGCTGGGAGCGGCCAGGCCCAGAGCAACAGCTGCCAGGCTGGGAGTGGCCAGACCCGGAGCAGCTGGGTCTGGTGCAGCCAGGCCCGGAGCAGCGACTGCCAGGCTGGGAGCGGCCAGGCCCGGAGCAGCCAGGTCTGGTGCGGCCAGGCCCGGAGCAGCAGCTGCCAGGCTGGGAGCGGCCAGGCCCGGAGCAGCCGGGTCTGGTGCGGCCAGGCCAGGAGCAGCAGCTGCCAGGCTGGGAGCAGCCAGGCCCGGAGCAGCGGCTGCCAGGCTGGGAGCGGCCAGGCCCGGAGCAACAGCTGCCAGGCTGGGAGCGGCCAGGCCCGGAGCAGCTGGGTCTGGTGCGGCCAGGCCCGGAGCAGCGACTGCCAGGCTTGGAGCGGCCAGGCCCGGAGCAGCCGGGTCTGGTGCGGCCAGGCCCGGAGCAGCAGCTGCCAGGCTGGGAGCGGCCAGGCCCGGAGCAGCAGCTGCCAGGCTGGGAGCGGCCAGGCCCGGAGCAGCCGGGTCTGGTGCGGCCAGGCCAGGAGCAGCGGCTGCCAGGCTGGGAGCGGCCAGGCCCGGAGCAGCAGCTGCCAGGCTGGGAGCGGCCAGGCCTGGAGCAGCCGGGTCTGGTGCGGCCAGGCCAGGAGCAGCGGCTGCCAGGCTGGGAGCGGCCAGGTCCGGAGCAGCAGCTGCCAGGCTGGGAGCGGCCAGGCCCGGAGCAGCCGGGTCTGGTGCGGCCAGGCCAGGAGCAGTGGCTGCCAGGCTGGGAGCGGCCAGGCCCGGAGCAGCGGCTGCCAGGCTGGGAGCGGCCAGGCCCGGAGCAGCCGGGTCTGGTGCGGCCAGGCCCGGAGCAGTGGCTGCCAGGCTGGGAGTGGCCAGGCCTGGAGAAGCGGCTGCCAGGCTGGGAGCGGCCAGGCCCGGAGTAGCCGGGTCTGGTGCGGCCAGGCCAGGAGCAGCGGCTGCCAGGCTGGGAGCGGCCAGGCCCGGAGCAGCGGCTGCCAGGCTGGGAGCGGTCAGGCCCGGAGCAGCCGGGTCTGGTGCGGCCAGGCCCGGAGCAGCGACTGCCAGGCTGGGAGCGGCCAGGCCCGGAGCAGCCGGGTCTGGTGCGGCCAGGCCCGGAGCAGCAGCTGCCAGGCTGGGAGCGGCCAGGCCCGGAGCAGCCGGGTCTGGTGCGGCCAGGCCAGGAGCAGCTGCTGCCAGGCTGGGAGCGGCCAGGCCCGGAGCAGCAGCTGCCAGGCTGGGAGCGGCCAGGCCCGGAGCAGCCGGGTCTGGTGCAGCCAGGCCAGGAGCAGCGGCTGCCAGGCTGGGAGCGGCCAGGCCCGGAGCAGCCGGGTCTGGTGCGGCCAGGCCAGGAGCAGCGGCTGCCAGGCTGGGAGCGGCCAGGCCCGGAGCAGCAGCTGCCAGGCTGGGAGCGGCCAGGCCCGGAGCAGCTGGGTCTGGTGCGGCCAGGCCAGGAGCAGTGGCTGCCAGGCTGGGAGCAGCCAGGCCCGGAGCAGCGGCTGACAGGCTGGGAGCGGCCAGGCCCGGAGCGGCCGGGACCGGAGCAACCGGTCCCAGAGCAGCCGGGTCGGGTGCGGCCAGGCCTGTAGCAGCAACAGCCAAGTCCAGAGCAACTAGGTCGGGAGCGGCAGTTGTGGAACGAACCAGAGCAGCAGACCCGGAGCAGCTGGTTGTGGAACGAACCAGAGCAACAGAGGCCAGGCCCGGAGCAGCCAGGCCCGAAACAGCTTGCTCCTCGCCTGTACCTGCCCAAGGCTGCCTCTCAGACATGGCTGGAAACTTTTGCGGGAACTTGAGGGTCTGCTGAATCAAGTGATGAAGGCTTAGATCTGGATGTGTTGAGTTAGTATAGCGCTGGGGTGTTGATCTGTGAGTGCCTTGGGTGGGGCCTGGATGAGGCTGGTTGACCTATTTGAAAATGTCTTTTGTGTGAAGTGTATCATTGGGCATGTGGAGGTATTATTGATATGAGAAAATGCTAAGTAACAGATTTACTATCTGAAAAGGGATTTACTATCGGGGAAAGGGAGGGAGGAAGAGACTGAACATAAACTGTGCACCTATGGATGAGGACAATGGGGGATGGGGAGGGGGCAGAGGGTGGGGTGGGAACCTGGTGGAGGGAGGAAGAAATGAGGAACCTTTGTAATAATATGAACAATAAAGATTGATTTAAAAAAAAAATAATAAAAAAAAAATAAAAAAATGAAAGAATATAGAATTATACAAATTAAAAAGTGGGTGCCCCAGAATGTGGCTCCTCTGAAACAGTCCCATGAAGAGTTTGGTGTATATCTGAGAGAATATATCTGAGATATATTTATAATAAAAATGTGAAAATACTACAAAAACGTGAGTAGTGAATCTAACTGTTAAATTCCTTAGGCTGATATATAGGTAGGTAAGAAAACCTCTGTTCTCTCACTCATCCTCTGGTCAGGTGAATCTTCTGTGCACATAACCCAGGAGCCTCAATTATTCCTAGAATGTTAACAGTTTTCTTCTTGCTTCTTTCCTGGGAGAACATCAATGGAATCCTGTGTTTCCTTGGAAGTTCAACTTCTTTTGAGAATGGTGATGACTCATCATATTGCAACCTGGTTAGAAGAACTTCTTATTTTCATCTTTCTAATATTTTGAGTCCCCCTATTCATGTCACAGCTAGATTTGCTTCTTTCATGTGTTCATATCACTTTCAATTTAGTAACAACAGAGATTTTGAAAGTCTCTGCTTCTTCCACCCATGCTGGTATATTTTTCAATTCACAGGTACCTGTCAATACTTGTTTTCTCTCCCACCCCGATACAACTGCATTTCCTGTGCAAAAGACAACAGAAGGCCTCAGGCGTTACTGCAGGAATGATTAACAAAGAACTGCAGTTTCTGTGGTTTGTAAATCATAAAATATGCTGCCATTGAAAATGATACCTGCTTCCTTGAGTATTCTAAAATGTAGAAAGTTTGGACACAAAAGATTAGAAATCACCCAATCTCATTTTACTGGGAGAACGAATTGTTAACAGCACAGCAGACTAATCTAATATGTAAACAGAAACTGTGTCACAACTAGGAGTGGCTTAGATTCAAATGCATTTAGAGACAAGAATCTAGAGACAGATAAATCTAGATAAATAGGTTCAACTATTTGATGACAAGACTGAGCCCTTTGCATTAAGAAAGCAAATGTGGCCTGGCCAGCATGGCTCAGTGGTGGAGTGCAGACCTATGAACCAGGAAGTCAGGGTTTGATTCCCAGTCAGGGCACATGCCTGGGTTGTGGGTTCAGTCCCCAGTGGGAGAATGGGGGAGAAGGGAGATGTAAGAGGCTGCCAATGGAACATTCTCTCTCATATTGATGCTTCTATCTCTCCTTATCCCTTCCTCTCTGAAATCTATAAAATAGATTACAAAAAGAAAGAAAGCAAATGTCATTGCTGCTTTTGAACATTTCCAGCAAACTGGACAGAAACTAGCCAATCTTAAATAATGCCAGTTATGTGAAGAAACTTTTTGGAAAAAGGGTTAGCCATAGCTAGAATATTTTATTTGAGTGATCCATTTAAATTTTTCAAGTTTAAATAAAAATATATGGTCCTTAATTATAGACAGCCACTGTTCTTCCTCTAGGAAATAAAGGGATAAGTTCTATTGATGTTCCCTTTCTCATAAAAAAATAGATATAAACACCAAATGGTTCTATCTGCAGCACTGACTGTGTGACATTTCCCAGTTTTTTAATGAGTCGTTTGCAAGTCTTTAAATCCTTGCTTTGGAATTAGCCCTCTCAGTAAAGCCCCTCCTGGAAAG
The DNA here is from genome assembly GCF_964339955.1 of Pipistrellus hanaki. Lineage (NCBI taxonomy): Eukaryota > Metazoa > Chordata > Mammalia > Chiroptera > Vespertilionidae > Pipistrellus > Pipistrellus hanaki. The sequence continues at coordinate 157,739,145 of NC_140505.1, forward strand.
CGAGTGGGATCTCACTTCACAGCAGAGCGTTCTCAGGAGAGCTGAAACGCGTGCTTTTTCTCTGCCCCGGAGAAAACGCTGTAACATCAACCAGCAACCAAAGGAGGCAACTGGGATAGGAATTTAAATGTAAAAGGAATCTGTAAAATAAAACTGAGAAACATCAACCCACTGAAAGCTTGATGTACAATTCGGTAGACCTCCTGAGAGGAAAAAACATAAAGCTGCAATGCATCAAAGAAGCAGTGTCTCTGAGATTGTAGAACCGATAAACAACTCTTTACATCTGCATTCCACGGGCCAGGAACTTTTATCTTAAAATGGTCCTCTTTCTTGCCAAAACCGGTTTGGCCTGCAGACCGAGGGGTCCCAGGTTCCATCCAGGTCAAGGGCATGTGCCTTGGTTGCGGGTACATCCCCAGTAAGGGGTGTGCAGGAGGCAGCTGATTGATGTTTCTCTCTGATCAATGTTTCTTTTTCTCTCTTTTTAAAAAAAATATATTTTATTGATTTTTTACAAAGAGGAAGTGAGAAGGATAGAGAGCTAGAAACATCGATGAGAGAGAATCATCTATTAGCTGCCTCTTGGCCCCCCCCCCGAGGATGTGCCTGCAACCAAGGTATATGCCCTTGACCAGAATCAAACCTGGGACCTGTTCAGTCCCCAGGTTGATGCTCTATCCACTGAGCCAAACCCGTTTGTGCTCTCATCAATTTTTCTAACTCTCTATCCCTCTCTCTTCCTCTCTGTAAAAAAATCAATAATATATATATATATATATATATATATATATATATATATATATTTTTTTTTTTTTTTTTTTTTTTTTAAATGGTCCTCTTTCTTAACACAGAGGAGATGGTAGACAAGAAGGTGGGTAGCGATCTGCGGACTAAAGGTAAACTACAGAGTTCTCAGGTGCCACCATACCTTTGTAACCAGATACCATCTGCATGTTTTTTCTTAGTCTATTATAATAAGCATACTTGAGCCAGTCAAGCACGGACTTTCTTACAATAAATGTTTTGAAAGCAGTGGCTATTCACCTTTAGCCCATTATGTACTCAGACCTCATGCCGTTGACCTGGCCAGATTTAGTGGAAAACATTCCCTGCTGTAACTATCAGCACCGCCGCTGCCTGGGGCAACCCACCACAAATCTTCCTGCTGCTGCCCCAGGGATCCAAGGCTGAAAGAAGGGCGATTTTATATTGATGCTCTGCAGAAATTCCCTGGCACCTGTGAGGTTAACCTCTGAGAACACCTAGAAAGAAAACCAGTAAGTACTCCTAAAACAATGCTGGAGAGGGGCTAATAAATTCATCAGGATTGACACTAAAGACTAATGCAAATTAATTTAATCCCCTTGATGTTCAGGGAGAAATTAAAACGAGTGCATTATATATGCAAGTCTTCTTTTGTTGCAGTTTTCTTTGGCAAATATTTTGATAATCTTGCATTGTCAGCATTATTGGAAATCTACTTTCTAGCTATTTTGGACATATTTCCCTACTGAGCATCTGTGCACTCAGAATTTTGATGATGACTGCATTAATTAGTTTTCAAGATCCTGAACTTTTTCCTTCATAAAGTTTTGGTTTTAGGAAATAGACAAAAATAAAAGTGTGTGTGTGTGTGTGTGTGTGTGTGTGTGTGTGTGTGATTGTGTGTGGGTGTGTAGGTGTGCATCACTAATAGCTTTGGAAATAGACAAAAACGTTGATTTTGACATAAGCTTATTGAAAGCTTTTTACTGCTATTTTTTTAAAAAAGATATGCTAACCATAACATTTTCTCAGAAAGCAAAAGAGATTAGGAGTTTTTAGACTTCCTATCCAATACCAAAGTATTCACAAGACGATTAGAAATATGATCTCATAGTAAATATTTTCTGTGATTTTTCTATAGCCAAATGTTTCAATAATACATTTCAAATTCCAAAATCACTCCCACTTGTCTGAAGTCTAAATATATATATATAAAGCCATTAATTTGTTAACATGTTGGTGGGTTATATTTATGCAGTTGGATGCATTACACTTGCCACTGGTAGCAAGCGAAGGATTCAGAGAGGATAAGCTAGTTTTTGTAAAGAGGTTGTCCTGATGCAACATGGATTTGACTTTAGTTTAGGGCTCTGCCTTTGAACTACAGAGGGTGGTATTTTTGGTGTTGGAATGTAGCTTGAGGTAAAGGCAGAACATGTCCCTTTTCTACCACTATATTAAAAAAATAAGAAATTAGTATTTTTGATCAAAGCCGGTCTAGGATTGGTTGATTTGTCTGGTTAAATTTCTTAATTCAGGTTCAGAGGGACTAAAGATCCCATTATATGGAAAAGGCCCTTGGAAAGCTGGGAGATAAGGTTTTCCCCCAAGGAGACTTATGTAATACTTTAAACTAGGGGTGTCGAACTCAATCAGAGAAGGAGCCAAAATCTAAAATCCAGCCTAAATCGCGGGCCGAATGGTTTACTGAACAGTCATAAACTGAAAATGTCATAAACTGACAGCGGAGTGCAGTGATGACAGCGCGGTGGGGGCCACATTGCAAGGCCTGGCGGGCTGGATTTGGCCCGCGGGCCTTGTGTTTGACACATGTGCTTTAAACAATAAAGAATTTAAATTTAAAAAAAGATTTCCCCTCAGAGTGGGTCTAAACACTATACCTAATAAAATATTCAACATAGGGATATTTTAGCCAAGTTTCACCAGGCATTGCATTCCTCGGTTGGACTGCATGGTTGTGGATGGGTTCATTTGAGTTTGCAGGGATTCTCTGGAAGCCTCAGCATACCAAGGCCAGTCTACAGATAAGAACCAGCCCTGCCTGGGATTATTGTATTTGCATCAGTGAGACCATATACAGGAGCTTTAAAAAACTTAAGATGTGCCCTAGCCAGTTTGGCTTATTGGAGGGAGTATCAGCCTGAGGACTGAAAGGTCCTGGTTTCAATTCTGGTCAAGGGCATGGTTGCAGGCTGGATTCCCAATAGGGGACGTGCAGGAGCAGCTAATCAGTGATTCTCTCATCATTGAGGTTTCTATCTCTCTTTCCCTCTGCCTTCTTCTCTGAAATCAATAACAATATTTTTAAAAAAGAAAAAAACTTAAGATGAAAACAATGGTCTCTTTTCCCCACCTTTTTTCTTTTCTTCTTCATTTTAATTTAAAATTTTGTTGTTGTTTTTTGTTGTTGTTGTTGTTGTTAATCCTCACCCGAGGATATTTTCCCATTGATTTTTAGAGAGTGGAAGGGAGGGGGAGAGACAGAGACAGAAAAACATGGATGTGAGAGAGGCACATCAGTTAACTGCCTCCTGCATAGCCCTGGCCAGGGCTGGGAATCGAGCCTGCAACCGAGGTACGTGCCCTTGAATAAAATTGAACCCAGGACCCTTCAGTCTGAGGGTTGATGCTCTGTCCACTGAGCTAAACCAGCTAGGGCTCTTCATTAAAAACAAAACAAAACAAAACAAAACAAAACAAAACAAAAACAACAACAAAACCCCACATAAATCCTTCCCTAGAGCAATCCAGGGAATGGTAAACACTCTCCACCAATTATTAACTCCATTAGTGCTACCAACAATGGACTTGGGGGGGAGGGGAGGGCCTGGTGGCAGAGCTTGCTGTGTGCTTTTCAAAAACAAATTTCTCACCACACACTTCACACAATATGGTCCTGAATAATCTGATGGGGGAGAAAGGGTCAACCTCCCAGCAGTGTGACACCTTGTCCTGACCAGTTAACTCAAGACTGGGAGTTGTTCTCTTTACAGCTGATCAGACAGCGTCCTGACTAGGTGTTTCCCCAGAGGTCAGAGCACCTGGCCATGCTGGGTCTACCACATGGCCCATTCCCACTGGCATTAGCCGGTACATTCTTCTCATGCTCAGTGTTGAAGAATTAGACTGCTTTTCTTCTCAGTTATTGCTCTCAGGAGTCCTCTGAGTAATCCAAGTGGTCTGGAGAACAAAACTGGATTTGGGGAAAAATCAATCCTCTATAGAACATTTTCTTAATTCTTCCTTCCTCCGGAAGGTGAGTCATAATGAATGAGATTCTAAAAGGGAAAATAGTGTTTAAAAAGGAAGCAGGGAAGCAATTTTCTCAGTTTCAGCATACTAATGAGCCCTGGTTGGTGGTTCAGTGGACTGGGCTTCATCCCATGCGCTGAAAGGCTGCCGGTGAGGACACATGCCTGGGTTGCAGGCCCAATCCCTGAGAAGGCATGCAGGAGGCAGCTGATCAATGTTTCACTCTCACCGATTTTCTCCCCCTTTCTTTCTCTCTCTCTAAAAATGAATAAAAAATCTTTAAAAAACAAACAAACAAAAAAATAAGTTAAAAGGATTATTTCTCCAAAGTGAGAATTAAGGATATTAGGGTACAGCATCTGATGGGAAAGAGAGGCACATAATGGACACTTCCAAAAATGTGGCAAGGATATGATTGAATTGTTCCCAGGGTGCTCTGGGAATCCAGAGGAAGGACTCCGAGTTTAGTCCGGGGATGGGTGGATGGATGGGTGAACGCTCTCGGAACTGTATTTGTAGTATGAAAATGAGGTTGCAGGCTAAAGAAGCCTGGGTGGGGAAGGGGGAAAGAAGTATAGAGGGCAATTCAGGCCAAAGAGACAGCATGACCAGAAGATGCAGAATAGAATTTGCTAATTGGAGAGTTATGAACAGCTATGGACCACGAGTAAGCATTATGAGGAGGGGAATGGTAGAGAGAGTATGGGGTTAGAGGGACAAGTCTACTCATGTCACCCAGGGCCTCATATGGTAGGCTAAGGTACCTGGACTTCAGTCTATAAGTGATGGAGAGAAATAGAATTGGTCTGAATGTTAAGAACTGTGAAGAGTCTGAGATTTTTAATCTCCTTACAAGCTAACAAGTTAGGTTGCTATAGTTTCATGAACAATTGGAGATGAGACTCCTGGCTAAGACACAAAAGACTTTGTTACTCATCACATAACAAGCAGCATGAAGTTCAAGTTCATATTGGTTCTCCTTGCCCTCTAAGTTACATGGAAGAAACAGGAAGGCGTGCATAGCTGGATGTTGTGCACACAGTGGGTTTATATCACTGTCAAAATACCCAAGCTTCCGATTCCCCAATCTATAATAATTAAAGCGTAATATGCTAATTAGTCCAGATGTGCTTCCAGATGACCTCCCGGATGAAGCTGGGGCTGCTGGGGAAGCCCAGGTCCCGGGTGCCTGCTGGCGGCCGGAGGGAAGCTGGTGCCGGCAGCAGGGGGAAGGAAGGTCTACTCTTGCACGAATTTTATAAGGAGATGCATGCAAACCTGCCCAATCTTTGCCCTGAAGGGAGATATTATCTTTATTATGCTGGACAGCAAACAAATCTGTTCTCTCTCCTGGAGGGAGACACTGTGTCTTCCTAGGATGTTTGCTATACGAATATTCTTGAGAAGACAGTATGAAACAAAAACTGTCAGTACTTCTACTTACAAGATGCACAGATACAATAGAGGCTCATGAAGAATTGTCTCCCAACAGTAGAGTAATCCAAAGTGTGTTTTATTTTATTTTATTTTTTAAAAATATATTTTCATTGATTTCAGAGAGGGAGGAAGAGAGAGGGAGAGAAACATCAATGATGAGAGAGAACCATTGATCAGCTGTCTATGCACGCTCCACACAGGGGATCGAGCCTACAGCCAGCAACCTGGACATGTGCCCTGACCAGGAATCAAATGGTGAATAGATAGATGTTCAACCACTCTGGTGGTAGGAGAAGGATGGAGTTAGGACACTGTTGCAATCATCCAGGTAAGAGATAATGAATCCCTAAGTTTGAGAAGTGGTGTAGGGATAAATTTGAGAAATATATAGGAGGGAAAAATAGGCAGCTTTTTAAAAATTATTTTCTGTGTACATATTTTACCATTGCCTCCCCTCCCATACATACCCACAATAGGCAGCTTTTGACTTTTGAGAGAGAACAAGAATGATGTAAAACAGGGGTTAGCAAACATTTTTTTGGTAGAGGGCCAGATAGAAATATTGTAGGCTTGTTGGGCCATACGTCCTCTATTGCACCTGACTGTCATTTTACTGTGAGAGTATCCATCATCAATAATATATAAATGAATGGGCATTGCTGTGCTCTAATAAAATTTTATTTATGAAAATAGATGCATGACTTAGCTTTTTAGCACCACACCTAAAATAAACCCTAGGTTTTTGTCTTTTATGACTAGATAAGTGGAAATGCTAATAACTGAGAGAAGAGATTTAGGCAGGGTTTTTTTTTTTTTTTTTTTTTGTGTGTGTGTGTGTGTGTGTGTGTGAGTTAAGGAGTGGGGAGTTGAGTTTTTGAAAGTTTTGAATTTAGAAAGGTAAGAAATATCCAGATATAAATATTACTAAGGAGCTAGATATATACATTTGAGTTCAAGACAAAGTCAGTGTTAGAGATAATGATTTATAAGTTTTAAGCATACAGCTGGAAATTAAAACCATAGAGAAATGAATATCATCAATGAGAACCTGAAGAATAGAGAGGTGGACCAAAGACAAAACCATAGGCCCAGCTGGTGTGGTTCAGTGGTTGAGCATCAACCTAAGAACCAGGAGGTCATGGTTCGATTCCTGGTTGGGGCAGATGACAAGGTTGTGGGCTTGATCCCCCGTATGGAGAAGGCAGCTTATCAATGATTTCTCTCTCATCATTGATGTTTCTACCTCTCTTTCCCTCTCCTTTCCTCTTTGAAATCAATAAAAAATATATTTTAAAAATGATATTTAAAAAATATATTTAAAAAACAATATCCTAGGAAGCACCAACACTTAAGAACTAGGTTTAGCCAAAACCGGTTTGGCTCAGTGGTAGAGCGTCTGTCTGTGGACTGAAAGGTCCCAGGTTCGATTCTGGTCAGGGTCATGTACGTTGGTTGCGGGCACATCCCCAGTAGGGGGTGTGCAAGAGGCAGCTGGTCGATGTTTCTCTCTCATCGACGTTTCTAGCTCTCTTTATCTCTTCCTTCCTCTCTGTAAAAAATCAATAAAAAATATATATATATTTTTAAAAAGAACTAGTTTTAAATTAGAAGGTACTCTAAAATTTCAGATGTAATATCTTATTGTGTGTGTGTGTGTGTGTACAGAAAGGATTAGAGAATGCACTTCAATGTTTAAATAAAACAACCCTTTCCAAGACCTTTAACTCTGAACAACATCCCCTCCCCAAACTTTGTCATTCATTCTTAATCAGAATAATAAAAAGCTTCTAAGAAACTGAGGCACAGTCACACATTTTTCTCTTTTTTATTTTTAAATTTTATAATTTTTAAAATCTTTGTTGTTGAAGGTAGGGGGATGTTGTGTGTGTGTGTGTGTGTGTGTGTGTGTGTGTGTGTGTGTAGTGGGGTGGGGGGTGATTAACTGGGGAACTTATATGCATAGCATATAAATTTTTCTCTTGACAATGTGTTATTTTGAGTGTAAAGTTAATTGAGAGGGAATTTAATTAGTCATAGTGAAATCCAAACTATTTCCGTTAGTTTTTCATTTAGTCTGGGAAAGTATAGAGATGGGTTTGTTCCTCTCTTTAGAATAGAAGTATGACTGCAGTCATCAGTCATTCATCTATTTGGTCAGTTGCTTAACACATATTTAGTGAACACCTACAAGGTGCATAGCTAGGTGCAGTGGAGGATAGAAAGCTGAAGAAGGCACAGCTTGCCTGTGTTTAAACAAAATAATGGTAGCCAAGGATAGAAAATGAACAAGACACAACCTGCTTCTGTTTAAACAAAACGCCAAATAGAACATCATCAGTGTCTAAAGAGATGGTCACTAAAGCTATAGCAATATTATTGGTGTGTTTTCTCTTTGTAATTATGCTTAGAATCTTCCAGGGGGGGAAGCATGAGGCCATGCTTTTAAGTCATAGTGATCTATGGATGCAGGAAAAGAAAAATGTAAATAAAAAAATTCCATATGATTACATATGCTCTATCAGAACAATTTGGGGTAGGATGGGTGAAATTCAGGCAATATTGCTAAAACTGGTTTGGCTCATTGGATAGAGCATCGGCCTGCGGACTGAAAGGTCCCAGGTTCAATTCCGGTCAAGGGCATGTACCTTGGTTGTGGGCACATCCCCAGTAGGGGGTGTGCAGGAGGCAGCTGATTGGTGATTCTTTCTCATCAATGTTTCTAACTTTCTATCCCTCTCTCTTCTTTGTAAAAAATCAGTAAAATATATATTTAAAAAAAAGAAATTCAGGCAATATTATCGCCATCTATTTGGTAGTTCACTTGGTAGCTTGTTAAATATATTCACATTTCAAGAATAGAAAACACCTGCTTTAAAAAAAAAATAACATCCTGTGGTGAAGATAATGATTTTTGTGGGGTTGACTTCAGTTCAAACAATTACTTTTAAATCTATGTGTCAACAAATAATTTAAAATCTTAAAAAATATTTCTAAGCCGAAACCGGTTTGGCTTAATGGATAGAGCGTCAGCTTGGGGACTGAAGGGTCCCGGGTTCGATTCTGGTCAAGGGCCTGTACCTTGGTTGCTGGCATATCCCCAGTAGGGGGTGTGCAAGAGGCAGCTGATCGATGACTCTCATCGATGTTTCTAACTGTCTCTCTCCCTCTCTGTAAAAAATCAATAAAATATATTTTAAAAAAATTATAAATTAAAAAATCTTTTGAAGTGGTTTAGAGTTTTGTAAAAAGCAAACATTCTTTCTTGCTTGCTTTAGCTCCAAAATGGAAAAATTATAATACTTAAGAGATAGGATGTTGCATTGACACAGAGGTATCTTATTTCATTGTCAGTTCAAAACAAGCCAAATCAGGAGGCAATTTCTAATGTCACAATTATATATCTACATCTGAATGTCAAACAAACCCACATATTTCCTTTCTTGAGTTATTACTCTTTGGATCAAATATAATGTCTTGTTTATACAAATCAGTAAAAAAAAAAAAATCAGTTTACTATGAGCACATTCTTTGGTAGTTTTCTGTTAACCCTACATGGAAAGGGGTTATGATTTTTTACTCCTCAATTTTGATTTTAATTCAAATAACTGAGGAAACTCCCAGATTATTAAATGCTATTACATCTTTAAGTAGAGGGACTATTGATTCATCCGTTTGGACACTCATTATGAAATAGGTAGTATTAAAACCCAGCTGAGTTTATATTCCACACAGTGTTTGCATCTGTAAGTAATGATGATTATGAAAAATGCCTTTTTTGTGTTCATCCAAGTAAATTTCTTTGACCTAATATTTGGATAACAGATCTGACTTGTGAGAGAGTTCTCTCAAGACTTGGGTGATCATGGCTTGATGGCCATTTGCCACCACCCTCACCCCCCAACCTTGTTATCTTAAAAGCCTATTTGGAAATTGTTGGCTAACTTCATAGCAACAATAACCTGGTGCAGCATGATCACAACCTTGTAGCAAATTAATGAATTATTGACTGAATTTGTAAAAGGAAAATAAGTGCTCTAATTTTTTTTATTGTTTAATATTTTTTACTTTTAATTTAGCTATTCATACCTGTAGAAAATTTAGATAGAACATGAGAGTATAAACAATCATTATAATTGACTAGAGGCCCGGTGCACAAAATTCATGCATGAGGGGGTGTGTCTCTCAGCCCAGCCTACACCCTCTCCAATCTGGGACCCCTGGAGGGATGTCTGAATGCCAGTTTAAGCCCTATTGGGATCAGGTCTAAACTGCTAGCAGTCAGACATCCCTCTCACAATCCAGGACTGCTTGATCCCAACTGCTTACCTGCCTGCCTTCCTGATCACCCCCTAACCACTCTCCTGCCAGTCTGATTGATGCCTAACTGCTCCCCTGCCAGTCTGTTTGCCCCTAACTGCCCTTCCCTGCAGGCCTGGTTTCCCCCAACTGCTCTACTCTGTAGGCATGGATCCCCCCAAACTGTCCTTCCATGCAGGCCCAGTCACCACCAACTTCCCTCCTCTGCCAGCCTAGTCACCCCTAACTGCCCTACCCTGAAGGCTTGATCGCCCCCAACTGTCCTCCCTTGCAGGCCTGGTCCCTCCCAAATGTCTTCCCGTGCTGGCCATCTTGTGGTAGCCATCTTGCTTGTGTCCACATGGGGACAGTCATCTTTGACTACTTGGGGGCAGCCATCTTGTATGTTGGAGTGACGGTCAATTTGCATATTATTCTTTTATTAGATAGGATTTGACTTATTTGTGTTTTTGTTGTTGTTGTTAATCCTCATTTGAGGATTCTTTCCATTGATATTTTTAGAGAAAATAGAAGGGAAGGGGAGAGACAGAGAGAGAGAGAAACATCAGTGTGAGAGACACATCCATATGCACTCAGTCCGAGCCTGCAAGTGAGGGACAGGTCCTTGACCAGAATTGAGCCCTCTACCTTTCAGTCTGCAGGCTGATTCTGTAACCACTGAGAAAAACCAGCTAGGGTTCTATTTTTTTTCAAACTTATTTTTATGCATATACTTTGCATATAGTTGAACATACAGAGACTATACAATTTTGCTTTCAGCTTTTTCCCTTAATATTATCCCATACTACTTTGCCTATATCATTAAAAAATTTTGTTCTTAATTTCTGTTGACATTTGTAACAGTTTTGTTGAGATTTAATTGACATATCATATAATTCATCCATCTAAAGTAGATAGTTCAATGATTTGTAATATATTCACAGAGCTGTGCATCAATCACCACACTCAATTACAGAACATTTTTATCATCACAAGAGAAGACCTCATATCTATTAATAATTCCAGCCCATTCCTCCCATCTCTCTCAACCCTCTGTAGCTCCCCAGCTGCATGCAATCATCAGTCTGCTTTCACTTCTTCTGGACACTTACTGTAAATGAAATAATAAAATGTGTGGTATTTTGTGCCCGGTTTCTTTCATTCAGCATCATGTTTTCAAGGCTAATCTGTGTGTGGCATGTGTCAGTATTTTATTTTTTAATTGTCAAATAATATTCCATCATATGGATATATCACATTTTATTTATCCACATATCAGTTGATGAGTATGTGGATTGTCCCCACTTTTTTACTATTATGACTATTCCTGCTTTACCACTTGTGTAAAAGTTTTTGTGGAGATGTATGTTTTCTTTTCTTTTGGGTATATACTTCAGAGTGAAATCGCTGGATAATATGGTAACTCTATGATTAAATTTTGAGGAACTGCCAAACAGTTTTCCTAATTGATTGAAACATTTTATATACTCTCCAACAATGTTTGAGGGTTCCAATTTCTCTGCATTTTTGCTAATATTTTTTATTTTCTGTTCTTAAAAAAATAATATAGTCGTTCTAATGAACTGGCTTTGATTTGCATTTCTGTAAATACTAATGATGTTGAGCATCTTTAAATGTACTTATTGACCATTTATATATCTTCTTTGAAAATATGTTTATTTAGGTGTTTAGTCTATTTTTAAACTGATTATCTTTTTATTACTGAGTTGTAAGATAGATATATATTTACTTATAAATATATATTTTAATATATAAAGTATATATTTATCTATATATCTATAAGTAAATATTTATAGTGGATATGTGTCTTTTATGATTTGTTAATATTTCCTCCAATTCTAAAGATTTTCTTTTTACTTTTTTGATGATATCATTCATAACACAAAGTTTTAAATTTTGATTGCCTTTTTTTTCTTTTATTACTTGTGCTTTTATTATCATATCTTAAAAGCCTTTGCCTAACCAAAAGTCACAAATATTTACTCCTGTTTTCTTTTAAGATTTTTATAATTTTAACACTTATATTCAGGGGTATGATCCATTTTGAGTTGATTTTGTGTATGAAGTAAGGAAAGGTTCCATCTTCGTTTTTTTTTTTTGTTTTTTTTTTTTCTTCAATGTGGATATCTGGTTGTTCAGCACCATTTGTTGAAAAATTATTCTTTCCCCATTGAATTCTTTTAGCTCCTTTGTCAAAAAGTAATTGACTATATCTCTGGCTGGTTTGGCTCACTGGATAGAGCATTGGCCTGTGGACTGAAGTGTCCCAGGTTTGATTACCATCAAATTAAACAATGTTACAATTTTTTGTTTCAACAGTTAAAATTTTAAAAAATCAAGAAATATAGTCTATTGTATGCACTTATGTTTTTACTCAGTTATTAATCTTCATTCCTGATGTTCTAAGATATTTTCATTGTTTATTATTTCAGGGACTGCCTATAGTCATTCTTTTTGAGTAAGTCTATCACAAATTCTCTTTGCTTTTCCTCTGTTTTGCTGAAAGATTCTTTTGCTGGGTGCAGAATTCTAGGTTGACAGTTTTTTACTTTCAGAACCTGAAAAATGTTGTGGCACCTCCTACATGCCCTCATAATTTCTGATTAAACATCCCTGTCATTTGAATAGTTTTCCCTCTTGCTGCTCTTAAGATTCTTTTCTTTGCCTTTAGATTTCAGAAATTTGACTATGGAATTGACTTGTGAAGTTCCTTGAGTTTCTATTTGGAGTTTGTTCAGTTTCTTGAAAATGTATGTACTTTGCCAGATTGGGAAATTTTCAGCCATTATATAAAAATGCTTTGCAGTCCTGCCTCTTTCTCCTCTACTTTTGGGGCTCCAATGACATAAACATTAGATCTTTTGTAATGTTCACACAGGTCCCAGAGGCCATGTTTATAGTTTTAAAAGTCTATTTTCTTTCCATCATTCAGATTGTACTATTTCTGTTGTTCTAACTTCAAATTTACTGTTTATTTTCTCTGTTCTCTTTATAGCTTATCCATTGTTTTTCTTTTCTTTGGTTATTGCCTTTTTCAGTTCCAAAATTTCCATTTGGTTCTAATTCATATCAACAATTTCTCTGCTGAAAATTTCCATTGTGTTCATTTGTTTTAAGAATAGTTGTGATTATGGAAGTATTTTTATGATGGCTGCTATAAAATCTTTGTCAGATAATTCAGCCTCTGTGTAATATCAGTGTTGGCATCTGTTGATTGCTTTTTTTTTTTTTTTCCATTCAAGTTGAGAATCTCCTGCTTCTTGGGATGATTAGAGACTTTTGATTGTGTCCTAGACATTTAAATATTATATTGTGAGACCCTAGATCTTATTTAAATTTTCTAGTTTATAAAACTGTATCCGGTACTGCTCTAGAGGAGAAGTGTGAGGGAAGCCATTCCTTACTGCCAGGTGGTAGTGGGAATCTAGATTCCCTGCTTGGCCTGTGTTGACATCTGGGGGTGGGATGGGGAGAGAGTGTCCTATGGGTGGGGGGATGGTGTCCATGGGAGTCATGCTCCTTACTAGCTGACCAGTGACATCATCTTAGCCCAAGGGAAAGGGGTACCTCATTACTGCTCCCTACTGGATCTCCTCCAACACTGATATGGAGGAGGGGGTGCCTTGTTAACACTGAGGGGGAGTTCAGTCCACATGGCCTCCACTGACACCACTCCAATGGGGAGTGAAGAGGTGCTTTGTTACTGCCAGGAAGGGTCTGACGTCCAGGCTTACCTGTGATCTCTACTGACACGGAGAGAGGGGGCTGGTGACTGTCAGCAAGGATGTAAGTCCTGGCTGCACTAGGGGAGAAGCTGTGCCTTGCTCCAGCCCAGCAAGGTCTGCAATCCTCACTCAGCCTCAGCTGACAGGATTGTATTGGGTGGTGTTACAGGAGGCCATGTGGACTGCCACCCCAAGGTAGTGGTAAGAAACTCCCCCCAGCAGTACTGGTGGGAAGTAGGTGGGGAACAGTGAGGAGAAACCGCTCTCCCTGGGGCCAGGTTGGTTGGGAGGAGGGCAGTTATTGTGTCCTGCTAGGCTCTTTCTTTCCTAGTTCTTTGAAAATTGGCTCTTCTGGGGGATTTCTTTTTGTTTTCTGTCTCTGCCCATGGGCACTTACTCATTACTGCTCCTTCAGCAAAACAAAACCCCAGGGAATTCACTGCCAAGTCTTTCCTCAGGTCCTGAGCTGGTCTGCCTTCTCTCTACCTCTCATAGTCTTCTTATGTTTATTTTATACATAATGTCGAGAGTTTTAGTCGTACTTCTTTTTTGCCTAATGGTGAATATAGAAGTTAATTCTGACTTTTGGTATTATATGTAATTCTTCAGTGAACATCTATATGATAAAAATTTTAGAATAGATTATTAGGAAAGAAAATACTGACTTGAATTATGTGACTATATTTAAGATATTTCACATATTTTGCCAAATTGCTTTTCAGCAGGAATATGACCATGTGTACTTAAAAAAATACATATATTGATTTTTTACAGAGAGGAAGGGAGAGAGACAGAGAGTTAGAAACATTGATGAGAGAGACTCATCGATCAGCTGCCTCTTGCACACCCCCCACTGGGGATATGCTCGCAACCAAGGTACATGCCCCTGACCGGAATCGAACCCGGGACCTTTCAGTCCGCAGGCAGACGCTCTATCCACTGAACCAAACTGGTTTCAGCAACCACGTGTACTTTTTCCAGTGATGTGTACAAGTACTCATTTGAAAGATAACCTAGCCAATTGGAGTTTACAATTTTCCCAATTGTATAAGTGCACATTGGAATGAGAGTTAAATTTCTACCATGGTTTTAAAAGATATGAAGAATCACCATAATTTATTATAAATGAATCCAACAAAGAAAAAAATGTAATAATAAAACATCACTTTTTGGAGGCACTCTGCTGAACACTTAGAGTTTTATTCTCATAGCAACTTATGAGGTATTACCATCACCTTTTTTATGAGCCTTGGAGAATGGAGGCAATGTGCTGAGCCCACAGTCTTCCCCAGATCCAAATCCCTTGCAGTGATTCTCTGTGGGCAGCAATAGTCTAAATGATTAACAGACTTTTTCAATGTCATCAAGGAAGGGCAGAATTAAAACATTTTCTTTGTCAGTATCAGCAGATGGCATACAAGATAAACCATTCAGTCTCCTGCTTGCAATTTCAATGTACGGCTATCAATAATTGGTGATAAAGAAACCATTCCAGGCTGCCAAGTTTTCACCTTAATTGCACACTATTCAAAACCTTCAGATCAAGATCTAGTTTTCAGACAAAAATGATTTCTCTCCTAAGAACTGTGTCCTAGAAATAGTGATAAAATCTGAAAACAAACTGAGCTCAAATTGAGGTTTGGTTGAGGTTGGCTGTGACTAATGAAGGGATTAAAGAAATATTTTTCTTTTGCCTTTGAAAAATTTTCACTCAAGTCCTTTACAGATAGACCATGATTCCTGTTAAAGCTTCTGCTATGATGACGATGCTTTACTCAGAGGAATGAGCCAGCAAGAGATTGCATTTCCAACCCCATCTTCTAATTACAACTTGAATCTGAGCCAAGAGAACTGTAACAATTACACAGAGTCAAATCCCAGGAAAACCAAGTTTTATTCCTCACGCCAAGACTGTCATTAGTGAACCCCTGTAGAGAGTCTTGGAGTAAGAAGAATGTCGTAAATGAATGCAGGCGGTCTTTATGCAAAGTGGACAGATGTATGGGATTACCATAGAAAGAATATTTATCTAACAATTTGGAAGTCTTGTATGAGAATATGTCTGCACATGTATAAAGACAAGAGGCCCAATGCCCGAAATTTGTGTAAGAATAGGCCTTCCTTTCCCCAGCTGCTGGCACCAGCTTCCCTCTGGCACCTGGGACCCGAGCTTCCCTCATAGCCCTGGCTTCATCCAGGAGGTCATCTGAAAGGACATTCAGTCTAATTAGCATATTACACTTTTATTATTATATACTATAGGCCCAGTGCACGAAATTTGTGCTGGGGGGGAGAGGAGGATGGCCCTCAGCCTGGCCTATACCCTCTCCAATCCAGGATCCTACAGAATTGGCCCTAAACAGGCAGTTGGACATCCCTTTTACAATCCAGGACAACTGGTTCCTAACTGCTCACCTGCCTGCCTGATCACCCCTAACCACTCTGCCTGCCTGCCTGATTGTTCCTAACCGCCTCTGCCTCAGCCCTCGCTACCATGACTTTGTCTGGAAAGACATCCAGAAGGATGTTCAGAAGATGTCCGGTCTATCCAGTCTAATGGTATAGATAAACTATTAGTATAGATAAATTAGACAGGCCTGAAAGTTTAGTTCAGCTAATTTACCACAGTTTTATTAAGTTGATCCTGAATATGGAGAGATCAGTTATTTCCAGTTGCTCTTCTATGGTATCATTTGAACAGCCCAGATTTGGCCTTTCTGTCACTTGTTAAAAGGTATGGAAATAACGAGGTCTTGTTAGACATAAATCATGTTATAAGGAAAATCTTGAAACCCAATTTTAATGTCCATTTTAGTTGCAATTTTGATAAAACACAAAGCCTAGTACATGTAAAGGATGAATTCATGTTATTAATCAGAATTCCTGCTGCTGTTAATTTCTGTTTTTATATTTAATTTTTGTTAATTAATGAACTGTGTATTTATTTAGAGAAAAGAAAATTGCTGGCTAAATAGCTTTTCATACAACCAAAAGAGAAAGATTATTTGACAACTGTGGCAAACAGCGTGTATTCATTTGAGAAAGTGTTTCAGGGAAATCTTTTGCCTACAGAATATTGAAAAGAGTACTTATTTAGGTGTATATAATTTTATTTATTTTAAAAAACTGATCATCCTCTGTTGCTCTGGAAATTGTTAAATGCTTCAGGTGAGAAAGCCTGTTATTTGCACTTCTTCATGTGTTTTTGAAAAAAATGATATAAGTAACACTTCAGGTGTCCATTTCATGCTAGGATGACATATGTTGTAATCCATTGTGACTATGATGTGAAGGTTAGCTCAACCCTGATGAAATTTTTTGAAGATAAAAGTCAAAACATGAAAAATGCAAAAGGATCTGATTAAGTTTTGCTTCCTCCAAAGAGATGACATTTTATGTGCAAGAGCTAGGATGATTTATATTTAATACATATTAGTTTGTTGTATTCAAGACTTTAAATAAAATACTTATTTTTGTAAAAATAAGAAGTTAATATAAAATTTGGATAAATGATATATATACAAGTATAATGACTCACAATATATTCAGTTGGCAGATTAAACCTGTCTATAAGGTATAATATATATATATATATATATATATATATATATATATATATATATATATATATATAATACACTTTGGAAGATAAAGTTTGATTCTGTGCTTTGAGTTATATATATTTTAATAATTTTGGGGAAATCAAAATATTGGTGGGTGTAGCTGTGGAATTAGCACATTTCCCCCCCTGCTATTGAGAAAAATAAGTAAAATACTGGGAGAAAATATTTACATCTTATATATTACACTTACAATTAAAGAATACCTATACATTAATGAGAGAAACAAATAATCTCATCTAAAAGGATATGAAAAAATAAAAATTTAACCTCAATTGTAATCAGTAAAACAAATTCTTTTTAAAAAATATTTTTTATTTATTTCAGAGAGGAAGGGAGAGGGAAAGAGAGATAGAAACATGAATGATGAGGGAGAATAATTGATTGGCTGCCTCCTGCATGCCTACTAGGGATGGAGCCCGAAATCCAGGCATGTGGGAATTGATCTGTGACCTCCTGGTTTACAGGTTGACACTCAACCACTGAGCCATGCAGGCTGGGCAGTGAAACATAAATTTAAAGAAGAATAAAGTATGATATTTTCCCCATTCAATTGGCCATAAAAATATATAATATTTAATGTTGGTTAGTAAAAGTATGGAGACATGGGTACTATTGATGGAAGTAGAAAATTATGTAACTTTTTAGAAAACAAATTGATAATACATAAATAAAGTGTATACCTTTTACCCTCACAATTAGACTTATGGAACTTATCCTATAGAATTATTCATGCATGTGAACAAAGATATATGTATAGGGATGTTCATTGCAGCCTGGTTCATAATACCAACACGGGTGATATCTAAATGTTCACTTATAGGGTGATGACAAAATTATGGCCTTATAGACTGTTATGAATTCATTAACCAGATAGATTTCTATTCGGGGAACATATAATTACCTAGAGGCCTGGTGCATGAAATTCATGAACTCGGGGGGTGGGAGTCCCTTAGCCTGGCCTGTGCCCTGTCACAGTGCAGGAGCCCCAGGATCGATTGCCCCAAAGAGGTAGGCCAGAGCCAGGGGTCCTGCCTCGGCGCTGAGCTGAGCTGGGAGGCGGGACCAATAAAACCGCCAGGCAGGCCTCACCTCATGAATCCGGGGCACCTGGGAGGAGGTGGGACTCCCAGGCAGCAACAAGCCCAGCCCCACCCACCTGCAGCCACCTACTGTGCATGCAGCCATCTTGTGATAACATGAGGGCTTCATGGCATGACAACACTTAGGCTTTTATTAGTAAGGATTATCCAAACTAGGCTACTTTTGATAGTGAAAGAGGAGACTGTTAATCATTAATCCAAGAAAATGGGATAAACCTAGATATATGATTGCTGAAATCCATGTGCACTGATATGGAAAAATGTCCAAAACACAAAACACACTGCCAGATTAAAAAAAAATTTACAAAGATACATCTACCCAAGCTAAAACTGCATTTGTATTTGTGTAAATGCATAGAAAGAAATATGGAAAAATACATGCCAGACTGCTAATATTTGTTATTCTGGGGAGAGTGTGGAACTGGGGAAAAAGATGAAGGTAAACTTGTTCTGTTTGCTTCTTTATTAACTGATTTTTATAATGAGCAGTCATTTATATTATTAAAAAGTCAAGTAGCAATAAATAACTTCCAAAATTTAAGATCCTCAAAAAAGTGTCTTTGGATGCATTACCTAATAATGTAGCTTTGTTAGTTGTGAAAATTGCTTCAGCTGACATGGTCACCTTCAAGTGACGATCCTAAGATGTCTAATTACAAAGCAGAAAGCAATGGAATCATTCTCAACAAAAAGCTTCCTCAGTGGGAAAGAGCAATGAGCACTTTATTGTTACCAGGCGGAGTACAAAGTCTCAGTACAGGTTCTATATTATGCTGAAGAATTTAATGCAACTTTTTAGTCATTAAATGTTAGTTGGGGACTGATTATGAAGTAATTATTTTTATAAGCCAACTCCTAATTATAGTGCCTTATACAAAGTCCTGTGTTGATGGAAATAGTTGAGACCATATCTGACTTTGCTAATGGCTTCCTGGTGGAAAAAAATAATAACTAATGGCAGGTTTTCCCCATGCTGCTGATTTTGCTTTTCAGTTGGTGAGGTCTTTGGAACACCAAGAATGATAGTCGTGTTGAACTAGCAGTTTATTTATTTGATTTCTACCATGTGTCTGGCACTGTTCTAAGAACTAGAGATACAGGGGAAAAAAGCATTAAGAATTTCTGCCCTTGTAGGACTTATTTTTAGTTGTTGGAAATTAGGGGATGGATTAGAGAGTGCTGAGTAGGAGGAATATTTTATTTTTACTTAAAGTGATAAGGCAAGAAAAAGACCTAAAGGAGGTGAGTCAGCAAGCCAGCAGGATAACTGGGAAACAAGAGGGCCAGGTGCAAATCACCTAAATGTGCCTCCAAACGTTGAGGAACAGCAAGGAGGCCAGTGTGGCTGCCCCAAATGAGTGAGGGGAGAGAGTAGTAGGAGTTGAAGAGTTGAATTCAGAGAGTAAGTAAGCCTACTCTTGTAGGGTCTTGTGGGTCATCATAAAGACTGCATTTCACTCAAAGCAAGATGAAAAGACAATGAAGGAGTTTGAGTAGGAATGAGATGATTTAATTTGCATTTTAACAGGCTCATTTTTCAAGCTTTTTCCTCTACCAACTGCTTTCATTCATTTGAGAAGACAGCCCACTCACTACAGTTGTGATTATTAAATTCTTTTAGATCCTGTACTTCCAGGTAAGAGTTGACAAAAACTGTGCTTAAAAATGTACTTAACTTTAGATCTTAATCTCAAATAACCACAGATGAAAAAAACAGACATTTTTATTCAGTCCATGGAGCAAGAAAGCCAACAGGTTCTACTTATATATATTTAGATTCTAGATATTTGAGAAACTCAAATCAATAGGCATTCTATATAGCAGTCCTTTATAATAAAAGCCTAATATGCAAATTATCCGACTGGGAGTTCGATGGAGAGTTTGATCGATCACTATGACGTGTGCTGACCACCAGTGGGCAGCGCAGAACATGGCTGGTGTTGGCAACGCAGTGCTGGCAGCAGTAGGCAATGGAGGCACTGCCCACCCTGATGTGCCCCAATGAGAGTGGGACCGAAGTGGGATGGTGGGTGGCGCCAGGCCAAGGTGGGTGTGAGCAGGGTCCTGATTGTGACCAGCAGTGGTGGCAGGAGGCAAGGCTGCCACCCAGCTCCCAGGTGCTGAGGGAGCTGGGCGGGGGAGGGGAGACTGGCCCTGATCAATTGACCCACAGATGGGATAGTGGAGCAGGTGAGGTGGTGGCACCAGACAAAGGAGGGCTGCGGGGCTATGAGATTGGGGGTGTGAGCTGGGGCCCAATTCCTGAAGGCCACCTCAAGGCATCTTACTCATGCATGGATTCATGCACTGGGCCTCTAGTTGAGAAATAAAATTTCTTAAATTCATCTTCTTTCCCCCCCACCCCCCCACCCCAATCTTTTCTATCTTCACTGCCCCAGCATTGGTTCAGGACAACATCGTTTCTATGATAGTCTCCTCTATAAGGCACTATAGCTGGTTAGGGCACTTTGAACTAAACTTTCCTCCATCAAGTACCATAGTTAGTTCAGATATCATTTCTAAAGTACTACAATAGCTTCCCCTAACCTGTTGTTCTGCCTGCATTCTTGCTCTGTCTTCAGTATATTTTCAATCTGTTTTCAAAGAGCATTTTTTTTTTTTTAATTACGGAAACACTATTCTCAACTGAATTGTTTCCATGGCTGTGAGGAAGGTTCAGGTAAAAGCGGAACTCCTTAGGATGTCATAGAGACTCAATGATCTTACCTAGTCCTGCCTACCTCTGTCTAGTCTGCTGGCCTCATCTCACTATAGCTATGTCCATCTTTGAAGAACTCTTGATATCCATGCCTTCCCATATTGCTACTTTCCTGGTTCATTTCTACTTGTCATTCGAGATTCAGTTCATGTGCTACCTCTTTTGGGAAGTCAGGGTTACCTGCCTTTCATATATGCAACCACAGTACATTGTACAATTATTATAAATGTTGAATTACTTCACAGGTTTGCAAACTATTTGAGAGGGGAGTCTAAGTGTTGTTTGCTTTTGCATTTCCAAGACCTAGTATAGCAGGTGATAAATAATTGAACTCTGAAGGAGATAAGGAAAGTATCATCAAGTACAAAGCAAGGAGGGAAGATTGGAATGTAGTGTAAGTATGACCTCTGACCTGGACTGTAAAGACAAATGGAATAGAGATGCCCACAATTGACTGAAGTGTGTAAGGCAAAAGAAACGGATTCAGCACTTTCCCTTGCCCAGAATTTATTAGCTACTTTGAAAAATGATATAATTTTTAAGTTATGGCTATTTTTTTCTACCATTGTCACTAGTATTTATTTATTTATTTAAATATATTTTATTACAGAGAAGAAGAGAGAGGGATAGAGAGTTAGAAACATCAATGAGAGAGAATCACCGATCAGCTGCCTCTTGCACACCCCCCACTGGGGATGTGCCTGCAACCAAGGTACATGTCCTTGACTAGAATCTTACCCAGGACCCTTCAGTCCGCAGGCCAACGCTCCATCCACTGAGCCAAACCGGTTTCAGCTGTCATTAGTTTTTAAATGAAGATTTTTTTTTATATATATTGTATATATATATTCTCCCCCTCCCCCTTAAAATTCCAAAGAATATGAAGGCATCATGGTACCCTCTTGACCAGTTACACTAGAGGAAGAATTGCTTATGTAATAGTTTTTGCTATGTTGATTAAAGATCTTTCAGTTGCTCTGGGAATCCAGAGTAGGTTTGCAAAGGAATTATGGGAGAACTTGTGATAGTTAAAGTCTTTGAAAGTTAAAGAAAGTTAGGTATAGAAAACAAAATATATTCATTTAATGTAGCAAATTTGAATAGTCTGCTCATAGAAATAAGAAACCAATTGTACATTTTGCGAATTATTCCTTTGTCATGCATAAATATCCAATGTAAAAATCCAACCAACATAACCAGTTGCTAGGTCATCAGCAAAGTAATAACTGCAACTTACAATACATTAAATTAGTAATGGGTACAAAGATTTGGTCAATTCAGTTATAAGTATCTGAAGTATTTATTGATTTTAGTCTTCATCTAATATCTAGGGAAGATATGGAGGAATATTAACAAAAAAATGTTTGAAAAGTATGATTCAGTATCAGGATCATAAGTATTAAAGTGTGCTGGAGTTGGTATTCTTGACCTAAACTTGTATTATGGTATATATTTTTTCTATTCTAATATTACATTTTTTTTTATCATCCACCATTTTATATTCTGTTCTTTCTACTATTTTTCATTAATATTTTATTTCCATTATTAATGTTTTCCATTTCTATTACTTTTCCTATATATTTTTTTCATTACTAGCCTGTTAAGACAGATCAGAAAATTTTAAAAATTGTTCCTAGTTTTACCTCTTCTTTGAGTGTTTAAGACACACTGCCCAGTTATTTATCTCATTAATTTCACAATCTATATCAAACTTTGCTCTCATGACCTTAACAATTGCTCATAGTTATGTTTTATTTAGTTTTTTTTTTCTTTTGGGCTTATACTGATAATTCTCACAGCTTATAGGACACTTTCACTTAAATAGCCTACAGCTACCTCAAAATTTATATGTGCAAAATTTAATTCATTATCATCAGTCCCAACACCCAAACCTGTTCCCATCTCCAGAATTCTTAATCTCAGTCTTCACCATTCATTCTTGAATCCTACCTTTTCTCATTTCTCATATCCTAATGGTCAGTGAACCCTATAGGTTTTAACTCTATGAATTGTCTTCTAACTCCATAGTCACTTTTTTATTTTACTACTAAAGTTGCCTTAACTTAAGCTTTCTATATGTATTCATACCTCTAAGCTTTTGTACAAAATCCTCTGTCTTCCTGTATGCAGCCTTCTTTCTTGCTCGCCTGGTCAACTCCAACTTATTTCTAAAATCCCAGATTTTGTCTTCTATTAACCTTTCGTACTTGTCTCCACTACTCTGCTACCCACCAGAGTTAATTATTCTTCTTTGCTGCTCCCACATCTTTTGTAACATAGTTTTATGTAATTCTTATCCATTTAAATTATGGACACCCTAGCCATAGAGTAATAATAAATTTCTATAAAATTTAATAAATTAATATTTAACAACTCAATCTCTAGGTACTAAGAAAATATTTATTGGAAAAATTAGTGAATTAATGAGTGAAGCTGGAAAATGAGCAAATTGTTTATTCTTGAACAGAAAATGGGCACTGACAAACGATCAGGGACCGTAAATGTTTAGTCAGGAAACTACTGGAGTATAGGTCATGTTTCCATTGTTTCCTTTTCCCGGTAGTAGGACATTTGAAAGATACAGGACTTTCTGGGAAGGATACTAGAGCTAGTGTTGATAAAGTGGGCAGATAGTGTTGATGAAATGGTCTTAGATACCTGGACCATGACTTAATATCCTCATATGATAGGCTCTTGGCTAAGGGGACATGCATAAGGTGACAAACATGTTTTCCCAGAGGTTAGCTGATCTATTTAAGAAAATATAGAGGGAAAGCAGAACAAACTCCCAGATAAAGCCATGAAGCTGATTTCTTTGGAGGACAACAGATAGGACATGGAAAGAAAAATAAGACCGAAGGAACTCTCAGCGATTCACATGAGAAAATAATTAGAAGAGACTGAAAATATCAAGTACCAAAACAAACGTACAGCACATGGGTTGTAAATAAAATGAATACACACTGCAATGTGTAAACACATACAGGGTGGGGCAAAAGTAGGTTTACAGTTGTTTATATGGAGAATAATATAATAATTAATAGACCAAGAATAAACTCCGTGTTTCACATACAATTGTAAACCTACTTTTGGCCCACCCTGTATATAAGTGGATGGGAAATACAAAGAATTGTTGTAAATATTTTCATGAAATAGTTTATCTCATGCACCAAATATATAAATAACAAAATCTGATAGAGGAATTATATAACAGTACTCTATGTTAAGAAGATACACCACACCAAAACCAGTTAGGCTCAGTGGATAGAGCGTTGGTCTGCAGATTGAAAGGTCCCAGGTTCGATTCTGATCAAGGGCATGTACCTTGGTTGCAGGCACATCCCCAGTAGGGGGTGTGCATGAGGCAGCTGATCAATGATTCTCTCTCATCCTCTCATTGATGTTTTTAACCCTCTATCCCTCTCTCTTCCTTTCTGTAAAAAAATAAATAAAATATATTTTTAAAAAAGAAGATACACCTTTAAGAAATCCACAAAGTACTTCCCTTATAAATGTATAAAAGAGACAGAAATGATGTTGAACTGACCTTAGAGAAGAAACAGATGATGGATTCTTTAAAAAAAACAACAACAACACAAACACACACACACACACACACACACACACACACACATATATATTTAGCAGAAAGGAAGGGAAAAGGAGAGAGAGATAGAAACATCAATGATGAGAGAGAATCATTGATTGGCTGCCTCCTGCATGCCCCCCACTGGGGATCTAGCCTGCAACCCAGGCATGTGCCCTTGACTGGAATTGAACCTGGGATCCTTCAGTCCACAAGCCAATGTTCTATCCACTGAGCCAAGCTAGCTAGGGCTGGATGATGTGTTCCTGATATATTTTATGAAACTGGCTCAGAATCAAGATATAGCAGTAATGGGGATATAATCGGGCCATCTGCTGGAAGCCTTAGTTAGCTAAACACAGAGCATCTGACAAGTTCTTGACCTGCTTGATGAAAATTCTACTTCCTGAGGGTAAAAGAAAATGCCAAAACTCATCTTAGAAGCAGCAGTACTAGTATGCTAACATGTTGTATTTTTACAAAAAGGAAAAGAAAGAATGTGTATGATTGTGTGTTTGATATGTTTGCATATTCGTTTTAAAAACCTTTGTATGGCCACAGAAGGAACTGGTAATATTGGTCGCTCTGGGAAATGGGGCTGGTGGCTGGGGAACAGGGATATCAGAGATACTTCTCACTGTTTGTTTTACTTGAGGAATTCTGAACTACAGAATTATGTTGTTTATTCCAAAAGATAAATTAAAATAATCAAAGCCAAAAATATAAAAATAAAAAAAAAAGCCAGAAAGAAAAAAATTCTAAAACAAAGCTCATGGGATCAGGGAAGGTTCCTTTTAAGATGTCACATTTTGCATTAGCCTTTATTAAACCATTTATACTGTATTGCAATAACATATTCTGAGTAGATATCTTAAGCAACTTGCAAGAGTAACCAGAAAATTCCTGCTCTCTGTGAGATGTAGTGGTAGACACCCAACGCTCCCTGAACATTCCTGATGGCGTTCCTGATGGCGGGTCTCCCTCTCTTTCTCATGCCCTTTGCCTCTCTCCATATGGGGGTGGGATGTGGAGGAGGGATGTTTACTAAGAGTCAGTTGTGCTTGTTTTCAAACTTAATTATGCCAATTGTACTTCATATTTTAAAATGTGTAATTTCATTACATGTTAAACTGATGAAATATTAAGTGAAAGAGAGTGGTTTCTTTCTCTTTTTTTTTGAGAGTGGTTTCTTAAAAATGTATTTGAATAGTTTGGAAAGACTGTACAACAGAGATGTTAAAACCAAGGGCTCTCAGATTAACTATCAGCAAGACAATGGTAAAAGACTGAGGGAAATTTATAAAAATAAATGGTGCCAGTGCTTAGATACTTCTACAGGGTTGTTACATTTTCACTCTATCTTAAATAACCTGAAACTAGCCCGAGCTGGTTTAGCTCAGTGGAGAGTCAGCCTATGGACTGAAGGGTCCTGGGTGTCATTCCAGTCAAGGGCATGTACCTTGATCCAATCCCTAGCCCGATGGGGCACATGTAGGAGGCAACCAATTGATGTGTCACAGTCACATTGATGTTTATTCTCTATAAACATCCTTCCACCCTCTCTAAAAATCAATGGAAAAATACCCTCGGGTAAGAATTAAAATAAATAAATAAATAAATAAATAAATAAATAAATAAATAACTCGAAACTAGAAAATATTATAAATGAGGCATTATGCTGTGCAAGAAAGACTATGCCAAATTCCAATCAGCAATGGAGAAAGGGCTTTGATCCTCATCTAGAGTTTGGCGAGTGAGTGTATAGTTAAGGGTTTAAAGTTAAAATTTCAGTTATTTGTGTGATGTTCCACTTTTGTAGTTTTTGTTTCACCAGCTGATCAGAGACCTTGTCCTGTGCTGGCCTCAGCTCCTGACTCGCCCACAGCACTGTGGACTTCTTTAGAAGAGGGGCCGTATCTTGTTATCTTTGTCACTGCTGGGTATCATATATGGATCTTAGAACACAGTGAATGGTCAATAACTGTTTGCTGAGTAATTACTTTGCCAACACAGTTGAAAGTAACATATATTTTTGTTGAGTCCTGATCCTGGGGAGCCACCAGACCTCTTAACAAAATTTGAGAAGGGCAGAGTGAAAATGGCATGAGGCAAACTGAACTCAAGAACTGAGTTAAGGAAAAGAATATACAGGTAAATGGAAGGAGGTAGAAAATCTCATCTTAGGCTAGACCTGATTCTATAGGGGTTTGTTGGTAAGGGGGAAATAAAAGATTTCCCAGGAGAAAGTAACTAAGTCTTTTTAGAGTTTGTTATAACCAAGGCAGAGGAATCTATTTAGATGTACATAAGAAACCAGAATTTCCCAAAGTGTGTCCCATTGGAATATAAGATTGATTGCAACATGTCACATTCTGTACTAGACAAGTAAACAGAATAAAATACTTGTTTACTTGTCCTTTATTCTCTGAAGTACAGTCTTCAGGAGAGAACTGGCTTTTCTGGCTGGTCTTGCTCACAGCCACAGGTCCACTGTCTTAAGTAGTGCCTGCCACGTATTAGGTGCCTTAGGGATGTTTATCAGATGAGGGTCCAATGAGCAGCATAGAGAAGCAGGAACCCAGACAGACCCAGAAACAGTGGGGGCAGACGTTTACAAACAGGATCAGCTGCAAGTCATTATGAAACAGGAGGAGACATTGGTTACCCAAACTCTCAACCACCAATGGGGGTATTTTTATTCATAAATTTAAAATAAAATTAGCTCCATTTTTTTTGGCCTTTTAAAATAGGAATTTTTAGGGGTGAAATAGGCAGGTTTAGGGAATTTTTAAAATTAAGAGGGTCCATGGAAAAAGTGCAGGCTGCAAAGCTGCCAAAGGTTACATTTCCATAAGACAAGGGAGTTGAGAGTAGCAAAAGGTACACATTTACTGAATAAAAGGAAGGAAGAAAGCCCAGAGGGAATAGGAGAACAATGAGGGAGGAGGGCCTCATATGTCTCATGTGAGGTTTTGAGCTTTGAGCTCTGGAGTTACTATAGTAACCAAATCAAAGGGGAATAGTGCCCAATCAGAGGGAATATCAAGGCACAAATTTCTGCAGCCTTTATAAACCACTAGAGGCCAGGTGCATGAAATTCATGCACATGTAGGTTCCCTAGGCATGGCTGGTGATCAGAGCTGATCTGTGGGATGACCAGCAAGGTGATTGGGGGGCCTCCCTGTTGGCACCTGCCTTGGATGCCCTGAGGGGCCTGCAGGCTCAGGGCACCTCCTTCATTAAGCATCTGCCCCCTGGTGGTCAGTGCATGTCATAGGACCGGTTGTTCCTCTGGTCATTGTGCTGTTTGGTTGATTTGTATATTAGGCTTTTATTATATAGGA
Source organism: Pipistrellus hanaki (assembly GCF_964339955.1). NCBI lineage: Eukaryota > Metazoa > Chordata > Mammalia > Chiroptera > Vespertilionidae > Pipistrellus > Pipistrellus hanaki. The sequence goes on from NC_140505.1 coordinate 157,767,037, forward strand.
TAGGGAAAAGGGACTCAACTGGACTCTTCCCTTCCCCATGTTGGAGTCTGTGCTGTGGGACTCTTTCCTCCTTCTCACTCGGGAGTCTGTGCTATGAGGTTCTTTCCTCTTCCCCATATGGGAGTCTGTACTTGTTCTTCAATAAAATTTCCACCTTTATTATACCATCTTCTGTCCATGACTCTATCAGACAAGAGCCCAGGAGACCATCCTGCCCAGGGAAACACCTCAGGTTTCCAGTCCAAAAATCCCATTTCACTAGAAGGCACTGTGGTAGAGAAGCAAGAATCCGGCATGGATTCCTGGGCAACTAGTGGTAGCGTTATTAGAAACAGAGAAGACGTCTCTGGATGGAAGGTCAAAAATGCTCTTTAATTACTTTTATAGAAATTCTTGTCTGCTTTGGTTTATAGCAAAGAAAAAATTTTTTTAGCTGGTGAACACAATTTCAATAAATTAAAGATACAATTTACGAGGCCATTTCATAATTACTGTAGGAGTTACTATATTAATCCTCTCTAAATCACTCAAATGAAGAGACAGAATCATTATACAATCATTTCAGTATTCATAATTAAGGAGATAATATTCATCTCATCGTTCTAAAGTGGACTAAGTTGTGAAGGTAAAAGACAAAAGAAAGAAAAAAGAGTATTTCATGCCTTTGTATGCATAATGTGTCTCTACTCTGCTAGAATCACTTGAGAATTTTATTTTATTTATTTTTTTAATATATTTTATTGATTTTTTCCCCCCCACCCTCTCTCCCACACATACCCTCCCTCCCCAGAGTTTTATGTCCGTTGGTTGTACTTATATCACTTGAGAATTTTAAGGAACAAATCAATGACAAGATTCTGCCCCACCTCCATCCCCCCCTTCCTCTGCCTCAGGGCCAATTAACTCAGATTCTCTGGGGGTGGGGTTCTGGCAGCAGAAAGCTCCCTGGTGATGCCCAGGTGCAGAATGGCTGAGGACAATGAAAGCAAGCCCTGCTAGGGAGGGGAGAATGAGAGTCTGTCTCAGACAAACTGTAGTGAGAAGTTGGAACTTAAATTCATGTCCATGAATGCTCTAAATACAATATTTTATGTGGAGCTTAAACATTTTTCTTATGAAGAATTCAATGTACTGATCCAGAAGTTGGTTAAAGGAAATAAGTCCTTCCCAAGAGTAAGATCTGACCATGAGAGGTGGAATATTATTATGCATTAGAAATGGTCACAATATACCCTATACCAAATCAGACTTTTTATCTTCTCGAGTTAAAGATTGTGAGCACGCCAGGCGAGACTGTGAAAATTGTTTCTCTGCAGATACTTGAAATTAAAGTCATGTTATATCTTGAGGTGTTTAAATTGAGTTCCGCCTCATAAAAGGGAGATAGACCTGGTGATTTAAAGAAGTTATTTTCAAACCAGAGGTTTATTTATTTTATTTTTGAATCTGTGATTAAGCTTTGCTGGAGGACTCTCTGAGTCGGGTCAGGCTGTCTTGCATGGCACCACATGTTCCATTTTTAGAAAGATGGCTGACTGGCTACCCAGCTGTCCAGTGTACTGTGGATGGTGTCTGTTCCCTGTCCGTTGTGACACTCCTTCTCTTTATTCAACTCCTTTCTTCCCCTGTCAATCAGCTTTCCCAACATTACTGTCAGTTTTCTGGTCACTGTTTTACCCCTTCTCTAGATTGAATACTTAATTATGTGCCAGGAACTCACAATACCCCAACAATCCTATATAATAAAAGGCTAATATGCAAATGGTTGTCACGTCCTCACTTGTAATGACCTATCAGCAGGAGGCTGCATGCAAGCAGGCGTGTGCAGGTGGGTGAGGCTGCTTTCACGACTGGCCACCAGGAGGAGATGCATGAAGCACCTCTCTGTCCTCCCACCTAGGCTCTCATGGGTGGTGGCAGCTCCTTCCTGCCTCCCTCCTGCGGAAGCAGTGGGTGGCCTACTGTGCGTGCTTTTGCATGTTTGGCCACTAGTAGGGATGCTATTATTATCTCTCCTTTCCAGTTGAGGAAAGAGGGTCCTGGAAATGTGGAACAACTTTCCCCAGTCACTTAGCTATCGAATGGTAAAGCTGCCCTTAGATTTTAGGTCGATCTGACCCAAGCTTGTAAGCACTGTCCTTGGTCCTTCATTCTTTCACTGTGGATGGGTTTCCCTGGTCATACTCTGGGCTGCTACCCATTAGAGCAGCTTTGTCTATCTAGTCTGTAAAGTGGAAAGATTCTGTTCTGTCTTATCCCCCCACTGTGTGGATCAGTCTCTCTGATCACAGATATCACACCAGGACAAGTGGCATCCAGGGAATCCCTCCCAAGGAGAAAACTAGGATTAGGCTGGAAAACCAAGCCATTTCCTGCTGCCCACAGCCTTCGGATTGGCTCCAAGGGCCATTCCACCAGTATTTTGGTCTCTCTCCACAGTAATCTTTTCTTCTGTCTCCTGAAGAGGCGGGTTAAGGTCACCCTCTGGCTCTTCTCATTAGGCTTTCCTTCATGCAATGGATCTGAACACTTTGCTAAGATTTCTTCCATGAGATTGTCTCAAGAGCTTTCTTCATAATCAGTAGGTCAGGTCTCCCCATAATTTTATCACCATATGTGATGGCTGTTACCATTGCTTCCCTAAAAGTGTTGAGTTCCATGAAAAGGAGGTGGCTGGCTTTTATCTAACATTACAAATATTTCAAGTTAGAACCATTGAGTTATTGAATGACTTTCCATATTTTGCACTCAGAAGCCAAAAGTCACCCATTGAGAACCTGGTTAACTGCTAGGGGAAATAAATGCTATGCTCCTTAAAAAGAGAGAGAGAGAGAGAGAGAGAGAGAGAGAGAGAGAGAGAGAGAGAGAGAGAGAGAGAGAGAGAGAGAAAGGGGAAAAAAGGTGTGACTTGTTCTTATAGCTGACTAACCTGGTAAATTGGTCTCTGAATAGCCTACAGGTATCTGGTGGTGCTTAATTACAACATAAAACTATTTGGAAACTCAGAATATCTGCTGCAGGTAGAATTCAATCTATTCTCATTTGCATCTGAAGTGAAACTATTCACCTGGAGCACCATAGGTCTTGTCTGAGAGGCTCACTTAGGTGAAGGGTTCTCTAAAGAACTTAATACTTTACAGTAAAAATATTTTGGATAAATAATAAAAATTATCAATTATATACAGTTAAACTGCTGAGGGAAATAGAGGTATGAGTTTGAACCAGGGTGCTAAATTTGTTTTTGTTATGGACAATTTCAAATATATTTTAAAGTTGCTTAAAAGCTCTAGTTTCCCCAAATTATTTTTTTTTTTAAGAAATGATAAGCACTTTAAAATCTAGCTACTGCTGAGACCGGTTTGGCTCAATGGATAGAGCGTCGGCTTGGGGACTGAAGGGACCCGGGTTCGATTCCGATCAAGGGCATGTACCTTGGTTGCGGGCATATCCCCAGTAGGGGGTGTGCAAGAGGCAGCTGATCGATGACTCTCTCTCTCATTGATGTTTCTAACTCTCTATCTCTCTCCCTTCCTCTCTGTACAAAATCAATAAAATATATTTAAAAAAAAAATAAAAAAATAAAAAAAATAAAATAAAATCTAGCTACTGACAAGTATATGTTTGCTTTGGATCTAAACCAGGCTCTTTAGTTGACAAAGTAAGATTTTTTTTTATTATTATTATTACAAAGAGGTGAGTGGTATAAGTGGATTTCATAAAGAAGATCCTTGAGGAGAACATGGTAGCTAGTGTACTGAACATTTTTTTCCTATGAAGAGCTTAGTAATAAAAGAATTTGTGGACAAGTAGAAAATGTACTGGGCTCTAAATGTTAAAACTTTGAAACAATGTTTACTGATCTATTCATCATATTAAATTATATTGGGTTGGCAGCTAAGTAATTGCGGATTTTTTAAAGAAAATCAAAGACAATTTTTTCATGGAACTAAATAACTTTATTCTGTAATGTATTGCCCATTTTGATCAATGACCTTTTGCCATCTTTCAGGCAGCATCATAATCCCACGTTCAAAAAACTTCTGGTTTTTATTAGCAAAAAACTGAATCAGGTACGATTTGACATCATCATCATTATTGAAATTTTTACCATTCAAGGAGTTTTGTAAAGATCGAAACAAAAAGTAATCAGATGGTGCAAGGTCAGGACTATATGGTGGATGTGGCAAAACATCCCGACCAAGCTCCATTAATTTTTGCCGAGTGACCAAAGATATGTGTGGCCTTGCATTGTCATGATGGAATACAACACCTTTACGATTTGTCAATTCGGGCCGCTTTTCTTCAACTGCATTGTTTAATTTCGTTAGTTGTTCAATGTAGACATCAGAATTGATCGTTCGGTTGGGTGGTAAGAGTTCAAAGTAGACAATTCCTTTGTAATCCCACCAAACTGATAACAAAACCTTCTTTTGATGAATATCAGCTTTTGATGTTGTTTGAGTTGGTTCACCTGGCCTGCTCCACGATCTTTTCCGCTTGATATTGTTGTAAACAACCCATTTTTCATCGCCAGTTATCAGTCGTTTTAAAAATGGATCATTTTCATTACATTTCTTTAGCAAATCGCAGCTGCTAATGCGTTGCGTTAACTGTGATTCTTTAATTTCGTGAGGAACCCATGTATCGAGTTTTAAAACATAGCCAAGTTGTTTTAAGTGATTTTCAATGCATGTATGTGATACATGAAGCTTCTCTGCAATCTCACGTGTTGTACTGTGACAGTCCGAATTGATTATTGCTTTGATTAGGGCGTCATCAACTTCAACTGGACGACCAGAGCGTTTTTCATCTTTGAGTGAAAAATCACCAGAACGAAATTTGGCAAACCAATTTTGACACTGCCGTTCTTTTAAGGCTTCGTCACCATAAACAGCACATAACTTTTTATGAGCTTGCGATGCGTTTTCCCTTTGCGGAAATAAAAAAGCAAAATATGACGAAAATGTTCCTTTTGATTTTCCATTTTTCAACGAACGCCAAACGAAAACTACAAAACAGATCAAAAAACTTTTTTTACTGATTAACAGCTGAATAGCCAACTATCAATAACAAAATGTGTTTTACATTTGTACTACGTCTGCAAACCTAAAAATTCAACTGAAGCCATATATGTGTGAAACCCGCAATTACTTAGCTGCCGACCCAATACATTACATAATGCAGATGTAGGAGTTAAAAACAATGTGTAAAATATGAATAAGAGACATTTCTGTAACACTGTATTTTATATGTGTGTTTAAAAATGCTTTATAACTACGTATAAGGTACTATACTATGGAACGTGTCAAGCCAATGCCATAAAATAAACTGCATTAACCACAGCTGCATGGACAGATTAGATATGAGTGTGCTGTTTTGGGATTCAGTACACCGGACATAGGGCAGTTTTGTCACACCTCAAACATGGCATACATCATCTTTTGGGGATTCATTTCTCAAACATGGCACACCTCCTCTTTTGAGGAGCTATTTCTCCACTCTGAGTCCACATGATTCCAATCATAGTGACTATCCTAGTGACTATCACAGTTGACCTCAGGGACAGGGTATGTGATCCAGATCTGGCCAGTGAGAATACAAATCCTTTTGGCCTGGAATCCTATTTAATAAAGAGGGCATCTAATTGACCATCATGCCTTCGCCCACAGCCAACAAGGAAGGAATATGCTAATTGACTGCCATGCCCTCAAAGATGGCAGTGCCCACAGCTACAAGATGGCGGTGACCAGTTCCCTCAGCCCCACCAGGGTGGCAGGTGTGTGACATGGCTTGGCCCGCCCCCCAGGTAGGTCCAGCTGCTCCATGCACCTGCCTCCAGAGTCCCCCACTCACCACAGCCCCCCAACTGCCCAGGACTGGCCTGAGATGCAGGCAAGCCTTGAATGGTGGCTGCCCAAATGACACCCAAGGTGCAGGCAAGCCAGGGCCACCCGAAGCTTTGGTAACTATGGCTGGCAGAGGCTTGTGCTGCTGGCAGTGGCAGCAGCAGAGGTGTGATGGAGTGTCACCTCCCCCTGATCACTGGGTCACCTCCCACCCCTGAAAGCTCCCGGTTGCGAGAGGGGGCAGGTCAGGCTGAGGGACCCCCCTCCATTGCATGAATTTTCATGCATTCGGCCTCTAGTTGGTTCAGATTTGGCTACATGATCCATCGGGCCAGTTAGAGTCAATCCCAGGGCTTCTAGAACTATCAATATTCTTTTTTCAACAATTGAAGTTGCCTATTTCATGGGACTTAAAGACCAATGAAGCCTGTCTTCACTGGTTTCTAATGATTTTTCTTTGAATCCTATAAATAAAATATATGACTGGAACTAAACCCAAAACAAAGAAAAGCAGAGCTCAGACATGGAGAGAAACAAATACCTGAGGACATTTGAACACTTGGGTTCTGCTGCACTCAAGCCTAGTAAGTCCTTGAATCTCCCTGATGTATGAGCCACCTTTTCTTTTTTTTAAAAAAACAGACAACTTGATGCTATGTTTCTGCCCCTTGTAAATAGGTGTCTTATTAATAAACTAAGTCAAATATTGGCAGTAGTAAGTAGTTAATTTGTAACTGGCAGAGAAATGTGGTAATTAGGCAGACATTTTAAAAGAAAAGATTTATGCATACCAAATAGAACATGAAGTAAGAATATATTTTTATTAGACGATTTCAAAATCTAGATAGGATTATATGATTTTAAGACTGTAGAGATTAAATGCAAAGAGAGACTTTTAAAAGCAGCAAGAGAAAAGCAGTTAGTTACCTACAAGGGAGCTCCCATTAGATTATCAGCAGAACCTTTGCAGGCCAGAAGGGATTGTCAAGAAATAGTCAAAGTGATGAAAAACAGGGACCTACAACCAAGATTACTCTACCCAGCAAAGCTATCATTTAGAATCAAAGGACATATAAAGAGCTTCCTAGAAAAAAAGAAAAAAAGAAAAAAAAAAGCTAAAGGAGTTCATCATCACCAAAACAGTATTACATGAAATGTTAAAGGGTCTTCTTTGAGAAGGAAAAAAAAAATACAAATAAGAAAATGGCAATAAACACATATCTATTAACAAGTGAATCTAAAAAAAAAAAAAAAAAAAAAAAAAAAAAAAAAAAAAAAAAAAAACCCAAAAAAACAAACAAAACAAAAAAGATGAAGAAGCAGGACAGAAATAGACTCATAGATACAGAGAATATTTTGATGGTTGCCAGATGGGAGGAGGATGGGGGACTGGTTGAAAAAGGTGAAGGGATTAAGAACTACAGATTGGTTGTTGCAGAATAATCAAAGGATATAAAGTGCAGCCAATGTAGCCAATAATATTCTAATAACTATGTATGGTATCAGATGACTACTAGAATTATTGGGATGATCATTTAGTAAGTCATAAAATGTCTAATCACTGGAGTGTACACCTGAAACTAATGTAATATGTCAAATGTAATTGAAAAATAAAAATGATTTAAATTAAAAAAAAAAAAGATAGTAGAGGTTATATTTTTAAATGTTCTAACATTAGATTTATAAGTAAATGAGGGCCCAGCAGAAACACCTAAAATATTCAATAAAGATTATGGACAAATGCTTCCATGTGATTATAAAAGTGCAAATAAACCATGGGCTGTTGAAGGATCTTAAACATTTAAATTTCTCAAAGCCAACTGTGAATGTTAGGAACCACATTAATAATGCTATTTTTTGTGTAACTTAATCTAGCCAAAAAGAACCATAAGAGTGAAGGAGAATGAATCTACTACTTTGAAAACAGTTAATCCCTTTTCCTTAAAAATGACTTCAGTCTTCCTTAACTAGAAAATATAGATAAAATTTACAAACAGATGTGCATCCAAAACATGGACCAGTTTATTATCATATTAAAATGTTAATTTAATTTGTTTACTCTAAAGAAATTAATAAGCACTTACCCTATTGAAATGGAACTTCGGTTAAAATTATAAACTGACACCATCCTAACTTTAGTTTCTAAGCAACTATCAGTATTTTTATGCTACCAGATTTGATCAAGTCATTAGGAAAAATGATCAAACCCATTGTTTGGCACCAGGGAGCCCAAACAGCTGGCTGACTTAGATAAAGGTTCCACTCTTCCATAAACTGTGGCATGCTGGCATCACCGAGGGGGTTTGGGGATGCTGCATTCTCCTTTAAAATTACGCTTGGGAAAAACGAAAACCAGGTAATCTGTGTTTTGAGGTATGTTAGCTATTTATTTCAGCCATTTGCTAATTTAGAATTGTGAATCTGGATAATGGGATTATGGGCTGGACTTTTTATGGGCAGTTTTGGAAGGTTTTAAAACAAAAGGAAACTATTCGTCTTGTCTTTGAAAAACACAGTGGAAATATGTCACACCATATGGAGATAATATATAAATAGCAAAAGGACTGTGTCAACATATTATTAGTGTAAAACATAGGGCAGCTCCCGGCATGGCTCAGTGGTTGACCGTCAACCTATGACCCCGGAGGTTACAGTTTCATTCCTGGTTAGGGCACATGCCCAGATTACAGGCTTGATCCCATGTGTACAGGAGGCAGCCGAACAATGATTCTCTGTCATCACTGATGTTTCTATCTCTCTCTCTTTCTCCCTTCTTCTCTGAAATCAGTGAAGATATATTTAAAAAACACATAGGGAATACTTCCTACTCCTTATCTTTTGTGAAAAGTATACATATTCAAATAAATCTAGGTTAATTGTTAGCTTTAATACCCTAAAGAGAACAGGATACAGCGAAGACATATACTCTCCTAAAAAATAAGGCTATTGAGTCTCATTAAAAATAATTATGTGAAACTCAAAAATTGGAAAACCACACCAAGGGCATGCACATTGATAAAAAAAATATATATATATATATAAATAGACTTTGAATAAGAAAGACTGAACTCACTCATCTTCATGGTGGCAACCCCAGGATTAGCAGCATCATTGGTACATAGACCGGTGACTGGAGCTACTGTAATTATTTGGCAAATGATTGACTACTTTCTGTGTTGTTAAAGAGTCATTAAAATTCTGCTCCACTGAATACATGGTAATTATATATAAACTGTGAACTGGAAAAGCTGTTACTAACAATCATTGAGAATACAAACATGAAAAAATCCAGATAAAAGCAAGTGTGATCATTTGTTCAATAAAAGTGCTGGCAGTGTTTCCTCTGTTCACAGGGTCAGAGTATAAATAAAGTACCATATTTTCCGGCGTATAAGATGACCCCCTAATTTTACAGTTAAAACATAGGTTTATGCCTATATTCACTGTATAAGACTACCCCCCACTTCTGAGGCAGCACCAGTTCTTTTTTTAATAGACCGCCTCTCTGACTCTGACCAATCCAAGCAGGCTTTTTATGCGTGCAAATTATACATGTTCTGTACCCGAAGCTACACTGTGTTCTAGTAGAAAGCCTGCTAAGGCGATGGTATAGTGCCATCCTAGATTTCCAAGTGAGGTGCTTTCTATCTGTCCTCTTTTCTCTGTTCCCTCTGCTGAGACCTGAATTCAGACCACTGAAAAAGCCCAGTTGACTTTTTTTCGTTTCAAAGGTCGTCTTATACTCCGGAAAATACAGTAAATAAAAATCTTCAGAAATTATGTGGAAGTGAACATGAAAGGCAGCTCAGATGTTAGCATGTTGCTCACTGTCCCTAGGCTAAACCCGGTCTTCCATTGCTGTGTAGTCTCCATTGGTCCCTTGGATACAAGCCAAACAGCTTGCTTCAGGTCATATCCTTCCTTAAAAAAAAAAAAAAAAAAAAAAATAGTGTAGAAGTGAAAAGGGTTATAGGAAAAGACTCCTTCACTCATGTGTGATTCTTCTCAAAGACTTTTCTACACACATGGAAACATATGAGAGCCCTGACTAGGGTATGGTGAGTGCAACATCTTGGGTATAAGATTTAAGGAGGCACTGAGAGTGAGTGCCCTACATTTTACTACCTTTTAGTCCTGGTCCTGAAGCATGCAAATATATGTGTACAGTTTATATAAATTTACATATAATCGAAAATCAAAATGGGATCATGTTGTATGTGTAACTTGTTTGAGTCACTCCATAATACATGACAAGCATCTATATAGATCTATGTCATTCTTTCAAATATTCACATAATGTTACAATATGAATGTACTATAATGTATTAAATCCTCCCTCTATTAATAGGCACTTAGACTTTCCAGTTTTTGAGTACTGCTAATAATAGTGAAATTTCATATAGGTATACATTTTTATGTACTCCTGTATTTTGATAGGACAGATTATTGTCAATAGTGAAGTTGTACATTCAACAAATATTCACATCAATACTGACAACTTTCCTTCTAAACCGCAGCAATGTCAAATCAAACTTTCTGGGATGATGGAAATGTTCTCTATCTGTGTTGCCAATATGGTATCCACAGGCCACATGAGTCCATTGAGCACTTGAAGTGTTACTAGTAAAACTAAGGAATAGAATTTTAATTTTATTTCATTTTAATCTAAACTTTTCAGTGGATTGTTTTTAATCTTCTTGGCTTATGGCCATTGTCTAGTAGAGCCTCCAAAAATATTGAAAAATAATCATGAATAAGCAGAATTTTCTTGTTCTGAGCTTTGTGTGTCTGTCTCACCGTATACATGTCACTGGTTGTTGGTTTCTGATAGATGGTCTTTACCAAAGTAACAGACCCAGTGGGCTAACCCTGAAGCCATTCTGTGGTCTCTCGCTATAAGTGCTAGAGAGCCAGTTACTTCCTCTGTTAAGGGGAATCCTGCAGGTATTTTAAGGGAGAGATTAACCTGGATCCTCTTAAGGGTTAAGTGTCAGTGCAAATATTGACGATTCTTCTCCCTACATCCAGTCTTGTTGCCCAAAGCTGTGGCCGTCCTGATCATAGGCGGCCAGCACAAAAGTGCAGAGCTGGCACTCAGTGTGGTCAGAACACAAAGCTGGAATGAGCCTGAGTCCTGGGTTATATTTTTGGCTCCCTGACCCAGTTCTGAGACTGCTTCTGAAGTTGTAAGATAAACACAAAAAGTTTTTATAGCTTAAACCACCATTCATAGAGTTTTCTATTACTTCCCACCTCAAGTTAAGAGCACTTTTTTCTATTTTCAGTTTTATGAGTATTATTAAAACCAGAAATGAATCAAATCCTTTTGAAAATAACTTTCAAATAACAGCAGCAAACACTTACATAGTACCTAATGCATGAAAAACAGTGTTTTAAATTTTTACCTTTGCTCACTAATTTAATCTTTATAACAACCTCATGGGATAATACTATTATCCATTTCTTAAAGATGAGGAAATTGAGGCAAAGAGTGAACAGATAAGTTGCCTAAGGTCACATAGTAGTAAGTAACAGAGCCAGGATTTGAACTCATACAATTTGGTTCCAGAATCCTGAATCTTAGTCTACCTCCAGTATTTCTCGTATTGAAAAATGATGACTGGACTACAGTACATATTTTTCAGTTCTGTCATTATTTTATTATTATAGTCATATGTCACTTAATGAGGGGGGTAGTTCTGAAAAATGCAATGTTAGACCATTTCTTTGTTGTGTGGACATCACAGAGTGCACTTACACAAACCTAGATGGCCAAGCCTACTACACTCCTAGTCTACTGGTAAATGGTGTAGGGTAGGCTATTGGTTCTAGGCTACAAGCCTGTGTAGCATGTTACTGTACAAAGCAACATGAGTTTAAATCAAGCACAAGATAAAAAGGAATCAAGAGACATGGCAAACACAAGATTTTATAAGGCTGCTGCCTGTTTAATAAGACATACTGTTTTACAGAAAACTTTTTTTTATAAGTAGAAAGAATACACACTAAAATAATGAAAAAAATATAGTATATTAAGTACATAAAGAAGTAACAGTCATTAATTATGATTAGCAAATAGTATGTACTGTAGTTAATTACATGTGCTATACGTTTATAAGGTTGGCAGTGCAGTGGGTTTGTTTGCACCAGTATCACCACAAACATGTGAGTAATGTGTAGCACTATGACTTTAAAATATTGCCAAAACATCACTAGGCAATAGGAATTTTTCGCTGCCTTAGAATCTTATGGGACCATTATATATACATTCCCTTGTTTACCAAAAGGTCATCATGAAGTGAATGACTGCAGCTGTCTTTACCATAAGAGTGGCCAACAGATCTAATTAATGGTACGTGAATATGAATTAAGTGTTTTAACATGTCACTTACATAGTTCACTGTAAATAGAGCACCAGCAAAATTCAGTCGATTAAGCTTCAAAGTAAATGTTAGCTTTTTCCACTAAAACTTATTTTCTTAAATTAAGTTTGATTTCATCAATTCATTTCTGAGATTTTCCTTTTTTTTTCTTCTTCTGGGACTCAAGAGAACAATATTCTTTCTTATGCTTCCAAAAGCTAGAATTATAATAAATGAATTAAGGCAACTTTTTCCATTTCTTTGACATGCTCTGACTTTGGCCACATTTTCTTTTGTTCCTATCCTTCTTCTTTGATCAAGGACAGTGATGCTTTTGTTTTCTGTTCTCCAAGAATGAAGCATAGAAACAACCAACAAAAAAAGAAAAAAAGACCTTACTATACCACCTACTCATGTTTTTTTATGTGTGTATTTCATCTCATTTGCCCTATATAGACTGTGCATAGCTCAATATACATGAACAGAGTTTTAAAATCCCATTGGCACACCATAAGTAAGAAATGGCACTAACAGAGCCTCCTGACAGAGCAGTTGTATATGGTAAGTGTGAACCTAGATTATTTACAACGTAAGGCACAACGGGGATTACTTTTCAGCCCCCAGATATTGACAATGGAAAATTATGTTGATACTTGAAAATCTTTAGCTCCTCTGATTTTCCTTCTGGTTTTCTCTTTCCTTCTTGTTGTAGAATTTCCAGTCAGTCGACTACCTGTAGCTCTGGGCAATGTCCACTCTACATTTTAGTTGTATTCCATTGAAATTGTTGTGTGCTGCTGCGGTTAGATGTCTACCAGAGCAGCCATCTTAGATCCTCCCCGATACTTGAAAATCTTTAAAGGCGCTTGTTCGATTTTTCATTTTTGTACTTTTCATGTATTCACTGGCATCTGACAATGCTTTTGGAAATACACCGAAATAAAAAATCACTAAGTAGAAGTTGTGCAAAAGCCAATGTTAGTGGCATGACTCCAGTCTAGCCATCATTATAGGCTCATTCTATTTACCATCACCCAAGGAAGATAAGATGTGTGTGGGTGTGTGTGTGTGTGTGTGTGTGTGTGTGTGTAGGTAGAGTGATATTTAGCTCATAGGTTTATCATCATTGTCATCATCATCATCTTTCTTATCATTATCAGGTGATAATCCTATATAATAAAGACTAATATGTTAATTAGACTGAACAGCAGAATGACTGCCTGAACGACCTTCAGGACGAAGCTAGGGCTGCCAGGGACGATCCCCTTGCAAGAATTTCATGCATCAGGCCTCTAGTAGTATTATAAATAATCATAATTATCACTATAATGTACTGTTTTTGTGTATTTGCCATTTCATATAATTTATTTTCTAGCGATTTAAAGATAGTCATTGCTGGTTGTGCAATTAAATGTCAAAAATCTATATAATTAATCTACATTCTGGAATAAACACTATCATCTCAACTGCAAATAAACCCATGAGTTAACAAATATATCTTTGCATTCTTTGGCAAATATATACCTAAGAGATTATGTAGCTGTTATCCATCATGAAAATATGGGAGTTTATTTTAGCGAAACGGGACAAAAAGTTGGAAAAATAAAGATGATGTAGGCAGAGTATATATCACATTCACAGGGACAGGGGCAGGGATATTCGTCATGTTCACAGCCACAGAAGAAAATAGAAATAGTAAGAGGGACCATAAACATGAAAAACGGAGGAACAGAGTGAGAAGGAAACTGAATAAAGGCAAATAGATTTAGAGGCTTGAAAGGAAAATTGGGCACCATTGCTTTGATACAGAAGAAAGTGGAACCAAATCAAGAATAACATAAAAATAAGTAGGACGCCGAGACCGGTTTGGCTCAGTGGCTAGAGCGTCAGCCTGTGGACTGAAGGATCCCGGGTTCGATTCCGGTTAAGGGCATGTACCTTGGTTGCGGGCACATCCCCAGTAGGGGGTGTGCAAGAGGCAGCTGATCAATGATTCTCTCTCATCGATGTTTCTAAACTCTATCCCTCTCTCTTCCTCTCTGTAAAAAATCAATAAAATACATTTTTTTTAAAAAGTAGGATGAAAAATGAGACATTCTAGGGAATTCAGATAAGGAATTTGGGTGTGCTGGGTGTGAAGGTTTTTTTTTTTTTTTTGGAAATGTACATGTTCTGTTTCTTCAATTTCATGCATGCAGGAAACTAAAGGGAAAAACAAAGCAAGGCCTACAGTGCGGGGCTGTAAGGTGTTACTTCATTATTACTCCTGAAAGAGGGCCAGTGAACTTTCCAGGCTCTTTAGGTTTTCTTTTGTTTCATAATGGAATTTAGGTAAATTGCCTTTGTAATACCCTCATAGATCCATTAAGTTTTTTTGGAAACAAAAAACAAAAAACAACCAAATAACTTTCCTCTTCTCTAGGTCATAGATTCATGGTAGACCAAGATTGGGCTTCTCTGTGTGTTTGGACCACTGTCATGCACAGCTTCCTGTGTGAGGAAGTCTAAAATGAACTCTCAAGTACTCAGGAGTGGGTTCAAATTCTGATTCTGTATGCGACTAGGAGTGTCACTTACAGGATCTGTAAACTTCTGTTTCCTTATCTGTGAAACTGGTAAAACAATTGTACTTAAATCAGAGGTTGTCAGATATGAGATAAGAATAGTGAAGGGAACATTGTGAATGTTCAGCAGCTGATATTATTTCTTTATAATGAACCATCTTACAGCCATCAACTCAGTCTTTATCTGTTGTTTGGCTTCATGGCTGAGTACTGTACTGATGGGGACCTCACTCTGCCTAACCAAGTGTTAGCTTTTTTTCTGGCCATGATAGGGTCATTTATCTTGTTTATTGGCTTAGAAATAGAAATAATATTTGTGCATATTGGTGATAATACTAAAATTACAACGAGTCGGGAAATACTACATATTAAAAGGCACTTATGTTAGAAACTGCTAGAAAAAAAATCAATGTGAACCTATGACTCCAGTAAGATGAAGTTCGAAATGTGAAGGTGCAGAGAGTCAGGGCAGGCAGGGGCAGAGAATATGCCTGGGGGCCTTTTTTAGCCTAACTGGATCCTTCGAAAATATGAGCAAGCTCAAGAAAAGGGTAGCTTACAGGGCTGCCTGCAGCCTTGTTTACACCGACAACTTAATGTTGTTATTATCTCTTCATTATTCTTCAGATCATCAAGTTAATAAAACAAATGCAGGCTGATATGGCTTCTGTGGTTGCTACCACTTAATTTGAAAGACATTTATTAAGAGAGTTGTTTTGGAATAGAAAGAGTAAGAGCTATTTCTTAAAGAGCTGTTTCTTCCTTATGTGGATTGTGTATCATGGTCTTTTATAACTGCAATAGTGTAGCTTTTTAATTCATGAAAAAATGAAAATCTTGCTTTAAAAAATTATTTATTAAATTACTCAGTTATTTTTGCTTTTCAAGTTATTAACTTTAATTATAAGGAAACTTCATAATAATTATTCTATCTTATCTGCCTTGTCTATAGATCTATAATATAGACTTCATGCAGTGAAGACACTAGTAGTGTCTAATAGTCCATACCACGATATATTGATTTCAGTGTACACTTTAGAATAGGGGTGTCGAACTCAATCAGAGAAGGGGCCAAAATCTAAAATCCAGCCTTAATCGCGGGCCGAATGGTTTACTGAACAGTCATAAACTGACAATGTCATAAACTGACAGCGGAGTGCAGTGATGACAGCGCGGTGCGGGCCACATTGCAAGGCCTGGCGGGCTGGATTTGGCCCACGGGCCTTGTGTTTGACACATGTGCTTTAGAACATTGCATGGAAGACAGATCAAATTAACGTATAATTATTTCCTTTGCTTCAACTATATTTATTTATTTATTTATTTATTTATTTATTTATTTAAAAATATATTTTATGGATTTTACGCAGAGAGGAATTGAGAGGGACAGAGAGTTAGAAACGTCGATGAGAGAGAAACATCGACCAGCTGCCTCTTGCAGACCCCCAACTGGGGATGTGCCCGCAACCAAGGTACATGCCCTTGACCAGAATCGAACCCGGGACCTTTCAGTCTGCAGGCTGATGCTCTATCCATTGAGCCAAACTGGTCCTGGCTGCTTCAACTATATTTAAAGTCTCACCAATATTTACTTTCTTTATCTTAGCTACATTAAATAAAAACATAACCAAAAACAGATAGCTAACAAATCCCAAATACCTACTGTTTATTTTTTATTTCGTTAACAGACATATTCACAATCAATCAGAACGTAGATATGTCAACCAGAAATCTCTTAGCAGTACCTGTAGCTTTTTAAACTATATGTCAAAGCAAAAGGTCTTAGATTATTTTTAATATAATTAAGGAATGTGAAGAATTTCTTTACCTTAATAAAATTTAAATGCGATTTTATGGGTTTGTTTTGTTTTTGGTTGGGATGTTCTCAGTGATGTTAGGACACTTTCTCATTCATCCTTTTGTAATAAAATGACAGACATTTTGAGAGGAGAGGCAGACTGCCCACTGAGAAGCATCATCCACCCATCAGGAGTAGCACCCAAATCAAAGATCCCAGATATTCCATACAAACAGTGACATGAAAAGAAGCCAGTCTGCAGAGGTGGCCTGGATCCAGGGAGAAATGGAAGATGCCTACAATAAAACTTAAGAAAGTAAGTCTATAATTTATAACACATGTTCTTTTTTGTCTTCTATGCAGAATTTTTAATGCTATTAGAGTTTGCTCAACTGCTCTCCTCCTCCAAGGCTGAGTCACCATGAATGTTTACTAAGGAAAAGTAGATTCTAGCTATTGGTCTTAAGCAAGATGGTTAAGATTTTTTTTTTCTCAGTCTCAATGAAAAAGGTAAATATCACAGTGGAGAGACTAGATGGCTTAAATTATTTGGGGAGGAATTGAGTATTGCTCTTCAACTTACTGGCTATTTGACCTTGTCACTTCTGAAATATCTCTCATCTACGGTTTCCTGATCTGTAAAACTGAAATAATAATAGCAGCTGTAAGCACTTGATAATTGACAGCTATTAATGTAAGTATTGTTTTAAATGGGTATGCTAAAGTAGCCTTCCTACCTATGACTTTCAGGTATAAAATGCCCATGTCTGGAGGGTAAAGGACAGTGACATTAACAGTGAGCATTACTGTTGGGTATGGGAGTGAGCTAGGTGCTAAGAAAAAATGAAAACATGGTCCTCACTTAAAACTTAAGTGAGGAAACTTCAAAACCATTATTCTATCTTATCTGCCTTATCTATAGATCTATAATACAGACTTCATGCAGTGAAGGCACTAGTCCACTAGTCCAGAACCAAGATATATTGATTCCAGTGTACTCTTTAGAACATTGCATGGAAGACACATCAAATTAACATATAATTATTTATTTCACTTCAACTATATTTGAAGTCTCACCAATATTTACTTTCTTCATCTTAGCTACATTAAATAAAAACACAACCAAGAACAGATAGCTGACAAATCCCAAATGCCTACTGTTTACTTTTTATTTCATTAACAGACATATGAGCTTTTTATTTTCTTTCTTCGTCTTAGCTACATTACATAAAAACACAACCAAAACCAGATAGCTAACAAATCTCCAAAAAATAAAAAGCTCATATATTGTATGAGTTTTGTGCCTAAAGATATACACTAGTAAAATTGTGTTTAGTTATAAAAATTTATTGAGCTGTATACTTTAAAAAAATATATATTTTATTGATTTTTTACAGAGAGAAAGAGAGAGGGATAGAGAGTTAGAAACATCAATGAGAGAGAATCATTGATTAACTGCCTCCTGCACACCCCCCACTGGGGATGTGCCCGCAACCAAGGTACATGCCCTTGACAGGAATCAAACCCGGGACCTTTCAGTCCACAGGACAACGCTCTATCCACCCAGCCAAACCGGTTTCGGCTTGAGCTGTATACTTAAGATATGTGTACTGTTATGCATATTTTTAATAAGTAAAAATTAGAACAAAAATAGACAATTGCTATGGCAATTCTATACTGTGGAGTATAAAAAATATAGACATCTATTGCCTAATTGAAAGTAGTAGTTGGAATTAACAGCTTCCCTTTTTTTTGGAACCACTGCACTGATTATGAAGTAGAAGTCATCATGAGTCACCACTAACCTGATTACCTTTTTAAAACTGGACTTGGTTCTTAAACTGAAGGATAATCTATGCCTGTTTAGAGGACAACTAAAACAGTTGGCTTGTTGCCGAAACCGGTTTGGCTCAGTGGTAAAACAACTGGCTTGCTCTGTGTCTCTGCAGTAATTGAACATGGCTTCTCCGAAAGTTTCAAGGAAATACGTTTTACAGAGGAGTAAATAAATCTGTGACCCACCAAAAGCAAAAAAAGATGTATTTCCCCCTCCCCTCTAACTCCAGCAGAAAAGTTCTGGTTTGCCCCTATTCTTATGCTATGCCCGACCCTGAGCAAGTCATCAAGCACAGGGGGCTAGAGCTCTCACCGCCTGGCTTGTGATATCATGGGAAATGAGAACACTGTGATCAACAGTCCCCAAGACTGCACAGAGTGTGGGGAGGTTGCTTCCTTGAAGGCAGACAACTCATACCTGTTTACACAGCATGTAATGAAGTTTACACAGCATGCCATGTAATTCTCCTGCTTAGTCATAATTTCAAAGTGGAGACAGGGAGTGCTGACTTAAAGATAATTGCTGGGAGTGCTTACGTAAAGATAATTGCTACAATTTAGGTTAGCCCGCTGAGGACAATAGCCAGGGAGAAGAAGGGGTGTGATAAGGAGAGATCTGATATTAGGATGCAGTGTCCATAGAAATGATTGGCTCATACATGGGATGCAGAGGGACAATGAGCGAGAGGGAGGACCCAGCTTGGCTTCCTGGAGGAGGATGGTGTCATGCCTGGTGGAAAGGGAGACAGGAGAGAAGTTGAGGCAGAAAAGAAGATAATGAACTTAATTTAGTTGTAGAAAAATAATAATGAGTTGGAAAAACATAAGTAAAGCCAGACTGTAATGGTTTTTTTTTTAAATATTAGATTTTCTTTTTTAAAAAATAGAAGATTTTCATAATTGAAAACATCTACTGAAGGAAAAGAAAGAAGAGAAAGAAGAGTTCAAGAACGGAGTTTCTTTTGACAAAATAAACTCTTTGTGCACTCTGTTATATTTGGGTAACTAAAATAGCCTTTGCCTTCTATTTAGAATATCTTTTTCCACTGTATTTTATTATTACTAGGAAAAGCTCTTTAGAGAATATCATTTTTCACATTTAAAAGTAATCCATACCTATTAGAAACAAGGTAAAAATAAAAAATAAAACAAGATATGTATAATGACAAATATTTTGACATAGTCCCTCCTTCCTAAGATGTTTTCAGTTATTATAAATAGTATTTTTCATTACAAAAATAGTCTAATATTACAGAAGAAAAGTTAAGATCACTTAAACCTCCTTGTCTTGAAATAGTCATGCCAATATTTTGATGCATATCACACACACACACACACACACACACACACACGTATTTTTTTTTTACTTTTATTTTTTAAATATGTTTTTACTGATTTTTTTTTAAAAAGAGAGAAAGGGAGAATGATAGATAGATACACCTATGGGTTGTCTCCTGCATGAACAAGCCCACAATCTGGGCATGTGCCCTGACTGGGAATTGAACCAGTAATCTCTTGGTTCATGGGTTGAAGCTCAACCCCTAAGCCATAGTGGCTGGGTCACACAAATGTATATAAATGAAGTCATATCACATATGCTCTGTTTTATCATGGACATCCCTATATTTTTTAACTGTCTTTTTACTTACATTTTTTCCTTATCTTTTTCCTTTTCTTTATTCTTTTCTTTCCTTTATTCTGTCTCCAAAACAACTTATATTAATGATATGTATGTGCATACTAGTATATTTTAATAAATTATATATACATATTTTATGTACTGTATGAATACAAAACTATGGAGGAATTGGTCATTGTTTTAAAGTTATTTTTGAAAACTAGGCTCCTATTATATACATTTTTTGGTACCTGGCTTTTCCATTTTAACAATATATTGTAAAAATTTGCCCAAGTCAGTTGCTTTTGCTATTATGTAAGAGAATCTCATCTATTTGAGCTTAACTTTCCTAAAAGCAGGGACAGTGTCATATTTGTTTACAGTAAAACCTTATGTCTCACAACATACAGTAGGGACTTAGGAATAAATATGCTGCCATTGTCAATAGTTTAAAGCCAGGCTTCTGAGAATGAAACTATCTGGGCTGAGCAATTTGTCAAAACTCATTTATGCAAAGCACAAAGTGTCAGAGCTGAACACCCCGTGTGGTTGATAATGTTATTATTCTCATTTCGCACATGAAAAAATGAGGTGCGTAGACTTAAAATAGCTCCCCCAAGAGCATGAAATCTGTGCATGGTAAGGTACTCTACCGCAGTCTGACAAATGCCAACCAAATGTGTTATCCCCTGTGTTCTGTCAAGTAAACCGCAACCATGAGAAAATCAATGCGTCCCACTGGGATAAGAGAGGAACTCAACCTTGAAAACTCATACCACATTCTCTGCCTGGAGATACCATTTTTATGCAATGGTCATAGTTTTCCTCTTTAGAGGTTTTCTACAGTAGAAAAGTGGACATGAATTGTGGACATGAATTTTCACCTTCCATTTAAAGAGGAGAAGGGTGAGATACAACGCAGTTATTCTATCAAATGGCATACAGGAATAAAGAAAAGAGACAGAGAAACTAGTTCCGTGGATCCCCAGGCTAGATTTCTGCCTTCCAAGAAAAACCCGAATTCTGGAAAGCCCCACTCAGCGTAAGTTTTGTTACAACAGTGAATCTCAGCACTTGGCTGATTTATGGCTTCAGAGAGAAGAAAAGCAGGAAATGGGCTTCGTTTGGAGCTGGGAATGCAGAGCCGGGCTGGTCTCCCCTGAGCGGGGAGCGCCCTGCAGATGGCCTGTGTCAGACTCGCCCAGAAAGCTTGTTGAAAGGTAGAGTGGGGCCCACCCGCTGAATCTGAATCTGGGGGATGGAGCCCGGAATTTGGAGATGGACTCGATGGGATTCACTTTTAATAAGCATGGCAGATAACTTTAATGCATATTAACATTTAAGAACAACGGTTATGTTCTTCAAAGGAAGCCCTGGGGCATCTTGACTTAGTGGGAAAGGCAGCCACTTACTGTGGGTTCTTGGGGAAATTACTTAGATACCCTGGTTCTTGGTTTCCACATCTATAAAACGGGGATAATTAACTTACAGGGTTATCATAACAATTAAAAGTAATGAATGTAGAGAGTCTGGCACCCCATGATTAACTACAAATGAAGCCAAAATTAGTCATCATAAGAATGAAAACTTATGAGGGTATTTTAGAAAATATAAATTCAATTAACATTGCTTCTATAATAGTTTGGAAAGAATCTTGAAGAAAGGAAGTTAGGAATCCAGTGATAGAGAGTAGATAAGCTCAAACGAAGGTCAAGATTTTAAAACCCTATATGATGTACAACTTAGTGATTAGACATTTATATACATTATGGGGTGATCACCCTGATTAGCCTAGTACCTGTCTAACACCACACATAGTTATTGCAATATTATCAATTACATTCCCTATGCTGTACTTTACATCACCATGACTATTTTTTACAACTGGAAATTTGTATGTCTTAATTCCTTTCACCCTTTTTACCCATCCCTCCAATCCGCCTCCCATCTGGCAACCACTGGTTTGTTCTTTGTATTTATGAGTTTGTTTCTGTTTTGTTTATTTTGTTTTTTAGATTCCACATATAAGTGAAATCATATGGTACTTGTGTTTTTTTCTGTTTTACTTTTTATATGTCAATTGTAATTGGAAAATAAATTAATTAAAAACAAAAATGTGCATTGCTAAAAGATAAGGAATTGTAAAAAAGATACTCATGATGCCATTATGCATCTAAAAATTAACAATTTCTTAATGATATCAAATATACAGTACAATTATGTGATTATTTCATGACTATTTTCTTTTATTTTCATTTATTGGTTGATTTGAGAAAGAGAGAGAGAAACACGGATTTGTTGTTCCACTTATTTATGCATTCATTTGTTGATTCTTATATATGCCCTGATTGAGGATCAAACTTGCAACCTTGATGTATTAGGATAATGCTCTAACCAACAAGGACTCTTTTTCATTTTTTTAAACAGTTAAATTTTTAGTTGTCTGATTCATTGTTCAAATAAATTCCATGCATTATACATTGTGACTGGTCTAAAAAACAAGCTAACAAACAAACAAAGCCCCATCTACAGATGCACCATCACTCCTTCATGGCATTCTCTAGGAGCAGATGGTTGGGTAACAGAATGGGAGAGCAGACCCAGGCGGAGGAGGGCAGTTGTGAAATACATTCAGATGGGCGGTGCTGTTTAGATAATGGTGATAAAACTATGTTGAGTCAGATGCCAAATGGCAAAGCAGTGATGCCAAAACAAACTGGAAAACAGCAGCACAAATACAGACCTCGAGGGAAAAGATTAGGATATGCCAAGTTAGGAAAACAAAACAGGATCTTCATAAAATATAGCTTTGTAAATGCATGATATGGGAAAAAAATCATACATTTTCTTTCTTTTTTAAAAATCTTCAAAAAAGGATATTTTCCCATTGATTTTTAAAGAGTGGGAGAGAGAGGGAGAGACAAAGAGAAATATTGATGTGAGAGAAACACATATAGATTGGGTGCCTCTACAGGAGCCCAGACCAGGGCCCAGGCCAGGAAGGAGCCTGCAACCGAGGTACATGCCCTTGACCTGAATAGAACCTGGGATCCTTCGGTCCACAGGCCGACTCTCTATCCACTGAACCAAACTGGCTAGGGCCAAATATCATTTCTATTAGAAGGTTTTCTATGTTGTATATATTGTTTTATGTTCTATTATGCATTGTTCTTTTACACAAAAATAAGTAATTAGTAGGAAGGAAAGAGTAAAACTCACCACTTATTGAGTGTTTAGCTAGGGCTGAACATTTAGCTAATACCTTTTCATTTGTTGTGTAGGCCTCACCAGAACCCTAGAAGGTAAGTACTATTCTGATGCCCATCTTACTTATGGTACATTGAGGAACAGGTTCAACATCATCCAGTGGGTCAGGGTCAGAGGAGGGATTGGATCCAGGCCTCAGTCATGCACTAATTACCACATGTAGAGAAAAGGGCTACTCCCTGTTATTAGATGACTTTGGAAGGAAAACTCTTTATTCCATCAGTGACTGAAGAACCACCGTGTGTGTTAGATTCTGTTATACCTCCATTTCTGTATTTGCCCTGCTTTCTGTGCCTGAAATCATCCCTTCAGTGACCCAAAGGGAGATGTTAAGCAATGAAAGGAGCCATCTGTTACTGAATATTTTGGCTACAGAGCTATATTTTGGATCCACAAGATGGGAAAAGACCTGACAGGGTGAAGCCCGGGGCAAAGGTCTGGTACTCATGTAGCTAGTGTGTGAAAACCCTTCACTCCTACCCCCCAGGGTTTCTGTATCACCCCTCAAGTTGATGGTGATGATCTTGGAAATATTATCAGGAAATGATTCCCTCAGCTGTCATAGTGCTTCATTTTTGTTACCTAGAATTGAAGTTAATTTTCCTAATGACATGGAGTAGAAACAAAACATTTTAAAGGATGTTAAAGATGATTGTCATCCTGTGGCTAAGAATACTTAGAATGTTTATTTTTGACAATTAATAAAAGGGTGCTTACATTTACTAGTATATTTCCCAAATTTATTTTTAAAGCAAAGTTTTCTGCTTTGATAAAGATTCCCTATTTAAAAAAAGAAAAGCACGAATTGGATAAAAATGGTGAAGGTATTAAGAAGGACAAATTGGTCATTATAAAAAAGTCACTAGTGTCAGGTACAGTTTAGGGTATACAATAATTGTAAATATTAGGGAATATTACAATAACTATGTATGGGGCCAGGTAGATAAGAGTAATAACAGACAGAATACTTTGTAAAGTATATGATTGTCTAACCAGTATGCTATACAGCTGAAACTAATACAAAATAATATTGAATATAAGCTATAATTAAATAATAAATTTTTTTAGATGTGAAATTTCATAAAGCTTGCATTTTAGTTTAAGAAGCTAAAATAAGATAACACTTTAATCCAATTTGAATGTAGTGACCAAGGAAGAAGATTTTATTTTACTTGCATAGATATATCAATTACTTATCAAAATCAAAATAAAAAATACATGTTCAATAACCACACACAAAAAAAACAACTTTCTGACATTGTCCTCTGAGATGGGCTTACCAGAAGACTAACCAGGAGGCACTTTTGTTCCAGTCATGCAGGAAAAAAACATCTAAAAATTCTTACCCCTATTAACCTCCCAACTTCCAACAATCAGGCTGGCAATTTACTGTTTTTAACCCCGGGCTTATCTTAACCGCATAGGTTTTGGCATGTGGGCAAGGGTGCATAATTTCAGAAAGAATATTGACTCAAACATAAAGCAGCCACAAATCATTTTATAAGCAATTAAGTAAAATAAATAGTGATGTAATGTTTATCATGCAAACATGGAAGAACAAAGCCCATAAAAAACACAAATGGCAAACAAAGAGAATGCAGAAGAGTCACAGGTTTAGCAAGGGAAGAGCCAGTTATTCTTTGAGCAAAGGGCAGGTGGTGTGATGCCGAGAGGTCAATGACAGGGCCTGCCAGTGTGGCAGAGGGAGTTTCTGACAAGTTGCTTACGAAGTGGCCAGATGTGGTCGGAAAGAGCTGCTGGAGTTGGTCCCAGGGGAGCCCGATGGGTGAGAAAAAGTGGTGGACAGGTGTAGGAAGTGGTTATAGGGTTAAGCCTCAGACTCACCTGCCGGCAAAGTCGCAAACAAGTCCCAGCTTAGAGGGCACAGTCCTCTAAGCTTAATTAAGCTTGATCTTGTGACTGCTCCCTAGATCTTTCGTGAGCAGCTAGTGGGCTATGGCAGTGTTTTTCAACCTTTTTTGGGCAAAGGCACACCTGTTTCATGAAAAAAATCACGAGGCACACCACCATTAGAAAATGTTAAAAAATTTAACTCTGTGCCTATATTGACTATATATAAAGTAATTCTCTTGAATAGGAATCAAATAAACACAAAGAAAGTATTTTATAATTACTTTATTATGAAATATTAAGTAAACAAAATAGTGAAAAATTATAAAATTCTTGTCTTGTCTGCACCTACGGCACACCAGGCAACATAGTGTGCCGCGGAACAGCGGTTGAAAAACGCTGGGCTATGGGAAGGGCAGCAAGTGCTGCCAAAACAAGTGAAACTTACAAGAACATTGTAAACTACCTCGTTTGTCCCTGACTATAAAATAAAACATCAGCTTTGCGGTCCAGATCAGTTCTGTGGCCTCAGGCAGGCACAGAAGATACCTAGATCCAGATTTTTCTCTTTGTCTATCATTTCTTCATCCTTCGTTGCCCCAGCTCAGGCTTGCCGAACCTTGGTTGTGCTGGCTCAGCACGGACAGGAGCTGTGCTAAGGGCTCAGGAACTGGGGAACAGGTCAGGGAAAGGAGTGCAAGCAAGATGAGCGAAGGCTGGTTACAAGACAGTTAGTATGAATACAGGCAAGGATATCAAGAATCGCCAAACACAAGGCATGGGCTCAGCAGAATGATGAAGGCCTCTTGTATTTTGCAAGGCCGGGTTGGCTACGTTAGCGCGCTTTCTACATTTATGTTTTAAGGAAAATTGGTTGCCGAAGAATTGTTATTAACTTCTTCAAAGGACATTGATTGGTTTCTTTAAGAGACTTCTTTGGTGTGTTAATACTATACTTTTTTTTCATCTAACTTTTAAACCTTGAAACTTCCAATGACAGAAATGTAGATGTGCTTCTCAATATTATTTTTAATTGTTTCTGCCTGTCCTTACAGCATATGGCAAGCCTTATACAGTAATACTGTTGTAAATTCTGCTTGCCAGGTTGTGGTTGGCAGAATTGTACAAATGGTCCCCCAAGATTCTACAACTCCTAGTCCTCAGAACCTGTGAAGTGGCGTATTATGTGGCATAGCTAATTTTTTTTAAAAGGAGCTCATCCATGTAGGTCTAATCTAACCATACAAACCCTTAAAAACAGAGCATTCCCCTGCTAGTGGCAGAAGAAGAAGTCAAAGAGTCAAGACACAAGGATTTCACTTGTTATGGGTGGATCAAGATGAAAGGGCAGTGAGATGCGGAGTGTGGCTGGTGAATGGAAATTGAGTAGCTTTGCACCGACAGCCAGCAAGGAGCTGTGTTCACCCAACAGTGAGCAGATTCCTCCCCAGGGCCTCCCAGATAAGGGCTCACCCAGCTGACACTTTGACTTTGGCCTTATGGAACCTAAACAGAGGATCCAGCCAAGACCACAGGAGTTCTGGCCTACATCTGGGAGATAATAAATGGGTGTTGTAAGTTGGTACGTTGATGGTAACTTGTCACACAGCAAGAGATAAGGATGCTATCTGTATGTCTATGCAAACAGAACTCCTGGCTGAGTGATGGAATAAATAAACCTCATCTAAATGTTTACTCTCCATTGCCATGAATCTGTGGCTTTATCTGAAGTCACATGTTCTATAGCGTACATTCTACTTTCCCGGGCACAGGAATATGATGAGGCCTCGGTGTGCTCCCCTCAGTTAGCCCGGAATGAATGATGCTGCATTTCGTTGCGTGTCAGCTGGTGCAGGAGACAGCTCCGCAGGTGCTGAAGTGGGGTTCACCTGATGCCCTGTGCAGTGAAATCCCAAACTAATATTTGCCTCGACTCTCCCTCACTCCTGGGAATTCTTTTCATTTCCTGGAAGAAGATATAAAAACCAAAATACGTCGCATGCTGTTAAAGATGGAGGTGTTGAGGATGGAAACAATACAAACCCTTCACTGTAACATCAGGCGGGTTTTCAAGAGGTTGCAGGGGATGTGGCATTAACTGCTAATGCACGTGGACTGCTGCTCTGTTCCACAGAGAATGCGCGGCTTGCACACTGGTGACGAAGCGGCCATCTGGATGCATCTCAGAGCCCGGGAGAGGCTGGCAAGCTAAATTAGAAAGGCTGCCCCATCTTCCCTCTAGAACTGGAGCCGTGAGTGCCTCCTGATCAAGCCTTGATCTAGAACAGAAAAATGATCTGCTTTATGTCTTAGTAAGAGGTGGACAAAGAAGCAAAAGCCCAAGCAAAGGCCTGTCTTCGGTCCTGATAAATTAATAGTGTGACATTACCCTTAAATCTGCTTGGACGGGCCCAACCCCACCTTGGCAGAACGAGATTGGAGCAATCTTGAGTTCCAGTTCCTGCTTTTTTCTTTTCTTTTCTTCCTTTCTCCCTTCCTTCCTTCCTTCCTTCCTTCCTTCCTTCCTTCCTTCCTTCCTTCCTTTTGTTGCAAAAAGCTTTATTATTTCATTTGGTCCGATGAATGGGAGAGGGCTCAGGGTGGTTAAAGGAATGGCGAGCAGTTTTGGGGAGAGGCTCAGGTAAAAGCCAGATGCCAGGGGATGCAGAGGGGCCCCTCAAAGGCCTCTGGGCTCCAAAGGCTCCTGGTCGCAGTTGAGGTTGAGGGTGAGTCTTTGGAAGATACTCGCCCAGCCCAGCCTGGGGGCCGGCCAGCCTGCAGAGGTGAGTCAGGTGTCGCACATCTTCTACATGAGTTTCACCACCTTACCCCGGAAGTGGTTCTGCAGGAGTCACAGGATGAGGGCCTGTGCGGGCAGAACCCAGGGCCTGTAGCTCCCAAAGGGCTGGTTCAGGCCCCTCTCCAAGGCCGGGCGGCTTCCATGGCCCTGAGTTTTGCCCACTCATCCTGGGAAGCTTCAGCTCATCCTGGAAGAGAATGCGGCCTTAGTGCTGGTTTTGCAACTTTAAGAGCTGCTTAGCACCCTCGTGCTTCTTCTCTGCCAACTCACAGAAGAAGCAGCCCCAGCCCTCGAGAGCCACATTATCAGGTTGAATAGAAGCCTGAAGAGAGGTAGGTGTGTGTGTGAGGGGGGAAGGGGGTGCAGGTGGCCAGGCGGGTGACCACAGCCTCCACCTGGGTGGAATAATTCTGACGCATTTGGGAGTTCATGGCTGTTCGGCAATAAGGAGTTAAGGTAGAAAAAAACTGGTGTGTTGGCTGGTCCCGGAGGTGGTTCTGAGGTGGTGACTGGATAAGATGCAGGATGGAAGAAGGGGTGTCCCTGAGTCTATTCTGTCCAAACACTATTGAAGCAACAGAACAGATTCTGAACCACTGAGAGCACGGCTTGCTCTTTTCTTATCCTATATAATAAAAGGGTAATATGCAAATTGACCCTAAAGGCAGAATGACCAGGAATGACCAGTTGCTATGATGTGCACTGACCACCAAGGGGCAGACGCTTAACACAGGAGCTGCCCCCTGGTGGTCAGTGTTCTCCCATGGGGGAGGGGGAGCGGTTCCACTCAGCCACAAGCTGGGCTGATGGCTGTGAATGCAGCAGCAGTGGCAGGGAGCAGGCCTAAGCTGGCAGGTGGACATCCCCTGAGGGGTCTTGGACTGCAAGAGGGCACAGGCCTGGCTGAAGGACACCTTCCCCCCACCGAGTGCATGAATTTTCATGCACTGGGCCTCTAGTTAGACTATAAAAATGTTCTCATTTCAAAAATGGGGAAAGTAATACTTGCCTTATAGGGCCAACATGACGGCTAAATGGGAGGCACATAGAAGGCCTTTAGCACTATGCCCTGAAGTTGTAAGGGCTCCGTGGAACTCTTATTGGAGTTGTTTTTCCTTCCAGTCTCTGGAGAAGCACACGGTTGTGTGCCTGCAGCACACTGGTTACTCCTCGACATGGCTCCTGAAGTTTACAACTCAGTGCTTCTAGCTTCCAGTTAGCAGTGGCTGAGCAGCCTGAGAGTGGCAGGACCCTCTGAAGTTGAGGAGTTGTTCACTTGGTTAAAATGTCCACTACTTTAAGGGCAGATAAATGTGTGCTAATCTGTGTACATAAATCTATATTTGGAAGTACACACCTATTTGCCAATCATTCTCAATAGGTGATATGGAGACGTATGGAAGCCTATATCATCCTTTAGCAGAATTTTGTAGGTAACTACCATATTTTCTTTTTACAATACATTTTTATTGATTTTTAGAAAGAGAGGAAGGGAGAGGGAGAGAGCAAGAAACATCAATATGAGAAAGAAATGGATCGCTGCCTCTCCCACATGCCCCCACCTGGCAATCAAGTCCACAGTGTGGGCATGTGCTTGGACTGGGAATCGAACCAGTGACCTTTCAGTGCACAGGATGACCTTCATCTAACTGAGGCACACCAGCCAGGGTGGTAACTTCTGTCTTTAACAGATTTCATAGTTTATAATGGCTCTTCCATAGCCATTATTATAGCAATTATGTTATGTTATAATACAGCATCATCATCATCATTATTATTATTATCCTCATTATATGAATGATGACATTATAATTCAGGAATGCAAAGTGACTTGCCTAAAGTTTTCTTTAAATTCCTAGACAATAAGATTATTATTTTTCTTACACATCTTTATTAAGGACAACTTATTTCCAAGGAATTATTAATATGTTCAATCAAGAAAAAACATTAATATTTTTATTCCACCAAGAAACCAAAATAGAGGTTATCACTGCAAGATCCAATGATTTAAAACAATCTAAATTAGTTAGCAAGACAGGTAAAGTAAGAAAGCTACAAACCTTCAGCATGTTTTGTTTGTAAGAATATAGTTGAGGAATGGAGTGACATGATATTTGTGATATTTAGGTAGAGGTAGAAACTTGCAATGCATTTTCTAGGCTTCTCTATTTCTCCCTGAGTCATTTATGATATAAATCTTTAGAGAGAGACATGTTTTGAAGTTTAGTTTTATTTCAAATTGTATAACTGTGGTCAAAGAACAATAAACTTTTCACCTGTAAATTAAAAAAGTTGACCAAACTTCTGGAGTCACATTCATTTAGAAGCTTGTCTATAACAGCTCCACGTTTCAGTTTTGAAATCACTTCTATACGAAAATGTCTCATCCATTTTTCTTCCTCTGTCCACATTTTGAAACAGGCAGGATCTTGGTAATAAAACCACTCAGGCCTGGCAGGTGTGGTTCAGTGGTTGAGCATCAACCCATGAATCAAGAATTCATGTGTTCAATTCCCAGTCAGGGCACATGCTTGTGTTTCAGGCTTAATTCCCAGTGGGGGCTGTGCAGGAGGCAGCCAATTGAGGTTCCTATCTCTCTATCTCTCTCTCAAAATCAATAAAAAATATTTTAAGAAAACCACTCAGGGCAATGTTTTTATTAACTAGAGACTCAAGGCACAAAATTCATGCAAGAGTAGGCCTTTCTTCCCCTGGCTCCTGGCACCAGTTTCTCTCTGGCACCCAGGACCTGGGCTTCCCTCACCACCTTGGCTTCATAAGGAAGGTCGTCTGGTCTAATTAGCATATTATGCTTTTGTTATTATTATAGTGGGGGGAAAGAAGTCATAAACTGACACCTGGAGAATGTATTTGAGGTAAGGGCAAGCATACTTTTTTCTTGGTGATACTGTGAGAAATTATAGACTGCTTTCAGTGTTTCCCAAACTTTTGACATATGTGTACCCCTTGTATAATTTTCATAACGCTGAGTACCCCTCGTACTCATGAGAACGTAGAATTTGGCACAGCTAAGCACGGTGCAGTGCATATCCCCACCAAACTCCAGTGCAACGCTTACCCCCACCAAACTCTTCTCATACTCCTGGGGGTACGCGTACCACACTTTGGGAAACCCTGGTTTATGTGATCCAAATATTGGGCATGTCCTTCCCCACCAAGTACTCAGATGTTGCTTTTCCTCCAATAGGCACCTCCTTAGTTGCTGCCCAGGCATTGGTCACCAAAGCACACGGCCTTAGGAGGTGCCTGTACCAGTAACTTGCCATCGTTAGCTTTGCTTTAACATGCATTTATATTTCTGTAAGAACAGTATCTCTACACGTTGACCCCTGGTTCAATTTGGAATGCTGCTGCTCAAACTGTGCCCGTGGACTTCTGCCTTGAGGTGGTGAGGTTCGTGTACTCTGACACAATCAATAAAATGGAAAGGAATCTATCATCTGGGGCAAAGCACAGGTCTTGTAAGATAAGCACAGAAGTAACCACGAACCAGGGGAAACCAGGATGTTCTTTCCCCCCAAGTTGGGGAGTCATAGGGAGCAATTCCAGAACATTCTGATTGGTAGTATAAAATGAAAACACAGAGGAGGCTGCCGCTGGGGAAGGCACGCCGGGAGACATGCCCAGGTCCTTGGGAAAGGAAAGGAGGACCTGAGCCAGCAGTGGACATTCTGCTCCTTAGTCTCTACCTCTGTTTGTTGTTTGTTCTTGGGTTATTAGAGCTCCCGAGGTAATGCAAGGTGCTGGTCCTTGTCTTGTGATTAGGAGAAGAAATGTATGACGTACCAGGCACTGTTTGGGGCTGATGAGGACTGGTGAGCTGCCTGACCAGTGCTAAATGTCAGGCAGGAGCTCTGAGCATTTAATGAGACAGGAGCAGGAGGCCAGGGCACGCCCAAGTGGACTGAAGGTCAGGGAGCGCGTCATTGACTTCTCCAGACCAGCCCACGCATAACCAGCTGTGAAATGGGAGTTTTCCTGTTGTGTTCCTGGGGGATTATAGGCACATCCCATTCTACACTTAGAGTTACTTCACCTGGTGGGCCAGCTGCCTCCCCCCAGAGTGGTGCTAAGAACTGGCCCTATAACCACCCCCCTTTCCTGCTGCCCCAACATAGTCCTCCCCAAGTTAATAAGGAATGGCGCGGTTAGAAGACAAAATGCTGCCTTTATAAAGGTGCTGTTCTGATGAGGAGAAACTATTCTTTACTCATTGATACATTGTCACCTCCCAAGACAAAGAAGGGAAATCCCAAAATAATTGCCATGAATGTTTGCAAGGGTGGGGTGAAGGTGGGGGAGGGTGGGTGGGTGGGGTTGGTATGGGAGGATGTGCCTGATCTCTCTGCCCTCCCCACCCCCACAGAGTCAGAAACCAAGGATATATCTTCTTTGAAATTTGAGGCCATGGGACCTGCTCAGTGCTGGTTGCTGCCAGGACACGGAGAAAGGTCAGCAGAGCCAGGCTGGACGAACAGGTTGCACAGGCTCAGCAGTGCTCCCACCACTTAGGGTGACAGGGAGGTGAGAGTTGAGTGGGGTGGGGCTAAGCTATTTTCTGGGAAGAGGAATTCTCTGAATCAAGAGGCTGTGGGGCTGCCCAGCTGGCATGGCTCAGTGGTTGAGCGATGGCCTATTCATCAGGAGATCATGGGTTCGATTCCCAGTCAGGGCACATACCTGTGTTGTGAGCTCCTAACCCAAGAGAAGTGTGCAGGAGGCAGCCAATCAATGATTCTTTCTCATCATTGATGTTTCTATCTCTCTCCCGCTCCCTTCCTCTCTGAAATAAATAAAAATATATTATTAAAAAAAAAGTGGGACTAATGGCCAGTGTTGGGAGCTAAGGGTGGGTAGAGTGGTCTGGCCATGGTCCTCCAAACCCAGAAACTTTGCAGCGGGAAGGCTGTTTCCAGACCCCCTGACACACAGACAGTAATGAGCCAGTTGCTCTAAGTCAGAGAGAATCATAGTCTTGCCCAGCCCAGGAAGGAAGCATTGGCCCCATTCATTTCTTGGCATTCTCTCTGCTCCACGGGAGGAGCCACTGGAGGAGGAAAGGGAGATTGGAACACTCTCCTGATGACCCTGGTCTCACCCCTCACCTTCTCATACAATAAGCCCAGGCCCAGTCAGGAGAGAAAAGGAACCCATTTGAGTGTCTCTAAAAAAAAATTTTATTGTTGAAATTATTACATAGGTTCCCCCTCCCCCCATTGACCTCTTCCAGTTCCCTCCCTGCCCCTCTTCCCCCCCCCCCCAGGCCCTCACCACCCCGTTGTCTGTGTCCATGGGTTATGCATATAAAGTTCATTGGTTGATCTCCTTCTACCCACCCACCCTCCCCTATTTGAATCCAGCAACATCGAAGTTTTAAAACGAATGGTACTGTGAATTAAACACTGGAGTTGGACTGTTCTAAGAAGCACAAGTGCCTGAAATGTTGTAAGAGAGCTGAACAGCAAGGGAGCAAAGGAGAGCATCAACAGAAATATTGGAGGCAGTTACTTATCGGAGGAGGTGAGATGTGTTGTGTGTGCACAGAATAAATTGAGGCTCCTCGGTCAGCTGCGGTCAGTGTAACCCGGCAGACTCAGGAGTGTAAGAACACAGCACACCAGGACAAATAATGCTCCTGAGAAGGGAGGGAGAGAAGGGAAAAAAGAAAGGAAATAGATGGGGGTTGGAGGCAGGGAATACAACCCTTTATCTACATCTAGTAGCACGGAGGGCTGTTGAAGCGTTGGTGTTAGGCCTGAGGAGGTGCCCTTGCTGGCACCTGATTGGAGAGGGGGTTCTTAAGCCTGTTGTGCTTCACCTAATCATTGCATAATGAGCAAAACCAATGGCTGCTCCCTCTCATAACGGTCATTTAAGTGACTTTCTCTAGATTGAGCTCGCATAGTTCCTTTCATCATCAAAATTTTGTATCCTTTTTTTTTATCCTCCTTGCTTTCTGAAATGTGGTTCTTTTGGCCTTTTTTTTTTTTTTTTTTTTTTTTTTTTTTTTTTTTAAATACGTATCTTAAACAGGAATCATTTTTTTGCACAAAAGTAATTGTTTGGTTTCATGCCTTGAATGAAAGAAGCAGCAATTAAATCAATACTACTGAACACATTTGCAAGAGAAAAGAATTTTTAAATATGTTTTCCCAGGCACACAAGTAGGTGAGCAGCCAGAATAGATTATTCCTCCCATTTCTGGAAAACAGAATAGGATTAGATTCTTTCCACTCAAGCAGAAAGAGTGTCACTCTTTACACTGGGTCTGCCCCAAATGTCTGTTGTTATTTGGACAAAGTGCTGTCACTGAGATTGCCTGCTTTTAATTTAAAAATTTTTTCTCTTCTTTTGAGCAAGGACATTTTATCTTCCTTCCTTCCTTCCTTCCTTCCTTCCTTCCTTCCTTCCTTCCTACCTGGCTAAATGTAACATTGAGTTGCCAAAACAAGTTACATTTAAGTCCAGAGAATTTTACTGGGACAATCAACATAGATGGCTGCTGCCATCAGTTTGAAAGACCAGAAACATGTCAACTTGAATGCTGGGAGGAACTTTCTGGAAGAATATACATTTTACTCCCACATGATTTTGATTTTGTAGGCGACCATAACTTCTGGAATTTCTAATAAAGAAGAAAAAGAGTGTTGTTTTTAGTTGGTGCTTTTAGAAGAAACAATACTATGTGTTCTGGCAGCATGAACTCTTAAAGGCTGTGCAGGTGCCTCGTAAATACCGGCCTCACTCATGTCAGGGACACATTTATTGGTTTGATACTATTAATAACACAGGCTTTTACTAGCCGGTGTGACACCATCAGAGAGCTTACATCAGGCACACTTGAAAAATAAAGCAATGAGGCATATGCGTGGCTGTGGGTTAGTGGATATTCATAAATCCCAGAGTTTTTTTTTTTCATGCTCAACAATCTTAAATGCAATGATGAAAGTCGATTTCCAAAAGTCGATTTGCCTGAGAATGAGCTATGTCTCCACAGTCTTTCTCCCATTTTACAGAAGAAAGTCATACTTACATATATACACACCAGATCCTATTAGACATACGATGTCTGCTGTGTGGTAAAACTTGCAATAGATATGGGAGTACTTTACTGATATCATTATTTTTGTCTAGAAACTCCATGTGGCTGGCACCTAGCAAGAGCAAAGTCAAGTCAGTCATATCCTGTCTTGGCCAAGATTTCGTACACTGTTGGATGTCAGAATCTCATAGGAAAAAGGCTCCAAACACAAAAGGCAGAGACCCCACTTATTCTTAAATGCATCCCCATTTGAGAGTCATTGCTTTAGAAGGTAATTCTCGAGCACTGGTGCACCCAGGGGCGAGAGGGAAGTTTATTATGAAGCAATCATCTGGGGGTTCTTGTATTAAAAATAGGTCCAGGGATGCCCTCTAGGCCTCCTGTTCCTGGAGGTGTGGCTTCAGGTATATGTTTGTCCATTCTGAGTTGTCTGAGTGATAATGATACATAGCTGGGTTGGGAAAAACAGTAAGTTTGGGGGGAAAGTAGAGTGGTCATGGAACAAAGCTACAACTACAAGGGTTGAAAACAGGGATGATTCCTACACAAGAAACTCTGAGTATTTCTTCTTCTTCTCCTTCTTCTCTTCCTCCTCCTCCTCCTCCTCCTCCTCCTCCTTCTCCTCCTCCTCCTCCTTCTTCTTCTTCCTCCTCCTCCTCCTCCTCCTCATCCTCCTCCTTCTCCTCCTCTTCCTCCTCCTCCTCCTTCTCCTCCTCTTCCTCCTCTTCTTCTTCCTCCTCCTCCTCCTCCTCTTCTTCTTCCTCCTTCTTCCACTATTGAATTCTTAAGGGCCTGATAGGGCAGGATGTACCTTCTCCACATCTGGAAAAATTGAGACTAAGAGTGAATGCAACTCTGTTGCCTGGTGGCAATGCAACTCTGTTGCCTGGTGGCAAACGTAGCCTACTAGTTCTGTATTCATGAACCTTATCCCTTCTGAACAGGAGTCAACTGGGGGGTGAGGGGGAGG
This sequence comes from Pipistrellus hanaki, assembly GCF_964339955.1. Classification (NCBI taxonomy): domain Eukaryota; kingdom Metazoa; phylum Chordata; class Mammalia; order Chiroptera; family Vespertilionidae; genus Pipistrellus; species Pipistrellus hanaki. Next base: position 157,803,012 of record NC_140505.1, read on the forward strand.
CACTTGCTAGACTTGTATTGCTACTAGAAGTCTAGACCTGCACAGTGGCCAAATCTAATGTTCCTTCTAAAGGTGGAAAAGTTTGGATATAAATGGAGAGAAGGGAAAATAATAGCTATGGGTAGAGGGATGAATAAATGGGTTATGTAATGAGGGAAATACAATACTACATTAACATCTTGAAAGAGGCTCAGAGAAAGAGATGATACTGTCCCTTAGCTCAGTTTATCAGATGCTTGAAAGGGTGAAGGCTTTCTCTGCTCCTGCTGTGGGAAGCAGACAAAAACAGAAGCCTGCAGACAGGAGCAGCCTCTCCCAGAGGACACTTTCATATGATGTAAGGATGGTGGACGGGGTGGTTATTAATGACTGGATGGGACTGTAGAAATGTGTCAGTAGCTTTTGACCTTTATGGTTGCTTTGTTATTAGAGATCTGTGTTCAATGACAAGGGGTGGACTCCATACTGTGATTTATGATAAATACATAGTTGGTCTTTGTCCCCATGTCTGGGGCAGAGCTCCTAGAACCATTGGCATTTTGTAAATAAAACAAGTGATAAAGGTATCTTGATATTCATAACAAACTCCTTTCAACCACACCTGAGTTTATGTTAATAAAGAGACTTTGGGGAAAGCACCTAAGGGTGGGGGCTGATTGCCAGGGGAACTGAATGTATGATTATAGGGTTGAAACTTTCAGTCCCTCTTTCCTGACCTTGGGGAGGGATAAGGGGCTGGAGGTGAAAACAGTCACTAATAGCCATTGATTTAATCAGTCATGCCTACCGAATGAAGCCTCCATTAAAGCCCAAGAGGACAGGGTATGAAGAGCCTGCCTGTTGGTGAACATGTGGAGATTGGATGGAATGGTGCATAGAAGCTCTGCACCTCTTCCCACACACCTTACCCCATGCCTCTCTCCCATTTGGCTATTCTTAGTTATATCCTACCAGAGGCCCAGTGCACAAAATTTGTGCATAGGTGCAGTCCCTAGGCCTGGATGGTGATCAAAGCATGAGTGTCTGGCATGGAAGGGCAGGTCCCAGGTGACCTTTGGGCCCCCAGGCCCCTGTACATCCCCTTCCGCCTGAGTCATCAGGCCCCTGCCCAGCTCCCTCAGTGCTTGGGAGCCAGGTGGTGGCCCTGCCCCCGCTCGTCTCTGCTGGTCACCGTCTCAGGGGCCATTGGCAGGGCGATCAGGCCCCACTCGTACCTGCTTAGCCTGGTGCCACCACTCACCTGCTTCACCATCCTGCTGCAGTCCCGCTCTTGTAGGGGCCCATCAGGGCCAGCAGCGTCTCCATTACTGCCTGCTTTCAGCTCCATATGGCCGATGCCCACCATATTCTGTTCCCCCTCCTCCCCCCCATGATGGTCAGCATGTGTCATAGCCAGCGGTCGAACTCCCAGCAGAACTCCAGGCAAGGGGACAATTTGCATAGTAAGCTTTTATTATATAGGATTATATAGGATTGTATAATAAGCCAGTTCTGTGAGCTACTCTAGTAAATTGATCAGAACTGAGGAAAGTGTTGTGGGAATATCCTATCTATAGCTGCTTGGTCAGAAGCACAGGTGACACCCTGGACTTGCAATTGGCATCTGAAGTGTGTGTGTGCACATGTGTGTGGCGTGTGTGTGTGTGTGTGTGTGTGTGTCAAACTTGTGGGACTGTGGAATCTGATGCTATCTCCAGGTGGACAGTGTCAAGATTAAATTGAATTGTAGGACACCCAGCTGGGAAATTGCTTGTTGTGGGGGAGAAATCTATTGTACACATTGGAATTGGTGTCAGAATTGGACTTAGAAGCAGAACTATGAATGTTCACTAGCTCTGTTAAGGCCCTTAAAGAGAAACTCTTTCCCCTTTGTCAGTGATATAGTTGATTAATACCTGGCCTCCTTCCCACTCTTATCCTCCAATACATGCCCTCCCAGATTCTCTGCCATAAAAACAGTATTTTTAAAAATTCTTTATAGCCTAGTTGGTGTGGCGCAGTGGTTGAGCATCAACCTAATTTTGGGAGGTCATGGTTCAAGTCCCAGTCAGGGCACATGTCCCAGTTGCAGCTCAATCCCCATTGTGGGGTATGCAGGAGGCAGCAGATCAATGATTCTCTCTCATCACTGATGTTTCTATGTTTCTCTACTTCTCCTTTCCTTTCTGAAATCAATAAAAAAATATATTAAAAGAATAATTTCATTTAAAAAATTCTTTATAGATATACTATTTCCTTAAAAATGAAATTAGGAATTTTGTTAATTACAGAAACTCTTCCAGGAATCTTCCCTCACTTCACATTTCTCTGGCCTTCCATACCCCAGTAGAAACTTTCCTTGTGTACTTGCTACTTGTACAGAAATGATGTGTTATGTGTTGGTGGTTCCTGCAAGACTGCAGGCTGCACCAGATATGGACATGGTTTTACTCATTTCTATATCCTCGAGCAGCAAATGGTAGATAGTGGGTATTAATAAATACCTACTAAGCAAAATCACATTGCTTTTTAGGAACACATGAAAGAAACTTAAGAAGATAAACATTCTTTGTGAAGCAAAAAACAGTTATGAGCCCTCTTGGAAAGGAAATGCTCATCTAATAAGCTATAAAAACTGATAAGCTTTCATGAACTTGCATTTGTACTTAATTCCTAAAGGAATTGATTTAGTTTGTGTTCCTTTAGTAAAACATTTCCGTTATCCATGACCTTAGATCAATCACTTATGTGTGTCTGTATGTGCCTTTTAAAAATAAACATCAGAGAATAGACCTTATATAGGATATACTAGACAGCAATATTATCTACGATGATCATCATAAAGACAATTTGGCGCTAAACCCCATAACTCAAAATAAAGAATTTTTGGTAAAGATTATATCATTTGTTAAAATGCACTGAAGGGAAGAGAAATGGGCTAAATAAAAGACAGTGAACTTATTAAAAATTTTATCCAAACAACTGGTGTAAAATTATATAAAAAAGTTGTTAGTCTGATGACCTGAGAAATTCCCTTTGTGGAATATTACTATGAAATGAATGATTTTCAAGAGTGATTTATGAAAATATGTTTTGTCCTTGTATAATTATACTCTGTATAGTCAAAACTGTAGAAGTTATTGGTAGATGTTATATCATGCCTTTCCTTGGAGAATTCAAAAACCTCTGTATCTGATGGATTCTATAAGAGCTTTGGCTTAGAACAGAGCGTCTCTTAAGTTTTCTTTCCATCCTCAGACTCTGTGGTAGTGGCTGTATCTTTCCTGTTGGATCAGAATAAATTTAATTCAATAGTAAATCTATGTTTATAAATAGAGAAAATGCTGCATTTTGGCGATGTTGATACAGTTATTTCAGGCTCCTGGGTTTCAGATTGCTCTGGAACTGAATCCTATAGAAATTAGAGTGTGCAAATGAAGTTGTTGAATTGTTGGAACTTGTTCTTATGATATTAAAATTCATCTTATCAGGGAAGAGATGCTGAATGTTAAGTCAGGAGATAAATTCTCAGATGGGTGTTAGATTTCATGTTATAACAGCAAAAATCATCATTTAGTGTCAGTGAATTTGACTGGGAACTTCTTATGATAAAACAAGGTTTTCTCTTTCCCATCTTCCCTTCTTTTTTAATCTAGAGGTTACCTTGTTAGATCTTACTTGGGTTATATTTTCACGCTGCTCCTGGTAGGAACTCATGAAAAAATAGTGGAATTGCTGAGTCAGTCATAGTGTGAAAAAGTTCAATTATCTCACTTGTATTTATGAAGGGGAAGAGCAAAAAGAAAGAAAAGAGATAGTATGAAAACACTGCCTTTTTAAACACGGGGGATACTCTTAAAAATGGCTAGAGTGTTAGCCTAGGAGACTGAAGGCCCCCTTTATTCCCTGAAGAGGCATGGAGGGGTTATCTCTGCTCACTGGTGACTCATCCTGCTGAGCTGGAAGGTTGCCCACAGAGGAGAGGTAATTTGGTTTCTATTGATAGGATGGCTCAGTTTTCTCCTTCAGTTTCCTCACAAAGGTGCTAATTAGAGGAAATTGTCAAGGTGTTATTTCTTCACTTTAACATCTGTTACCCATGAGCTGGACACAAAACACTAAGCCGTTTCATAGAAGCAGCCAGGGGAATGGATGGCAGTGGTTTTGAGTCACTGTCATCATAAGTTAAAGTATAAACTAGTGGCCTGGGTTTGAGATAATCAGAACCTCATAAACCTGTGAACTTCTCATGTCCAGGTAAATAAACTGTCATGCTAAGATTAGAAACAATAGTAGCCAACACTTTAAAAAAAAAAAAAAAAAAAAAGGAGCTTTTGCACAAAAAAGAGATGAGGAAATATTACATACATGTTTACATTTTTTTCTTAGAAATCTGATTAATATTTATGCCTGGCATTGTTCTAAGCACTTTTACATGTGTTAACTCATTTAATCCTCACAGCAACCAAAGATATAAGGTAGATAATATCCTTCCCCTTTTACAGAGGCCAAACAAGTGTGCAAAGGCAAGGAAACTGAGCCATGAGTGCTTAAGTAACAAGTGAGTGAGTGGTAAGTCTAAGATTATACCACAAGCAGTCTTACAACTAAAAATAAAGTATCTATATGTTTATGCCAATACACAGAGAGAAAAATTCAGGATATATTATCCTGTATAATAAAAGCATAGTATGCAAATTGGGTGGGGCCAGCCGGGGGAAGTATCCAGCTGGCAGCCACTAGGGACCTTACCAGTATATAATGGGACTAGCTTGAGTACATCATTCCAGTTTTGCCTAGCAAGAAAACATTGAGAGCTTGGAATTAAAAACTCCCAGAATATAGTACTATGATACTTTAATACTTGCAAGAGTCTTACCTATTCTTGTGTTCCCCACAACTCCTCACCCCACATTTTATTTTTATTTTATTTTTATTTATTTAAATATATTTTATTGATTTTGTACAGAGAGGAAGGGAGAGAGAGAGTTAGAAACATCGATGAGAGAGAGCCATCGATCAGCTGCCTCTTGCACACCCCCTATTGGGGATATGCCCGCAACCAAGGTACATGCCCTTGACCGGAATCGAACCCGGGACCCTTCAGCCCCCAAACGGGCGCTCTATCCATTGAGCCAAACCGGTTTTGGCCTCACCCCACATTTTATATGACTTCAAATGTGAATAGTAATCTGAATATTCAAACCAGGATCTAGTGGAGAAGCCACAATAAAAGGTTAAAACCAATGCTTGCTTCCATAGTACATTGCTTGTGAGGAGCTACCAAACATCTAAGAGAAGTCGTCAGATAATGCTCTTCAGATGATCTCTTTCCCACTATGTCAAACTAATATATAAAAACCTTGGATCCGTCACATCCACAACAACCAGAGACTCCACCTAAGGCCCAGGTTGCATATGCAGCAGGCTCTGGTGGGTGGGGACTTGGGGCAGTAGAGGTGGAGCTGGCACTCACACTCACTCACAACTGCACACACGCGTAGACACACACAGCGCCTACCAACTCACAGCCTTTTCTCCCTTTCTTTCCCTCCCTTCCAGCTCACTCTCAGAGCCTCTTTCAGAATAAGAAAACAAAACAGACTGGGCCTGAAGAGGCCTGGATGGAAGGGAGGGTGGGCAGAGGAAGGAGTGTCCCCCATTGGCCCCACCCCCTCCCAGCCAGGAAAGAGGAAGAGGGACACAGGGAGGCAGGGAGGTCTGGAGGACTACTGAGAAAAACAAAGAAGAGACAGAGACTAGGTGAGATCAGGCCAGCAGGGGAGAGCAGTTAGTGGTGATCAGGCAGGCAGGCATAGGGGTTAGGGGAAATCAGGCAGGCAGGCAGGTGAGCGGTTAGGAGCCAGCAGTCCCAGATTACGAGAAGGATGTCCTGTGGGATCAGGCCTAAACTGGCAGTCAGACATTCCCCAAGGGGTCCCTGATTGAGGAGAGTGCACGCTGAGCTGAGGAGAACCCTCCCCTCTCCCCCATGCACTGGGCCACTAGTGTTCATATAAAACCCATCAGTATTATTGTTATTATTGTGGTTTTAAACCCATATAATAAAATGCTGTTCAAACAAGGGGGCATGAAATCTAGCAACTTTTCACTAACTTTGGGAAAAAGATTGATAGAAAATCATTTGTGATACAGAAAGAAAAAAAAGTGCGCTATTTAAAAAAATATGGGCTTCAGCAAACTTGGGCAACTATAAAAATTGAAGAATTTAAGTGCTTGATAAAATTCTCCTATAATTTTATTTTAGTTCTATCTATAGGAAACTGCCCTCTGCTGTTTAACTATTTGTTAGTTTGCTGAAGATAGTAAAAACGTATAACCCTATATTTTTTGTGTCTATTTCTTTTTTAAAAAAATACTTTTAACTGATTTCAGAAAGGAAGGGAGAAGGAGAAAGAAATAGAAACATCAGTGATGTGAGAAAATCATTGATTGACTGCCTTCTGCATTCCCCTTTGTCAGGGATCGAGCCCACAACCTGGTTTATTTATTTAACCATAAATTTATTTAACCATAAATTCCTGGTTCATCCTAGTTCATAAGTTGACACTCAACCACTGTGCCTCACTGGCTGGGCAAGTGTCTATTTCCTGGCATAAGGACATCATTCCCATTGGAATCATGTTATCTATTGAATAGTAATAAAAAGGACCCTACTTAAACCTCTATGTTAACTGTGCTAAGCAGACAATTGTTCAACTTCTGAAAAATATATTTCTTTTTTCTGATTAGAAGGTCAGAAAATATCCTGCAGTATAGGTCATTTATATTATGGTTTATTCCTGCTGTTGCCGTAGATAGTTACCATAGGGATGGCCAAATCTTCTGGTCCAAATTTTATATGATAAACACAGAATACTTTTGGTGGAAGCTACATCAAAGTCATCTGTCTTTGGCATGTAACATTTTTAAGTTTAATTTTTATATTTGTTTATTTTATTTACTTATCCCACTGTAAATACTCAAGTCTCCAGCTGTTTCCGGGAGGGTTGGGTAGACTATTTGTTTAAGCTCATTGTATTAGTATGTGATGGTAGGAGGAGATGGTTTCTGCTGATTACTCAGAAACGTTTAACCTTTCTTCAAATAGACCCTAATGTTGTGTATGTATCCACGTTCCTCTATCCAGTCATGGACTTTATGGACAGCCCCAGTATAAGCCAAAAGGGATGAGTCACTGTTGGTTTGGGTATGGACATGTGATGAAATTCTGGCCAAGGAGACAAGCATTATTATTCTCATTTCACTGGACAAGTGATATGGCTCCATAAGAGCCCAAGTTTCTGACCCAAGGCCAACCACTGTCTTCCTTTTACGCATGAGAGCGCCCATGGGGAGGATGCTTATTTGTTTGTTTGTTTGCTCATTTATTTATGTATTTATTTATTTACCGTTTGTGTTGTTAATCTATTGCTGTATAACAAAGAACTCTGTTACTTGCAACACTGGGCATCTGTTATCTCACCCAGTTTCTGGTGGCCAGGAACTCAGGAGTGGCTTAATTGGTGGCCTTGACTCAGGGTTTCTCAAAGGTTGTAGTCACACTTGGCTCAGCACCAAGCTCTTTTGAGGCCATTTTCATAAACAAATAGAGAAAATAAAGAAGATACAGGAATTTGGGCTAAAGATTCTCTTAAATTTTCTGTCTTTTTATAATATCAGAAATTTCCAGATTGTAATTGGTGAGATGTTTAAGATAAAGAGATCAGTTATTACAAATTTCTGTATTTGGCATTTACCATACTATATTGCACTTATTTATAGAATATATAATAGACTATATTATTATAGGATAATGACTCTCCTTTTAGAAGAGGGGTTCTCAACACTGGCCATAAATTAGAATAATTTGGGAGCTTTAAAAAACATATTGATCCCTACTAACCCATAATTCATAGGCCCCACTCCCATTCAAGTGAATCAGAGGTTTTAGGTATAAGTTTCAAAAATCATCGTTTTTAAAAGCTTGCCAGGAGCCCGGCCAGTGTGGCTCAGTAGGTTGAGCAATATTACATGCACCAGGAGGCCATTTCCCAGTCAGGGCACATGCTCTGGTTGCTGGCTCAGTCCCCAGTGTGGGGAGTGCAGGAGACAGCTAATTAATGCTTCTCTCTCTTCAATGTTTCTATATGTTTCCTCTTCCTTCTTCTCTTTTTTAAAATAAAAAGAAAAGAAAAGAAAAACTCAATAAAAACATATTTAATTTTTTTTTCCAAAAAGTTTGCCAGGAAACTCTAATGTATAGCTAGGATTGAGAACAACTCTTCTCTTAATAAATTTTTATATTTTTGCTTTTGTTATATATATTTTTAGAAATTAAGAACTATGGATAATTCTCCTTAGGTAAATGTTATCCATACATTCACAAAAATATTTTATATGACTTCAAGAGATTGTGCATTCCTAATTTAGACTGTGAGTCTATCAATGGTAGGAACTGTTTGTTTATTTTTATTTAAATCTTCTTATATTTTTTATATGAATCTCTCTGTGTTATAACATACCTACAGAAGTGAGAAGTAAGAAGTGAGAATTTGAGTCCTGGAATAAAGATAGATATATTATATAGAGCAGTGGAATGGCATCAAGAGTCTAGAAATAAACCCATACATCTATGGCTAATTACTTTTGGACAAGGGTGCCAAGACAGTTTAGTGGGGAAAAAGTAATCTCTTTAAGAAACGATGCTGGGACAACTGGATATACATATGCAAAAGAATTAAGTTGTACCTCTACCTCACACCATATACAAAAGTTAATACAAAATAAAACAACTACCTGATATATAAGAGTTAGAACTATAAAACTCTTGGAAGAAAATATAGGCCTAAATCTCTGAGATCTTGAATTTGGCAATGTATTCATAGATATGACATCAAAAGCAGTAAAAGGAAAAGAAGGCATTTTTGCTGAATTAAAATTTAAAACTTTTGTTCATTAAAGGACATTATCAAAAAATGAGAAAAAACATTTGCACATCTTATATCAGATAAAGGTCTAATATTCAGAATATATAAAAATTTTATAATTCAATAATAAAAGACTATCTAAAACATGTACAAAGTACTTTAATAGACATTTCTCTAAAGAAGATTGACAAATGGCCAACAAACACACCTGAAAGATACTCAATATCATTGGATATTAGGGAAATGAAACTAATGGTATCATATGAGATACTATTTTACAAATAGGATTGGCATATTTTTTTTAAAAACCTACAAAATGGTGACTAACAAGTATTTATAAGTATGTGGAGAAATTAGAATCCTTGTACATTACTGATGACAATGTAAAATGGTATGTGTGGTCACAGTGGAAAATAGTTGATAATTCCTCAAAAAGGTAAAACAGAATTACCATAAGATCCAGCAACTTTACTCCTGGGAAAATACCCCAGAGTATTCATACACTTGTACATGAATCTTCATAGAAGCACTATCCACAGTAGCTAAAAGGTCGACACAACCCAAATGTCCATCCACTGACAATGGACTATGTGTATAATGGAATTATTCAGCCATAATAAGAAGTGAAGTATTGATAAAGGCCACAAAAACCTCAACGAACCTTAAAAAACATTATGCAAGTCAAAGAAGTCAGACATAAAGGCCACATATTATATGATTTCCATGTATGTCAAATGTCAGAAATAGGTAAATCTATTGAGGCAGAAGGTAGGTTGGTGGTTGCTAGAGACTGGGGAGCTGGGAATAGAAAGAGTGACTATTTAGTGGGTTAAATAATTTCTTCCGGGTTTACGAAAATGTTTTGAAACTAAATAGAGGTTGTGATTGCATAACATTGTGAATGTATGAAATGCCACTGAATTATACACTTTAAAAGGGATAATTTTATATTTAATTGAGTTTCACCTCAATTAAGAAAATAACTGAGGCAGTCCCAGGCAAACTGGGGCAAGTTGATCATCCTGTTCCTCACGTGTGAGACAATTTGTATGCAAAATAGCTGGCTCTGAGTTATTTCTTGAAACTGCTTAAAACACTTAACTGGAACACACTAAATACCCAATAAATATTAGCTAGTATTGAAAAATGAAAGTGGGAGTTTCACGCAGATTGTAAAAACATGATGTAACCTTAACTATGCCCCACGTAGTTTCTGACATGTATGCATTCTCTTCTGACACATGGTACACATTCTCTTCATGTGCTCTAAATTGACCTGACTGGCAAGTCTCATTCTCTCAAGAGGTTCAGGAATGAACTATATATCTCATCACTTCAGATCTCTGAAGATTGACTGATATGCATTAGAGGACAATGAAATTTGGCAATAACTGTTACTCGATACACTATTCCATATAAAACATTGAAATAACAATGCAACGAAAGAACCGATGTTACACAAAGAGCCACGTTTAGCTTTCTACGAGTAATCTTGTTCAGTTAATGTTTTCCCCTAGTCCAAACTTAAATATATTAGTAGGTAAACTGTGGGAGTCTCCTCAACTGTAATAGCACACAAGTCCAAGGAAAATAGCATCTCTAAATAGAATGGACTTGACTCTAAATAAAGCAAAGGTACCTTTTCAGATCATGAGCTTTGACAAATTACTTGTGTTAATGCTCACAGACTCTTAAAGTAGGCCAGGATTTATGAACAGGAGCGATGCCACTTGTTAATCTGTTGGAGAAAGCATTTTATGAGGAGGAAACTGTGTAACTATTTTTAGAGTTCTGCTCTTATTTTTAGCTCGACTGCACACAACCACGCATTCCTGGATACTAAATTAATGAGCTTCCACACATAGTCACTACTTTCCTCTGAGATGCTCAAAATGTGCTTTGCATTCAGTGAGACTCATTATAGTTCTCAGATGGTTACTGATAGACCTGGTTGAGAGGGATAATGACAGTATTTAGTTTTGTAATCTCTTCGTTTTATAAAGCAGATATTAAATGACTCAAATAGGATTGGTGATGAGGTTATTTGCAGGTGAATTTCTGCTCATTGCCACCTCTGATGACACCATCCAGAGTCAATCTATTAAAAGAGCATTAAACGGAATTCTTGATTTCAATCACTGTATCTTTCCACCACTCTGCTTCCCAGTCTTTGGTCTTATTTATGTCAGTGCCTGTTACCACTGGCCACCCAAATGCTCAAGATTGGAACCTGGGAGTCACTGTGAATTCTTCCCTTTTCTTACATCCTCACATCCACCCCATCAGCAAACCACATCTCATCATTTCTTTCCATCTCCTCTGTTCCATCCTAGTCCCAGCTGCCTACTTCTCTTACCAAGACTCCTGTAATAGCCCCTCCATGTTTGCTCTTGGCCTCCTGCAGTCCATTCTCTGACAGTCAGCTACAGCAATCTTTGCAGTGGGAACCAGCCACTGAGGGTCTATCTTACACCCTTGTTGCCCCTCAGACTCTTTCCACTGCAGGACCAGTTGTTTTCCCTCAGTATATGCTCCCCTGTCTTCCCAGGGCCAGCTCCTTCTCATCTGGCTTTGTGTAGTCCATCTAAAGTAGGTCTCCACCCCCAACACACACAACAGTAATTATTGTCTTTCAGCCCTCATTTGTTTCTTTCATAACATTTCCAATTTTATTGCTATTTGTTTATTTATTAGCTTTCCCACCTTTGGAATGAAAGCTTCATAATAATGGGGTTGCTTCTTATTGACTGTAGTGTCTCCAGCTTGGTCGGTGAGCATGATCACTGCTTATGCAATAAGTGTGCCCAATCTGGGTCTTTCCCACTTCCTTTGCCTCATCTCCCCCAACTCCAGCCCTCAAACCTCTGAAGACTCAGTAGGATCACCTAAAATGTCTGACAGAGGTTAAACTCTCTGATCTGTTTATGTAAAGATGATTTTTTAAAAATATCTAACTACCCTCCCCCAAATATACATATGTGTTTGTAGAAAAAATGAGGGTAAGGAAGAGGAGTATGGAAGTTATACTTTTTCTCTCCCAATTGGTGAAATAAAGAAATGAAAAGGTGAAAATGTTTATTGAACATAGATGTTTGGGGGCCAGGTCAAAATTTTGGAAGCAAAATATAGTTTCTAGGAATCAATTTGATTGGTATAGAGTCATTTCATGTAAATTAAACCTAATAAAATACATATTAGCATTAAACATTTGGATAAAGGCTCTAAATAAAGACCCTTTATGGTTTCTTATAAAATTTTCCTCTGAGTAAGTAGCTTCAAGAGAGCTCCTCCTTTCCTTTCTTTTTCTCCTCTCTTCTTTTTTATTTTTTGACAGAGAGAAACATAGATGTGAGAGAAACACATTGATTGGTTGCCTCCTGCAGGAGCCCCAATCAGGCCAGGGAGGAGCCTGCAACCAAGGTACATGCACTTGAGCAGAATTGAACCAGGAACCTTTTGGTCCACAGAATGATGCTCTATCAATTGAGCCAAACCAGCTATGGAAAGAGAGCTACTCTTTTGAATATATGCATAACTTAGCTATCATATCTTAGAATTATGTTTATTTAATATCAAAGGTGTTAAGGTGTATACTTGCTGTAGAACCTTCCTGCTGGTACAATTTTTGTATGTTTTGCCTACCACCTGGAAAATAAGATTGGCCTTCACTTTCTGGTTTAGAGGTTAATTTTACTTGGGTGATGTGGGCTATTTTATGGATTTATTTACTAACTACTTACTACATACATAACCACTTACTATTATATAAGAATGGTTATGGACTGATTTACTCACTGTTTTTTTTGTTTGTTTGTTTTGTTTTGTTTTTTGCCATTCTAAGCCCCTCACTCTCTTCTTTGGAAAAGTGGCTTACGTTTTGTATTAAGTGTGCCAGGATAGACATGAGATTTAAGCTTAGATCAGCTTATTATTTACTTTATCTCTCAATATACTTTCACCTTTGTTACTTTCTCACCATATGTGGACTATCTCTTTACTCCGTAATGTGCCTTGTGTTTCAAGCAGTTTCTTGAACACTTTTGGTCCCATCAAAAAGCTGTATCATTTTCCCTGGCCAGTGTGGCTCATTTGATTGGAACATCTTCTCATACACCAGTAAGTGGCAGGTTTGATTCCTGGACAAGGCACATACAGGAGGCAACTGATCAATTCTCTCTCTCTTTCTCTCTCTCTCTCTCTCACCCTTACTCTCTCCCATCTCTAAAAATATCAATAAAATCCTAAAAAAAAAAAAAAAAGAAGAAGAAGAAAAAGTGTCTTTCAAATTACTTTTCAAAAGAGAACATATCTCCAGAAAGCTTTTTGGTATAGCATTCGGTATAGCATTTCTATGAATTTATAGAAATGGCAGGATCATTTCCATGTGAGTTCTTTGGAGGACACCCAAAGAGATGCTCTCCAAACAGTCAACATGGACGATCTCTTTTTGCTGGTTAGTCCTCCAGCTTCCAGTGATGTGTATAAAGGTCAAAGGATCTTCTAAAATTAATAATTGCTTTGTGATCTTTATCTTCTGATTCCTTGAAGGGACCTTGTGGGTTGCCTACCCACCTAATTAAAAGTATCACTTCATATTTTTTGTTGTACATTACAGGTTAAACTGTTTACCATAACACAAAATAAACAGTAGAAATAACAGCGATAGTAGAGTAAACAATATATGCTTTAGAATCCGCTCAACTTAGGAAAATCAGATAGGGCACTCTTTGACAGGGGGCCTTTTGCAATATGGGACACTAATACTCTTTAGCCATGAAAATGTGTAAGTATGGTGACTTGGCTAGAGAGGCTAGATCTCATTGCCAGAAAAGGTAGGACATCTAGTCCATGGGTGAGGTGGGGTAGAGGATATATGTATATTTACAGTATATGTATATGTATGTATATATGATACATATATGTATCTTATACTATCCTAATATACAATATAAAAACTCTGGATCTGTCACATCTGCAATGACTGGAAGGCTCAACCAACTGGAAGTCAGTCCTGCAGACAGTGCTGGGTTGCTGTGGAGACCCAGTGCTGATTGCTACAGCTACAGGCATGGTGACCCAGCACTGACTGCTCAGGGGGCTGCAAATCAGGCAGAGAGAGACCTGAATAGAGAAGCAGGGTCTGATCCATAGCCTCTGTGGCAGCTGTTGATCAGCAATTGCCTCTCTCTTTCTTTCTGGGCCTGGTCAACAGCCATGCCTCCATTTCTCTCCAGGCCTGCAACCGGGCTGTTGATCAGCCCCGCCTTTCTGATCAGGCCTGTTAATAGGTCTAGAGACACTGACACAGAAACCAACTAATCAGAACCAAATCTGGGTCAACTCTGAGGAGCCAAAGGCTACCTAGGAGGCGAAGCTTTTGATGCTGACTGGCATAGAAACCAACCAATCAGAACCAAATTGGCTGGCAGAGGAGGGCAGTTGAGGGAGAGATCAGGCCTGCAGAGAAGTTGGGGGTGATCAGTCAGGCAGAGGTAGTTAGGGTAAGGTGACCAGATGGTCCCGCTTTTGGGGGGACAGTCCAGATTTCCAACAATTTTTCCCGTGTCCTGCGGCATTTTGAAAAAGTCCTGATTTTTTGAAAGAATCTTTCCAATCTTTCAAAAAATCAGGACTTTTAAAATGCTGTGGGACACAGGAAAAATTGTTGAAAATCTGACTGTCCCCCCAAAAGCAGGATGATCTGGTCACCTTAAGTTAGGGGCAATCAGGCCAGAAGGGAAGGGCAGTTGAGGGAGAGATCAGGCAGCAGAGGAGGGCAGTTGTGGGGGACCAGTCCTGCAGGGGAGGGAGTTAGGGGCCATCAGGCCAGCAGGGAAGGGCAGTTGGGGGCAAGATCAGGCCGGCAGGAGAGGGCAATAGGGGTTGAGATTAGGAAGGCAGGGGAGGGCAGTTGTGGGGGAGACCAGGCCAGCAGGGGAGGGCAGTTGGGGGTGATTGGGTTGGCAGGGGAGCAGTTAGTTGTTAATCAGGCCAGCAGGGGAGCAGTTAGGAAATGATCAGACTGGCAGACAGAATCAGTTAGGGGCAATCAGTCAGGTAGGCAGGCTAGTGGTTAGGAGCCAGCAGTCCCAGAATGTGAGAGGAATGTCGGGCCTACACCGGCTGTCAGACATCCTCCGAGGGGTCCCAGATTGGATAGGGTGCAGGCTGGACTGATGGACACCCTCCCCCACCAGTACACTAATTTCATGCCTCAGGCCTCTAGTATATAATATATACACATACATTACCTTTTGTAGAGATTTGTAGAAATTTAACAAATCACACTGTTTGCAGCATTATCAAATTGGGTCTGTATATATTACTGTAGATATAAATGTCCATAAAATGCTTAAGTGAATACCCCAACAAATTATAATTAGGTTTAGATTTCATTTCTTTCTGCAATCAAGTTAGTTCATGGTATTGTCATTTGCAATTTACAACTGAGAAAACAAATATAGATACATTATCTAAGAATTTCCACTGAATCCTAGTGCCTCTCAGAATGCAGTGAAACTCAAATATATTGATGATGAAACAATTATTTACAAATTTAATTTATTTTGTCATGCTACAAATCATCTATGTGCTGCCTTCTTAGTGCTATGTGCTGGCTTTTAATTAAAATCCTAAAGTAGAATCAGCAAAGTATATTATCATTATTATTTATGGTCCATTGTTAGCTAAGGTCTTTATAATAAATGTGTAACCCCAAATTATACATTGTGAATATTTATGGAACTGAGATTAAAAAAAAAAAAAATCTCAACAAGCTATACTTCAAAAGGAAAATCTAATTTGTAAAAGGGGGAGACATATCAGATAATCTATTGTAATTTTTAAATAAATGAACTTGTTAAAACATAAATTGGCTATAAAATATAGCATGCTAAGATACTTTAAAAAAATCTTGCCAGATTTTAACAAATGAGTCAAAATATTGCTTTTAACAAAGAACTTCTGCAGGCAGAAAAGATGTAAGAACTAACTTGAAAATTCCCATCATGCTTCATTCTTTGGTGGAATTTTCAGACCCTAATGGGGTTTCTTTCATAACCAGCTTTGGCACTCAAAGACTTCTTTTTATTATAAAACAGAGTATTCTTGCTTAGTACAGTCCCATTCCCTTTTTTTCCTATCCTCAGTTTGTGGAGTCACAAATGCATTTAAACAGTGATCAAGTCATGCTGTAACAGGCACAGGGAATAAATGAACAACTGCAGAAAGAAATTGCTAAGCTTGGGTCCAAAATCCCATCATTGGAGAAAAATATGAGATCAATAATGCTCAGAAGTGTGGGTTGATGGAAAATTGAATATAATTCTGCAGTTTCATATCTGTTTTTTACTCTTGCTCTTTGCAGATCACATGAATAGTTGGTATTATGGAAAGCATTACAAAACAATTACTTGCCTTTTCTAATTATGTAATACTAGAGGCCCAATGCACGAAATTTGTGCACGGGGGTAAGGGGGTTGTCCCTCAGCCCAGCCTGCACCCTCTCCAATCTGGGACCCCCTGAGGGATGTCCGACTGCCTGTTTAGGCAGGATCCCGGTAGGATCAGGCCTAAGTGGGCAGTCAGACATCCCTCTCACAATCCAGAACTGCTGGCTCCCAACTGCTCGCCTGCCTGCCTTCCTGATTGCCCCTAACCACTTCTGCCCGTCAGCTTGATTACCCCCTAACTACTCCCCTGCCAGCCTGATTGATGTCTAACTGCTCCCCTGCCAGCCCAAAACTACCCTTCCCTACAAGCCTGGTTCACCCCTAACTGCCCTCCCCTGCAGGCCTGGTTCCCCCCAACTGCTCTCCCATGCAGGCCTGGGTTCCCCCCAACTGCCCTTCCCTGCAGGCCTGGTCACTCCCAACTTCCCTCCTTTGCTGGCCTGGTCACCCCTAACTGCCCTCCCCTGCAGGCTTGATCACCCCCAACTACCCTCTCTTGCAGACCTGGTCCCTACCAACTGCCCTCCCCTGCTAGCCATCTTGTGGCAGCCATTTTGTGTCCACATGGGGGCAGCCATATTGTGTGTTGGAGTGATGGTCAATTTGCATGTTATTCTTTTATTAGGTAAGATTAGATAGGATAAAGGCCTGGTGCACAGGTGGGGGCTGGCTGGTTTGCCTTGAAGGGTGTCTCAGGGTGGGGGTTCCCTTGGGGTTTGAGGCAGCTTGGGCAAGGGGCCTGTGATGGTTTGCAGGCTGGCCACCCCCCCCCTCCCCCAGCAACCCAAGAGGAGGCTCTGGTATCTGGGATTTATTTATCTTTTATAATTGAAACTATGTAGCTTTAAGCGGAGCCAAGCATCCTGCTTTCTCTGTGGCCATAGCCATTTTTGTTGGGATTTATTTATCTTCTATAATTGAAACTTTGTAGCCTTGAGTGGAGGTCTACGTCAGCCAGGGTGTGTGGAAAACTTGGCTTCCTCCATTTCTGGGGAAACCCAAGTCTCCTGCTTGCTTTGTGGCTGCAGCCATCTTGGTTGGGGTTAACTTGCATACTTGCTCCTGATTGGCTGGTGGGCATGGCTTGTGGGAATAGTGAAAGTATGGTCAATTTGCATATTACTCTTTTATTAGATAGGATTTGCACACTATCCAGTGGCAACTGTGTATACTTTGTTTTTTATCTACTAGGCTATAAAATAATTAGATAAAGATGAAATCTAATTAATACAATAAAACAAGTATCTGGCTTAAATTTGTTTTACAATTGATCCAACAAGTATTACTGAATCTTCACAAACCAGCAAAGATATGTTGCTAGTTTTTTATTTACTTCAGAGATAGAACATCTTAAGCTTCCTCCATATATTATATTAATTTCCTCCAGTCTACCCCAATATACTTTCTCAGCAACAAAAAACAAGTTTCTCACTGTAATAACTTACCAAAATGAGAGACTTTTTATGATCATGGGCTGGCTAAAGTTTACCAAACATATGAACATGATATAAGCAATGCCAAATCCTATATAATAAAAGCCTAATATGCTAAGTGTCCGACGGTTCATTGGACTGTTCAACCACTCGCTATGACACACATTGACCATCAGGGGGCAGATGCTCTACTAGTTTAGCTTGCTGCTGGGGTCTAGCTGATTGGGACTGGAAGAGACTGGCTAGACATGCCCTGGAGCCCTCCCGCAATTCCTCCCCAGCCCTAACTGTGCACTAGTGGGGTCCATTGGCCTGGCCTGCAGGGATCAGGCTGAAACTGACTCTCTGACATCCCCCAAGGGGGTCCTGGATTGCATGAGGGCATAGGCCAGGCTGAGGGACCCCACCAGTGCATGAATCCGTGCACCAGGTCTCTAGTATTACTATAAACTCTTTTAATCCAATAATTAGACAAAAGGATAATTCTGCACAGAAAAGGAAGTCATCAACAAAATGACAAGGCAAACTATTGAATATTTGTAATTCACACACACACACACACACACACACACACACACACACACACATATATATATATATATATATATATATATATATATATATATATATGGTATCCCCAATAATATGTTCACACATTTTGAATAATTATAAAGGCAGTGTTTGTTAAAATACATTTCATTTTCAAAATTGAGCTATCAGCTGTTAAAGTTCATATACATTTTTTGGGCACTCTGTATTTGCAGAATCATATAAATGATGAGGGGTTAATATACAAAATATATGAAGAACCCATACTGTTCAATAACAAAACAAAACAAAAACACACCAAAGTAAAACAAAATCTTAAAAAAATGGCCAGAGATCTGAATAGACATTTTTTTTTTTCTAAAGAAAGCATACAGATGGCCAACAGGTACTTAAAAAAAATGCTCAACATCACTAATCATCAGGGAAACCCAAATTAAAGCCACAGTGAGATACCACGTCACACTGATTAGAATGGCTATTGTCAAACAAACAAGAAATAAGTGTTGGTGAGGATGTGCAGGAAAGGGACCCCTTGTGCACTGGTGGTGGGAATGTGAACTTGTGGGTGCAGCCACTGTGGAAAATAGTGTGGAGTTTTCTCAAAAAATTAAATTGAGCAGTGAAGCCGAAACCGGTTTGGCTCAGTGGTAGAGCGTCGGTCTGCAGACTGAAAGGTCCCAGGTTCGATTCCGGTCAAGGGCATATACCTTGGTTGCGGGCACATCCCCAGTAGGGGATGTGCAGGAGGCAGCTGGTCGATGTCTCTCTCTCATCGACGTTTCTAGCTCTCTATCTCTCTCCCTTCCTCTCTGTAAAAAATCAATGAAAAATATATTATACGTAAATAAATAAATTAATAAATTGAACAGTGAAGCCCTTGCCAGTGTGGCCCAGTTTGTTGGTATTGTCCTGTGCACTAAAAGGCTGCCTGTTCTATTTCCCACCAGAGCACATGCCCATGCCGGTTATGGGCAGTGCAGGAGGCAGCTGATTAATGTTTCACTGTCACATCAATATTTCTCTCCCTCCCTCTTTTCTAAAAATCAATAAAAAAATATTTGAAACAATAATAAATTGAGTAGTGAAGGTCTCTAGGCTTCAGTGTCCTTATCTCTAGTTTGGGACTAATAATATTTACCTCATAGTATTTTTGAGTAGATTTAATTAGGTAATCTGCTTGGAATGTTTATCATTTAATACATGTTCAATAAATGGTTTATTGTTAGTGGTATTATAATTAACAAAGTAAATGGCTAATCCAAGAATTATGTTCAGGGGTACTTCAATTTTATTAAAATAAAGGAGTAAAAATTAAACTCTAGGGAAGGTAAAACTTTACTCCAATTAGATCTCAGACCTAAGGACAGTAGGACGAATGAATTGGTACCACAGCACCAGGACCAACACCCATAAGGAAAGACCAGGGTGCAAAATGTCCTCACCTTCTCCATTGCCCCCAAATGATTAGCAATTGCAATTACTTATGTGTTTCAAAGTTTACCACTTATTTTATTAAAAAAGGCAAGTGTGCTTTTAATTTAATATTTTGCTTCCTTTCCAAATGTCTTCAGTGGTGGTCCAACCTGATACACCAGCTTCAGGTTAATTGGCTCCATTTTCTTTGTCTATGTTCATCATTATTTAAAAAAATGGCTGCTTTCCTGATCGACAAGATAGGCGGGCCCGTTTTTGCAGCTTATGGGAACTAACCTGGCCAAGGTTACCTACATCCAGGGAGTCATTTTCACAGACTGAAATATTTCCACTGATAGTTCTGCACTTCTCCATCCCTCTGCTTTTCTAGCTCAAGAGAAGATCTATTTTTGTCTGGGTCCTTTGAATAAGGCACCGTGTTAGTGACAGGATGAATGGCTCTCACAGGGAACACCGCCCCGGCCTCTCAGTGACAGTCTGTGCTTGCCTCTCCTCCACGGAACTTTCCTATCTATCAGGGGAATGAAGACAAGTGGACACAGGTCCCGCTGTGTTGCAGTCCCTTCAAAAAATACCAGTGAAATATAAATCAACAGTTTCCATTTCTGAAGCCATTGTAAAAATTCATCAGCCCAGGGCATGAGTACAGTTTAAGAAGATAAATTTGCAAAACCCTTTTTTTCAAGGGTCATTTTACATTAAGATACCAGAAAACAAAACTGAAATGATTGCAAAACACACACACACACACACACACACACACACACACACACACACAAAACAAAAAACAAAAAACAAACCCTCCAAACAAAAAAAAAAAACCACACACACAAACCAAAACAAAACCACAATACAAAGAAAAAACAAAAGCATCTGCTACTTCGTTGTAAGATTTCAGATATCTCTCTACTTACACAACTTGTTCTGAAAGAAAGCTGTTATTCTTCCCAGATGGAAAATATAGATAGAAATACCTTCTTCTAGCAAAACCTTCCTCTCTGAGTTGATGGATTGCCCTTTTCCAAGAATACTAGTTTAGTGAAGGTGTCAGCCGTCACACTTATAGCTATCAATCTCGCAACGATTGAAATGATGTGTTATGTATTCGTCCAAGCTTAGGGCAGGGTGCTCATTGTCTTGCCAAGAAATGAGACTCTGACATTCTCTTTGGCTGTTAAAGATAAAACGCTTAAACGTGTATGATAGCTCCCTGCTGAGTAAGCATCTTCATGCACAATATAACTTTGGCCATCTTTTCTGAGGTCATGAGAGAATGTGTACGCCCTCTGACCACAACTGAAAGCAATTTGGTATAGTTAGCTTCCATTGGCCAAAGAGGGTGATTGCTTTTAGAATAAGCAATATTCCAATTAAAATAGATACTCTTAAAAAATAGACAAATCAGAGTATTGATTTCCACTGTAATTCTTGTTGTGTTCAGCAAAGTAAACAATTCTCAAAGTAATTAGGGCATACCATTTCTTTAAGGTTTTTATATATTCAAGTAGTTTTCTCACATGCTTCCTTCTAAAATAATTGCTTAGTATAGAATTCATGCCTATCGAGGTTGAACGTGAATCTAAATTTGTTTTTTTTCTAGAGAAAGTGGAGAGGAACCACTTCATATTGATTGGCCCACTAGAAAGAACATCTCAGTGAAAAGGTTTTTTTTTTTTTTTTTTTTTTTTTTTTTTTTTTTTTTTTTTTTTTTTATAACTCACCAAAGGATTTACTTTAGACTTAGCATTGGAATATGTAAATGAATGACCCAACTCTCTTTTATTTTTAATTTTTAATTATTGGATCCTGGTCTTGTTTTTGCCCTTTGGCCTCTGCAGATGATGCCACCTTGTTATTGCTACTTCCTTATTAGGCCAGTTCTCACAGGCTTCTAGATAAAGCCATGTTTCCAGAGGCTCTGCCTTCTGCTTGCATGTAAGTCAGTTATTAACATCAAAATGTCAGAGAGGTCCGGCCAGTGTGCCTCAGTGGTTGAGTATCAACCCATAAACCAGGGGATCAGGGTTTGATTCTTGGTCAGGGCACATGCTTGGGCCGTGCAGGAGGCAGTTGGTCAATTATTCTCTCGCATCATTGATGTTTCTCTCTCTCCCTCTCCCTTCTTCACTCCGAAATCAATAAAAAAATATTTTTAAAAATGTCAGAGATCTGTTGTGTTAAAAGATGAGGGATTCCAAATGGCAGGTAGCTGGTGATTGAGTTTTCAAATTGTAGTACTCGATAACACTTCCCAAGGAAAATGATTTTCTGTATGCTAATCATTGCTAGTTACTTGGTATACACCATCTCCAATTCTATTCTGAAGGAGCCATCATTCTTATTTTAGAAGTAAAGAAACTAAAAATTAATAACTTTTCCCAGATAATATAAAAATGAAGTTATGGAGCTCATATTCAAATTGAGGTCTGTCCTTCTCACAGGTAGGCTCTTAACTAAGGAACATAGTTCTTAATCACTTGGCAAATAGTGAGTAATTGCCATTTCAGGCATTAGGAGAAGACATACATAAAGGGCTGCTTCTCAGCCCTGAACATTGTTGGCTAATAATAACAGTCTGTTGAAGTCCTGAGTCACAGCGAACCCAGGTCTCCAAGGCCCTGCTTGCACTCCCTGTAAGGAGTGAGTGTTCATTTGGCAATTTGTGTTTAGAGCTACAGTAACCTTTATTATATTCTGGTTCCTTAATGTATTTTCTCAATTATTGGTGTCTCTCATTTTTATATTCCTCCTCTCCATCAGTTCCCTTCCCCCCTTGTATGGAAATACTATAATAAAACTCCCATCCTTAAAAAACAACCAACCATCACCAACAAAAATTATGTCCTTGTCTCTGATTCTCCTTCATCCTATTGCTCCATTGTTTGTTTATTTTTTTTATCCCTTTATCCTCTGCCACTTCTTGAATGAGTGGCTGTGTCACTTACTGTCTATAAGTCATTATTTTGCACTCACTTCTGAACTCATTACCATCTGGTTTTCTCTTCCACCACTCACTGAATCTAATTCAACTATGCTTAACAGGTTTCATTGGCTCAGGTCCAGTAGCTTTCTTAATGGAGGAAAATAGGAATGGAAAGAGTATAAACTATATTTATAGTCTACCCACTGTGAGCCATCTTTATGCAGTTCCACATATATTTTGTCATCTAACCCTCATAGTAACCCTGCGATATTTTAAACCATCAATATTATTATTTAAAACTTAGGAAACAGATTCAGAGCATTTAATTAAAATAAGGTAGATATCTGATGCAAACCCAATTCTGCCTGACTCAGTATCCTATTCTTTGATTATGCAAGGAAAGAACGTAATAGAGGGAGGGAGGCAAGAGAAAGCAAGGAAGAATAGAAAGAAAAAAGAGAAGGAAAGAACTAAATGGAAGTAGGGAAAGATTTGAATCCAAGAAAGTTTCTCTGATTAATTTTATTGTTACTATTTCCTTTTAATTTTATTGTACAGAAATACTGTACCTTAATATTGAACCAAAAATGAATCACAGAAGTGGGGGAGGGGGCGGGAGGGAAACCCAATATTAGTAACAAAATGTAATATACTTAATGGAAAGAGCTCTTTTCCTGGCTTAAACTGAAAAGAAGGCTACATCTATGGCATTTATTTGCTAATGCTGCCACCTCAACTTTTTGAGTTGTTTTTTTTTTTTGTTTGTTTGTTAATGCTTAAGAAACTAGGATATAAAGGTGATAGTGGGTGAATTTGTGGGTATATGTGTGCTTATTAAAATTTTGTTGAAATTATTCAAATTCCTCTGGCCTAGAAATCAAGGCAGAATATCAGGACAGATGGCTTGGTAATGAGTTTTTCACCTACTTCAGCTCCCTAGCAATTGGGAAACTGCACTAGGCCAGGCCCCTGTCAGTGCCATTCGGCACTTCAACCTGAAGACTTGTCTGACACCAGGAAGTTGTCATTATCAGCAGCTAATGCTTAACAAGTGTGGTACACCAAATGTCATGAAAATGGAAAGAACAAAATGTTCTGTTCTGATTGTAACTTCCTAACAAGTTTGGGATTCAACTGAATTTCTGTGTTGAGCTAAAAGTTCAACTTATATATCCAGTTCAGATATCCTTCTTAACTTTGGACTCATTTATTTAACTATCTGTTAGATATTATGGAGGTACCTCAAAGTATGCATGCTCAAAACTGAATTCTTGATACACCCTAAGAAAACTTCTTGTTCCAGTGCTTCCTGTCTTAATGAGTGGTAATAGCATTGAACCAGCCAATGATTCAGATCTGAAATTATTCTTGACTAATCTTCTCCCTCCCTGCACCACATCCAGTCACCAAGGAAGGCCTAGTGATTCTACTTCCCAACTATCTCCTGAATCTATCCACTGCTCTCCATCCCCATCCATTACTGTTGTGAACTTTAGGCCGCCATGGATTCTGACCTACACTTGAGTATAGATCCCCTACTAAAGCTCACCAACCTTCCCTTTTCCGTCCACCCACTTTCTCTATGGAGCTATACATCAGATCATGCCGTCCTATCACTGAAAACCATTCCAGGATTTTCACTGGTTGGGAAATAAAGTATCAACATCTCAGCATAGCTTAGAAGGCTATTATCTATCTCTGCAGCATCATTTCCTACAAGTTAGTAATTTAGTCAGCAGAGATTTATTGAGTGCCTGTCATATGCCAAGCAAGCCCTCTCAAGGATCTGAAGACACATGCGTGAACAAAACAGTCATGGTACTTAAGAAATTTACATGCTATTGGGAGCAGGCAAGCAGTAATCCTTGAAACAAACAAATGAATAATTTTGGGTACTTACAAATACCGGAAGGGAGATGTGTGTGGTGACATGCCTCCTATAAGCTTTCCACATTTCACCTAAACTAGGTGCTTCAGTAGGCACTTTTGTCATTATAATTTAGCACCCTTTATTTCTTGATTTTATTCCTTGTTTATCTATCTGCTATGCTGGATTATTTAAATTTGATGACAGCAAGGATTTGTTCTAGATGTTACTATCGTGTTTCCCTGAAAGTAAGACATCCTCCGAAAATAAAACCTAGCGCATGGAAAAATAAGACATCCCCTGAAAATAAGACCTAGCGCATCTTTAGGAGCAAACATTAATATAAGACACTGTCTTATTTTCGGGGAAACAGGGTATCATATCTCAATGCTTAGTTATTGTCTGGCATGTGTCAAATGTTTAATAAACATTTTTGAAATAAATGAATGTTACTTCCTCAGCATGAATTGATTGATAAGTTCTTATTTCTCATTGGGTGAAAAAAAAAATATGGTGAAATAAAAATTCAGATGTAAATAAAAAATATAGGCCTTCAGTTATAAACTATTCAGATATTGACCTATATTACACTTTCAAACACATCAATTAATTAAACTTATTTACTATAGGCAACAGAGCTCTACATGATAGTGATTTCTCACTTCCTTTTCCTCCTTTGCTGAGAAAGCCAGATTGAGAAAGACCTTTAGAAAAGTGTTTGATGGAAAAAATATGCTCTGTAACTAAAACACTGCAAGGAAAAAACAGATGGCTTTTGTGTTGTTTTGGGTGAAGAAACAAGAAAGTGGGTCAGCTAGGCATAATCATTTTTGGCAATTCCATGTTCATACCTTGTGCTTACTCAATACCTTTCCAGATTTATACCTATTAATCCTTTATATCGAATTTCAAGTGCTTCCAAGGATTAATAGATGGTGCTAGAGCCTCTGAAGGGATGAAATCACCAGGCTCTTCCAGCTCCCAGCTCTGTGCCGAAGAACATTTAGTCTACCTGTGCTCACCCTAAATCCAAGCCAATCACAACGCATAGCATCAGCTTGAATAAAGGTTTGGATTGGCTCTTATATGCTTTAAAAAATAGTTTGTCACACCCTTAAAACAAAATATTTAGTTATAGTCCCACCCTTTTATCCTGTTATGGATGAAAGAAACTTCTGGGAGACTTTGAGTTCTAATTCCTTTATTTTCTTCTTAAACATTTTTTTTTTTACAACATCCCATGCTTTTACTATGGTAGTTTAGGGTGTGTATCAGAGTTTCTGTAAAAAACAATAGCTTTCAAACAAATTTTGGCATGCAGAATTAAAGAATAGTTGTCTTATCAATTTCTCTTTAAAATAAATAGTGCTCACCCTCGCTGGTTTGGCTCAGTGGAAAGAGAGTTGGCCTGGAGATCAAAGGGTCCCAGGTTCGATCCCAATCAAGGGCGCATGCCTGGGATTGCGGGCTCAATCCCCAGTAAGGGGTGTGTAGAAGGCAGCTAATCAATGATTCACATCATTGATATTTCTATCTCTCCCTTCCTCTCTGAGATCAATAAAGATATATATTTTAAAAATCAATAAATAGTGCTCTTTTACTCACTCACTCTTCCCCAAGCTCATGGCTTACACATAGTCTAATGTATATACCAGAGTGTGAAATAGTGGCAGACAGGATGTAGCAAAATGGGATGGAAAAACCCTAAGCTTTGGAATTTAAAGCCTCCAGACCAAGATATTTCTCTTGGTGGTATGATGCACCCCCTTCTGTTGACCTATATTTTCATTTCTCCTCAGTTCCGTATCTAGAACATACTAGTTGGATCCCTCAGTTCCAAACCAACCAGGGCCTTGGTCTTGGTCTTCACTGTTGCTGGCTTGGCCAGCTTGTTGTCCTTATAGAAACTCTTACTTATATACAAACTCATGTATATAAACCTTCACTGAAAATAGCAAACCTTCCACAATGTTTCTCAACTTCTCAGCAATGACAACACACCCTACATTTTGGGGGGTTTTAATACTTTGTAACCCATGTCCCATTTCATAGCTTAAAACATGCGTGAGATATGGACTAGTGAGAAGAATCTGGCCTGGAAAAATATCTGGCTGATGAATTCTGCTCACCTGTGTGACAGTGGGCTTTACAAGGACTCTGAAGTCCCAGTTGTTTAGCAAACAGAAACAAAAAAGAATGTACACAGATCATAAAGAGCAATGAAAACATGGAAAAACACAGAATACGCCACTGGCCCAACTCCTCAGAGAGACAGCTTTCCAAATGTGGGAAATGGAAAACAAAACCTTTACTTACGATAATCAGTTGAATTTCTAATTCTCCTAGCCTTGCAGGTTTATTATGAAAACCAAGTTCAGTTCTCCTAAGGGGTAAGAAAGAACCACTTCCTATGGCATGAAGCTATAGAATAGCAAATGTTTAAAGCCCTATGATTTGTTCATGGGGTAGCATTATATTGTCCTCTTCTGGGTTATGTTAAGTC
The DNA here is from genome assembly GCF_964339955.1 of Pipistrellus hanaki. Classification (NCBI taxonomy): domain Eukaryota; kingdom Metazoa; phylum Chordata; class Mammalia; order Chiroptera; family Vespertilionidae; genus Pipistrellus; species Pipistrellus hanaki. Next base: position 157,830,081 of record NC_140505.1, read on the forward strand.
TGCCTTGGCCTTTCAAACACAGAAACGCTTTACCCTTGACACAATTTGGAACTTGGAACCGCCCGTGAAAACATAAATAACCTTATTTTTCCATTTGAAAAGTCCCTAAACACAAATTGATAAGTTCTCAAAGAATTTCAGCACAGGATTTGCAGGCTAGCATTTCAACTGCCAAGACCTATATTCCAAAGTGTTTGAATTGCCAGAGAAAACACAGCTGTTAGTCTATATCTCAGGCAGTCTGCACACCATCTTTCAGGCAGGGGAGATTACTAAGTGGGCTGAAGGTTAGATGCAAGTTTCAGAACAAAACACAGTACTGAAAGGGCACCCACCCAACGTCCAAAATCCACATACATCCCAAATATTAGTACTAATGCAGAATATCAGAAGTTTTAAATTACTGCTCATTTCGAAAGGATTCCCTTTCTCCCCTCAAAAGTCATAAGCATCCACTAGCCAAATTTTCTCCCAACCTTCAATTCTACTTTTGGTAAAGGCTTCTGTGTCTTGTTTTAGCTATTATTTAAAGGTGTATGACGGCCTAGAAGCTGGCCACCTGGAATGATTTCATGGAGTTGTGGTTGGAGAGAGTCTCCTGAAGTCAGAGTGCCTATGGCAGATTCAGTTTTGGACATTTTCATAAACTAAATTGAATTCTTGGCATGTTCGGGGCTTGGTTAGCGTGAGTTTCCAGCCCTGCTCCCCCTTAGCTGTCTTAATTATGCTTTAATTTTCTGCCTTAATAATGTGATAAAGAGGGTCATTTTTTAAAAATTGTGCTTTAGTGATAATTTGAGATACCATAAACTGCACAAATTATTAAGGAGGTTTTTTTTTTTTTTTTTTTAAATGTGTCAAGCATCTTTGGATTTTCTCAGTCTTTTATTATGAGAGTATATGTTCATATGTCTACCTCCCCTCCTCCCTCGAAGGGTTAGTTCAGATTTTGATGGTCTGGTTGCTTGCTGTAACAATAAGCTTCAGGCTATCTGTACTTTCCTATGCACACACTCTCCTGTCTTTTCCAACCACTGGTGCAACTCTCTCGGGTGTTGGGATATTCTCTTGAGAAAACCAGTTCTCGGTGATAACCCAGAATCTTCTAAACGAAACCAGTTGGTTACACTTTCAGTCCAATGAACATTTACTGAATATATCTACCTTAGGTCATCCTAATACATATAATGTTTGAATTAAGACTCCCAGAAATTTGTAGATGAAAAAATGAGGCCAGAGAGTTTAAGTAGCTTGGCAATGATACACAACAAATAAATGGCATGTCAAGATGTCAATGCATATTTCTGAAACTATTTTTATATACTCTTGGTCATTTTGAAATACCTTAAGCTGACAAAGTGGATGCATATCACAGTGGAAGTCATGCATCTTTTTCTGAACCCATGGGGCTAGTAATGTAACATGGCCCAGTGACGGCTCTAAAGGAACTTTCTCTCTGACATGGGATTCTGTGGGCTGCTGATCAAGTAAAAATTTGATCAATAATACATCAAACTGACCTTTCCATTTCAGAAAACATATACCACCTTCAATCAATATTAATGACATCAAGTATCAAAGGTCTGTTATTCCAAAGGTCTCAGGAGAATTCTAAGCAGCACCTAAACATACATGTTTCCTAGGTTAGAATTTAATGAACTTCCTCCTAGCTTCTTGTTACCAGCTACTTTATTCAGTGTGATGAATGGCTTCTCTCAGGACGATTGTTTTTTCAGGATGCAGGTAACATTAAAACTCTCTCTCTGCTGGCTGTAGCTATAATTTTAACTGGAATCGTACCACTGTGATCCAAAACTCAGGGTCTCCTAATGAAGATCATACTGTTTGAGTAGAAACCAGCTAACCCCAGTCTCAAAGTGACTGCCCCCATGCTGCAGCTGGTCCCAATTGTATGTGTCTTGTTCTCCACAGTGATGTTCCTAGCTGAGTTCTTACAATTTTTTGAATTGTTCCTAAAACTTTTCAGTGAGTGCATTTTCAGTAAAAATCTATATGTTAGGCTTCTCTTAAAACTTTGTAATATTAGTAGCACTGGGCCTGCATTCCAGTCATAGAGAAAAATGAATGGGTACTTCTTGTAGGTGGGTCTGATTTCTTCGGTGTGACTCTCTCCCAGCATTGCCTAATGAGCTGTATTGAGGTTGAAGGTCTGTTGACATTGGGCATTGTGCTTGTATTAAAATATATATATACATACATATATATATATATATATATATATATATATATATATTTAACTCTTGCAGACATGGGAAACAAAGTAAATATGAGAGGGTTTGTGTTTAAAAAAAATAGAAGAGAGCAGGTTTCTTTGTGGAAGGAAAGAATGTGCCTTTTTGGTTAATATATAAATAAAGTATCTCAGCTTCAAGTTCATTGATGTTATTTACTTGGCCTTGTAAACATTCGAGAGCCATGATTTATTCTTATTTTGGTGATCTGAACACAGAGATGGAAAGAAATTAATTGGCTTCCCAGAATTTATGTTTTTAGAACATGACTAGAGTGAAGATTTCCTCACTTTAAAAAAAAAATCCTCACTAAAGATATTTTTGCATTGATTTCAGAGGGAGAGGAAGGGAGAATGATAGAGAGAGAAAAACACTGTTAGAGAGAAACATCAATCAGTATGGACTTGGTTAGCCAATGTGAAAAATAAAACAAAAAGTAAGATTTTAAAATGGAATTTTTTTTATTCAAGAAAAGAATTCTTGACTACAAGCATGAATTTAAAAGTAATTGAGAGTACACCATCATTTTAGATGAGTTAAAGCTCAGAAGGAGAACAGCAAGTGGCCTTAAGAAGGGTCTCAGGATTTGTGCCATCAGCATAAATGTGGCAGTTCCAGTTAAATGCAGAAGTGAAATAATTAAGAAGAATATAAAAGCTAGAAATGAACAGATGTCCAGGCATTTAGCTTGCTAGAGGGGACTAAAATTGGATATATTTTATATTCCATTCCAAGATAACAAATATTAGGACATTAAAATGCATGAATTACGTGGCAAGATGTGTATTCCATCTTGTCATGTTTTAATTACTAAGTTAGAAAGAATTAGGCTCCAGGGAATGTATGTAAATGTACCAAACAGTCTTCACAAATGCTGAGTCAGGGACCATCAGGATGGGCAGTGAGATTTCTGTTTTCAAAGAGGAGACTAGGCAACCGTATCCTAAACATCCCCTGTAGGGCTATTCCAAGGTCGCCACCTACTTCTAGAAAGCCGGAAGAATGTAGGATTGCTGGGGGACACTTCCTTTAGAGGTAGCAGTGGCCACGCCTCTTCTGCTTTGTTATCAGTACCAACATTATGTGTAGTGAGTGTGTAAATGATTTGCTCTGTACGAGGAAGATGCACTATGGTCAGTACACTATTGATAATACCAGACTGTCATTACGAGACCTGATTTTCACATATTTTCTGTTGAGTCTGCACAGACTGACTGAGGCCACGTGGAAAGAACAAGGTTGTCCTTGGTGCACAAACCTATTGCGTAAGGAATATGAGTATCTTTACACTAAGTGATCTTTCCTCAGTTTCTTTGTTTGATCTCAGTCCATGGATAGGGTTCTGCAATGAGGCTGAGTTGGCTCCTGTTTCTCTAATAGAGAACTTATCAAGTCCCTGTTGTGTGACTGGGGAAATAGCACATGTGTTTTTAGCTACTGGATTCTTTCCTCTATCTTTAGAATGAATAGGGACACACCCCTGAGAACGAAAACAAAATTCGTCCTCTCCACTTTTCATTTTTACTTGCATCATATCCATTCTCTCAGTCACTTGATCTATATTATTTGAGAGTCCACTATTTACTGGGGTCTTAGTCAGGAGCTTGGATAAAATGGTCTTTGCACTTACGTTTTTAAGAAGCCCAGCTTTCTCACAGCTTGTGCTTATCAACCCTGACTCCTTTGGACATAATCTAAATGTGGTATAGAAAACCGTCTAAACCTAACAACCATGGAGGCAGCAGCTGCACATAGAAGAAATACCCAAGAGAGTGTATGCCAGTCCTGATTTCCAACTCCCACCTACTCTAAGATTCGCCCTAGAAATTCTGCCCACAGAAAGGTAGTGTCTGAGAATGGTTTCAGTTAGCTCTCAGGTTGTGGGGTCATTGGGAAAAAAGTATTTCATTTTCTGTATGTACCATATTAATATCTGGAAGGAAAAACACTTTTTTTTTTTTAATTCTTAAGAGAGAAAGGAAGAGAGAGAGAGAGAGAAGAGAGAGAGAGAGAGAGAGAGAGAGAGAGAGAGAGAGAGAGAGAGATTCCATGTATTGATGCATTCATTGGCTGATTCTTGTGTGTGCCCTGACTTAAGATCAAACTGCAGTCTTGGCATATAAGGACAACACTCTAACCAACTGAACTATCTGGCCAGTTTGATTTAAAAAAAAAAAAGGAAACAAAGTTGTGTGTAATAATATTCATAATTATATACCTTTTATGGATATACCTAAAGATATATATTTATATATAAAATATATATTTATTATATACTAAAGGCCCAGTGCATGGGTAGTGTCCCTCAGCCTGGCCTGTACCCTCTTGCAATCTGGGACCCCTTGGGGAATCGGGCCCAAACCAGCAGTCCGACATCCCCCGAGTATGTAGTAGTGCACAAAGTGCAAGGTACCACACTGCTCCCACTTATCCGGGCCCTGCTGTGCCTGCTGCCACCATTCTACTCGGGTGCTCAGGGGGAATGTCCATGGGAGAGGCTCATGCTACTGCAACTGAGCTAGCCAGCTGTCAGCCCAGTATCTGGTGCCCGTCTGTCAGCTGAGTGGCACTCCTGATGTGGGAGCGTGCTGACCACCAGGGGGCACCTCCCGCATTAAGTGTTTGTCCCCTGGTGGTCAGTGTGCATCATAGCCACCAGCGATCATTTAGTCGCCTGGTCATCCCGTCACCTCGGCTTTTATATATATATATATATATATATATATATATATATATATATATATATATATATATATATATATATATATATAATTTACTTATGTACAAGCACAGAAAATAACATACAAGTTTTAAAATGTAGTTAAGACAGCACTCTCTGTAGTCATGAACTTGAAGAAGTTTTGTGTGTTTGTGGCTGTGTGCATGGCCCATGTGGGTGTGTTGGGATAGGAATGGAGGCTAGGGAAATATGGAGAGATAATAAGAAGGAATGCAGAGCATAGAAACACAGAATTTTTTGGTTTCTCCTATCATAATTGCCGAATGCCATGGATGGTACAATAATCATGGCCAATAGTGATAGTAGTAGAAGGGAGAGGATGGAAAGAAAAGATTTAGAGGAATTGTTAGAGAAAGATAGTACTTTGACTGCATTAATAGCATAGTCTGCTGATAATATGTAACACTATGCTATTTACATGTAATATATTGACACATATAAACAAATAATACATACATAAAACCAACAGTAAATAGAAATGTCTTTCATATTCTTAAAGTTTAGAAATTAACAATAGCTCTATTTAAATGGTAGCAGAGATAAGACACCTTTATTCATAAATACAAACTATATATTTAAAAAGTAATTTAAAAATTCATCTATATGAAATTTGCCACAAAGAATAGGTACATTTTAAAATGAACAAAAATATGTAAATCATTTACAATCACATTCACTTGTGATTACATGATTTTTTTTACAAGCCAGTAATTATTTCAGGATTCACCTAAAACGGCCTGATTGAATGAGATGAAATCTGCTTTTAGAAGATGAAAGGAACATGGGTGTGTAAAATCTTCAAAGCGTGTACTTGAGAGAATTACAAAAATGCTTAAGGAGTCAAAGCCGGTTTGGCTCAGTGGTAGAGCATCAGTCTGCGGACTGAAAGGTTCCAGGTTCGATTCCGGTCAAGGGCATGTACCTTGGTTGTGGGCACATCCCTGGTAGGGGGTGTGCAAGAGGCAGCTGGTCGATGTTTCTCTCTCATCAACGTTTCTAGCTCTCTATCTCTCTCCCTTTCTCTCTGTTAAAAATCAATAAAATATATTTTTTAAAAAATGCTTAAGGAAAAATTTATGTAAATACCGAGTTTTAGAAACGTAAATGTAAAAAAGTTCCAAAAGTGGCTTACTGTTATGTCATAAGTATGTATCATTTTAAAAATAATGCTGAAGACATAGAGTATTTCTCTTTGAGATAAACACTGTTTAATGAAAATAGAGAAACATTTCCACAGTATTTTGATTGCTAAGTGTTTACTTCAACCACAACTGTGGTAGGTAATATAGAAAATAATTATAGCTGATGTAAAAAATAAACAGATATTTCAGTAGAAAGGATAACGGAATTATGCTTTTTCCTGAAAACATATGTCTTAAGGAGTAGAAAGGTATAAATAATTTTAAGGGCTTAACTGTAGACCTATGACGTTGAACAATAGAGTATATTTCCTAGGACATTTTACAAGTTTTTCTCACTGGCTCTGCAGTTCCTCTCATTCTCACTGCTGTCAGAGCACAGAGAGCAGAGACTGCCAGGAACACGGATGAAAGCAACACTGCGCTTAGGATACCGGTTACCTAATGCTATGAATTTGGGATCAATTTTGTTAAAATAAATAGCTAATATTGAGTGCTTACTCTGTGCCAAGTATTGTGAAAGATGGCTTTCATTTATTTTTAAAATTTAATGCTTCCTGACCGGCTAGCATGGCTCAGTGGTTTAGCATTGACCTATGATCCAGAAGGTCATGGTTCAGTTCCCTGTCAGGGCACATGCCAAGGTTGTGGGCTCAATCCCCAGTGTAGGGAGTGTAGGAGGTAGGCAATCAATGATTCTCTCTCATCGTTGATGTTTCTCTCTCACCCTTCCTCTCTGAAATCAATAAAAATGTATTTTTTTTAAAAAAAATATAACGCTTCTTAAACTCTGTGAGAAGTTGTAATTATTAGCCCCATGTGGCAGGTGAAGAAACAAAAATGTAGAATGAAGTTTAGCAACTGCAAGATGGCAGAGCAAGATGAGACTTAGGAAGCTATGCCTTTCACCACTGATCTATGTGGCTACTTATATTAAACCCCACTTTTTAACTTCAGGATTATTTTTTTTCTCCAGAAGTCAGAGAACTATAAAATAACCTGCCCAAGGTTTCACACATTAAGTGTCAGAGCAAGATTTAAACTCAGTCTGTCCACTATGCTTTGCTACCTTTCATTTAAGTGCAGTCAAATACTTGTGCCATATACTGGCACTTTCAGTTTATTGAGTTGGTGGCATCTGGTCAAAGACCCCCAGAAGATGCTGATGCATTTGTAGGGGACCAGAGGAGGACCCCACTTGAAAGTCCATCCAACTTTTCCATTTGCAAGTCAGAATCTGTTAACATTGTGCCACGGGACTACCTCATGGGACCTATCTATATACACTGAGGGGCCAGATTATTATGATCTCTGAACGCATAATAATTTGGCCACTCAGTGTATATCTTATATAATAAAAGGCCAGCAAGAGGGGCAGTGAGGGGTGACCAGGCCAGCGGGGGGGGGGCAATTAGGGGTGATCAGGCAGGCAGGCAGGCAGGTGAGCAGTTAGGATCCAGCTGTCCAGGATTGTGAGAGAAATGCCCGACATCCCTTGAGGGGTTCTGGATTGGTGAGGGTGCAGGTAGGGCTGAGGGGACCCCCCCATGTACGAATTTCATGCACCAGGCCTCTAGAATACTATATAATACTGACCACAATTTCTCAAATGAGTTAAAGTGCATGAAAAGTCATAAATCATGGGCAGTAGATTTTAGTCAAAAAGTCAAACTGGACATATTATTAACAATAAGAAGAATATCACATACATATTGGAATTTCTAGGAATTAAATGAACGTAAGAAATGTATCTGATGCCAAAACCGGTTTGATATAGAGCTTTGGATAGAGCGTTGGCCTGCGGACTGAAGGGTCCCTGCCTGGTTCGATTCTGGTCAAGGGCATGTACCTTGGTTGCGGGCACATCCCTGGTGGGGGGCATGCATGAGGCAGCTGATTGATGATTCTTTCTCATTGATGTTTCTAACTCTCTATCGCTCTCTCTGTAAGAAATCAATAAAATATATTATAAAAAAAAAGAAATGTATCTGAATACATTTACTCTACTGCAACTAAAATATAGACTATTGCTTGGAACTGTATTTTTAAATTAATGTAGCCTAAATGGGTAGTAATCATAAAATTATCTATAATCTTGGAGATTAATCAAAGTAAACATTATTCCTCAAAGGACATAATACGAATTATATGTAGTATATTATTTAGAAATTTTTTTTATTGATTTCAGAGAAGGAGGGAGGGAGGGGGAGAGAAAGAGAGAGAGGGAGAGAGAGAAACATCAGTGATGAGAGAGAAATTGATCAGCTGCCTCCTGCACACCCCCTACTGGGGATCGAGCCTGCAACCCAGGCATGTGACCTTGACCAGAATAGAAACCAGGACCCTTCACTCCTCAGGCCAACCGTCTATCTATTGAGCCAAACTGGCTAAGGCTATACGTACTATATTATTGAAAAAGAATTCTTCCGCCTCAATGCCAATCACACAGATCTGTGGAAGGATTTCTTCAAAATAACCCTTGAGGATCTATATTTTTAAAAGTATGTGCATGTTTTACAATTGCTTGAGTGTGGGTGTGCTGACAATGGAAATAAAAACTTGGAAATTATTAGAAATGCACTCCCCCAAATCGGTCATTTGCTGTGAATACAGAAACCTTTTGAACTTCACCAAAATAGATGTTTCATGCAGAGAAGGCTGCTGCGACCAAATGCTGGAATGATTAAGTAACCATTAGAGAAATTCCAGGTAGAAAGAGTGCTATGAAAGTACAGAATTCGATGAGACAAATGACCTTTCAGCATTGCTAAGGAATGCATGTGGTGGATTTTCCCCTTACTTCAATAGACAGCAAATAAAGCAATAAATTCAAACCTGCCAGCCACTAGGAAATCACTTCTCCTCCTAAAAGGAGTCGTAATAGGAAGCAGAACTCAGATGGTCGAGCTGATAGTGTTCTGCTCCCACGGGGCCCATTCTTCAGTGGCGAGCTTTCCCGAGAGCTCTGCTGCTGATAAACTGCTCACCCCCGGAGTCCCGTCCCAGCCGGCGGACATTAAACGCAGGACACAGAGCAGACCTGCCCCTGCATCGGCCTGGCTGAACCTGCTTACCCAGATGGGAAGGGACTCCAGGGCAGTAAATGCAGACCCAGTGTGACAGAGGGACTTCTGGCACGCACGTCTCTTTTCCTTCCATCTGTTAACTCCTTTAAGCCAGGAGAAATGGAAAATATTTCTAAAGAAGTAGACCTAACCCTTTTCATTCCAGGGGACATGAAAAAAATTGTTCTTTCTTCAAGAAGGAGCAGGTGCTATTTAGACTGTTTAGGACTTTTTAAAATATATATTTTTATTAATTTCAGAGAGGAAGAGAAAGAGAGAAACATAAATGATGAGAGAGAATCACCAATGCGCTGCCTCCTGCATGCCCCCTACTGGGAATTGAGCCTGCAACCCAGGCATGTGCCCTTGACTGGAATCCCTGGAACCTTTCAGTCCACAAGTCGATGTTCTATCCACTAAGCCAAACCAGCGAGGGTTGTTTAGGATTCTTTTTATTCTGACAAAAATAATTGCAATAAAAATTCCTGGTATTTTATGTGGCAAAAGTAAGTAAAACAAACATATAAATAAAGTAAATCCTGTCTAGAGGGTACTTTAAACCCAATGTTCCCATTATGCATCAACTTGCCATTTCACTGCACTGTTAAAGCTGCCACCAAGGGAATCATTATTAACGATATAGTTATAGCATGAGTCTGGGTCCTAGACCAAGTGTTTGTTTGTTTGTTTTCCTTCTTTTCATAACTGCATCATTCTGTATTGTAAGGAAATTGATTGGGTTAACTCTGTAGAGTTGGATTTTTCTTTCACCAGGATTGCCTGTTTGAGAACTTTCATGATGAATGATTAAGGACTACGTCCTATAAATGATTTAGCGCACCCTGTGAAAGTTCTCTAAATAATAGAAGAAAAGGCTGATAAACTTCAAGTTGTTGGAGGATTAATTCACTACTAAATCTAATACTCTATTCATTATCCACATGTAGTTATCAGACAAATCGCCTTTCAATGTCTTGCTCAATCATGTGACTACTTAGCTTGTGAAGTATGTTAACACAAATGAAATTTCTGTTAGGAGGGGAAAAAATCTTAAAGCCAGAGCCCTAGGAAGACAGGGTGTGAAACAATGTGTTTTTAAAAATGGGGGGAAAAAGATGGAAAATTGTATGTCATATGTTTTTCATCACAATAATAATAATAAAAAAAAAGCTAACAAGAAAAACAACCACCAATAACCTGTTTCTAATAAGGCTGAGTCTTTGATCCAGGCGGGGAGAGGCCCCCAGGTCAATAGCGGTGGAGTTGACAAGGTCTGGAGAGAGACAACTTGGGGTACTGAGCTGGGAACTGGGTTTCTAGTCCTGAATGCTAGTAACATGCTGCACCACCTCAGGCCATGGCACTGCATCCCTATGGGTTTACCAGATGAGGAGGGAGAGGGCTTAATTAGCAGATCTCCATGGCAATTACTTGCCTAAAATGCCCTGGTCTCAGATGACACTTGAGATATGTTAAACACTGAAGTCAGAAATCTGTTTAATTCTCACGTGAGTGTATTTGAAATTATACAGTATAAGCACGCCTATGTTTTTTTCTCTTCTTATTTCTAAATAATCATGAATGAAAGAGAGTATCAATACATTTTAGTTCTAAGAAAAAGAATATAGTTGTAGTATAGTTTAGGCAATATTTAATGCAGTTACTTTTACTAAATCCCTATGTAAATCCCTAAATGGAATATTATTATATTCCTAAGGAAGTAATGATCCTACAGGATTTGGTGAAATACTCCTGAACTTTATCCAAGAAGAGGTCTCATTTGAAATTGGTCAAAGTCTATTTTTTGCAAAATGATTTTTTAAAAAAAATATATATTTTATTGATTTTTTACAGAGAGGAAGGAAGAAGGATAGAGAGTTAGAAACATCAATCAGCTGCCTCCTGTACAACCTCCACTGGGGATATGCCCACAAACAAGGTACATGCCCTTGACCAGAATCGAACTTGAGACCCTTCAGTCCGCAGGCCGACGCTCTATCCACTGAGCCAAACTGGTTAGGGCCACAATGATTTTTCTACTTTTTTCTTTCTAATCAAGACATTGGAATAAACTATTCATTAATTCATTTATTATTTCTGCCTTCTAAGTGCTGGTCACTGCTATAATTTGTGGGGATTAGAGATATAAATAAGACAAGTCATTCCCTCTGAGAATTTGTAATCAACAAGTATAGGATTGTACTCATATGCTTTCAAGATTCAGATATTCAAAGAACTAACTATGTCAGTTATTTCCATTTCATATGTCTTTTGTGAGGGTTTTCTTTCTTTACTCACCTTATCTCAAAAAAAAAAGTCATTTTTGTGAGACTATACTTAGAGACGAATGCTTTATCATTAGGGAGAGAGTTTTGATGGTGCAGAGAGGCAGTTGTTGTCATTTTCTGTCTGGTGATGCTGGGGTTGATACAGTGCAAACCATGTCTGTTTTGAAACACAGCATGCCCTAATCCTTAGGCATCAGAGTGTATCTGACATTCATGTCCGCACTGCTTTTGAAGGCTGCTGTTCGGCATCAAAAAGCACCTTAAGGGAGCACTTGTGTAGGTGTGGGAACATTGCTATCTAACTCTCCAGCGATTGCACTGAGAGTCTTCTTTTCATGCACACGTGAGGGACGTGAGAAATACCAAAGGGCAGAGGGCCTGACATGCTGCAACACTGGACAGGAGTCCTTCTGCCATAGCCTTGCGGTCCAGATGAAGAATCTCTAATCTAGGATTCCCCACCCCCACACATTCCACACTGAGCTGCATCAGAAATTGGGTAGCATTAGTTTTCAACCTTCAGGCAACAATCTACAAAATGAACAAGTGAAATGGATGGGGTCACACCGGGTTGAAGTGAAAGGCTGTTTTACTGCTCCTTGATGGCAAAGAATCATTTAGAGGGGAAAGGAAATGTGGAGAATTTCCTAACAGTTGAGAATTGTGTGAAGGTGGAAGTGGTCACCCGTTTGGTGGTCACCAGCACAGACAAACTGGATTGTGGTAACATGTGGTGCTAAGCATCCCCTGAGCTCCTGAACGGTCCCTGTCCCTATGAATCAATGAACTAACCCTTTCACTCTTGGAAAGGTCTCTACAGAAGGAGACTTCAAAGCAGATAAGTGTCGTGCGGATCTCCTGAACTCTGGCCCATGCAATGAGTTCTTGGAGATTCTAGTTAAGCCAGAAATAAAGAAGTTCTGTGATCGAACAGGTTTGGAAAATGCTAAGCACTAGAACCCGCTCTGGAAGATGCATAATGCATACTGTCAGTGCATTTTGACCATAGTGGTAGTAAATAAACTTGTTTAAACTTTAACTTCGTATTTCTCAAACACATTTATTCTAAACATCATGGCTCTTATTGTTCTGTAAAACCAGTATTCTAAGGACTGCAACTTGAGGAATGTTCTGTGGTAAAAATAGCATGACTTTTTTTTTTTTTTTAAATTAAATCTTTATTGTTGAAAGTCTTACATATGTCCCTTTCCCTCTCGCTCCCCCCCCCCCCCCCCACATTGACCCGCTTCTAGTCCATCCCATCCAGCATGACTTTTTGAGTCATGTCATCTTGAAACTTGGGTGGCAAGTCTGGTTAAACCACTGATTACTTGATTGAGGTTAAAGAAGATTCTTTCTATGACAAGCCTCAATGTCCTAATCTGGAAAATGGGGGAATTACTTGCCCATGCAAGATCTTATGGGAATTAAGATAATTCTTGTTTAGTACCTAACAGTGCCTGGCCAACAAGGGCTCAATAAATGGTGACACTTTCTAGCAGTTACTAATGTATTTTTTTATTTGGGCATCTAATCATCTCTCTTGCAGTTGTTAACATAAAATCATTCAAACCTGTAAAGCATTTTTGTGAGTTTATTTGAGTCAAACTGTCGACAATTTCCAGGAAACAGATAGGGATAGTGCTCTGGAGAATGGCGGGTTTTCATCTGTTTTTAAACATTGCAATCAAAGGAGGGACATAGGTGGGTTACATGAAATCCATTGGTGATAGACTAAGAGGTGGGAGAAAGCAAAGCAGGGAAACATCTAGGATTGGATAAAAAGTAAAATGATAGACATGTAACTTAGGTGGGTGCAGGAAAATTAACATGATAATGAAGGAATTTGTGGTATCAGTCCTGGTGCTCAGGCACATTAGGTTGTGCCCTAATGGGTCTGGAAAAAGGGAAGTTACAAGTTACCCATACATTTCAAGGGCATGTTATCATAGACACAAAAAGACAGATAGGCTCAGTTAAAGTAAAGGTTGACCTTGTCAGTGAAGATACTGGCCTAGGATATAACTGCTGGCCACCATAACTGCTTTTAGTTTAAGTTTAATTTCAGACCATCCTTTGTGGTTACTTTAGGTCTCTGAGTTTGCAAGACTGCCATGCAGGCCTTCCCTGAGCTTGTCAGGTCAGCATGTGGTCCCTTTCGTCAACACAATTTAAAATCTTCTTCCTTTTGTTTGTCTTCTGTAGAGAAAGAAAAAGTGTCATTCTGATTGCACGAGCTGGCGAAACAGCTGAGGCTTCAGTGCCCAGTGTTTGCCCGTGGGACAGAGGCCTCAGCTGCTCTGACCCCCAACCCCTAATTTCAGGAGGATCTTGGCTTTAATCTTCTTACATGGACGTGCAGCTGAGGGTCACAGTGTTACAAAGGAGTCCTAAGGAGGGTGCCTGAAGGTGGAAGAGCACCCACTTAAGCAGTATTTCCCTTCCTCCTTTGAAGCCCCACAACATTTTATTTGAACCCCAATTATGGACTAACATTTTAAGGTTGTGAAGGATTGTGCAGCTAATGCCCCCCCACCCCCCCAACACTCACACGAAATATTAAATATTTGTTGTCCTGAATGCAAAGATGATCCTTCCAACACATCTGTGATCTGTGTCCCCAGGTTCAGCCTCTGAACTTAGGCTATCCTCTCCATTTTAGTCTTTATAGGAGCAAGATTCTGCCTGAGAAAGCCTAGCACTGCACATCATTTCAATCAAGCTTTTCTTTGCAGAACATGATTTCTTCCTGGAATGAGAGATTTAAGAGGAACAATCCATTATTACCATAATGAGTTCAAGAGAATGCTCACAGTGGATATCCAACTTACTCAGGGACTTTCAGTGGTCAGTGGGTGAGGTGCAAATTTAAATACATCTTTTATTGATGACTAGTTAGTGCTCTGAGGCAGCACTCTTTTTTTTTCCCCCCCCTAAGGGCACTTTCTTTAGGGAAAGCATGACAATTAAGGGCACAGATAGACCTGGTTCAAGTGGCCTTGGGCAAGTTACCTTATCTCATCCTAAAATACTTCACCTGTACTAGGGGTAATGATTCTAGGGGGTGTTGTTAAAAGTAGATTTGCAGGCAAATGTTCCACCACTGAGCTAGACAATGGAATACTACTTAACCATAAGAAAAGATGAAATACTGACATTTGTGACAACATCGATGGGATTTGGAATATACTAAGCAAAACACTTTGGATAGGAAAAAACAAGAACCATTTGATTTCAAGTATAAGAAACAGAAATTAACAAACAAACAAACCAAAAAAAAAATCATACTTCATAAACACAGACAACAGTATGGTGGTTACCTGTGGGAAGGGAGGGTGAGGGAGGTAGAAGAGGGTAAAGAGCATCAAATATATGGTAACAAGAGGAAACTTGACTTTGAGTGGTCAACACTCTATGCAATATACAGATGATGTATCATAGAATTGTATACTTGAAACTTATTAACCAATGTCCCCCAATAAATTTAATACAATTTAAAAAAGTAAATGTGGAAATAAAAGTAAATGCATACATACTTCTTCATACATTGGAAGTGTTTGATGAAAGTTATCTATCACCACTATACTTTTAAGCTTATTTCTTAACTTTTTCAATATGTCATTATATATTGTGAGTTAATTAACTAATACACAGAGGCTTCATTCCCACTAGGAGTTTACATACAGTCTGCCATAAATGCAATGCAGATATGAGTCAATTCATCTAACTACAAGGGAAGAAGGTAGTTTTCTTAATGGACTCATGACTCTTCATATTATTATGAAATACACAAGTCAGATATCCCACTTTTTCCATCAAAAGAGATCTAGGAAGGGCTATTTTATAAATGTAAACTTTATTTTAAGTTCTATACTAGGCCGTTAAAACACTTTATTCATCAGATTACATTAGCGATTTCAAGCTATTATTATTTCCTTGTACTCCTAGAAGTGCTTCTATAGAGGGACCTACACATTTTGAATAGAGATTCATTACTAAATGAACTTTGATTGCTAGATGGCAAAATATGTGGACCTGTCTTTGCATTGTTTTCCCAAAACAGGAATGTAACAGCAGTAGCTAGCAGAGGGAAAAGTTGATGTAGGCAACAATCCAAATACAAGGTGATAAGAGATCAGCTGACAGTGAAGAGGTGGGAAACTGGTGATGCCAGGTTGTAAGAAAGGACTTTGAAGGACAGCTTTCCTACCACCATCACTGCTAAACAGGGCTCTGGATTGTCACAGCCCCAAGCTTTCTATTTCATTTGAGGGAGAATGATTTCTCATGTCAATGAAAGCTTTTCAGCATTTCTAAATTTAAAAAAATAATGATAAATGACCCATAATCACTCTAATTTTTCTCTAAACCAAAATATGAGCTGTAAGACACTTTTAGTTTTGCTGATTTCCCTGGTAAATTACATTGTTTGGACCTTTGATGGGGAAATAAGGAAGGATTGCAGCATCTGGGGTTATCAACAATCAATGTTTGAGAATTCTTTAGGTTAATCGTGCCTAACTTATGTTCACTTTATAAACTGTATACAAATCCTTTCACTATCTCAGAATAAATCTTTCCTGGGGTTCCTATACCCAGAGCAGGGAGATCACTTCACTCCCACGCCCTTGGCAATATCCAGACTTTCCTCTTTTTAGTGAAACTAACATAGCTTCCAACTTTCCAACTAGAAATCATAGATTGGTTCTGACCTCACATATTAAAACAACATGTCTCTTCGTGCTTCTTCATAAAAACAACACACTTAGGTTGAACCTATATGTTTTGTGTTTTCCTCAAAACTTTCAGAATAGACATAACATAGCTAGCTTTCCTATAAAGATTTAATCAGATTATTTTACTTTTTCTTTATTAATATTACAAAAAGTTCACTATTTCAAAATCATTTGCTCTTCTAACTACAGATGCACAAGAAAATTAAGCATGTCATTAAGTGGCTTAGTAATACCAGATGCTAGAGTGATACAGAACAACTAGGCTATGGAACAGTGAGGGTATGGAACAATTAGAACTCTCATACACTGCTGGCGGGAGTGTAAATTGGTATAACCACTTCAGAAAGCCATTTTTCAGTGTCTAGCAAAGTTGATTATAGGCCTACCCAATGATATAGAAAGGATTAAAAAATGCATAGGCATGTTCACAAAAACATGTATAATTCTTAAAAAAAAAACAAAACAAAACAAAAAAAAAAACAAGTGCAAGAATGTTTACAGCAGTGCCATAATAGCTAGGAACTGGAAACTATCCAAATGCCTATCAACATTAGAAAGGGTAAGTAAATTGAAATATATTTATGTAATTGCAGAGAGCACAGCAATGAGACTATACAAACTTCAGCTACACACTTAGTATGGATGAAGCTCAGAAGCAGAATGTTGGGTGAAAGGAGTACTTTCCTGTATGATTTCATGGACATAAAATTCACAAATGAAGCCCGGACAGTGATTGCTTGGGGGTGCTAGTGACTAGAAGAGAGAACAAAGGGCACTTCTTCAACTCATCAGGCTGTCCATGTGTGGTTTGCACCCTTCTCTGAACATGTGTTATACTTCCTTTAAATGTGTTGTTGAATGCTGTAGTGTTAATGTCAAAATATTGACCAGATGCCATCCAAATAATGCTATGAAATTGGTTGTAACTTTTTCCAGAAAACTCTTAAATGACTGTACATTTATGACTCAAGTTTCATGAGCTTTTCCCCTGACACTGAACATCACCCTGAACACTTTGATGGCCTGTTTCCTTTAATGCGCCATGAATTAGTCATCGCCCCTGGCAAGGATTGTTAATTTTATAACTTCTGCTTTCCATAAATTCCCAAAGGTCAGGAATAGCGTTTGCTCAGTTTTTGCCGAGATCGGAGGAGATAGTAGCAAAGTGCCTCCTAACTCAGCTTTGCTAAAATTGGATTAAACAGCGTGGCATGTGTACAAAGTGTGATGCAAACTTAGAGTAATTCAGAGGTTTGATGTGATGTGTTTCATTATTTGAAAGCGTCTCTAAGTAAAAAAGGCAGCATTAAGAGATGAGTAAAAAAAAAGCAGTCAGGCGTGAATTCTCTTCTTGAGAAAGTGGCTGCCCACGCACACACATGCATTGAAAGTGTGTAAACATTTTAAGTAAACACGAAAAGGAGACGGATGTTCTTAATAAGGAAAAATCACTTAACCCTTTCTGTACTTTTTGTACTGTTGACATCTAATCATTAAAGGTCAAGTATTCTTTTTCACAGAATGTTGCTCTACATGCGATTCACCATTTCAATATACCAATTCTGTTAAGGAGAGAGCGTCAGACTCCAATGGAGCAGTTTCCTGAGCACCAGACTTGGTTCTATCACTAGCTAAAAGGCTGTTGAAAGAAATTCAGAATGACAGAAAATGAGAGATGAGAAATAACCACAGTCCCAACTTGCCATTTTACAAATAAGAATGCCAACATGGAAAAATATCAGGTAATCCGAAAGGGCTTGTTAGGTAGTGGGTCTAGAACCAGGGACCAGTTTTCTAAAGCCAGTATGCCATTTTTATAATACGTTGCCCAAAGAGAGCAGCAATCTGAAAACATTACAGTTCACATCTGCCTTTATTTTTTAAAATTACTCAACCTTTTTTATTTTTATAGCTTATTTTTATTTGACTTTGAATAGTTGATATCCAGTTATCTAAGCTTTTTCTGTGCTGCATAAAAGCATAGCCTCCTCTATGTCCGAATTTGAGGGCTACATAGTCACACATTCATACATACAGACACAAATATATTATACATATATAATTCTAGTTGAAAAATAGCTCTTTGTTTTTGTAGTTGAGATGTCCCATAATTTTGAACTATGATTTATTCTAGCATTGAAGGTCAGTGTAGAGTTGAAAATCAAGGGAAGGACAAATAGTACAGGAAAAATATATTTTCTTCCAGATCTCATAAAATTTCTTACTTATATGTCTCATATTTATTAAAAGTGAGGGGGAAAGTCCATATTTATTTCATTGCATAGGAAGGTCAATAAAACTTTACTGCTTTGACATTATAAGATGTTTGGTTGCTAACCAAATTAAAAAAATAAAGGCCAACTCTTTTTTTTTTTTTTTTTTGGTAGAAGAGACAAAATAATATGAGAAAAAGTTTGAAGTTCAAAATTAAGATTTTCATTGGACTCAATATATAATTATTATTTACTAGATGCATAATTTTGCTATGACTAATGACTTGAAGGCTCAGAAATAGTGAAAAGAACAATGGGAGTTGGTTTTGAAATAGCACCCTGGCTCTTGTAGGCAAGCCATCTGGTTTTCTCCACATATTTCATGTGGCAGTTAGGTAAGATTACATCACTGGAAGTTCCTTAGAGAACAGATAGCAGTTTACAATTGTAAAATGATATTATTGTTAATAACTCATGAAATGTGCCTCCTAAAAGTTTGGCACTGTTTTATAATGCTGGAAAGCCCTCTTCTATTTTATACTTTCCTCTCTTACATCCAAATTTTCTTTAAGATTTTTTTGCAAAAGGATTATCCTGGCTGGTCCAACTTCAACACCCTGTGTCTTATATTAATTTTTGCTCCCAAAGATGCGCTAGGTCTTATTTTCAGGGGATGTCTTATTTTTCCATGAAGAAGAATACGGTACACATTTATTGTTAAATGAAAATAAAGGAAATTTATTACCTATATACGGTACGGTGGTACGGTAGTTGTTAACACAAACCGGACAAACTGTGAATCCTACAGTATCAAGAATTTACTCATTTATTCAATGACAATCATGCCATCATCTTCTGGAACATCATCATAACAATCCAATTACTGAATTTCCTGGTGAATTTCTTGTGACTCCATTTCTTTCAGAATCAGTGGACCAAATCTCTCATGTTTAGCAATAGCACTGTCTTTAAATGAGTACTTCTTGTCAAGATAGCCTGCTCGCAGTGCATTTGCAATGCAACTGTCCACTTCGCCTCCACACAGCAGTGACGTCAGGACTCCGTGTAATGTCACTGATTGCTACATGCCAGTCGGGGCGGCCCGGGCGGTCCTGGCGACCAGTTTACGGTAAATTTATTTTCATTCTGAGACAGAGCCTGGGGGGCCTTATTTTCGGGGGATGACTTATATTTCACTCAGAAGGAAACCTGTAAGTAGGTCTTATTTTCGGAGGATGTCTTATTTTCGAAGAAACACGGTACTTAGTAGGAGAAAAGGGTGAATGTTTAGTATATTATAGAGAAAAACAATTAGTCAAAATGAGAAAATTATAGTAATGCTTTAAAAGATCTCATTAAAAACTCCTGGGTGAAAAAAAAAAAATTCAGAGTCACAGATCTACCCATAGGTTTCGCATTGTAGTGCTGTTATCAAACTATCCATTTCATCACTGATAGTTTCATGAATTGAAGCACAGGAGAAATGTACTTTTTGGAATGTATTTTTGTATTTGATTGCAATATTTAAGGAAAGATGTATACTACTCTAGAACAAATATTTCTATTTTTTTGATGGACATATGGTAGCATACTTTGTACTAAAAGAACTAGATACATAAGGAATTGCCAATAATTTAAACACATCTACAGACAACACTAATTTAAAAGCTATATTAATACCACAATGGATTCTACTACTGATATTTGCAAGTCATCCATTCATTTACTTATTTAACTAATAGTGCCTTGGCAAGGCATTGTGCAATATGCTACAGCTTTGTGTAGGTGATGAAGGGTATATTATTATTATTTTAAATATGTTTTTATTGATTTTTAGAGATAGAATAAGGGAGAGGGATAGAGAGATAGAAACATCGATGAGAGAGGGACATCATTGATTGGCTGCCTCCTATATGCTCTCTATTAGGGATCAAGCCTGCAATCTGGGATGTGCCCTGACTGGGAATTGAACTGGTGACTTTTTGGTTCCTGGATTGACATTCAATTGCTGAGCCATACCAGCCAGGCATAGTGTATATTATTTACTTGACAACATTTCTTCCTATCCTTTCTTCCTAAATTTTCTCCACGAGTTTCTCATTTCTCCAGCTCTGAAAACAAACAAACAAACAAACAAGCAAACAAACAAACATATTTTACCGTACAAAAAGTTGAAAGAGGACATATTGGCAAAGGTCTTAGTAGAAAGAAACTAAGGTAAAAGCTACAAGAAGGATGTTATGGCTCTTAGTTTTATTAATTTATTAAAGGACTAGAGGCCCTATGCAGAAAATTCGTGCAAGGAGCTCAGCCCTCGCAGCCTCAGCCCTCACAGCCCCGGCTTCCTCCAGAAGGTCGTCTGGAGGACATCCAGTCTAACTAGCATGTTACACTTTTATTATTATAGATTCTATGTACAAAGACTCAATATGATGTCAGTTCTTCTCAATTTTATCTTTAAGTTCAATGAAACCCCAATCAAAATATTTGAAAGTTATTTGATATTGACAAACTTATTCTTACGTTAATATAGAAAGGTAAAAGACCCAGAGTAGCCAACCAACTTTAAGGCTCACTATAATGCTACAGTAATAAAGACAATATGGTATTACTGAAACAATTGATAAATAGATTCGTAATACAGAATAGAGAACCTAGAAATAGACTCACAAAAATATAGTCAAGTGATCTTTGACAAGGAGCAAAGACAATAGGATGGAGTAAACAAATGATGTTGAATAACTGAATATTTACATGTTAAAAAAAGTAAATCTCAACACAGATCTTAACCCTCACAAAAATTATCTCAAATGGATTACAGACCTAAATATAAAACATAAAACTATAAAACTTATTGAAGATAATATAAAAGAAAATCTAATTAACTATGGGTTTGGCAATATCTTTTTAGCTACAACACAAAACATGGGATCCATGAAAGAAAAATGTCATAAGTTGGATTTCATTAAAATTTAAAATGTCTGTTCTGTGAAAGACATTATTAAGAGAATGAAAAGACAAGCCTAGCTTGTGAAAAAATATTTGCAAGATACATATCTGATAAAGGATTAGTACCCAAAATATACATAGAGCTCTTTATACTCAACAAAAGAAAACAACCAAGTTAAAGATGCCCAAAAGACCTGAAAAGACACTGAGCAGATAGAAGGGGGCTAGGCAGTCAGGGATGGGACCATGGTAGGAAAGTAGAATGTGGAAGTTCAAGGATCTTATAAAGGTGGACATAAGACAGCTTGATGACTTCATCCTGTCCTGAGCAGCTTGATGACTGTCCTATACTGAGAAAAAACAATGAGACAAACAAAAGGACCTAGAACTGAACCCAGTTAGGTGGGAGTTGCCAGGGCAACCCAGCTGGGCAGGGATGGAAGTGTGCAGGGAGATGTGAGCTTTCAACTGTATGAATGTTAAAAGGACCAATGAGGAGCTAGAAAAGCATATATCTACCCCTAGACAACGAAGCATATGCTCTTTCTTTTTCTCTTTCTGGAGCATTGGGTTTCTGGCTCTCCTGTGGCAAGGTATATGCTCTCCTGTGCCCACTTGGCTTATGGCCATGTCGGCCTCCACACATGGACTAATGGACTTTAATTAGTTTGGATGCTGAACTATACCAGACTGCAACATGGAATGGAAGCTCTGGACACTAGCCTGCTTTTGGCTCTCCTGTAACCCCAGCTGCATCTTTTCCAGGATTGGCTTAAAGGGCAGGGGACTTAGGAATCTGAGACAAAGAAGCTTCACTAGTAACCCCTTTTGGTCCCCCTCCCTGCTTCTTCATGCTTCACGGAGTCTGTCTATCTCTCAATAAAATTTGCTTCTGCTTACCATTTTGTCCATGAACTCATTCTTTGATTTTGCCAGACAATGAACTCAGACCCGAACACAATACTTTGCTTCCTAGAGCTATGGAGACAGAGACTACAGATTCCTCCACATTTATACAAATTCAGTACAATTAAAAGAGAACCAGCTGGTTGAAATCTTCTATATTTTAAAATTTATTATTTTCTGACTTGAAGTGACCAGTGCTCCAGAGAGAAGAAAATATAATTCCCATTCCTGTACCTCAATACCAAGATGGGATTTGTTTTATTGTTTTTGGTTTGTTTGTTTTTCTTACATGAACTATTTTGTGTTAAAAGTAAATTAGCAAAAAGTAAGTGTCACAGTAGTGACAACCTTTGTAAGATCTCAGTTCAAGTGGAACCAAAATAGCTCTGTGGGGTAAAGCATGCACTCTGTGCTCTTCACTCCGCCTATCAGAGTTTAAGAGTTTCTTAAGGAGGACAGAACAAAGTTCTGGAAGTCACATGGGATGCAATAAATAAAGGAGAGGTTGAAATGGGCCTGAATAAATAAGTAGAAATTTTATTTCACTGCTAAGCTAAGTCAATTTAGATTAGGAGGGCATGGACCTGGCAGTCAGAAGGTATGACTGCTGAGAACACATTCTATCATCTTGAGCAAATCACTTAACCTCTCTGTCTGAGTTTTCCATTCTAGGAACCAAGACATGGGAGCTAGGAATCTGGGAGCTAGGGATAGTAGCCAGCACTTATGAAGCTATTAGAATATAAAATAGTTCTTAGTAAAGGTTACTTGGGTTATTGAAATTGGAGAAAAGAAAACTAAAAGAATGCAGGATTTTTTAATCAGATATCTCTGATGGTTCTATTATGTACTACAAATTAATCTAAATCCATCCCCCACCCTTATCCCAATTATATTATTCAAGGATTTCTCATTGGAAAGATGATGATGTTCTTGGTTCTTAAATCACTGAATTTTGGAGTCAATAACCTTGGATTTAAGTTGTTGTATGTCAAGACTATGGAAAAGCCATTTAATCCTTCTGATTTTCCTCATCTTGAAAATAAAGATATTAATGCCTTCCCTGGAGAGTTATTGAGAGGGTTAAATGAGGTAATTTATATGGGAACATTTTGTAGCTTTTGATGGAGCAGAAGTAAGCAGACTCTGGAATGAAGGAAATCTTTTTTCAAATTCTCATTTGACCACTATTCATCCTGAAAACCTTAGAGCCATGATTTACACATCATACAGCTGTTCCTTCACCTGCAGAAAGGGTAAATTATTTACCTTAAAAGTAGGGTAATATGAATAATTTCTAAATATTCCTGGTGATATATGTGACCTCAGAAAATTCACTCATCTAAACAATAATAGACTCCCCTGTAGAAATTATAACACTGGTTTATAGTTTATTATGTCTTTACCTTTATTAAAAATGTTAGAGTGTTTTCAAAAGTGGTTGTAGCAATTTATGCTCTCACAAATTGTATAGAGAGAGTTTCCATTGGTTCACAATCTTGCCAACACTGGCATTGTCATCAGACTCTTAATCTTTGCTCATTTGTTGGGTGAGTGTGGTTTTAAGGTATATTTTTCTGATTACTCATGAGGTTGAGCATGTTTCATAAGTTACTTGCCCATCCCTGATTTAGCAGTTGATAATTTAATATTTGCTTTTGTAACATAAATAGTATGAATGACTCAATGTGCAACTTATTCACCCTGAATTTGGCAAAAGTCCCACTAATATGGAGTCATCTTAAATTAGTCGAGTAGTCCTTTCATAAAATAGAGGTTTGTAACCTGTTGCCTGTGAATATGCTGACCGTATTTTCAAAATGTTGTATACTCATCATCCAGCAGAGTCAGAACACTGGATAAACCCTATCTGAGAAACATTCTACTACCTCACTCACTAACTATAATCTTCAAAAGTATCAAGATTTTGGAAGTCCAGGAAAGACCAAGGAACTGTCTAGTAGATGACATGACAACTAAACCCAATATGTGATTCTGGACTGGATCCTTTTATAAGAGAGCAGAGGCCTAGTGCATAAAATTTGTGAATGGGGAGGGTCCCTAGTCCTGACTGCTGATCAGGGCCGATCTATGGGGTGACCAGCAAGGAGATCGGGGACCCCCAATAGTACCTGCTTTGGCCAGCCTGGTGCTGCCTGCTTCTTGGCCTGGTCCCCCTTCTGTGGCGACCAGCAGGGCTGGCCTGGGACCTGTGGGCTGGGGGCAGCTCCTGCGTTGAGCATCTGCCTCCTGGTGGTCAGTGTGCATCATAGCAATCAGTCATTCGGTTGATTTTCATATTAGGCTTTTATTATATAGGATATTATTGGGAAAATTTGAAAAACTCCATTGAAGTCTAGTTGTTATTAATGTGTCAATGTTAATTTTCTATTTTGATGGTTTATCATGGCTATCTACAGGAAAGCAACTTTATTTGAGGAAATTCCCAATGAAATATTTGGGGATTATCAGACATCATGTCAGCAGCTGACTCTCAAGTGGATTCAGGAAAAGTTTAATAAAGTTTTTTTTTTCAGTTTTTCTCTTAAGTTTCAGTTTGTTTTAAAAAAACAATTAATAAAAACCGGTATACTCAAAGAAGTAACATAAATAAAATCAAGACAATTTATTTTAGTTAAATTTGCACATAGAATTCAAAGCCCAGTGCTCAAAAAAAAAAAAAAAATACATGTATCTTAACTCAATTAAATCATGTCATAGATGAGTATGAACAGAAAGAATAGAGTGATATATGTTTACTGAGCATTAAGACCAGGGAAAGAAAATGACATACTTAAGTATAGACTACTCAGCCAGACAGACTGAGTTCAATTCCATCCCATCAGTTACTAGCTCTGTCACCCTGAGGAATTCATCTCTCTGAGCCTCTGCCACTTCATTTGTATGATAATAATGTCCGTTTTCCAGAATTTGTATGGATTAAAGAAGATGAACAACTAGCACAGTGTCTGGTGCATGGCAAGTGCTCAAATGGTATCTACTGTTATTGTTAATGTTTATTTTTATATTTCTACTTTGCCTGTTAGAAAAAATTACCTTGCATCATTATCTGTCCCTTCCCCTGTGTTGACTTTTGGGGCAGAAAAAACGAACAGATTCCTTCTAAGTGATTCTGAACCCAGAAGATGGCATAAAGATAAAAAATAATATAACAACAAAATAAACATTTCACATAGTACATTATTTCATTTTAATTATGTAGTCTATATGGTTAAGAATATTGCTCTTATAGGTGGGGAAACACGTGCAATATTCAGTAGTTTCATGACCACTAATCTATGATACATAACAACCAAGGTTATGTTACTTTGACTCAAAGCTTTCTTCCTTTTTTCAAGCATAAGTAAACTTGCCTCGAAATACCATGTTTATGTGTTCTTGAAGTCTGATTTATTATGTTGAATTGAGGAGTAATAGTTTGTGTTAATAATCTAAGTTACTTACTATAATATAAATTACATTATCAGAGCTTTTACTGAGATAGATTTGAGAGGGAAGGCAAAAAACAAAAAGAAACCAAGGATCTTTGATGACTTACTGAGAGGGAAGATGGGCTTGCTGAATTGGTAAAGAAGCACAAAAAGCCAAAGAATGAAACAAACCTCTTTGATCATTTTCAAAGGGCCAGTTTTATCTCCCTCAATTCTGACCTGACTCAGCCTCTGATCAAAACATTATTTTTTCAATTTATACAAAAAAAATTTTTTAACGAATATTCCCTTGAGTCTATGAGTAAGAGAGTGACAGACAGAGAGAGAGGGAGAGATAGAAAGAAAGAAAGAGAGAGAGAGAGAGAGAGAGAGAGAGAGAGAGAGAGAGAGAGAGAGAAAGAGAGAGAGAAAAGTGAGTGAGAGAGAGAATATATAATTATTTTCCTCTTGATAACTATACTTCATATGCATAGGGACCAGGTGTGAAACAGCTCTCTTCTCTAAGCTAAGCAAGAGCAGTTGCTTTCCCCATCTGATCCATTTTCCCATAATTGAACACGTTTATCAGTTTCCTTTGGGATTTCTCCAAACCTCCCCTTTCTTTGCATGTGAGCCTCCAGGCTGTCTCCATTATTCTAATGTGATCCACACTGAATTCCAAATATAAAATAGAGAGTGATAACCCAATTTTGTTCCTATAGTCATCTCATCCCAATGTGAACAACATATATGGTTTTGATTTATCTTCAGATAATATTTTAAGCATCTGTAGGTGTGACTTTGCCATGCTGGGGCAATAAATAATGAATTAAATGGATAAAAACTCTCCTTTCTAAGAAGCAAAAATAAATAAGATAATGTGATTTAAAAGACCTACAAAATATAATGAGAGATTTTAAGTGGTATATGAAGTAGAAGGTTACAGAATAAAAAACCTTAAAATTAAGAAATTATTAAGTATAATATATAATTAGATTTTCTTTTTTACCTATAACTAACAAGTTTATATAGGAATCGTTAATATTAATAGGAATGAATTACATCTGGAACACTGTCTTAAGCCATTGAAAATTAAAATTAGAGCAATATTCATGAAATGGATTTGTCACAGTCTTTTCTGTTTCTTTCCTAATTTATTTCTCAAAGAAAAATATTCAACAGTGTAGAATAATTATTTAAACTACATTAAATAATTGTAATTATAAATAAGATTTAAATAATTATAAATTATAACAATTTCCTAAATAGTAAAAGAATTGACATATTTTTTCCAGCTTTATTGATGTATAATTAACATATAACATTGTGTAAATAACATGATCACATTTTAAATTGAAATTTTCCCCTTTGGAGGATTTAAAATCTTAGAAAGTAAAAAAAGAAGTATCCTATATAATAAAGAGGTAATATGCAAATTTACCCTCACACCCGTACAAGATGACTACCCCCATGTGGTAAAAGATGGCCACCACAAGATGGCTGACAGGGGAGAGCAGTTAGGGGTGACCAGGCTGGCAGGGAACAGAAGTTAGGCATCAATCAGGCTGGCAGGGAAGTGGTTAGAGGGTGATCAGGCTGGCAGGCAGGCGAGTGGTTGGGAGCCAGCAGACCTGGATTGTGAGAGAAATCCCAGATTGGAGAGGGTGCAGGCTTGGGTTGAGTGACAAACCCCCACCCCAGTGCATGAAGTTCATGCACTGGGCCTCTGAGTTTTATTTATATTGTCACAGGGAAGACAGAATTTTTTATCCAAGGTTACCCAACATGTGGATCCCCTTTAAGACTTATAATCCAAGACAGAGAAGCTGTGTTGTGGTAAACAGTATGTTGGATGAAGTCATTCCAGTTTTTGAAGACCAAGGTACACAGAGAGATTCCTTGTCCACAGCAAGGATGTCACACAGGCACAAGGAAAATCCGGCCTATTCTCTCTGCGAGGGTGAAGCCCAGGGTGAAGATCCTAGACAGTTACTGTTGGGCTCATGAGACCTATTTTTGGAAATAATGTGCCACATAAGGACCATAGTAAGGACTGAGAAAATCACCCCTCTTTCCTTTTTCGAAGACCAGCAGCCTGAGTGGCCCGTGGACGTGCTCTGCAGGAAGAGTCGCCTTGAATCCTGACATAAAGCATTTCGCTGATAAGGTAAAGAAAAATGATTCCTTCAGTAATTGTTCCTTTGAGCAGATTTATTGTGAATAGAACATTTGTGCTTGCATGTGTGTGTTTGGGAGTGTTATTTTCCCCGGCCCATGCAGAAGACAGATTGTTGACAGTAAATGTTTAGTCAAGGGCGAGAGTACTTTTGTTTTAGTTACAGATCCTGTCTGCCAGCCAGATGATATGCTCTCCTTCTAATCAGTGCCACGGAAGCTTTTGTGCCTTATAGGAGTGCTGCTAAATATGATGGAACAACCAGCATCTTTTAATTTAGTCCCAGCAGGAGAATAAGCCATTCTTCTCTTATGAGGCGACAGACGGTGACTTTTATGTTACCCTAAGCTCAGCTGTGCGGAGCCTTTGAGAGACGGTGCTATCATGCTGGACTTTCTGGAATCACTTACCAGAGGCAAATGGCTGCCTCCATTTTGTACAAAGCGTTGCTTCTGAATTGGGATGCTCTCTTTGGACAGAGACTGTCCAGGCAACGTGCACACATTGAAGGCATTGTTTGGCCTTATATTTAATAGGTGTGATGGGACAAAAGTAATTAGCATATGAGGGAGCTATGGGGGGAAGGGATGGGGGGGGGGGGGGCTTGGCCTGCTCAGTTCCCTAGCCTTCCTGCATACAGAGGAAAAGTCTAATTCCAACCCATTCTTTGGGCTTTTATGATGCAAACTTGATGGAAGGAGGATGAGACAGAATGACCAAAAGCAAAGCAGATGGATTTTTGACTGAAGATTAGAGCACAGTGTCCCGTAGGCAAGGCAGTGCCTTTGCTAGGAGGCTCTGGGAAGATATGATGGACCATTAGATGAAAGAAATGAAGACCGACAGAATGATGTGGAAGCATAAACAATTCTTCCGGGAAAGGAAAATTAGAAGCATCCAGGGGCTTGGTGCATTATAAAATAGGGAGGGGGAATTGTAATAAGTGTGGTTGTTTATGTACTTGTATCCTCTTTAAAGATGCCGAAATATGCACACAAACAGGGACCATGTCCTGTCTGGATTATACTTCTCTGAATGTAACAGCCACCTGGGACTGAGCCAAGTGACCACGGCTTCCTTGGGATTTTATCTGTATGATAGTGGATAATAGGTTTTTTCTTTAGGCTCCTTCTACATCAGACATATTTTGGTACATTGGAAAATTTCCAACGATGAGAGGTTTTTGTTGGCATATGAATATCTTTGAACCGATAGACTTATTTATCTACAAGGCCATTTTAGACACTCATGAAGTATTCTCTTTGTCACAGAAGCAGTATATCTGCTGACAATGCTAGATCATAAAATAAGATTTGTAGTATTGTTGGAGATACAAGACAGTGAGTGATGATGATGGAGCACAACATCTTAAGAGCCTGAAGGTAAACTGGAAAAAAATAAAATCAAGTTTAAAGAGATTTATTTGCCAATATAAGTCTAGAGAAAACTTGTCGGGGTGTGTAGAGACAAGTAAATATGCAAGCGAGCTATCAAGTCAAGTCACTTACATCTTTTTTTGTTCAAAATCTTCCCATTGGGTAGAATTCTTATCTATCACTTGCTGAATGCTCTCTCAAATCTCTTGTGTTTTTCTGGGAACTTGACTTTAAGCTGTAATAAAAGATTTTCAAAGGAAAACCTAATCATCTCTCAAGAATGATTTCCATTTCTAATCTTGTGTCTCTATATGATTATTCAATTTTCTAACTTTTAAGTCTCCTCTTCTGCCCATTTGTAGGAGTCACAGGTTACTACCACTGATGAGTCTGAATCTTCCCCCCAAAAAGACAATGGGTTGTAATGAAGCCATTGGTCCAAATCTTCAGCAAGGCTATGCAATCATGTTTGGAAGACCAAGACACACAGCTATCAAAAGCCCTGACTGCAGACTGAGCTTAGAGGACCCTGGGAAGGGCAGGAGGAGAGAAGCCTTTGGAGCACAGCCTTTTGAACTTCTTCCCTAGTTCACATCTGCTGGCTCCCTGCTGTGCAGCTTCTTTTCTCTAATTCACTCACACCCATTTTTGTACAAACAGGCTGTATTGTAGATGCCTTAAGTGGGGAACTATGATTTCTGATGTGGTCTATGTTGTTCTCTAGCTATAAAAAGAATTTGGAAAAAGAGAACCATGGAGATACTTTTTCCTGTACGTTCTAAGAGCACATGTATATCAATACCTTGTAGATACTTTAGTGCTTGAAGTAACCCTATGAGGTAGGGGTGTATGTTAGTTAGGATAAGTAAGGCAAGCTGCTCTAATAAACCCCTAGCTCTCCCTGGCTTAACACAATAAACATTTACTTCTGGTTTATGCAAAGTACAAAATGGTTGTTCCTATCTGGCAGGAGGCCTTTGACAAAGTCATTTGGAAGCTCCAGACCTTGGAGTCTGTGGCTCTGTCTGTGGAGCCCGCAGTCCTCTGCGAACTCCTCTGTATCCATCCAGCAGACAAAGAAGAGAGAGTGTGGAGTCCCTTGGAAGCTTTGCCATGGGCCAGATCTGAAGGCCTCATCCATCACTTTGGCCCCCTATCCTAAAGGCCAGCACCTTTGGCCACACTAAGCTGCAAGAGATGCTGGGAAATGCAGCCCTGTGGCCAGAAAGAAAGGGAATTAGATTTGATGAAAAACTAGCCAGTCTCTGGCATAGTGTTATCCCCACTTCACTGATGAGGAAACTGAGGCACAAACGGGTAAAGTAATTTAGAAAGACACCTAACTAACAGATGGTGAGCTAGAATCTGAACTCAGGAATCTGTCTCCAGCATGGTGCTCCCATTACTTCAAACGAGTAAAATGAGGCAGATAACATGCCTCCTTCCGGTTGCTAAAAGGCAGCCAATGCCGGAGTGATGTTCCGTACCCCATGGAATTGGTCCCATTCAGGATGAGTGCATGACTCTCTGACTTTAGCGGCTCTCTTTCGCAACATCTCTGGGGCTGTGGGGAGCGTGTCTCAATCTCAGAAAGTATTTTAGGGTAAGCCAACTCACACTACCATTTGAGACTCCTGTTTCCAACCAGGGGGGTTAAAGGATTAGAATTAGGGATCATGGAATTAGGCCATATGGCATATGGAAACTGGAATCACAGCTCCCAAATCTATCAAATCCAGGCCTGGTTCTGCCACTAGCTGGCTGAGTGACTTAAGTTACTTATTCTCTCTGTAGCTTACTCATTTGTAAAATGCTGAAAATGTTAATTCCTACCTCATGGGTCATTATGAGGATTACATTAATACATGAAAGAGCTTAGCATAGTTATCTGACCTATCAAAGACAATTAAAAGAGGTTCTTGTTTATTGTTTTTGTTATGTACTTGCAACTGATCGAGCTAAAGGCATGAACACATGTTTTTGCTGACATATAGAGAAAACTGTCATCTAAGTAAATGGTAACTTCAGCTGCTCAGTATCTCATGCTATTGGACTCTGGCCTTCCTTATCCCCAAACGCCAATCCATCAGTTAGTCCCAACAGCTCCATCTCCAATGTATTTATTATACTGAGTTCTCTCCATCTTCCTTGCTCCACCCTAGTTGAAGCCTCTGTCATCTCTTGCCTAGACCATGGCAGACCTAAAACTTTGCTTGCTTACCCTGGTGTCTCTGCAATCTAACCTCCACACAGAAGCCAGAGTGATCTTTTGAAAATATAACTCAGACCGTGTAATTCTTCTGGTTAAACCCACTAATGGTTTCCTGCCTCATTTAAATAAATTCTCAAGTCCTTCCCTTGGTCTTTGCCTTAGTAAGGGGTAGATAATTCCTTAATAGGTCCTAGTTTGTCCAAGACAATCTTAGATTATACTGTTTCTCTAAGATTAGTATTAATAGAACCTCCTTTCATTCTCAAAAGTGTCCCAACTTCTAATATAAATTATATTATTACCTTGCTTATGGGTCATAGAGCATCTTCACCCTAAGTAAATTCTATAAATACTACCTGATATTAAAACTTTTTGGGGGGAGTAGGGCAGACTCCCTCCTAAATTACTTAAAGTTCATAAGCTTTAAATACAAAACTTGAAGCAATTTGATTATAATACTGAAGTTTGAATTTAGTTTGATTGGCTTTCAACTGTATTAAAAAAAAAAAATTGGTGAGATACTGTATGTGGGCAACTCTGTCTCTGGGCTCTGCTATTTCATAGAGGAACCAGGACATCACTCAGCACAGCCTGAGTCAACAGGCTACTTTCCAGGTCAGACTGTTACCATTACCTATAAGCTCCCTGGTGGACTATGACCTTCCCTTTATCAGACAATGGATATACCCATCTGCCGGAGAACCTTCAGCCATCATGGCAATGCTTCCCCACCTGGAATGAGGGAAGCTTTACCCTTGGGTTCCCCTTTTTGCCTGGGGAATATCCCTCTGCTTTTCCATTGAGGACTGGGAAAACAGAAGTTAATATTTAACCTCTCTTGTCTGGTACCTACTCAGGCCTTGGGAGGCCCTGTGTTCTGTGTAAGGTCCATTCACTGAGAGAAACAAACCTATTTCTAGTCTTTAACCGATGTTTATGATCTGGCCTCTGCCTACATATTTGATGTCATTACTTTCTATTCTTCCCTGCAATTAGCCACACTGCCTGCCTTTCCTTTCTAGAATACCCGAGCATGATCCTGCCACGGGCCTTTGCACTTTCATTTTCTTCTGCCTGGAATGCTGTTCCCCTGATCTGCGTGACTCAGCTTAAATGTCACTTCTTTGAGAGGCCTTCTTGGGACTAATATACAGTAACTTTTCTGGTCACTTCCTCATAATCTTGTTTTATTTCCTTCACAATACTTATCTCTATCTAAAATTATTTTGCTGGCTTAATTTTCTTTCTCTCAAACTCTATAATGATTATTACAATAGTCATAATGTTACTAGACTTCCTAGGGGCCTAACAGTCTTCTAAGTATTCCACATTGATTAATTTTTTTATAATATGTTTTTATTGATTTCAGAGAGGAAGGAAGAGGGAGAGAGAGATAGAAACATCCATGATGAGAGAGAATCATGGATCAGCTGCCTCCTGCAAATCTCCCCTGGGGATCCAGCCCACCACCCAGGCATGTGCCCTTGACTAGAATCAAACCTGGGACCTTTCAGTTCACAGGCTGATGCTCTATCCGATGAGCCAAACTGGCTAGGGTGATTAATTTTTTAAAATTAGTCATTTTATGATATAGGTGCTATTATTATTCCCATTTAATAGGTAAAGAATCTGAGGTTTAGAGAAATGAAGTAACTTGCCTAATGTTATAGTGAGAGAGCCCAGGATTTAAGGCTAGAGAGTTTGCCTCCAGGTATCACCTGTCAAAGTCCTCCCCAAAGGACAGTACTTGCCTGTTTATGTGCTACTGCATCTACCCCCAGCACTTCAGTAATATTAGTGTTCGCCGAGTTCTGGCACAAAGCTCCTAACACCATTGAAATTTCCTCAGTGTTGAAAGCAGCAAATGTGTCTTCTGTATTGAGTGACTTTTGAGTGACTTTTGGAGAGCATCTAAGGGTGGGGGATGGTTGCCAGAAGAGTCAGTCACATGATTAGAGGGTTGGAAGTTTCAGTCTCACCTCCCTGATTTGGGGGGTGGGTTATGGGAAAAGGCTGGAGATTGAATTCAATTAACAATGTCCAGTGATTTAATTAATCGTAACCATGGGTTGAAGCCTCCCTAAAAATCCAAAGGACAGGGTTCTGAGAGTGTCGGGTGGGTGAACATACGGAGGGGTGAGTTGTATGCTCAGAGAGGGCATGGAAGCTCCACACTCCTTTTCACAGACCTGGCTCTATGCATCTCTGCCATCTTGCTGTTTTTGAATCAGATCCTTTTATAATAAACTAATAATCAAGTAGGTAATACATTTCTCTGAGTTCTGTGAGCTGCTTTAGCAAATTAAACTCAAAGAGGGGTCACTGGGACTTCTGATCTGGAGTCTATTGGTCAGAAGCCTAGATGACAACCTGGGTTTGTGATTAGTGTCTGAGTATTATAGGACGGAATAGCCAAACTTCCTAGGGTTAATTGGTGTTTTGATCACCAATTCCAGTGTGTGTAGGGAGGGTGGGGGTTCCACAACAACAAGCAATTTTGGGGCACCAGCTCCATGTTCTACAATTCAACTCAGTTCTGACACTATCTACCTGCAGATAATGCCAGATTTCACACCAATTGGCCCTAGGCAGTTTGGCTCAGTGGATAGAGCGTCAGCCTGTGGACTGAAGGGTCCCAGGTTTGATTCTGGCCAAGGGCACATGCCTGGGTTGCAGGCTCGATCCCCAGTAGGGGGTATGCACAGGGCAGCTGATCAATGATTTTCTCTCATCATGGATGTTTCTATCTCTCTCTCCCTCTTCCTTCCTCTCTATAATCAATAAAGAAATATATATATATTTATTAAATATTATATATATATATATATATATATATATATATATATATATATATATGAAACAATTGGCTCAATTAATAATGGTTGAACTTTGAGTGAATAAATGCTGTAAAGCTCTAACCCTATTTTATTTTTTATAAATAGAGAAGAAATTTTCACACTTTCCTTCCCAATAGAAATAGCATAACCCAATCTCTTGTTTTAAGAGGAGCTGAAGGCAGGAGCCCAGCTAGGGCTGCCCCAGAAATCTGAGTGGGGAAAACGCCACATAGCCCCATGGCAGACCCTGCATGGAGTCAATAAATTTCTAAGGCTGGCTTTCTGTGAGGGTTCTGAATTCATCATAAAACAGGCAATCTGGTGCCAGGTTACCAACTCCAAAGGGAAAAAAAATTCACACATAGAAGCAAAACATAGATCAAACTAACAAATTCCCTCACACTTTCCCCACCATCAGAGGTGGGCACAGGAAATGAAACTGTTTTAGATGGAATGTCTGACTACCAGGGACCCTCCTCCTCCAGAGTCTACTTCTCTGCTCCACCTCCTTAGGGCTCCCACAGCTTTCTGTACAAGCCTGGCTCTTTTCACTCATCACATTATATAGAATTTCACTAGTCATCTGCCTCCCATCTCCTCCAAATGGAAGAGTCCTTTAGTAATACAATGTCCAGTCCATGCATTGCATACCACGGCGTGGTTAATAACGTATGCTGACGAACGCTAGCTGAGTCGGTCTGACCTGTCTTAGATTACTTCTCTGAGAGTGAAGGAGAGAGTCACACCAGGTCTGTGAGTTATTTTCTAGCTCTCTGTGCTGTGTCACTTAGGTGAGGACTGCCTTATTTTTGTGTTGGGTTTCGGCCCTGCTACAGAAAGATGAGTCTTTGCACTACAATCTGATTGTGTTCCAACTGGTTTTTTGCTCTCTCACTGTCATGTTCCTATTTGTCCCCCATCTTCTCTGCATTGCTGGTTATTTACATGAGTAACATACAAATAAAGACTCATCCATTCCTATATCACAGGCCTGACCTGGGCATCTGTTGTGGCCTGTTAGAAACAGATTTGTGTATCTCGACTAAGAGGGAGCCCCTTAGAGATTATTAACCTAGGTTGGCTGTGTTCATAAGCTGGGCTTCTTTTTTTCTCCCCTTTGTATTGCTGATGCTTGGACAACTGTTGTTCAGGTCTCATTTTTGTGGGAATCTGTGTGCAGCCAATCACAGAGAAAGGAAAAACCTAACCTACATACATCAACACCAACACTTTTCTTACTCCCCTCCTCCCCCAGGAGATTTAGACCTACTTCTATAGGTGCTAATGTGAAGGCCATGAGTTATATCATTTGTATTAATCTAACACTAACTGTGAATGTGTTGGGAACCTTAAACAAGTTGTATGATTTTCTTAATGATCAGCTTCTTTACCACTGGGGGGGAAAAGAGAGAGAGAGAGAGAAACGAAACCACTGTCTTTCTTCCAGCATTAATCCTAATGGGGGGAAACCCTAGCTAGAGTTGTTTTGGGAGTGGGCAGGATATCTTTTATCTGCCCTTCCAGATCCACTGTGTATGTAGCCTTCTTCATTTTGCTCTGTTTCCCAGGAGGCTCACCTGCGCAGAGTACATCAGCTGGGCTCTTGCCCTCAGGCTTTTCCAGGTATGTTCAGTTAATGGGGAACACTAATAACTCAAAGGAAGGAGGCATTGTTTTAAACTCATGTCTTCCTCCACCAAGTGTCACAGCTCCTGTCAATCAACCTTCTTCATGCCTCTAACTACCTCTACCCCCACCCCTCTCTTGCTCTCAGTCTCACTCTTGTTCTCTTTTTCCTCCCTTACCTCCTTTACCCTTCAGAGTTGGTGGGGCAGTAGCCACTTTTGTCAGCACTCGAGTATTGCACTATCCTTTGTGGTTTCCCTACGTCCTGTAATTAGCTTCTTTATTAACTGTCCTCGAATTGCCTAAACTAAATGTGCCACCTGTTTCTTATCGGAATTATGACTTATATGAGAGGAAGATCAGAAATTTGGTTTTGGATATACTAAGTCTGATCTATCAAAGAGGAGGTGGCAGTTGGATATTGGAGTCTGGAATTCAGGAAAGTGACATAGCCTAGAGATAAGAATTTAGAAGTCACTAGTAGAAAGAAGAGATTCAGAACTGGGAGACCTGATGAGATCACGGGGGAGTGAGAGAAGAAAGAGTAGAGGACTGAGACCTGAGACTTGGGCCCTCTAATCTTAAGAGGTTGGATAGGTGAAGTGGGGACTAACAAAGGAAATTCAGGAGAAGCAGCAGGGAGGTCAGAGGATAACCAAGGAAGTATTCTGAAAGCCAACTGAGGAACAGATAGATATTGTGTCAAATATTGCTGAAAGCCAGGTACAAATAGGACTAGGAATTGACCAGTGAATTTAGCAAAGTGGAGGTCATCATTGACCTTGGCAAGAACATTTTTGGTAGAGTGGTAGTAACAGTCTGCTTTTGTGTTCACTTACTTAGTTTTATGAAAATTGGAGAATAACAGCATATTTGTATGCTGATAAGCATGATTCAAAAGAAAGGGGAAAAGAATAACAGGCAGGAAATGGGAGAACTTCTTGAGTAGGAGAGGGTGGTGTCTGAGACACAAAGAGAGGGATTATCTGAGATAGGAGTATACTGTGACAGAGCACACTCATCTGTAGCAACAAGAAGCAAGGCAGACTGCAGATTCAGAATTCCTCTTCTCGTTGTATTTTCTCAGTAAAGTAGAAAGCAAAGTCATCAGCTGAGAGGGAGGATAGGAAGGAGGGATAGGAAGGTTGAAGAGAAGTAGTAAATGGTTGCTTGCCTGCGAGTGTGTAGAAGTTAGTGGCCGAAGGCAATGTACTATGAATGCTGCACGTTAAGAAATCCCTAGAGATTCACTGTCACGGATTTAAAATGTGCTCATGCTCGGCTGAATGGATGTTGATACAGAGTAAGCAGAGAGTTGGATTCAACAAAGAGCCAGGGTTTTATTAAACAAGCGGGTGTGGCCTCACGTACAAAATGGGGATAATACTACCAGGAGAGTTGCCATGTGCATTAAATGAGATAACATAAATGCTTATCACAGTGTCTGGTATGCAGCAAAATGAAAATAGACCTCTGCTAGAGTTATTGCTATTGTGGTATTAGGGCTGGAAATAGTTGTTTTAATCATACCACATGCTTCCACTGGCCAATTGCAGTTCAGTTCAACTTTCTTAGCACATGTCTTCTAGAAACTGTGTTTATGTTGCCTATGCAATATTGCACTTCTACTAGGCAGAAGCCTGCAAGAAAAGGGGGAATCATTTGTATAGCTGTGCAACGCTTCAAAACCCATTGTAGAGCAATAGTTGGAAAGCCCAGCTCCTTCAGTTTGTGAGAGACTTCTGACATTTGATCTTTTTGCAAATTCTTGGCAATGGCCTTCAGGCAAGTAGGAATGGAGTTGCTTAGATTAGTCTAGCTTTGAAGTTTCTCCTCTGTTTCTAACACCAGTATTCTAAAAATAGGAATTCCAAACGAGCACAGATAGCGTGTATGCC
This sequence comes from Pipistrellus hanaki, assembly GCF_964339955.1. Taxonomy (NCBI): domain Eukaryota; kingdom Metazoa; phylum Chordata; class Mammalia; order Chiroptera; family Vespertilionidae; genus Pipistrellus; species Pipistrellus hanaki. The sequence goes on from NC_140505.1 coordinate 157,867,925, forward strand.
TTGCTTGACCTTTCAAACATCATTTCTTTTATTCTGGACGTTGATTGCACTTGATGAAGCGGTCTATATCGCATTACTTCGGCTATATTTACTATTATTACATCTACTTCAAAGACTCCGCTTTGAAGAAATATAAATTATCTGCTGGGTAATACTATTCAGTGTAATATTACACCGAATACATTCCTGAAGAGAATTGACATGATCTCTTCACCAAGATTTCCTATTTCTTTCATTTGGTTCAGGAGAATTTGTACTTGATTGCTGCAGCATTTTTATGATGGCTGCTTTAAAGCCTTTTTACATAATTCCAACATCCGATTCATGTCGGTGTCGGTGTCATTCAATCCTCATTTCTAACTCAAGTTGTGATGTTCCTGGTTCGTGGTATGATGGGTGATTTTTTAAAAATTACATCCAGGACACATGTTCTATTGTGTTAGAAGACTCCTATCCTATTGAAATCCTTTATTTTAGCACGTTTAGGTTTGACACATGGATCTCGGCCTACTTTTACGTGTTGTGATTCCAATGACAGTTTAATTTTCAGAGCCTTGTTTTGGTCTTCTTGGTTTATCTGGTGCTAATGGGTTCTCACCTGTCCATGCTGGTGCTGTATGAGGGGGTGAAGAGGTGTCCCCAGGCCAGTTCACTGGGAGTCCTGTGGTCTGAAAGGTAGAGAGGCATTTCCCCGGCCAGTGTTCTCAGGCTGCCCTGGTGTCTCTGGACAGGGAAGGGGAATCATCACCCTCTGGGGACCAAGCCTTCCCACGTCAGACCATTTGCTATAACTGAGTCCTCTTGCCAGATTCATCCTTCCTGCTCCTATTCTGGTATCTTTGGGAAATAAATTCAATTTTATTTATTTATTTATTTATTTGTTTGTTTGTTTGTTTGTTTGTTTATTTGTTTGTTTATTATTTTCTAGAGGTATGATATACAAAATTCATGCAAAGGGCTTGGCCCTCGCAGCCCTGGCTTTGTCTGGAAGGTTGTTTGGAAGGACATCTTGTCTAATTAGAATATTACACTTTTATTAGGTTATTTATTCCCTCTATGCCCTCTTCTGCCTCCTCCCATCATTTTCCTCTTCTACACAATAAAATTTGTAATTAATATGAAGAAGCCTTGTAGTGTAATTAAATATATATAAACCACTTAATATTTTTATTAAATATATTTCAAACTCACAGAAAAATTGAATAACAAACAATGAACACACTCCTCTACCTCTATCTGGATTCATCTATTGATATTATGGAGTTACCAGATAGAACACAGGACTCCCATTTAAACTTGAGTTTCAGAGAAGTGATGCATAATTTTTAAGTATGAGTGTGCATGCAATATTTGGGACATACTTATACTAAAAAAGTATTTGTTGTCTATCAGAAACTCAAAGTTAACTGGATATCCTGTGTTTTTATTTGGCAAATCTGACAGCCCTAACTTACTGTTAACATCTGTTCTTACTTGTGCTATAATCCTTTCTTGAATACAGTTCTTTGCCAAACCATCTGGGGAACATTTGAAAACTAAAATCCCAAATAGATTTTGTATGTGTATATGAAGCAGAGTCATATGCATTGGCTTTTTTTTTTCCCCCCTAGTGCTTGAAACTGCATTTTCCATTTGTTATTATATAGCACCAATTTTCCACTCTTGCCTGGACTGTAGGCTAGTTCTAAGTGCACATCACTTATAAAAGCACTTCAACTCTCACGTCAAAATACTAGTTGCTGTCACCACTGGAACTATAATCAAGTGTCCTATGAAAACCATCCTTCTAGAATTAATGCTAAAACCATTTCAGGCTAAGGGAAAGCACTCAATGGAAATTCTTATCAATTAAGCAACTGCCATTGCTTGGTTCTGGTAGATTTTCTAGCTTTCCTTGGTTTCTTTAATATAAAAACTCTCCTTTCTCAGACACATCCATCTTTGTAGGTACTTTGATGCAGGTACTCAGAGGACAATTCTAGGAGGTAGACAGCAGTGGGATTAAAATCCTGTCTTCTGTCATCATGTCTCGTTCAAGAAAGTTAATTAACTTTCTTGTGATGCATTTTTCTCATTTGTAAAACAGAGTAACATACAGTATCTACTTCATGCACTTGTTTCAAGGCTCCTGTGAGCACGGTGCTTGACACAGTAAACTGACAGTTATCATGTAGTTCTTCACCATAATTTACCAGAGTTTTATTGGAGACAATTTTACTTTATGTGTTCCCTATCTTTTTCTGAAAATAATTTCCACATTTCTCAACCATAGCTACTTCTCATAACCTTCTTCTTACAGTATACCCAAGTAGTTATGTACAAAAGCAGAATGGAGATTAAAAGAACCGAGGTCTTACTAATATTCTTCATCTCTATCAATATAGGTAGGGGTCAGGGACCACCATCTAGATAGAAAAAAAGTGAAAAACAAATTTGGCTTAATTATCAACCATATGATGTGTGTGTATGCTTGTGTGTGTGTGTGTGTGTATATGTGTGCAGTGGGGAGGAAAATTGATACTAAAATATATAAACAAACCAAGTCATCCTTGATCTTCTTAAAACTGAACATTTTCAATTCTTTTTATGTAACATTTGCTTATCTGTGATTCTCTTCTTGCATCAGTTCCAGTTTCTCCACATTCCTATAAAGATGTGATGACCGAAACTGGACACATTGATTTGATAAGTACCTAACTAATATGCAGTATAAAGAAAAGAGCATTTCCCATGTAAACAGCAAGGGACTGTGTATACAAGGGATGTTGCACAATTAAAGATCTGCTAGACAATCAACTATTGAAGAGGACAGTCACCACAATGCAGAGGTGAGTGTTTAGCATGCTCTGGCTGCTGCACAGAGCGCATCAGTCAGCTTTTAACAGACAATTTCAGGTCAGCCAGATGGATGGGAGTTTTAGTGCTGATTGCATTGACTTTACTTTTGCTATTATGAGAGAGACAACCAACAACTTCTTAAAACATAAATCAGTGCACATGCATTGACCCATAACCCATGAAACAAACAAAATGGAAACAGGTTGTCATTAAATTAATCTCTCAGTATGGATGGGAATGCTTCTCTTATTAAGTTCAGAGTTGATTCATTCTAGGAATAATTTTGGTGTAGTGGCTCTCACTTACTATAGATTACTGACTTTCAGTGTTTGCTGCCAAAACACTTTGGCTCACTCTCAAGCCCCAAGAATTGCATACATTTTTCCACTCCTTATGCCCCAGGGCCATTTACAGTATCTCTAGAGGGTTTTCCTTTTCATTTTATTTACTTTTGTCTCAAGTCTCCTAGGGATTTTCCTATACTATTTATACTGTAATATCTTAATGATGGTTCATAGCCATATGTTGACTCATGTGATCCTCTTACAATTGTGAGTCTTTGTTTTTTACTTGGGTTATATGTTTGTTTTTTTATTGAATTTATGCAGGTGACATCAGTTAATAAAATTATATAGGTTTCAGGTGTACAATTCTGCGATACCTTATCTGTGTGTTGTATTGTGTGTTTTCCACCCAAAGTCATCTTCTTCCATCACCATTTATCCCCCCTATATCATCTTCTACCTGAACCCACTCCTGTTTCCTTCTGATAATCACCATACTGGGGTCTGTTTCTATGATTTTTTTTGTTTTTGTTTTTGTGTTTTTTTGCTAATCTTTTCACCTGTTTTTGTATCTAGCCCATCAGCCCCCCTCACCTCTGACAGCTGTCAGTCTGTAACATGTATCCATGTCTCTGGTTCTATTTTGTTCTTCACTTTATTTTGTTCATTAGATTACACACATAAGTGAAATCATATGATATTTGTTTTTTTCTAACTGACGTATTTCACTTTGCAAAATAATCTCCATGTCCATCTAAAGGTCAGATTTCCTTCTCTTTTATGGCTAAGTAATATTACATTGTGTAAATGTACCACAACTTTTTATCCACTCATCTACTGACAGATACTTGGGCTGCTTCCAAATATTGGCTATTTATTGTAAATAATGCTGCAGTGAACATAGGGGTGCATATATTCTTTAAAATTCGTGTTTCAGGTTTCTTCAGATATATATCCAGAAGTGGAATCGCAAAGTCATAAGGCAGCTCCATTTTTAAATTTTTGAGGAAACTCCATACTGGTTTCCACAGCAGCTGCACCAATCTGCATTCCCACCAACAGTGCATGCTATCTTTTTGTTGAAGTTCTCACTAAGTTCCTTAAGCATCCTTATAACCGTTTTTTTTTTTTTTAAACTCTTTATCTGGTAAATTGTTTGCCTCCATTTCACTTAGCTCTTTTCCTTGGGATTTCTTTTGTTCTTTCACGTGGAATATATTTCTTTGTCTCCTAGTTTGACTGCCTCTTTGTGTTTGCTTGTATGTATTAGGCAGATCTGTTATGACTTCAAGATTGGTAGCGTGGCCTTATGTAGTACATGTCCTGTGGGATCCATTGGTGCAGTCTCCTTAATCACCTGATTTTGGTGCTCTAGGAATATCCCTGGTGTTGGTTATGTGGGCCCTGCTATTGTAATAGAGTCTTGATTGTTATTGATCAGTTCATGTGTGTTGACCCTCAGGCTGTGAGAATCAACCCCAACCTATATAATTTTATTAACTGATGTCACCTGCATATGAGCGTATGAGCTGCTGTGCAGGTACCTACCACATGAAGAGGAATTCACCTTAGCAAGGTCTGGTGCCTGCCAAGATCTCTCTTTGGATAAGATGCTTGTGAAGCAAATTTGATCCTGCTCTGAAGCTGTCTAAAGCTGGCCTCTGAGCGTGTTGGTTTTTAGGCCAATCGTCCCAATGTCAACCATCATATCCGTTCTAGAAGGCAATGTGGAATAAGAAAGGGCAAGTTCACCTTTGTTAAAAAAAAAAAAAAAAAAAAAAAAAAAAAAAAAAAAAGTCCTACACATCACTTCTCAGGTTCTCATTGACTAGTAGGTACATGGCCAGTTCTAAGAACAAAAGTAGTTGAAGAGTATAGCTATTTTATTTTATTTTTGTTTTTCACTACATGAGACTGTGTGCCCCACTATCATAGAGAAAGAAATCAATAGATAATGGACAACAAACAGTCTTCACCACAGAGTCCAAATATTGTGCTGGCATTTAAACTCAGATACAGTGATTTTATTTCTTTTAAATATATTTTATTGGTTTGTTTGTTTTTACAGAGAGGAAGGGAGAGGGATAGAGAGTTAGAAACATCAATGAGAGAGAAACATCGATTAGCTGCCTCCTGCACACACCCTACTGGGGATGTGCCTGCAACCAAGATACATGCCCTTTAACGAAATCGAACCTGGGACCAGAAGACTAATGCTCTATCCACGGAGAGAAACTGGTTAGGGCAGATACAGTGATTTTAAAATGTCAAGTGTGATGTGAACATTGCCCTTTGATAACTATGCATTAAGCACTGTGCATAATTTATTCAAAAATAGTTTAAGTGCTGCATAAAAAAAAATCTTCATAAACCCCTGGATAGAAGATATTATGATTGGGTCTCAAGGTTAAAGAATTGTATTCAAATTGAAGTGCAAAGAGGATACATAATTTAGCCCAAATCACAGTTCATGGTAAGTTGGTAATTAAACCCATGCAGTCAAATCCCTAAACCTTTGCTATCACCGTGCTGCCTGTAAAGTAGCATAGGAACATTACCTTTCTAAGAGTTTTTCAGCAGAATCATGGAAGAACTCTCAGAGATTCTGTGAGACTGCCTTTATTATTATAACTTATGCACATATTTGAAAAAAATTAATATCTCTGCCTTTATTTGTATATGATATGCAATTTTCAGGAAATGCTTTGAATTCATATAATTTCTTAGTGGTGACATACAACTACCGCATCTTTCGTTTATTAAGTGTTTTTTTTTCTGGTTACTAGAAACATAAAACTGTGTAAGGTTTGCTTTAATTAAACCCAGATGCTGCAGTGCATATGTTCTTTTGAAGCATTTTAATATTGCAGCTACCTGGAACAATTGAGATATATATTTGTGATTCAAGATGATCATGGCAGTCTGGTCGGTGGGTCTGTTATAAAGCACTGTCAGCCTAGAACCAGGATGAACAGGATTTGATTGATTTTTATTTAAATATATTTTATTGATTTTTTACAGAGAGGAAGGGAGAGAGATAGAGAGTTAGAAACATCAATGAGAGAGAGTCATCGATCAGCTGCCTCCCGCACACCCCCCACTGGGGATATGCCCGCAACCAAGGTACATGCCCTTGACCGGAATCGAACCCGGGACCCTTCAGTCCCCAAGCCGACGCTCTATCCATTGAGCCAAACCGGTCCCGGCTGATTGATTTTTATTTAGAGAAAGATGTTCTATTGTTTTGATTGTGCAGAAAAAAACAGATCAAAATTTTAATTACTATACAGTGACAGATGTTTAGCAAATTGGAAAATATGTCTTAGTCCTACTGAGTATCAAGTTAATAGAATGTTACCTAATCTCAAAACAATCAGTATGTGTTTTTTTTCTTTAATCCATATTTTTTTTTCTACCCCAATTTTTGTATTTCCTTCATATGAAGTCAAAACCTTCTAGTCAAGGCTCCATTATGTTAATATTTTATGTTAGTTGATGTATGAAATAGTCTTCCTTTTAAATAACTGATGAAAGGTAGAGATTTAATAAGTATGGCATTCTTTATTATTTCAGACTGTTCTGAAAAGAGATTTTCATAGTTCTCTATTTCCATAAGTCATGTTATAGTTTCTCAGAAAGAACTGAAAGCAAATGTAATAAATATATCAAAACAACTTTTTAAAATGTTTATACAGAAATTGTTAAACATATGAAAAGAAGGCAGAATACTGTTATGAACTGCCATGTACCCATCCTCCAGCTTTAACAACTGTCAACATATGGCCAATCTGTTCTATCTCCCCTTCTTCCCCCCCCATCCCTTTCCCTTCTACTTGCTGGATTATTATGGTAAATCTCAAACATCATTTTACTTATCTGTAAATATTTAGACTTTTTCAGTAGTAAAAACTAGGGAAAGAGTTGAAAAGTTTATACTAATATTTACAATTCACAATTTGGTTGCAGGATTTTTACTTATTTCATTTATATTGGTATCTTTTTTTCTCTTTCATTAAAAACCTTTGTTTCTAAGTGGAATAATATACTTTTTTATTTGCTTCATATTATGGTTCCAGAAGAACAATATATTAATAATATGATTATTGAGAAGAGTTTTGATTGCTGAGAAAACATTTTTGCATTTCTTTTGTCCTCAGAATATATTCCACTATTAAAGAAATAATTCTTCTCTGTTAGTTAAGCCACCAACTCAAAAAATATTATTCTCTTTTAGCTTTATAGTTTGGGGAATTGATTTTAAGTTTTAATTTTTTAGGATGGCATAAAGTATTTATATGTTTCCAAAGTAAAATCTTCAAAATGTTTTAAAAATCTCACTTCCATATCTACCCCCTCACATAATTTCCATGCTTGCCTAAATGTAACTATTGGTACCAGCTTTTTACTTATTTTAGCATTTTTTTAAACAAAGAAGTAAGTGTGTGTGTGTGTGTGTGTGTGTGTGTGTGTGTGTGTGTGTGTTTATATGGTCTCTCTTAGCTATAAGATGGCATAATAGGCACAAACTATACACATCGCTTTTCTTATTTAATAATATATCTTTGTGATCATAGTTGTATCACATTCTTTTTGCTGGTGTGATCTGAGTTTATTCAAATAGCCTGCATTGGGTTCTGTTGATATTACAGAAATGCTGTGATAAATAGCTCAATTAAATTTATTTGAGTAATATTTTAAAATATATTTTATTGATTTTTTACAGAAAAGAAGGGAGAGATATAGAGAGTTAGAAACATCTCTGAAAGAGAAACATTGATTAGCTGCCTCCTGCACACCCCCTATTGGGGATGGGCCCACAACCAAGGTTCATGCCCTTGACCGGAATAGAACCTGGTACCCGTCAGTCCCCAGGCTGATGCTCTATCCACTGAGCCAAACCGGTTTCAGCTGAGTATTATTTTTATGAGGACATTTGGTTTATTTCAGATCTGTCTTTTCATAAACCAAAGAGCGATGAGGATCCTTGCACATGCAATGATAGTTATTTTATTAGATTGTAAGCTCCCTGAAAATAAAACGTTTTATTTCTGCTATGTACAAAACACAAAGCTCATTAATTTGAAGGTGTTTTGGATTTATTAACTGATTAAACTAAAAGACATCAGGAAAAGACATTTATCTTTTTGGAAAACATACACACATCAAGGTATTACTGATTTTCAACACCAACAAAATAAAAGATTATTTTCTACCAAATAGATTTGTATCTGTATTTTGTTTATAGGGAAGTGTCTATAAACAGAAATTATTCTCAGCCCTAGTCAGTTTGGCTAGGTGGATAGAATGTTGGCCTGTGGACCAAAGGGTCCTGGGTTCAATTCCAGTCAAGGGCATGTATCTTAATTGCAAGCTCCTCCCTGAACTGGACTCTGGTTGGGGTGTGTTCAGGAGGCAACCAATCGATGTGTTTCTCTCACATCAATGTTTCTCTCTGTATTTCCCTCTCTCTTCCACTCTCTCTAAAAGATAAATGGAAAAGTATCCTCAGGTGAGGATTAATAAAAAAATAAACTAATTAATTAAATAAAATTTAAAAATAAACAGAAATTATTTTCAGATAAATGCTAAACAAAATTAAAGGAAAGAAATAAAAGAAAGAGTAAGTACTATTTATTGAGCAGCACTCAAATGAGACCACAAACATTACTTGTGGTTAATTAATCAAGGTGTTGGGAATAATGTTAAATTAAACACACTGCAATCTTGTCTCAAGGAGCTTATTTTCTAATAGTAAGTCCTAAGTGGGCAAACATAGATAATAAAAATGTAGAGAAATACATAATACATTTTAGGAAATGGATAGTGGTTAGAGGAAAGGGGAGTAGGATGAGATTCAGATCACAGATAGTGGGTGCAGCCTTAAACAAGAATGTGGGTTGGTGGATTTGGGGGAGGGATAACATCTTTCCCCAGGGAAGAATGCAGTGAAAGTGGGTAATGAGAAACTACTAGAAAGTATGACATAACTGATTTGGACAATGAGAAAGTAAAGTTACTAGGGGAATGTAGTTGATACCATGCTTGGTACTTCACTTATGAGAGGTTATTTAATAAGAGATGTTTTTCCAACACCCTCAAGTTAAAGAAAATTTTACTGCCTATCATCTGGCCTAGAGGCTTAAGGACACCCCCCTGCTAACCCCCCCACCCCCCATCCTCACAAAACTGGTTAGAATAAGAATTAGCACTGGACTGGTAGGCAATACATAAATTGCAAAGTCTTGCCTATGGAGTATGACCTTACAATGATCTTAAGCATTCTGTTTCCTTTCTTAGAAATTTGGAATTATGAAACAGAGAGAATGAGGCCATTAGCAGACAGTGCAGAAACCAAGAGTACAGTGAGAGATGCTACTAGATTGAATTGGGGCCATGACAAGCTAAAGTTAGGAGAAAGCAAAACCTATGCATAAGCAGAGGGAAATCTTTAGACAGAAAATAAAGGATATGCAAGAAGAGGTGAGGAAGGAAGGAACAGAGATGGAATAGGATCTTTATAGCAGCCTCATTTCCTCAAAACATTGAATCAGTCACCTGTTATTGGCTACATCTGTTTCTTTATGACTATGTCCTTTGCCATTGGCCTGGTCCAGGCCCTTGATTTGGTCCATAACTGCTTTTCATTCCTCTGTGAAATTAACTAAGCTTTCTGCTTAGTTAATTAAATCATTAATTCAACAAGTATTAATGGAGTCATATGCTGTGGCTGGATACACAACTATGAATAAGACACTGCCTCTGTCATCTCAGAGCTAGTATTCTACTGGAGTTGCCAGACAAGCAGACAGGAGATCAGATGCACTGGAGTGAATTCTGCCACAGAGCAGAGCATGTGTAACCCACCCAGTCTGGAGGCCGCCACAAGACTTGCTTGAGAAGATGGTATCTTACCGAGTCCTGTAAACAAGTAGATTGCTCTGCTCATTGGCCCTGCAGATAAAATACACTCTTTAGACCCAGCTCAAACCTCAGCCCATCAAATGCTTTTTAACCACCTAGTTAGTACACTGTTTTCCTGAAAATAAGACAGTGTCTTATATTAATTTTTGCTCCCAAAGATGCGCTAGGTCTTATTTTCAGGGGATGTCTTATTTTTCCATGAAGAAGAATATGGTACACATTTATTGTTAAATGAAAATAAAGGAAATTTATTACCTGTATACAGTCCGGTAGTACGGTAGTTGTCAACACAAACCAGACAAACTGTGAATCCTACAGTATAAAGAATTTACTCATTTATTCAATGACAATCATGTCATCATCTTCTGGAACATCATATTAACAATCCAATTCCTGAATTTCCTGGTGAATTTCTTGTGACTCCATTTCTTTCAGAATCAGTGGACCAAATCTCTCATGTTTAGCAATAGCACTGTCTTTAAATGAATACTTCTTGTCAAAGTAGCCTGCTCACAGTGCATTTGCAATGCAACTGTCAGTGATTTTCTCTCATGAATTCTTCACCCAAATCACAACTTCTTGCAGTTTAGGTTTCACAAAGTTTCCACACTGATTTCTCTCCATTCTATTTTCAATGTAGTCATTAATTTCCATGCACAAATTGTCTTTGAATGGCTTGTTTATTGCAATATCAAGAGTCTGGAGATAGGCCGTCATTCCTACGGGAATCATTATCTGATCTATTTTTCTTTCATGAATAAATGTCTTCATGTCTTTAGTGCAGTGAGTGCAGGCTGCATCCCAGACTAGCAGACCTCTTTGGCTCCCTCGCATAAGAAGAGGCAGCATTAAATCGACCCGCTTCCTTATAACTGTTTGTGTGGCCCAGGCTTTTTCAGTTTCAAGAATAAAAATGCCCAAAACACGTTCAATCTTTTCCTTCTTGCCCTTAGAAATGATTAAAGGTGGGATTTTAGTGCTATCCAGATGAATTGCCAAAATACCGGAAACACGTGCATTTTTGTTAGCAGTGGAGGGAATGTACACTAAGGAGGCACTCCGCTGTTCAATTGTTGTTTGCGATGATTGACCCATAAACACTGCAGTTTCATCCATAGCAATCATGTTGGAAAGATTGTATTTAGAGAAGTCAGCATCATCAATAAAGGACTTGAATGCAAGTGCTCCCTTAATAACTTGAGTATCTTCCAACCTAAACAATGTTGTAGATCTTCTTAAAGATGGTTCACTTCGCTGAAGGAAATTATCCAGCCAGTGTTGTGATGCTTTGAAGTCTTCGGGGGCTATGTCAAACTGTGGTGCCATTGCAAGGGCAAATTCTTGAATCTGAGCCCTATTCACAACCAAAGCCTCTGCTCTCCTGTCAACAACCCATTCACAGATCAGGTCTTCCAGCTTGGAAAATAATGGTTGCCGACCTGATCCACACTTGTGCTTTTTAGCATTTCCCTTGTCCACTTGTTCAATGAGGTTATCATACTCTGTTCACCATTTTCGAACCAATCAGATACTCAACATCTTCTCTTTGCAGAAAGCAGTAAGATTTTGGCCCCAAGAGTCTTCCACGATTTCTTTCTTGTACTCCACAGAGTAGCTTTTCTTTTTGCGCTCATTTCTAGGGGTAAAAAAAAAAAAAAGGAATTGGGGTATCAAGGTGGGGGGAGGGGGATCACTTAAAATGACACAGGGGGGATCAGAGGAGGGAATCAAAAGGGCACAGGAGAATCAGAGGGGAGATTACCATTTTAGTAACCCCTTTTGATCCTCCTGTGTCATTTTGATTGCCCCCTCTGATCCTCCTGTGTCATTTTAAGTGATCCCCCTCCCCCCACCCCTGTGCCACTGAACACCTTCACCAGACATCCCCCTACCCCTTGATCAGAAATTTATCCCTTGGGGCCTGCCTGGGGACTGTCACTGGGCTTGCTGGGGCCTGGATCTGGGCTGGAGCAGGGTCTGCCACTGACTGAGAACCTTCAGCCATCATGAGGGCGACCACGAGCATCAGGTAGTGTCACCAGAGACAGACCAGCACTCACCACCTTGGCCGTGTCCTGTCTGCTCTAATCCTCCTGTTCTTCTACACGCATCTGCCAAACTCTCCTCCTTTCTTCTGCCCCGCGCTCACTGCTCACTCCGACCTCTGCTCCGCCTCTACACAGCAGTGATGTCAGGACTCCGAGTAATGTCCCTGGTTGCTAGACGCCAGTCGGGGCGGCCCCTAGTGACCAATTTACGGTAAATTAATTTTCATTCTGAGACAGAGCCTAGGGGGGGCCTTATTTTCGGGGGGGATGCCTTATATTTCACTCAGAAGGAAACCTGTAAGTAGGTCTTATTTTCAGAGGATGTTTTATTTTCGAGGAAACATGGTACTACTGCTGTCCTCTCCCCACTCAGAACTGCCATAGCATCCATTCATTCAGCAAATATGTAGTGTCACATTATGTATCAAGAACTGTCTAGGCCCTAAGATACAGTAGTGAATAATTAAGTCCCTGCTCTCAGATACTTACAGTTAAATGGAGCAAGGTAGGCAATGTCAAACAAGCAAATATGTAATATTGCCAGTGATGGTGGCTCTTGTTCAGAAAAGTAAAACAGGGTAAGAAATAGAGAAGGGTGTGTGTGTGCTATTTTAAATAAAGTCCCCCTGCTAAAACAAATCTGAGCAGAGAGATACATAAAGCATGGAGAACTGAGAGAAGATTCCAGGTTGAAGGAACATTGAGTGCAAAAGCCATGTGGCCAAGAGTGTGTTTGGAGTTGAACACTGACTTGATGTCACTCGTTTTGCTTTTCACTGGATGCCGCCTTGATTCACTATTGTCCTCTCAAATTGGTCTGAGCTGTTCTTCCCAAGCATGTTTCCAGTTTAGGGAGGCCAAGAACTGTAATTTCCACCTCTTTATAATGTTGTTACCATTTTCCTTACTATCCAATTCCCTGCACTCAGTCCAGAGTCTTTATGAGGCTTTGAGAAATATTCGCTGCCTTCTTGTGGAGTATGAGTTATTCAGGCTCTTGATGAATTATTGATATTTATGCTGCAAGGCACTTGCACTTTCCTTACCTGCCTGATATTAAAAGAGAACACTTCTTAACCACTGAAAGAAAAAGGTATGTGGTGGGGAGAAGGGTGCAACAACACAGAAAATATACTCAGAGGACTAATTTCAAGGGCCTGTGAATCTGCTTCTGGCGCAAGAAGAACACTTTTGGTGATGTTTCTGCAGACTTGACTGGTAGGAAGGGGCTGGAAATCAAGATTGCATGGATGACTCATAAAAACTCTGATGTAGTGAATTGTGGGCTGTGACTTGATTAAGTATTGATCAGTAACTCAGCTCAGGTCTGAAACAGTCTCAGAACTACCTTCTGAATAAGCCAGAAAGCAAAAGAATCGTTCACTGATTTAACTGGCGATCTTATTGAGGATGCTGTGAAATCCTCAGGAATAGCAAATTAAGAGAGTTTGAAAAGTCACTTAAATGTTCGACTTCTAAAAAATCGGCACTCCAAATATTGCTAAGGCAAGTAAGATTAATTAAGGAACAGATGACCCTGAAACCTCTAGATTTATTCCTATTGGGGGCTCAGAAAGTGCCTAATTCAGATTTCATTAGGTATTTTAGGATATGTTTAGCATGTAAATTCTTTAGGTGCTGAGTTTCAATAGATTTCACCCTGTAGAGTGGCAGTGTGGTCTTCAGACCCAAGGAGATTCTGCAACATCAAAACTATTTTCCTAGCAGTGCTAAGATGTTATTCTGTACTTACTGTGTGGGAAGTCTGTACTGAGAGTGAGGAAATCTGCTGGGGCTTTTGCAGGAATCAAGGAGGTAGCACCAAACAGTGTGTCCTTTATTGCCAGGTAATCACAGTTTACAAAGATACAAGTCTTAACTTAAGAATAACCTTGATGACTTGTATGCATGCATAAAAGCATAACCAATGGACACAGACACTAGGGGGGTGAGGACAGGTGCAGAAGGGTGGAGGGGATTGGGGAGAGATCAATAGGGAAAAAGGGAGACATATGTAATGCTATATATAATACTTTAAACAATAAATATTTTTTTAAAAAGAATGACCTTGATGGAGCAGTGAAAATTTATTATAACTCAGCTCTTGAGTACATATCTTGCTAATATTCTGTGCACATGAATCACTTCAGCACACCAAACTACAATGGTTGATAGGGGAAAAGCCACTGTTAAGTTTCAAGCTGAGCAACGATTTTACTTAAAAGTATGGCTACCATACCAACGATCTCTTTATCAATAATGAATGAAATGGGCCTGTCATCTCAAGAAAAAATAACTTGACATTTGGTACCAATAATAATATTTAATTTTTCAAGTGAAAATTCAAATTTGGAAAATTTATATCTATCACTGTGAGTTTAAAGCTTCCCAAAACTTAAAAAGGGACTTTTAGGATGAGATTTTTGTTCATTATGTGGTAACAGATGTGAGATTTTGATAACATTTAATGAAATGTGTCAACATTTGGAAGATTTGCATAACTCAGTGAGTCAATATTTGATCAATGCACGGGTAAAAGACTCATTCAAGGAAATCATAGATTAATGGGTTTTATTGAAACACAGTATGAAATGTTAATTGGTATGGTTTCAGATTCTGATTGTAATAACCACTACAACTAGCACTTGTTAAGTTTTGGTATAGCATCAAAGAGGAATATCCACATTTATCTGGAAGGCTACTATAATATTCCTTCTTTTTCCAACTACATATGTGCGAGGCCAGGTTTTCTTCATATACTTCAACCAAAGCCACACATGGCAAAGGAGAGACTGCAGAAGCAGGTGTCTGAATCTAACTATCTTCATTGAATCCAAACATCAAAGATATTTGCATCAATGCAAAACAAAACAAAGCAAAACATGACTCACCTCTTACTAAAATTTTTGTTTTGGAAAACAGTTACTTTTCATTAAAATAGGTTATTTGTGTTTACATCTGTTGGGTTGTCACTGTCGTTTTTTAATTGATAAAAATTTAAATATTTTCAGTTTTAATTTTTAATATGGTAAATATCAAAAGACAAAAATTGATATAAACATATCTTTTATGGTAAACTCTATAAAGTCCTCAAAATGTGAGAACTGCTGTTATAGAGGGTCAATGATTGTTACATGATGAGTTAATCTAATAAGTATCATCAACCCAGAAAACAGTCTCACTTTCCCTTGCTGGCACAAGTGAATTCATAAATAAGAAAACTCCACACATGCGTAGTAAATAGTTACATAGATGCTTTCTTCCAGCTTCTTACCTGGGAATCAGAGGGCCGAGTTAGCCTCTGTCCGAGATTAATGATGCTTGTAAAGCCGTGCCCCTATTTTATTAAAATTCTTCCTATGCGTTGGCTGCTTCCCCCTTTTTTATTTTGTAGATATATTTGTAAAAACACATTATAGTTTCATGTTGTATATTCTTTTAATTTACATAAATGGTATTGTGATATATATCATTTTCTTTTTCATCTTAGCACTATTTTTTAAAGATATAGTGTTGTTACCACATGCTAATAAGAAAAACCGCACAGACAAATCATCTGACTTACGTATATTTTTATCATCATATGCAGCTAGAGATTTTATGGGATCATTAAAAATTTTCTCCTTTAATGTGACAGACATGAAAAACCACCTCTAAGCTATAAAATTTATAGAACCAAATGCAAAGTGACTCAGAGCTCATTTGCTCTCACAGCTTATTTATTGGCGGTCTGAGTGTGCCGTATACTTGTTCACAATGTGAGGGTTTCTAATAAACATGCACCAGACGGTAGGGCTTCGAAATCTTAGCTTTGCAACTGTGTGATTTTAGGCAAGTTACTCAGCCGCTCGGTGTTTCACTCATTATCTGTCAAGTGGGGTTAGTAAAAGTACCTACTTCGTGGTGCGGACATGAGAACATGAATTACCCTTTGTTAAGTGCTTAGAACAGAACATTACATACAGGTGTTTGTGAAGTGAAATTAAACTAAATGAGATGAAAAGAATATGCCATCTAAGAACATCCCTGTGGATCATAATCTGCTCTTCCCATTACAGTGTTTCTCCCCTCTGTCTTCTCAAGGAAAATGTTTCCGTAATAAAAAGTCACTGAATGATTATGGGTAGAGATAGGAGGATCTTGCTCTGTTATTTGCATAGGCATTGTTTTTATACCTTGTGGGGAAAATTTAAAATCCCTGAGAATGACGTCACAGCCTGAAATATTCTATTTCATATAAAATATTCTATTAAATTCTTAGTGTCAGAGATTTATGGATAAAAAAGATCCGTGTGCCTTTAGACTAAGGAAATTAAAGGATTGTACGTTTCACATGAAATATACTAAGTTGCCATGCTCTCCCCTGAGCCATCGTCCTCTTTTTGCCCCACCAAGGCTTCTGTAACTTCACTGCGCTCTCCTGGACACAGAAAACAGAATGCCCAGAGCCTACAACAACCTCAAGTCCTTTCTATGGCCAAGTAATGCCTGGTGTGATGCATTAAATTGTTCACAGCTTTTATCCTATCACTGATGATGATGTCATTTTAAAAGCACCACCAGGAAAAGAGGAGCATTCTTAATGGGATTTGAAGAAGTTATTCAAATGGAAGGCCATGTGCATTCAGACTATAAATACAACCATGGGATGTATTTCTCAACTTGAAAACCAAGCTCTATTTAATTGTTCCAGACCGTTTTTCCATTATAGGCCATTGTTAACATCCTTTCCAAGTGTGCTTGCAATCGATTACTTTTCAGATTAACTCTGAGCTGTGAATGCTACAAATGCTCTTGTTTAACCTACAATTTATTCAAATCGAGGCATTCTGCAAGATGCAAACATGGTAATTGGATTTATTTTATTTATTAATCTATTCTATTCTATTCTATTCTATTCTATTCTATTCTATTCTATATGTTGCATGAGCAGTATGCAAGGATACCCTGGCTTTGACTTTCTGGATCTTTGCACAGCCAGAAGTCTGACAGAATAATTACTGACATTCAAATTAGAACCCCAGATGGAAACACAAGCAGGGGCCACCACTGTGCCTTTTTCATGCTCCAAAGCTCAGTTCTGGACAGAAATGTGTTTCCACTTATAATGTAATCATCCACAATTCCTTCTGATCACTGGATTATATTGGAAAGAAACAGCCTGAGGACAAAAATTGCTTTTAATTACCACTGAATGTTGATAGAAATGACCATATCCTTCCTATACATTTGTATTTTTATACAACAAACAAGAATAAGATAAAGATTTGGCCTCTCTATACTTTAAGTATATTTTGAGGAAGATCTTTGTTTAACATTACCCTCTTTCAGTTAGAGTTTCTCTGTCAAGATTGGGTTTTTCCAACTTTTTTCACTGTGGTTTGCAGAAAGAGCTAAGTCAGTTTAACATGCTTGAATGGTCCTTTTTAAATATAGGTGGCTTTTTAAAAAAAATTCAGTAAGATTCAAGAGAGTTTATGTGCTCCTCTGATTAAAGTATTGAAAATTATAAGATACTTTGGATGACTTTTATTCTAACCCCACCATATTCCTACCTTTTGAACCATTTAAAAAATGAATGCATTGAGAGTATTAGAGAGAAAGTAAAAAAAAAAAAAGTTAGAAAACCAAAGTACTCTCTATTTCATGATAAAGCTTTAATAGAATATTCAATACCTAAAAGTTTAAAGTAGCTTTTTTCTTTATATATTATTGAAATGCTATAAATAACAACCATTATTTTCTCAGCTGGGATCTGGAACATGGATCCTAAAACACAGTAGTGCATATTGGCTTTCAAATCTTGTTCAAAACAGGAATGAATGGCAGACACAAAGATGTCATGTGGCTTCATGTGATTCTTTCTCTAATGTCTCAATTTTAAACAACATGTGTGGCTAAATAAATGTACTTTTTTGATTATTTCAAGATTTCCATCACAAATTAAGGAAAAAGTGTCTTAGAAAATTAATTCCATTAGAATACAACATGTCTAGGAGGTAAGATGGCGGAAGAATAGATGGGCGGATTCTGAGCCCTCTCCCAAAGCAGAAAGAGAGAGCAACTGAGGGTCTTGTGCTGTGAGCGTTTATCGGCAAGCTGGGAGACAGCGAACACCAGAAGAAACTGCTGGGGGGCTGCTGACAGAGGTGCCCCTCACAGGGAAGCACCCACGCGGGCTGTGTCCCTGCCCGGAGCTACCTACCGGCTTGGACGGGAAAACCTCGCCATCTTGAGAGGAAGATAGGATCGTGTCAGAGGCCTGAATATCCACAGCCGCAGCGACCACCAAGCATCTGTGACCCCCAGAACGCGGATCCCAGGCGGCGCGAACACCTGCCCTCACAGGATTGCCCCACTGCTCAGCGAAAAGGTCAGATTTCGCGGGAAGAGGGTGGAGAGCGCTCGCGGCGAAAACAGAAAGCCTGTGCGCACAGAGCGTGCTCGCGGAAGCTGGAGGACAAGGGCGGTGATTACAAGTAGAAGCCCCCGCTGTTGGGCGGTTGTCACCCTTGAAAGTGGACGGGGCTCCTAACAGGGGAGATATCTAAAGAGCAACACATTTGGATCCGGCTCGGAGGGATATCGGAGAGTTGTGGGAGATTGCAGTTGCTCGGACCTACCCCCTTCCCCCCTCCGTAGTTCCAGCTTCAGAGAGGACGAAAAAAAAAAAAAAAAGCTGGAGTTGTTAAAACACAGATTCCTGAATCCCAACTAAGAAGTGCTAAACTAGAATTTTTGAGAACATATAGGTAAAATTGCATACCTAACTTAGTGCTCTGTATATAAAATCTGTCTTAGAGCACTAGTTAAGTATACAATTTTACCTATATGTTCCCCAAAATTCTAGTTTAGCACTTCTTAGTTGGGATTCAGGAATCTGTGTTTTAACAACTCCACCAGGTGATTCTCATCATGAGAGAAGTTTGGGAAACACTGCTCTACAGTCTGGAAGTCAACCTAGAAACACTGCCCCCAGAGGCTAATTCACAAATTGACTCTAGTGTAATAAAAACAAAGCAAAACCTGCCTAAAAATCAGGACTGGATCATAACAATAGAGGAAGCGAATGACCTTCATTACTGCAAATTTTAATTAAATTTTTTAAATTTTATTATTATATTTTTTAATTTTTAAAGTTTTGTTTTTTATTTTTGTTTTCATTATTTGCAACGTTTACTCAAGAAACTATTTTTTTCTTTTTCCTCACTTGATTTTATCTTGATAATTATTACATTGTATATGTAATCAACATTATCACTACTACTAATTTACCTTTTTCATCTTATTTTCTTTTGTTTATTTTTATTACTTTTATTTCATTTGATTATATATATATATATATATATATATATATATATATATATATATTTTAATTTCAGGATTACTGTTCTACAGTCTTTATCTATCCTTCTTTCTCCAACGCTTTATTCTATCTCAACCCTACCTTTATGCCTTCACCCTCTTTCCAATCTTTTCCTTTGATACCCTGTTTATCTTAACCCTTTCCTGCTCTAGATTTCCCCCATTCCTTCTGTCTACCCCCTCCTAAAATTTCACCCTACTTGTATATATCTAATTTCCAACTACCTGCTCCAAACCCATTCACACCTCCCTCGCAGTTGTTCTAAAAACAAAACAAAACAAAAAAAAACAAAACAGTCTTTCCCTCTAACTCTTTGAAGTTGTATGTTGAATGTTAACTTTACTGAAGTTGTATGCTTTTCTTTTATAAGATTGATTTGCCTATGCTTTTTGTTTGATTGTATGTTTTTGTTAGCTGGGTTCTAGTCACCCTTATTGGTGGTTATTAATATCGCAAACACATTTCTATTCAGTGCCTTGTGTGTTGTACCTGGTTGTGTTGTATTTTGTGCCTTTAAATCAAAGCAGGAGAGAGAGAACTACACAACTAGACATCCTAGATCATGGGGAGACCAAAAAACAGCCCGCATATGAAAGAAAAGCAGGCTTCACCAGAAAAGGAAGTAAACGATATAGAGGCAAGCAACCTACCAGAGCAAGAATTCAGAGTAACAATCTTAAGATGGCTAAAAAGAATGGAAGACAAATTTGACAATATGAGTAACACCCAAGAGGAAATGAAAAAAACCCAAGAGGAAATGAAGATGACTCAAGATGAAATGAAAAATGGCATCGCTACTATGAAGAACTCAGTAGAAAGCATCAAGAGCAGACTAGAAGAAGCAGAGGAACGCATCAGTGAGCTAGAAGACAAGATGGAAAAAAATACCCAATTAGAGTAGCTTCTAGAAAAAAAAATTAAAAAGCAGGAGGACAGCCTACGGGAGCTTTGGGACAATGCAAAACAAAACAATATTCGAATAATAGGGGTTTCGGAAGGAAAGAAAACCGAGGTAGACATGGAAAACGTATTTCAAGAAATAATGACAGAAAATTTTCCTGAGATAGAGAAGAAAAAACCCACACAAATCCAAGATGCTCGCAGAGTCCCAAGCAAAATGGATCCCAGAAGACCGACGCCAAGACATATTATAATTAAATTGGCAAACACCAATGACAAAGTTAGAATCTTAAAAGCAGCCAGAGAGAGACAGAAAGTTACATATAAAGGAACCCCCATCAGACTAACAACTGATTTCTCAACAGAAACTTATCAGGCCAGAAGGGAATGGGATGAAATACACAAATTCATGCAAAGAAAGGGTCTGAATCCAAGAATACTGTACCCAGCAAGACTATCAATCAAAATTGAAGGGGAAATCAGGAGCTTCACAGACAAAAAAAGACTAAAGGAATTTATCTCCACCAAACCAGCAATGCAAGAAATGCTAAAGGGTCTACTGTAAAAATAAAGAAATAGGAAGCGAAGAAGGAACACAGGGGTATAGAATAAAAATGGCATCAAATGAGTACCTATCATTAATAACATTAAATGTAAATGGTTTAAATGCTCCAATCAAAAGACATAGGGTAACAGACTGGATAAGAAAACAAGACCCATACATCTGTTGTCTACAAGAAACCCACCTCAGAAAAAGAGATGCACACAGACTGAGAGTGAAGGGATGGAAAAAGGTTTTCCAGGCAAATGGAAATGAAAAGAAAGCTGGGGTAGCAATACTTATATCTGACAAATTAGATCTCAGAGTGAAGGACATAACAAGAGACAATGAAGGCCACTTCATAATACTAAAGGGAGCAATCAAACAAGAAGAAATAACCCTGGTAAATATATATGCACCCAATACGGGAGCACCCAAATACATAAAAAAAAAACTGCTGGAGGACATTAAGGGAGAGATTAACAGCAATACAATCATAGTAGGAGATTTTAATACCCCACTGTCACCCTTCGACAAATCATCTAAACAAAAAATCAGCAAAGAAATATCAATCCTAAATGACTCACTAGACCAGATGGAATTAATCGACATCTTCAGAACATTTCACCCCAAAGCCACAGAATATACATTCTTCTCAAATGCACATGGGACATTCTCAAAGATAGACCACATTTTGGGACATAGGCAAAGTCTCTTCAAATTCAAGAAGATAGAAATCATATCAAGCATCTTCTCAGACCATAATGGCATAAAACTGGAAATTAACTACAATAAAAATAATCCAAAGAAATCAAACACATGGAGACTAAACAGCATACTATTAAACAAGGACTGGGTTACCAGAGAAATCAAGGAAGAAATTAAAAACATCCTGGAAACAAATGACAATGAAAACACAACAATCCAAAATCTATGGGACACAGCAAAAGCAGTTTTGAGAGGGAAGTTCATATCCTTACAAGCCTATTGCAAAAAACTAGAAAAAAGTGTAACAAATGATCTAACTCTACAACTCAAAGAGTTAGAAAAAGATCAACAAGAAAAGCCCAGTGTAAGTAGAAGGAAGGAAATAACAAAAATCAGAGCACAGATAAATGACATAGAGACCAAAGAAACAATACATAAGATCAACAAAACCAAGAGCTGGTTCTTTGAAAGGATAAACAAGATAGATGGACCTCTAGCCAGACTAACCAAGAAACAAAGAGAGAGGACCCAAATAAACAAAATCAGAAATGAAAGAGGTGAAATAACATCAGACCCCACCGAAATACAACGGATTGTTACAAAATATTATGAACAACTCTACTCCAACAAACTGAACAACCTGGAGGAAATGGAAATATTCCTAGAAAAATATAATCTTCCAAAACTCAATCAGGAAGAATCTAAAAATCTCAATAGACCAGTGACGTGGGAAGAAATTGAAACAGTCATCAAAAAGCTTCCAGCAAACAAAAGCCATCTCTGAGGTCAGATGGCTTCACAGGAGAGTTTTACCAAACATTCAAGGAAGAACTAAAAACTATCCTCCTCAGACTATTCCAAAAAATCCAAGAGGAAGGAACACTTCCAAATTCCTTCTATGAAGCCAGCATCACCCTAATACCAAAACCAGATAAAGACAACTCAATGAAAGAGAATTACAGGCCAATATCCCTCATGAACATAGATGCCAAAATCCTCAACAAAATTCTAGCAAATCGACTCCAGAAGAACATCACAAAGATCATACACCACGACCAAGTAGGATTTATTCCAGGAATGCAAGGATGGTACAATATCTGCAAATCAATAAACGTGATACATCACATAAACAAATTGAAAGATAAAAATCATATAGTCATATCAATTGATGCAGAAAAAGCATTCGATAAAATCCAACACCCTTTTCTGATAAAAACTCTTAACAAGGTGGGAGTACAAGGCTCATACCTCAACATAATAAAAGCTATATATGATAAACCCACAGCCAACATTATACTCAATGGGCAAAAACTAAAACCATTCTCTCTAAGAACAGGAACAAGACAGGGATGCCCACTCTCGCCACTCCTGTTTGACATAGTACTGGAAGTACTAGCCATTGCAATTAGACAAGAGGAGGAAATAAAAGGCATCCAAATTGGAAAAGAAGAAGTAAAGTTATCCTTATTTGCAGATGACATGATATTGTACATAAAAAACCCAAAAGACTCCATTAAAAAACTAATTGACTTAATAAATGAATTTGGCAATGTAGCAGGATACAAAATTAATGTTAAGAAATCCATGGCTTTTCTATACACCAACAGAGAAACTGCAGAAACAGAGACTAAAAATGCAATTCCATTTTCCATCGCACCAAAAAAATTAAGATACCTAGGAATAAATTTAACTAAGGAAGTAAAGGACCTATATGCGGAAAACTACACGACACTGAAAAAAAGAGATAGAGGAAGATGGAAGGAGATGGAAGAACATACCATGTTCATGGATTGGTAGGATCAACATCATCAAAATGTTCATACTTCCTAAAGCAATCTATAGGTTCAATGCACTCCCCATTAAAATACCGACTACATATTTCACTGACCTAGAAAGAACTCTCCAAAAGTTCATTTGGAACAATAAAAGACCCCGAATAGCCACAGCAATCCTGAGAAAGAAGAGTAAAGTAGGAGGGATCTCAATACCAGACTTCAAACTATATTACAAAGCCACTGTTCTCAAAACAGCCTGGTACTGGCACAAAAACAGACATATAGATCAATGGAATCGAATCGAGAACCCAGATATCAACCCAAATCACTATGCTCAATTAATATTTGACAAAGGAGGCACGAATATACAATGGAGTCAAGACAGTTTCTTCAATAAATGGTGTTGGGAAAATTGGACAGACACATGCAAAAGAATGAAACTAGATCACCAACTTACACCATTTACAAAAATAAACTCAAAATGGATATAGGACTTAAACATCAGACGGGAAACCATAAAAATACTAGAAGCATCCACAGGCAGCAAAATCTCAGATGTATGCCAAAAGAACTTCTTCACTGATACTACCCCTAGGGCAATGGAAGCTAAAGAGAAAATAAACAAATGGGACTATATCAAAATAAAAAGCTTTTTTACAGCAAAAGAAACCATCAACAAAACAACAAGAAAGCCCACAGTGTGGGAGAACATATTTGCAAATGATACCACTGATAAAGGTTTAATCTCCAACATCTACAAACAGCTTATACAACTAAATAAAAGGAAGATAAATAATCCAATTAAAAAATGGGCAATGGACCTAAATAGAACATTTTCAAAAGAAGACAGAAGGAAGGCCAAAAGGCACATGAAAACATGCTCAAAGTCACTAATTACCCGAGAGATGCAAATCAAAACAACAATGTGGTACCATCTCACACTTGTCAGAATGGCCAACATCAACAAATCAACAAACGACAAGTGTTGGCGAGGTTGCGGAGAAAAAGGAACCCTCGTGCACTGCTGGTGGGAATGCAGACTGGTGCAACCACTGTGGAGAACAGTGTGGAGTTTCCTCAAAAAACTGAAAATGGAACTCCCATTTGACCCAGTAATCCCACTTCTAGGAATGTATCCCAAGAAACTAGAAACACCAATCAGAAAGGATATATGGCACCCCTATGTTCATAGCAGCACAATCTACAATAGCCAGAATTTGGAAACAGCCTAGGTGCCCGTCAGCAGATGATTGGATCCAAAAACAATGGTACATCTACACAATGGAATACTATGCTTCCATAAAAAAGAAGGAATTCTCATCATTTGCAGCAACCTGGATGGAATTGGAGAACATCATGCTGAGTGAAATAAGCCAATCAATGAAAGAGAAACACCACATGACCTCACTCATTTGTGGATAATAAAGAGCATTATAAACTGATGAACCAAAGGATAGATATAGAGACAGTATATCAACAAGTAGACTGTCAAATTACAGCGGGGAGGGGAGGAAGATCTGGGGGAGATAATAGATCAACCGAAGGACTTTTATACATGCATATAAGTACAACCAATGGACACAAAACTCTGGGGAGGGAGGGGATGTGTGGGAGGGAGGGAGGGGGGCAAAAAAAAATCAATAAAATATATTAAAAAAAAAAAGAATACAACATGTCTAAAATAATCCTATATTCAGGTTTTCCAAGGAGGTATTAGCAATAAAGAGAGGAAATTTATATGCATATCCGGTAATATGTCATAAAGCAATGTGTATAACCAATTCACAAAACATTAATAGTATAAGCTGTGCAGTCAGAATATGTAGTTACTAATTCTGTGACCTTGGATAAATAACTGTACATCTCTGTGCTTAAAATATTTTACCTGCTAAGTGGCTAATTACAGTCTTTCCATCAAGAATTCTGGGGAGAGTTAAATAAGATAAAATGAAGTGTTTGGCACACTATCAGAAACATAATTAGTTCTGAATAACAATTATTATTATTACTAGAGGCCTGGTGCATGAAATTCATGCACTGGGGGTGGGGGGAGAGTCCCTCAGCCAAGCCTGCACCCTCTCCAATCTGGGGCCCCTCAGTAGATGTCTGACTGCCGGTTAAGGCCCTATCCCTACCAGCAGTCAGACATCCCTCTTGCAATCTGGGACTGCTGGGTCCTAACCACTCGCCTGCCTGCCTGCCTGATTGCCTCTAACCACTTCTGCCTGCCAGCCTGATCACGCCCTAACTGCTCCCCTGCAGGCCTGATGAACACCTAACTGCTCCCCTGCCTGCCCTATCGCCCCAACTTCCCTCCCTTACCAGCCTGATCTCACCCCAAATTGCCCTCCTCTGCTGGCCTGTTGGCCCCCAACTGCCTTCCCCTGCAGTCCTGATCTCTCCCCCAACTGCCCTCCTTTGTTGGTCAATTTGGTCCTGAGTGGTCAGTTTCTATGCCAATCAGCATCAAAAGCTACAACTCCTAAGCCATTAGCTCCTCACATTTGACCCAGATTTTGGTTCTGATTGGTCAGTTTCTATATCAGTCAGCATCTCTGAGCCTAACAACAAGGCCTGATCAGAAAGGCAGGGCTGATCAACGGCCCCAGTGGAGGTCTGGAGAGAAACGGAGGCATGGCTGTTGACCAGGCCCAGAGCTAAAGAGAGAGGCAAGTGTTGATCAACAGCTGCCACAGAGGCTATGGATCAGACCCTGCCTCTCTTCAGGCCTCTCTCTAGGCCTGATTTGCAGCCCCCTCAGCAGTCAATGCTGGGTCATCATGTCTGCAGCCAAAGCAGTCAGCACTGGGTCTCCACAGCAACCCAGCACTGACTGCAGGACTGACTTCTGGTTGGTTGAGCCTCCTGGTTGTTGCAGATGTGACGGACCCAGGGTTTTTATATATTAGGATGTTTGGGTATGTACACAAAAAAGAATAAACCATTGGCCCTTCCTTCAGGAAATTCATGTATTATTTCCCTTACAAAATATAGCTCCTTATTAGATAAAATCCTAGCTTAATCAATGCTGTGGAAATAAAGAAGACCAACTAAATGAGAAAAACAAAGGCTCTTTATTCAGAATTTGCTATAGCAAGGGAGTCAGCCACCATCAACGGTATTCTGTCAAACACTCAAAGGCAGACAGAGGTGTGAGAAAGTATCATAGTAGAACTTTGATAACATAGCTTCAGGTATTCTCTTTACGCTGTTGGCATGAAGAAGTGATAGGCTGGCTACCTAGAAGCAGAGCATCCTATGTGAATCTTTAGGAGTGAGTTCCTGACTTTCTCTAATTGGTCCTAAATTAGAAGTGGGACACAGATTAGGGAAGCTGTAGGTTATTAATCAAGTCTTGGCCATTTTGGGCTGAGTGTTAAAGAAGTTATTGTTTAGCCTTCTGGATTGTCACTAGAGACAGCAATGTGGCTTCCTTTAGATCTGACTTCCGGGGTTGTTTACTATACATATTGTTTCCTAGGCAGGTGGCTGTAGGTTGTGGGGCAAAGTTCTGTTTTTATATTTGGTCTAGAGGCCAAGTGCACAAACATTCATACACTCAGGGGTGCCCCTCAGCTTGGGCTGTGTCTCTTGCAGTCCATTTAATTATAATTTCTATTACAATAGGACTTTCATATTATCAGATCAAATAAGATCAGACACATTACAAAGTAAAACAATTAGTCCTGAATACAATATATTTCATAAGTTGGGAGCAAAGGAATCTAGCTTCCAAGATCCCAGCAATGATTGAATTTATTTACACCTTGAATATATTATCAACTTAGGCAGAAACAGAAATACATTAGGCTACCCTTGTCCTCTTTTTATGATAAAAGGAAGCCATCAAATATAACATCAGAGGCTATCATTTTTTCTGGAACTAAACTCAAGGAAGAATTTGTTACTTGATTCTCTATAAAGAGCACTCACAATCATAATGGATTATATCTTCAATTATAGCTTTACAAAAGGATCAGAAATGCAGTTCAAGGAGATGGTCTTATTTTGATTTTCCCTAGTGTATAGAACTTAACATTAAACTGCAATTCAGTCAATTAATTTCTATGTTTGGCTTTAATAATATGACTTAAAAACCAGGCCTTCAGTTATTCTAAAATAATATCAGAACAGAAGTCAGTAAATTCAGGAAAGATAATAAGCCTCATTAGATTCGGCTTGACATTCCCAATTATCTAATATTGTAAAGAGATATTTGACTAATCCTTGATGGAGGTGAAATGTATAGCAGATTTTTAATCATTGTTTCCTAAGTTGTGATATGTATATCACTTGTGACCCAAGAGAATGTTAGAAGATAAACAAAACTGTATTTTATCAATTAAAATGTTATTTTAATGTGTTTTAGAAAATAATATGATTAGTACATTCAACTGTGAGTTTATAGATAAGGTTAAGTTAAAAAGTTTTAAAGACCATTATTAAATAAGTAGAAGCCCGGTGCACAAAATTTGTGTATGAGGGGGGAAGTGTCCCTCATACTAGCCTGCGCCTTCTCACAGTCTGGGACCCCTTGGGGGATGTCTGCCTCCTGGCTTAGGCCAGATCCCTGGGCCTAACCTTATGGGATAGTTTCTGCTTTATCACCACTCTATAGGTGGCCTTGCTGTATGGATCCAGCTTTGAACCTACAGGCCTGTCTCTGTTTGAGGTCTTGGTTTTCATCATATTTAAGGAGTCATAGATTCTCCTCCCAATTCCTTGTCTAACTTGTGCTTCAGTTATCCCTACAGTGTCATTATACCCTATCTTTTAAGTGAAAAGAAGACAGAGTAAATAAGATGGGAATAGTTGTACCTTCCATCTGCCATCTGATAACATTAAACTGCCCTCCCAGCTAACATGCTGTCAATTCTGAATGCTCTTTAAACAATATTTACTAATTCTGTGCTTGCTAATAATATTCTCAATAGGAAGCTATTTCAAATATGAAATACTTTTAACAACACTAAACAAAAATCATGGAGAAGTAATAAAATTGAAACACTCAGTCAGAACACCATCTATTTCCTTTGCAGGAATGGAGACTAGGCTGTGCTTTTGACCTTGCTTTTTGAAAAGTGATATAGGTGTTTTCCCTCACTGTGCAATCTTGGAAAGGGTATTTACTTTGGGCTTCAGGTTCCTCTTCTGAAAAATTGGAGATGCACTGGGAGATCTCTTTCAGTTCTAATTTCGATGACTTCAAAATATATATTTCTTGTGGGAAAAAGTAATTCAACAGAACACTGCCTGCTATTATGACATTGGACCCTGATTTACCAGAAAACATTCCAGTGATTATTAAGACACATGTGCCTTTGATGCTAGATGCATTACTAATTTTACAGGCTACTTGTGAAGTGTGCTTCCTTCCGGTAGGTGAGAGTATTGTGTTGTGGTTGCTTGAACAATCTCTCTTGTGCCTATCAGCTTTCTACCTCTTGAAGAAAATGAGAAACTGAGTTCCCATTTATTGTTTTAGCTCACTCTTCTACTGCAGTTCTCCAAATACTGCCTGCTTCATCCACATCATGATGTTACTATAAAACATCGCTGAACTAGCAAGCTCAGATATGCCTAATGTCAAGAATGTTATAGAAGGACTATCTGCATTAGATGTGGTTAGACTAGATGATCTCTTAGGATGACTAATTGTCTTCATTTTTCCAGGGATTATCTCCAGTTTTAACACTGAAAGTCCTTAAACCCAAGAAATCCTCAATTCTGGGAAAACCAGGTTGGTTGGTTGCCCTTTTGGAGGTCCCTTAAAACCTAAGACTCGAGGTCAGTGCTGTTCAGTAGAACTTTCTGCAATTTTGGGAATGTTCTATAGCTACACTGTCCAGTTCAATAGCCCGTGTGGCTATTGAGCACCTGAAATGTGAACAGTGCAATTGAGGAAGTGAATTTTTAAAAAATATATATTTTTATTGATTTCAGAGAGGAGGGGAGAGGAAGAGAAAGATAGACACATCAATGATGAGAGAAAGTCATTGTTTGGCTGACTCCTGAACACTATGTATCCTGACCAGGAATCGAACCGTGACCTCTTGGTTCATAGGTCAATGCTCAACCGCTGAGCCCCACCAGCCAGGCTGAGGAACTAAATTTTTAATTAGTTTACATTTAAGTAGCCACATGTGACAAGTAGCTGCTCCATGGGACAACACAGTTCTAAGGTGATGCAGTGAAAATGATCAATGGGGAGGTGCTTAATGCAGCATCTCTAAGGGAAGTACAATAGTTCACTTCTTATCTGTGTAGGATGGGTTCCCAGACCCACAGTGGGTGCCTGAAACTACAGATAGCAACAATTTCTACATGTTGTGTTTTTCCTATACACACATACATATGATAAAGTGTAATTTATAAATTAATCTCAGTAAGAGACTAACAAGAAGTAATAAAAATATAACAAGTATAACAATATATTGCAATGAAACTTGTATAAATGTGGTCTCTTTGTCTCAAAATATTGGTGATGATGTGAGATGATACACTGCCTATGTCAGCGTTTTTCAACCGCTGTTCCGCGGCACGAGATGTTGCCTGGTGTGCCGTAGGTGCAGACAAGACAAGAATTTTATAATTTTTCACTATTTTGTTTACTTAATATTTCATAATAAAGTAATTATAAAATACTTCCTTTGTGTTTATTTGATTCCTATTCAAGAGAATTACTTTATATATAGTCAATATAGGCACAGAGTTAAATTCTTTAACATTTTCTAATGGTGGTGTGCCTCGTGATTTTTTTCATGAAACAAGTGTGCCTTTGCCCAAAAAAGGTTGAAAAACACTGGCCTATGTGATGAGCTGAGGTGAGGTAAATGATACAGGCATTGTGATGTAGCATTAGGCTTGACCATAAGCCCTGTGATACCACAATAGTTTATCTGGTAACGTAGCCAGCTACTAAATGACCAATGGGTGGGCAGCGTATCAAATGTGGATACTTTGGACAAAGGGATGATTTATGAGCTGGAGAATGAAATGGTGTAAGATTTCATCACACTATTTGGAATGATACACAATTTAAAACTTATGAACTTTTTACTTCTAGAATTTTCCATTTTACTATTTTCAGGCCATGGTTGACTACAGGTAATTGAAACCACAGAAAGCAAAACTGTGGTTAAGGGAGGACTGCTATACCTGAGATGCGGTATGATTGCATCCTTGAATGACACTCAACCTCCCAGCTTTCTGTCTCGAATCAAATCCATTGTTATACTGATAAAGGAGTATAATAACATTACCTAGGAATATTGATAAGACCTAACTTTATCACACTCCAGGTCAAAGGGTAAAAGTAGCGGTAGCCCTTCGAGAAACATGTGATATAAATTATGTAGTAAGTAAGTCTGAGTTTTAGGCAAATAATTTACATCCAAATAAAAACACTGGTGGTTAGTGCTTTGTGGTTTTGTTGCTGAGACATAAAGCAGTTGCGGATTTGGGCTATATGAAGTATGAGCCCGTTTTGACGTAGCCTGGTGGGTTAGTGAAGTTAGGGACATTATACCAAATTAAGTTTCAACTTGGCATGAGGACTGATTTAAAATTTTCTTTTCTAAGAGAAACCCAAGGAACTGAAGTTTGCTTTATTATGATATATCAAAGTAAGCAGTCAATGGAGAGAAAAACCACAACATTACCTCCTAATGCAGAAAGAATATTCTCTTGAATTGCAGAATGTTGACACCCTACATCTGTCTGACATCAAAGCTCTTGGTTATAAATCTTACAGATAACTGATCATCCGGAATCCACAAAGGCAGAAGTTGAAAGGGAAGTTGGAACATTAGAAGAGCAAAGACACTCCGCAGCCCCTGCAGGAGTTGGAGCCAGTTATGAAGTGACATATATCTTTGCTTTCCTAGGACTTGGCTGTCCATTTAAATGCTAATGTGCAACTCTGGCATATCCTGGGAATTAAAAGTGCTGAAGCAGGCAGCGGCACGGGAAATTTCAGAACATCGTTGGATATGTTGGTATCCATGTGCTAAAGAGTTCAGGTATGCTTTTAAATGTCAGAGAACAAACCACAGCCCTCGCTGTGCTCTGCTATGAATTCTTTGGCAACGTCTCACTTTTTCAAGAAAGCAGGAGTGAAGCTCTGAGTTTTCAAGTGATTTTGATTATGCTGTTCGTGAAACAAAACAAAAGGTCATCACCTAGGATGTATACGTAGGGTTGTAATTAAAATTTAAAAAATGTAAAATTCTTCTTGGTTAGGAAAATATATGTCTTAAGGTCTCAATCATCTTCAGCTGTGAGAATTGAAAGTTGTTAGGCCATCTAAGGTGAATTTCAGGGTTTTGCCTCATGTTCTTATTTTGTATTTACATAGCATGTCAAAGCCGTATTAGTATAACATCACAGAGCCAGCAACAGGTAGGCACGTGAGAGGTCAGAATAACTGTTATTGAAATTGATGCCTTGAGAAAAGGAAGAAGCTCTCCAAAGACTGGGCTTCCACAAATCAGTTATATAGGGAAGTGTGATTGCTCTCTATGGACAACTGCTATGCTCTCCAGAGAGCACTGGCTTTTGGCATCCATTCAATTACTTATATATAATCTCCCACTTGTCAGGCTGGTGCTGGGAATGAAATACTACTACTACTAAAGAATGCTCATCTTCTGATTGCCCTGTGACTAGTACTATGTAAATGCTTTCTGTATACATATTAACTCATTTAATTCTCTGTTTAATTGGGTGAGCCAATTCCTATTGGTCAATTAATCAATCAATCCTATTGATTCTGTTTCTCTGGAGAACTCTGTACTAAAACACTTGGGAATTCAATTCAGGTTTCACCCTGAGAGTGGGCCTCAAAAATCTGCTTTTTATCAAGCTCTCCAGGTAGTTCTGATATGCACTGAAGCTGGAGAATCACTGTCCTTGAGACACACGTCCTTGATTGGCCTGACAGAGAGGAGGGCAGAACTTGAACCTGGGCAAAGGTGAACTCCTGAGTCCTGGCTTCTTTTCAGATATCACAGTGAATGTCACTTCCCCGAAGTAGCCCATTTTGACAGCATACTCCACCTTCAGTGACAACCTGGACGACCTCATTGTCCACTCTTTTAATGGGCTTCAGTGTATAAAAGCACAAATGAAAATATGCTGGATATTTATTGTTGTTCAATATAAATACACTGTGTGGCCAGATTATTATGATCTTTGAATGCAAAATAATCTGGCCACTCAGTATATATCCTATATAATAAAAGGCTAATATGCAAATTGTCCCCTTGACCAGGAGTTTGACCAGTAGCAGACTGGCCAACCGCCCATATCCCCTCCCGTGGCCACGCTGGCTGGACCCCACCCATGCACGCATTCATGCACTGGGCCTCTAATACACACACACACTCACACAGATACACACACATACACACACACACACACACACACACACACACACTGAGTGGCCACATTATTGTGTTCAGGGATCATAATCATAATAATCTGGCCACTCAGTGTATATTCTAAAGACTAACTGAAACAGGTAAGAAAGCACTCCTCAAACACTTCAAGGATCCTAATTGCGTTTACTGTTAGTGTGTGATGGACCTTACGAAGGCAAACAAGCTTCATTTCAGGGACAATGAAGCAGTGTTACACCATCCCGCATTCAGCAGAGCCTGCTGGAGTTCCCCCAAGCTCCCGCCCCAGGTGCCCTGGTCTCTGTTACTCCTCCCCATCGATTAAACACGAAGCCCAGCCTCCAGGCTCTTCAAGGACAACCAGAGGCTCAACAGGAATTCCCATCCTGCTGTTCTGTTACCTGAACACATACACTGTCCTTGGGGCTGTTCCTGGTTCCTGTGAACTGTTGGTGGGGTACGTTTGCCAAGTTCGACAAAGGTAAGAGTCAGTAATGAAAGTTACAGACTTTTTTTTTCTTCTTAAAGAAGTTCACATGGCAGGAGTTTAATTTCTTTTCTAGAAGGGGCACTAGAACAGATAGCAAACCCTTTGTGTCAAACATAGTGTACCCATACGTAAGGCAGACCTTCAGGTGGTCAGCATGCTCTGGGATTTTATTGCAGGCAGAGCAGCAGTCTATTTTTCTCAGTAAATACACATAGCCATGCCCATACACAAAGGCAAACCTAATTGGTAAATGTTGTTTGTGTTCTGACTGCTCTGCCCACCAGCTGTTCTCTATCTCTCTCTCTTCTCTCTGGTCTTCCTATTCCCTGAAACACAACAATATTAAAATTAGGACAATTAATAACCCTATACTGTCCTCTACATGTCCAGTGAAAGAAAGAGTCACACATTTCCACTTTAAACAAAAAACTAGAAATAACTAAGCTCAATGAGTAAGGCGTTTTGAGAGCCCAAGGTAGGCCTAAAGCTAGGCCTCTTGCTTTCAACAGTTAGCCAACTTGTGAATGAAAAGGAAAAGTTCTTGAAGGAAATGAAAAGTGATACTCCAGTAAACACAAGAATAATAAGAAAGCAACGCAGCTTTATTGCTGACATAAAGAGAGTTTTAGTGGTCTGGACAGATTAAACCAGCCACAGCATTCTCTTAAACACGCCCCCACTCTCTTCAGGTCTATGATCTAGGAAGGCTGAGAGAGGCAAGGAAGCTGCAGAAGAAAAATATGAAACTAACATAAGTGGGTTCATGAGATTTAAGGAAAGAAGTCTCTTCAGAATATGGCTTCTAAAAGTGCAAGATGAGGCAGCAATTGCTGATGTGGAAGCTGTAGCACGTTACCTAGCTAAGGTAATTAACGAAGGTGGCTACACTAAACAACAGATTTTCCTTGTAAATGAAACAGCCTTCTGTTGGAAGAAGTTAAGACAATGGCTATTGCACTCTTGATAAACTATAGTGTAAGTATAATGCAAACATAACTTTTATATGCGCTAGGAAAACAAAACGTTGGTGTGATTAACTTTATTGAGAGATCCACTTTATTGTGGCGGTCTGGAACTGATCTAATTATTTCCAAGGTGTGGCTATAGTCCAAGCTGATATTTGTTATCACTTACAAATATCAGCTTGGTATTTGTTAAGAGGTACTGTGTCAGGTGGAGGGGTGCTATGGGGGTGGGGGGAGGGTGGGAAAGAGGAACACCTGTAATAATTTGAACAATAAAGATTTATTTATTTATTTATTTATTTATTCTTTAAAAAGAGTTATTGTGTACAAGCCAATGTCTAATGGGATGGAACACAGACAAACACACAAAAAACTTAAATCTTCATCACCACTACCATGTATATATTGAGTGCTCTTTCTTGCATGAAATGGAGTTGATAGTTGATGCAATGATATCTAGATATCTTAGAACACTGTTATGAAACACTCCTAAGCTATATAAAGGATTGAACAAAAACCAAACAAGAATTTGCTGAGGGCTTTTGAGTAGAAAGTATTAATTTACTCATTCACTGACATGTTGGGTACCGGCCATATTTGACAATGACTTGAGACAATGCTTGAAATACAAAGATGAGCAAGACGAACCCACTTACTGTCCCGAGTGTGGTAACAGTCTAGTGGGCTTTCACATAACTTATTTAATTTGATTCTCATAGTCATTCTGGGAAGGAGCATCATCATTATTATTATTATTATTATTATTATTATTATCATCCATGTTTTCAGGAGAAAACTGAAGCCTCTTGAGAAATACCATTCTTAGCATCACTCAGTAGATAAAATTATTATTTTTATTTTTTAAATATATTTTATTGATTTTGTACAGAGAGAAAGGGAGAGAGATAGAGAGTTAGAAACATTGATGAGAGAGAGTCATCGATCAGTTGCCTCCTGCAGACCCCCTACTGGGGATATGCCCGCAACCAAGGTACATGCCCTTGACCGGAATCAAACCCGGGACCCTTCAGTTCCCAAGCCAAGGCTCTATCCACTGAGCCAAACCAGTTTTGGCAAATTATTTTGTTTTGTTGCTATAACATAATGATATACTACCATATGTTGACCTGATTCTTCTCCCGGAAAATATATCTCTGCTCCTATAATGAAAGTCTGTGGGAAAATGTACTTAATAAAGTGCATGAAGTTCAGCTTTTCTGAAACATATCTAGTCTGTGAAATAAGACTGAGATAGACTTGGAAGCTTTTTTTTTTTTTTTTTTTTTTTTTTTTTTTAAATAGAACATTTGGCTCAGGAATTTAGCAGCTGGGTCTCTAGCCCTCTTACCTCCTATTATATGTTGAGTGGTAAGGGTGTGAATTGTATCTTTATGCCTTCTGGCCTCTTCTATATAACATTTCCCCCCCCACCTCTCCCCCAAGAGGAGCCTTTACTATACTAATATGCCTTGTGGATTTCCAAGTAGGGGAACAAAGCATGCATTGGTTTCCTTCTCTTTCTACACATTTATTTTTGTCTCCTATTATCT
This sequence comes from Pipistrellus hanaki, assembly GCF_964339955.1. Classification (NCBI taxonomy): domain Eukaryota; kingdom Metazoa; phylum Chordata; class Mammalia; order Chiroptera; family Vespertilionidae; genus Pipistrellus; species Pipistrellus hanaki. The sequence continues at coordinate 157,903,709 of NC_140505.1, forward strand.
TTTAAGAAATGTCAGCTAAAGGGTCATTTAATAACAGTTTGAGACGATAAAAATGTCTCAAAGGAAAGAAATTCTGAAATGATAGGCAAGGGGATCAATAGTTTTATGTATACATTCTCCCATCAAATCAGCACACATTGGCTTTCTGCTCTTAGTTTTGGTTTTGTTCCATTAATCTCCCATGAAGTTATAATCACTAGAGTGAGATATTTATGTTACATCCACACCATGAGCTATTGAGGTAGTTCCTTACTCTTGCCAGGTGCCTTTGATACATGATCTGATAAACCCTTGCAACGGTCCCAACAGACAATACCCGGTATAAGTAAAAGGAAACAGAAACTGCCCTTATAACTCCTTCCTCCCTATTTCCTTCAAAAGAAAAACAACAACATGGAAATTTAAACAAATAAGAGATTTACAGATGGGTAAGGTAAATAAATCACCCGACTAAAAAGCATTGCAGTTAAGATTTGAACTCATAGCTTTCTGGCACCAACGTCTGTGCTTTTCCACTTATAGTAGCACTTCCCATATTTTATACAAACAGACGTGAGTTCCATAAAGTATTAATAATGGTACCCTTCCAAAGGCAACCATGATAAAGTATAATACATTTGAGAAAAAAGCAAATGCACTTGATTCCTTTGGAGATTGACAGTGTATATTTAGCAAATTAAGATTTTAAGAAGTTCTATGAATAAAAACAAAAACGAACTTTTTATTTGGCTTAACATAGCTTCGAAGAACCAATTCCAGCATGAAATAATTACAATAGTTTTACCAAAAGGTTGGTGACGCTTGGGCAGCTCAACAAGAGTGAGCTACACATGTAGTTTACCTGTTGGAAGTGGCTAAACAGCACTTCCCCCAAACCTGAATAGGACGGTCTGCTGCCAGACAGCTCAGGGCATTTTATTGCCTCCTGTTGGCCAAACACCTGAACAGCTGTAAGCTATTCCCCAAACTGATAATGCTTCTGTACCCGTTGATACCTTACCCTTGGAAGGGTGTATTATGTCCACCTTGCCTTATGATAAATTATGTTGAATAAAAGTGAGGTTTCTTGCCAAGGTAGGAGTCTTTAACTCCTTTAGCTGAAGATTTTCTGACACCCCCCCCCCCCAATGCCTTTCAAAATTATCTTTCATCTTTGGACTTCTTACTCATCTATGTGCAGCCCCTTTTTCCAGAACGCTGAACCCTTTGTAAGTCAGGGAAAAGAACCCCGGCACATAGCATTCGAGTTTCTGGCCCCTTCCTGATTTAAACACCTGCAGTGTGATGAAGAAAATTGGATATGCAGTGCATCAGTCAAAGCAATGAAAAACTTGGACAACTGCTAGGCTTGGATAAAAGACTTCCCAGTGGAGCCAGGGTTATTGTCTGGGTCAAGATGATCTGCTGAAACCTAGAAGGCATTATTAATGACAGTCTCAGGAACAGAGAGATTCATGTAGGGAATGGAAAAGTTCCCTTAAAAGGGAGAAAGGTCTAAAGATCCCACTTGGCTGGAAGTACTGTGTAGTTATAGTGTGCTATGTGGACAGGAAGAGGCTGTAATTTAAAAGAGAATCATCAGATTATAATTTTATATGCAGTTAAACCAAGTCCTCTCTCGTTCTATAGATCAGGAAAAACAAGAGAGAGGGACTCCTTTCCCTGGGGTGATCAAACATCTCAGTTTTCAGAACTTTCAATGTAAAATGAGAAGAGTCCTGGAAAAACCTGGAATGTTAGTCATCCTACATTAAAAAAAAGATTACTTGCAAATGTTGTTATTAATACTCAGGTACCATGTGATCTGAACACATTTTAAAGGTTCATTCACTTCAGGAGAGTTCTTGTGCATTAGATGTTAATAGTATAGTTTGAGATCTATTAGGGACACACCAAATTTTTATTATTAGCAAGTCAGAGCAAAGGGCACTGTAATTAATGTGATATTGGCCCTCTTAGTCATGTAAACCTGGCCCAAGGAGACCCGTACTCATTCCAGGGCTGAAAGAATACAAACCCCTGAGAGGCAGAAAGCACCAATTTTCAGGGTTGTAGCAGCCTCCAGCAAATGGTCAGCCACAGAAGTCCATGATGCCAGTTCAGAGAGATTGACAACTTGCATCCAGTTAGCCTGTGTAAGGGTAGCAGGTATATGTGCCCTGAATTGGAATTCATGGCAAAACTTCAGTTCTCAGGTAGTAGAACCAACAAGGGCAAAGGAAGGTGACAGCTCTCAAAGGCAAGGCAAGTACAGGAGGCCCAGAGATATGAAAGACTAGAAGGCAATGTGTAGACCCAAGACAGGGGGCCTTACAACTGATGTAGGGCAAGTAACCAGGTGTTTACTAGTTTAATACAAGCCAATGAACTCCCTCCAGGACACTTAATATTAGACTTTTCCTGATTGCAAAGAGAACAAAGGCCCCAGGCTCTTTAAAAGCTTCTTGTATTCTTGTCTGAGACCGGCAAGACTAAATATATAGGTGGGAAGACCATCAGAACCAGCCAGGGAAAGACAAGGAAAGAGGCAATGGGGTCTACCAATTGCCAGGTGTAGCGACTGCTCATTTGGTTTCCTAGGACTTGGGGGTTCTGGGAATCAAAATACAGAGAATCCAACTTTGAAGTCACAGTAGTCTTTTACCCACTCAGTTTTGTGAGGAGTGTACAGTTGACCCTTGAACAACATGGGTTTGAATTGCACGGGTCCACTTATATGTGGATTGTTTTTCAATAACTATTGCAAATGTATTTTTCTTCCTTATGATTTTTTAAATAACATTTTCTTGTCTCCAGATTATTTTTTTGTAGGAATATAGTATATAACAACATAAGATACAAAATATATGTGAATTAACTGTTTATGTTATCAGTGAGGCTTCCGGTCAACAGTAGGCTATTAGTAGTTAAGTTTGGGGGCAGTCAAAAGTTATACACATATTTTAGACTGCACTAAGAGTCAGTGCCCCTAACCTCATTGTTGTTCAAGAGTCAACTGTAGCTGAGACTGGTTTGGCTCAGTGGATAGAGCGTCGGCCTGTGGGCTGAAAGGTCCCTTGGTTGTGGGCACATCCCCAGTAGGGGTGGTCCAAGAGGCAGCTGATCGATGATTCTCTCTCATCAATGTTTCTAACTCTCTATCGCTCTCTCTTCCTCTCTGTAAAAAAATCAATAATATATATATATTTAAAAAAAAAAAGAGTCAACTGTAGATGGAGCATCCCCAAAGACTATTGTGTTTGCATGCACCATCCTCTTCAGAACCCCATCCTAGGTCTCCTGAAGAACTGATGTGTGGAGAGGATTCCTCCTGAGACACAGCAATTGGAGAGTGTAGGATTTGGACATAGAGTTCCAAGTTGTTTTATATAAGGACAAATGTTAAATGGTTGGTTTATTCCTAGAGAAAAAAATGGTGGAGCTTGTCAAATCTATTATTCTCATTCTTTCTCACATAGAACCTCTTTTACAGAGGAGATAGCTGTCTCTTTTTTTCTCCAGTTAGATAATGGAAGAATTGCTTTCTGAAAATTTGGTGTTAGAGTTCACAGTCCTGCATCTCTTCTGAACCTACATAAAAATGTCTGGTTTAAAGTAGGCTGATGTTGAATTATGAGTCTGAGAATGTGTTACTACGCTCTAAAACCTTGCAAAATGAAAGCCCTTGTAAAGTCCCTGTTAAAATACTACCGTCCTTCCCCCCCCCCCCAAAAAAAAAAAAACACAAAAAAACCACAAAGGCGTCTTATAGAATGTTTCAAGTGACTGGAGAGAAAACAAACAGATTAATCACTTTGTAAACAGCAATTATGATAGTTTATGATATTGGTGGCTTACTGGACAATCACTTTTTAAAAAGAAATAAAGGTTTCTAGGATTTACATTGCTATGCTTCAGCTAATGACAATTATTCCCTGGCTTAACTACTTGCTAATTTATATCCTTAAAACAAAGCCCTTGCCATTGTTTTATTTGAAAGTCCAGTTTCAAATTTAATGCTCTGTAGTCAGTTCCCCTGAAGGGGAAGGCCTAGAAACAAAGAAGTGAGTTATTTTCCAAAAAATGACTGCAGATGAAGTTCTCAGTAATTTCTTTGGGTATGAATTTATTTAAACCTCCTTCTTACACCCCTCGGCTAACCTTGTAATTCAGATACTCCTTTTAAGGTGGAACATCCTAGGATTTTGCAGTCTTTTGTGTTCTCCTCGTGTGCTTACTCTGAACTATCTCAACAGCTATTCCTTAACTGACATCTCTAAACTGATGACACAAAATATATAGATCCTCCACAAACTCCTTCTAAACTCTCAACTGCCTCCTTGACACCTGCCCTGAGAAGATTCACAGGTATCTCCAACTCAACATCTCCAAAACCAACCTGGCCATCATCTGTTTCTCTTCTATTGTCTACTTCAGGAAATGGCACCACCCCCTCTTAGGTGGCCAACCCAGAAACTTGGATATTGTCTTAGATTTCCTCTCCCTGCAAAATGACCTTCCACAGAAGTATTCACAGTCCACAGTGATGGTCCTGACAAATCCACTCCTGCCAAGTGTGGCTCCTGCTTCTCCATCTCACACTCCTGTACCACTGAAGTGGTACGGAGGTCTGAAATGAGGTGAGAAGGGATATTTCCTTGACTGTCTAAGTAATGTTGTCTTAGAAACCAAAACAATACCCCTATCCCCTCCCACCTCTCTCTATCTCTCTCTCTTTCTCTCTCTCTCTCTCCCTCTCTCTCTGTCTTTTTCTTTCCAGTTATGTAGGATTCATGAGACTGACTAGAAGATGCAACCAAACTGCATTCAGAATCATTCCTATCTTCTATTGCAGATGTGTTTCTTGATCAAGATTGTTCTGAGTTTCCCAAAAGATACATATTTTAGGATATCACTTAATATATTGTAAATCCAGAATGTCTTAACCCAGTTTAGGCTCAGGCAGGGATAGTGATCATGACATGTGCAGCTTGAGGATCTAGACAACTTCTGAATGTCTTGGTTTACCTGGCTTAGGACAATGATTTGAGAAGCTGGTTGAAAACCACTATTCACTTATTGAATAACAACAGCTCAACTGGATGTTCTCCTAACATGTTGAATAGTGTTTTGGCATTTCCTATGGAAGTCAGAAAGAAGCTTCCCCATGGAAATAAGGCTCTTTGCTAAACAAACCTGCTGTCTGAGAAGTGGTGCTTTATAGGACTCTCTTTCACGGCCCACGTAGAAAGAGTTCCAATTCAGGGTTCGGGTTCTGGAGAAGGGCCGCACACAAATGAAAAGAGACTTGAAGAAACTCAATTTGGTGATATGGGGGGCCAGGCGGTAGTCCAACTCTAGTGGGAGAACTACCTCCTGCTCCGGCCCTGCCATCCCCTTTTATTAAGGCTTTGGGGAACACATCTTAGGCAACATAAACAGAAATTTACATGTAGCCCTTAGGCAGGAAATAATAGAAACTTTCATGGGACAAGGTAGATTCTGCTTCAGCTAACAATATCTCCACTAAAGGTTAGAGCAATTAAGGTTGTTGACCAGCCTTCCTGGCTTCCTGTCAACATCTCTTTTTTAGTGAAACTGATTTGTTTTCCAGCAGTGCTTTCCTGCTCTCTGCCCACTAGAAAAGAGGACTATGAACATTTAATTCGTATACGGTGGCCTCAACGCAACAATACTTGTCCCTATGGCCCTGCTGAGCAAGGGCTGAGTCACCTACCAAGTGGAGAAATGTGAGAAGGTCTATTGTACATATTGTCTGGATCTCAGTTGGAGTCATTGCTGATTTCAACCAGTTTCCAAGGTTGTTTTTTTTCTTCAATGATCATCCAATGTGTCATACTATTCTCATAAAACAAAAGGACTGAGAATTTTTTCTGACATTTTTGTGTGGAAGGTAAATTAAGCTTGCAGAAAATTGTACCTAATTTCAGAAAGAAGATTTGCCCTTTTGTATTAACTAGAAGGTGTAATCTTCAATGCCTCGAACATTTCACAACTTATATATAGAAATATTGGATTTATGATATTTTATAATTAATTGAATGAAAAACTGCAGGTACAACTGACTAATGATAACCCCACTTGAATTGCAATGCTTTCCAATAGAGGTCATTCCTGTTTCCCTCCCACTCCTTGTATCAAGTTTCGGGAGTAGTGTCAGCATTTCCCCCCCTTACATTCTACTTCTTCCACTTCTTCTTCTTTTTTTTACAACCTGAGAGTGGTAGGGTCAAGTTGATATTTTAGAAGGATCACCCAGTATCTGAGAGGAGAATGGATAGGAGGAGAGATTGAAGAAGAGAATTAAACTGGGGACAGATGATCATCCTAGGTAAGCTGACAGAACTGGAATGCCACATTAGCAGGGCCAGGTGTGGGAGTAGCCAGGACAGCTCTGTTCTCTGCAGGTATGGCTTATGGAGAGGGGCAGGGTATAAGGGGAGGGGGAGCTGCTGGGATTGAGGTGCCTTTGGGACATTCAGGAAAAGTGCTCAGAGACAACTCTTAAAGGGTCTGGTGTCTGTAAAGGGCTTGGGTTTTATTTCCTAAAACAGATCTGAGCTTCTCCATAAATCCCTAAATAGCAAGGATGGAAGATGGAAGGGAAAGCCAAACAATATGTAAACATCACTTTTTTATTCCTAGTTTAAATACCTTTTCAACACATTTGGGTCAATGCTGTCATTTTATTTTATTTATTTTCTCTTCGTTTTGAGGTCCATGACATCTAATTAATTATATGATACACTCCCATCTCTGCTTCTGTTGCTCACTTATTATCTCCATGTTTTTTAGGGGCAAAGAGTAGGTCCATGTGCCCAGAGAATAGAGAGCATAGAATAGAGGGGCTATGCCATATAAATCTGAAGATATCACAGGCTAGGTTATAAGGACCTGATGGGTTGCATTAAGAATTTTGGTCCTTTATCCAAACAGCAATCTATTAATGTCTTAATAGGGTGAAACAGCACTGGCCAAGTTTAGTCAGTGGTTAGAGCCTCAGCCCATGGACTGCAGAGTCTTGGGTTCAATTTTCAGTCAAGGAAGCGCATGTACTACGGTTGCAGGTTTGATTTCCAGTTCAATTTCCAGTCAATTTCCTGTTCAATTTCCAGTCAATTTCCTGTTCAATTTCCAGTCAAGGAAGGGCATGTACTACTGGTTGCCTCTCACACATGCTGGTCAGGGCATGTGTGAGAGGCAACCAGTCAATGTGTCTCACATTGATGTTTCTCTCTCCCTGCCCTTCCTGTCCACTCTCTTTAAGGATCAATAGAAAAAAATATTCTCCAGTGAGGATTAAAAAGAGGGAAGGGTGAAATAATACCTGATGTGATTTTTTTTTTTTAAAGACCAAGACTGCAAAGGATGGAATTGACGGAGGCAGGAATGAATGTGGGAGATCTATTAAGAGGCCAAGCAGTAGTTAGGGCCAGAGGATGATAGTGACCTCAAATAATGTGGTGGCATGAGGATGGGAGAAGTGTTAGGAGAAAAAATGGGTGGAACTTTTGGGGATTGTTTAGATGGGGGTTCATGAAAAAGAGAGAGGACTATAGGATGATTCTAAAATTTCTGCAAGAAGCAACAGAGGGCATGGTGGTGTGGTTGCCTGAGATAGATGAGAAGAGAAGCAGGGGAGGGAGGACTTCCTTAGATTTCCTCATCGTGTTGACTCTCTGACATCTTCCTGGCAGATTCTAACTGCTGCCACTGTTACCAGACAGTTCATTCTCACCATGGGAGATAATTTACTAACTGGCTGCATTTCACACACATATGACCTACCTTCAGCTGGACCTCCAAACTTTTTGGAAGACTTTTTTTTTTTTTTTTTTTTTTTTTTTTTTTTTTTTTTTTTTTTTTTTACCAATTTCAAATTAAGTCCTATTCTGTTCCTGATATTGAGTTTTAAAAACATCTTGCTCTTTTCCTATTTCTGGTCCTATCTTTCCTCCTCAATTTTAGCAAACTACCTTGCCTCTTAATTTACTTTAAACATATAGGAGCCAAATGATGTGATTTTCTTCAAGTCCTTGCCTGCAGTTTAAAATTTCTCTGCACCTTCAGTCGTTCTCTTATCTTGATTCTCTCAGGAGAAATGCCTATGCCCCTTTCCAGGTGCCTCCTCTATCTATTTCCTGATACCACTCATCCCCCTATTCCTGTAACATTGTTTTATAGACTACCCACAATCTTGTATCTCATATCGAAGAAATAGTGTTTTGTTTTGTTTTTTCTGAGTTCAGTATTTATACACTCATTGTAGAAAAATTGGAAGATACAGAAAGATGAATACAAAAATCACCTACCATCTCATATTAAAGAAAAACAACAACACACTTATGATTTCTAATTAGTTTTAAACATTCTTTTTCTATTTGTTTCCTCCCTCAGCCTGAAAACATGTCCAAGTCTTCTCTATTAGAGAGGAGTCACCTCAGACTTGCTTCCCTTTCAAACTACTCTGAATCTCTTCTATCCCTATGTGGAGAGCTTTTAGATGTCCCTGGAGTGGGAAAAACAAGTTGCCTTGGGCTTGGGAGGCTGAGCCAAGATAATAGACAAGATATAGTAGAACTAACCTAATTATCTAAACCTATACCTGTCTCTTGAAACACGCCCCAGCTGGCTCTTCTTGTATCTTGGATTTTGCCTCATATCTGATTGTGTATTGCCCTGACCAACCTGCCATGTCCCCATTCCCTCTCTGCCCAAACCTATCCATTATTGTGGCTTCATTAATTATTTATACATGGATGACTTCAAGTTAGTATCAGTGACCAAGACCTCTCACTGAAAATCAGAGTAACAGTTCCAACTGCCTCATAGTCACCTTAAAATGGTGTCACACTGGGAAACTCAGCACATCCCAAAATAACTGTATTATATTATCCGCCAAACCTCCTCCTCCTGTGTTTCCTATTTCAGTTAGTTCTATCGTCATCTTTTATTCAGCCAAGGTAGACAACAGGGAGTCATTTTTGATTCTTCACTTTTCTCAATTCAACATCAAACTCCATTGACTTTAATATTATATTAGTTATTTACTCGTGTCAGGCACACTGCTAGGTACAATTGATGCATTTTCCCCATATTTTACTTCACTAAGCATTATTCTTACTTGACATGTAAGAAAATGAAAATATTGAGGTTCACAGCTAAGTGATGAAGTTAGAATGTGAATTCAAGCTTGTTTATTTCCAAAGCTAGTGGCTTGGTATCTTTTCAATTTGTTCTTTCCTCTCTTTTTCCAATGCTGTTGCCCTAGCTCAGGTCATTATAGTAGAAGATTAGTTAGCCACCCCCTGTCCCTCATTTAGTTAAATCAGCTTATTAACAGTAAGTACTCTTCAATCCTCTTTCACACTCATCTTTGGAGACTAGTAGGAGATTGGTACATTGAACTTGACTGGTCCACCAATTTAGTTGTATGTTTACCAAGAAACAGTTGTATTTTGTCTGCAAGCTGGTTGATGCAGTTGTATTTTTTATTAGTTAGAATATTTATTTATTTATTTTAATATATTTTATTGATTTTTTTACAGAGAGGAAGGGAGAGAGATAGAGAGCTAGAAACGTCAATGAGAGAGGAACATCGACCAGCTGCCTCTTGCACACCCCCTACTGGGGATGTGCCCGCAACCAATGTACATGCCCTTGGCCAGAATCGAACCTGGGACCTTTCAGTCCGCAGACCAACGCTCTACCACTGAGCCAAATCGGCTTTGGCAATTAGTTAGAATATTTAATTAAATATTAGGTAAGCTAATAAAAATGAGTGTGAAAGAGAGCTTATCTATAAAAACTAAGTTGAATACTTTGAAAAGACTTAAGAGTGAGTAGATGAAAATGTTAACAAATCAAATAAGTATGGGGAAGATGAACCAAAAAGTTGGAGGGAACTTGCAAAAAAAAAGTTTTTTTTTTTTTTTTTTAAGATTCTGCATTCTGATTGCCTTATGTTGCAATGTAAAAAGACAGGAACAGAAACAGGTGTGGCTTATGCCAAAAAATAAATAAAAATAAGAAAGATACAAAACCTTAATTAGCTGACTTATATCAAAAGAAGAACCTTGGGACTTTTGCAGGATGAATGTATATACCCTCATGTATCTTAAGTTAAAATGTAATATCTTACCACAAGTTTTAAATTATGTGCCATTCTGAGAAATCTTACAAGTCCCCTCCGTCCTGCCCCTGAACGTGAATCATCCTCTGTCCAGTATATCCACGTGGTATACTCCCAGTCAATTATTCACTGAACAGCCTTCTCGGTTATCAGATAGTGTGGTTTCCCAGTGCTTATGTCCATGCAACCCTTATTTTACTTACTAATGACCCCAAAGCACAAGTGTAGTCATGCTGGCAATTTGGATATGCCAAAGAGAAGCCAGTTAAGTGCTTTCTTTGCGTGAAAACGTCAAAATTCTCGACTTAAGACAATCTATCATCTCAAATTATCACAAGAAAGGTGAATACATTACAATAAGATATTTTAAGAGAGGGAGAGAGAACATTTGCACAATTTTTATTACAGATTATTGTAATTGCTCTATTTTTAGTTACTGTTAATCTCATACAGGACCTAGTGTATAAATGTTATTATAGGTATATAGGTATAGGAAGAAACACAATATGGGTAGGGTTCAGTGCTGTCCATGGTTTTAGGCATCCTCTGGGGATCTTTGAACTTATCCCTGGTGGACTACTGTATGTATTTATCATCTAGCATCTATCAATATCTTTCCATCCATCCATCCATCCATCCATCCATCCATCCATCATCTATAGAAAAAGAATTAGAATAAATATAAAAATGTTGGCTGTTTTGGAGTAGATTGACTTTTTTTCTGATGTAAGTGTACTGACTTGATTGTGGGTAATGTCTGAGTGGTGGTCTGAAAGAGAGGAAAGAGTAATTTTTGTGTAATAAGAAAAAGTTAAAACTATAAATAATGAATTGGGGCTTAAAATAGCTAATGGTTTATTTTAAAAAGTGGTATTTATATACTAGATACCTGAAATGGCACTGAAATCTGAAAATCATCTGGGCAAGTTAATGAGAAAGTCTAAATAGTACAAGGACAAAGTATTATTTATTGTATAATTTGGTCAATTTTCTAACTGTAGTAACTATAGCTTTACAACATTTTCATATGCCAAAAATAGTTGTTTAAATGAATCATCAATTTAGAAAGGTAAATTATAAAGTAATTTCATCTGTGATATTGATTGCACAGAATGATCCTATTCAGAAGAGTAATGCTATATTCCTTTATTCTAAGTGATTTGTTACTACAATATTCAAAGAGATACAGTAGTATACAAAGGAATTACACATTTGAGACTTAGTGCATTAGTTTTATTAGGAAAATGAGGGAAAGGATGTGTGTTTATTTATTTATTTATTTTTATTAAGGTATTACATGTGTACATATCTTACCATTGGCCCCCACCCCCACCCCACTCCCATACATGCCCTCATCCCCCAGAGTTTTGCGTCCATTGGTTATGCTTATATGCATGCACACAAGTCTTTTGGTTGATCTCTTATCTCCCCCACCTCACCCTAACCTTCCTGCTATAATTTAATATTCTGTTTGATACTTTACTGTCTCTGTATCTATCTTTTTGTTCAACAGTTTATAATTTTCTTTATTATCCATAAATGAATGAGATCATGTGGTATTTTTCTTTCATTGACTGGCTTATTTCACTTAACATAATGTTCTCCAATTCCAGGATGTGTGTTTAGATGTGGTTTTCATTCCCTGACTTCTCTCCTTGGAAGAATTACATTCTGCTTAATCCTGGAGAAAAGAGGCTCAAGCTAATATTTATCAACACAGATTAGCATTTCTATCAGGCAGTTGTACTGGTATATTAAACATTCACACCTCTCCTGTAGACAGGTATTGACCATTTAAGAGACCAAGGCTCAGAGAAATTTCTTAATTGCTGTATAGCCACAGCCAGTAAGGTGGTGGTACCAAGATTCACATGCAAGCCTTTCTGAACCCAAAGACTGCTCTTTCTGATTACGCCATCTATAATAATCTATAATAATAAAAGCATAATATGTTAATTAGACCAGACATCCTTCCAGATGTCCTTCTGGATGACCTTCTGAACGAAGCCAGGCCTTCAAGGAAGCCCAGGTCCCAGGTGTCAGAGGGAAGCTGGTGCCAGCAGTTGGGGGAAGGAAGGCCTACTCTTGCATGAATTTTGTGCATCAAGCCTCTAGTTGATATATATATAAAAGGCTAATATGCAAAGTGTCCCCTTGGGAGTTTGACCGGGAGACCGAGAGTTTGATCGCTTGTTATGACATACACTGACCATTATGGGATGGCACAGAATGAAGCAGCCAGGGAAGGGAGGCCCCAGCCGGCAGCTGGAAGGCCCCAATTGGCCCTGATAGCTGGCCAGCCGTACTTTACCCAGCTGGCCAGACTTTACCCAGGCATGAATTTAGTGCGTCTAATAGTTATATAACATTCCATGGTGGTAGATGGTGTTATTTTTCAGAATTACAACCAAGGTGAGGTCAGTTTGAGGACAGGCTGCTGGCGAAGTTTGTTAAAGTAAGTGAAAGAGGGAGATAGCTTTCCAAGAGTAAGTTATTATCTCCTGACTAGAAGCCCAGTGCATGAGATTTGTGCACTTGGCGGGGAGTCCCTCAGCCTAGCCTATGCCTTCATATAATCTAGGATGCCTTGGGGGATGTCTGACTGCTGGCTTAGGCCCAATCCCTTTCCCAGTCTGGGGCTCTCGCAGTCCAGGATCGCTCACTCCTTACTGTCTGCCTGAAGCAGAGGTGGGAGAGGTTCCCACCACTATTGTTGTGCTCGCCAGCTGTGAACCCAGCTGGCTGCTTCTTAGTGCTGCCTCGAAGGCAGGAGAGGCTCATGCTACTGCCACGAGGCTTGCCAGCCATGAGCCCAGTTTCTGGCTGAGCAGTGCTCCCCCTGTGGGAGAGCACTGACCACCAGGGGCAGCTCCTGCATTGAGCATCTGCCCCCTGGTGGTCAGTGCGCATCATAGCGACTGGTCATTCTGCTGTAGGGTCGATTTGTATAATATTCTTTTATTATATATAATAAAATAGGCAAAGGGATGGCAGGTATTTTTCAGTGATGGTACTACCAACAGAACATTCTTTCCTTTGCCTCTTGTGAGATGCATTAGAAGGAAAATGTTAGCCTTACTCAAGATGGCAGTGCTAAAGGTTTTGGGGAAAAATAATCACATCTTAAAGACATAAAGTTTAGAATTGTTTAGGCTTTGGCTCAATTCAGAACTAACAGTAATCAGAAACAAAAGGGCAGTGCAAAATGAAATTTTTGAAAATGTATCAAATTGCTATTTTATGCAGGCATCAACTTTCATAAAACATTTTGGGCAATTAAACATTTTTTCATATTCTTGTAAAAATATATAAAGGCCCAAAACATCTTTCAGAATGATCCAGGATGACCATAAAAGCCTATTGTTACACTTGATAGAAATTAGTCTATACAGTAGGCAAAGGTGTGATTTTTTTTTTTTTTTTAATCTGTTGTTCACTCCCTAGAAAATACCACCAGCATCACGAACATTAGTGTCCTGGTAAATGTGGCTTAGCTGACTGAACAGTGTACAGGGTGACAAGCCATCCTGCTCTGTCTGTGACTAAGGGCTGTCGACAGGACATGGGACTTTCAGTGCCACTGGAACTGCCACTGGCCTGGGGTCATCCCAGGCAACCTGGATGATTGGCCACCCAGCCATAAGATCAAAATTTCCAGCTTTTGTGTCACATGCTAAGTGTATACAAAAGTTTAAAATACTAAGAAAAAAAACAACAACACACTGCTCTTTTATTTTTAAGCTATAAATTTCTTCTATTTATACTTTTTAAAAATACAGGTTTATTGGAAAACTTACGTGGTTGCTTTTTTAAAAATAAAATAATACAATAAAACATTACCTTCTTAAACCAAAGATGAATTTTTATAGCTCATAAAGAGTGAATCAGTCATATTTGCTTTAAAATTAAAAGGTAGATAGAGCATGACCCAGTGGACTAAAGGATCCCAGGTTTGATTTCAGTCAAGGGCATGTACCTCAGTTGCAATGTTGACCCAAAGCCCTAGCCTGGGGGAGGCAACCAATCGATACGTCTCTCTCACATTGTTATTTCTCTCTCTCTCTGTATCTCTCTCTCTCTCCCTCTCTCCCCCTCCCTCCTACTCTCTCTAAAAATCAATGGAAAAATATTACCAGGTGAGGATTAACAACAACAAAAATAGATAAAGCAGCAATAACAATAAAGCACAAAATGAATGACTCCTGAAAACTAATAGTGCAAGAATAGTGATTGGAACCAGAGCGATTGCACTGGCAGTGCTAGTGGTGATTCTGATTAGGGCTCTCCCCTGGGATAAGGTGGGGAAAAGGGCTCAAAGAAGCTGCTCAGCATTGTTGTATTTGGAGAGGCAGCAGCAAATGCGGAAAGGAAATGATGGGATGGAATGAGTCCCTGCGCCATACCCTCCTTGACAGAAGGCAAGTTGCAATTGAAGTGGGAAGAACAGGGGGATAGAACCCGAGAAACATGCACCAAGCCGAGAAACGTGCACCAAGACGTGAGGATTGTCCTCCCTTTCGTGCAGGGCTTCAGGCAATTTTGTTTATTGCATTAGCATTTAATAACAGCTGAATGGTTTCTACAATACATCTTAGAAGAAACATTGCACATGTGTGTGATTCATTTTAATTTAAAATATAAGATGTTCTATTTTCATCCCTTGCTTTCATATTGTGCTAATGGTACATAAATGGAAAATGATTAACTTTGTCAAATGAAAGGAGCTGGGTACAAAGCAAGATGACAATTGTGGTTTTGATTTTTTTATCCAAGAGCATATTTTATATGTACCAACAAAAGAAGGAGCAAATTAAATTTACTGAATTCTATTAGTGCAAATTATTTTCAGTTTGAAAAAATAATAAAATTTTATGTTTTATTTCCCATTTCTCTAAAATAAATGTACATTCTTTTTCAAGGAAAATAAAATACTGATTACTTTCAAATTTATTAGAGAAAGTGATTAATTAATAAGCATTTCTTGACCATTGGATACAAATAAAAGAGGCGGCATGATCCATACCCTCAAAAAGCCTAAAATATATCAGAAAAGGCAGAATGAGCCTGAAGAAAAGAAAATCATAAATATTATAATTACAAAAGGCAAAGTTATTTATTTTGTGATTATACAGGACATTGTCATTCACATTTATTAATTAAAGTAGTAATTTTAATACTGTTTCATGCCATATATTACTTCATACATATATTGAAAAAAAGTCAGTGTTGGAATTTACCTGAACTTAAGAGTACAAAGTATGTCCCAAAAAATGCCTCCCCCAAAAGCTTTATGCATAGGTTCCCAAAGCAGCATTTAGTCCAATCCAGTTTGTCCCAAACATTTATGAACGTTCATCCTATTTTCAGTTATTTCCATGCTCTCCATTAGTTACTCATCTCATCGTGTTGAATATTCCTATTTTATTAAGTGAATGGGAAACCGAAAAGGGACACATTGGCAAAGCTCTAAAAATCATTTTTGGGTTCTAACTGGATCAGCTTTGGTTTGATTACAATTCTGATCACTTGAGTCAGTAATTTTCATTTTGGACAGATCTAGATCACCCATAATGCAGTGGTTTATCTCTTTATTCAAGTGCAAAATTAAAATAAAGCGGATTGTCTCTCTTCTTAAATGAACTATAGAATGAAGGTGATGCTAGCCTCCACTTGATGATTAAAAGTACCTCCTCTTAAAACAAATCTGCGGAAAAAAATAAGCTTTACAGCAAATATAATGAACTAGAGGCCCGGTGCATGAAATTTGTTCACGATTAGGGTCCCTAAGCCTGGCCAGCAATCAGGGCCAACTGGGACCTTCCAGCTGCTGGCCGGGGTCGTCCTTCATTTCATGCTGATCCTGGTGGTCAGTGCATGTCATAGCGAGTAATTGAACTCCCATTTCTCTGTTCAACTCCAGAGGGGACACTTTGCATATTAACCTTTTACATACTAGTATATAGATAATCATTACATTTTTGTGTTGTTTTTTTTTAAAGAATAAGTCTTTTTATTTCCTGCACAAATAAGTGCAAACATAAAAACAAAAAAACACACCAAAAAAACAAACAAACAAAACAAAACAAGAGACTAGTCTCTCAATATATCAACTGAAAATGTTTTTTCACTTTCCCTAAGAATGCAAGCTGGTTATTGTTGCTATGGCAACAGATTTAGTATGACAACTAGAGTTTTTCTGGCCAGCTTGATTACTGAACAGAAGGAAATAGAACACTTTATTATTATTATTTTTCTCTTAAAATGCTTTAAAAAAAATCAATATCTGTATGTTCTGGAATGTTTTGGAATACAGGCTCAGTAATAAGAACCACATTGCAAAAGAAAGTTAAGCAAGGGAACACTAAGAAAGTGAACCAAGTCTCAGGGCACAGTGTTTGCCATCTGTGACCTGCTGGTGGCTGGGCAGTGACATTTTGGTTGGCTTGGCTGGATTTTGCGTCCCTTCATTTGGCCCTGTTGCCCTCTCTCTGGCTGAAAATGCTGAGCCGGTGATAATGTGTGGATAAAAATCCATTCCCCACCAACCAACAAGTGCTGACTGAGTGCACACTGCATACCAGGTAGTATTCCAGCACCTGGCATCGTGTTTGAACAAAAGGGCAAAATTAATGCCACGATGGACTCGTATCCTTGGGAGACAGGCCAAAACCAAACAGGTAAACCCACATACGGTATCAGATAGTAATTGCTACTCTGAAGGAACGTAAAGCATGTTAAGATAGTAACAGGAACATTGTTGAAAGAGGAAGGAAATACTGGACAAAAATCTTCAGGGAAATCATAGCATTTAACAGGCCTGATGTAAATAGATGACATCAGTCATTTAAACAAACAATGTACTGGGTAGGAGCCTCTATTTGCCAGGTACTGGGATTATTGCTGGGGAAAGTGAGATATTGATTCAGGTTTTTTATGGCTTAAAATATTGCAGGTCCGGATTACAACTCATGGAGGCCCCAAACTTGAGACCCCAAATTCTTGCAGGACTCTCTATTTTATACCTGTCTTGAGTAAATTCCCTAAAGTTTTCCAGATATGCTTCATTGCTCTAACAATGCCTTTGGGATATTTTAATGTAGTTTCCTATAGAGAAAGAGCCTACATTTTTCACTCCCTGGCTTACAACTTTATATAGCCTGTTCTCTTATCGAATTCATGACTTGGGGAAGTAGTAATGGAAGAAAATATAAATGGATTTGGAAAGAATTGGAACATGTTTGTGAAGGCAGAGTCATTCCCTGAAACTAAGATAAGCTGAAAGGTTTGAAGTGTGCATTTCGCGAAGGCACCTATAAAAAACAGAGGTCCCACTGGGTGAAGAGAATCGGGAAAAGGTCCTACATTTAGGAAGGATCACTATCCCCTCCCTCCCCTGCTGAGGTTGTGCTGGCAACAGATGCTGGAGCTGCTGGAACGCTGGACCACCTAGTGTGGCAATTCTTGTGTTCTTATCTGATTATATTTATTCTTTATTGTCTCATAAAGAACCTGGCACTGACTTGGCAACTGTGCTGGACACCATGTAGGCATTACGTGTTTATGTTGCCATAAAATGACTGTGATGATTGCAGGAAGCTTACACTGCTTTTTTTGTGTCCCAGCATTCAGCATGAGTTAAAATGGAACTGTTTGCTTTTTACCTGGATTGAAGATCATATGCTGCAAATGATTCTAAGGTGCTTTATAAATACCGCATGCAGCGACATGGAAATATTTGTTTTAACAACAACAGCCAGGGTTGAGCAAAAACAGGGAGTTCACACAGAACTCTTAGAAATCCTGATTCTAGACTCTTGCACAGATAAATTTCAAAGGGCACAAGCTGCTATCCCCTTCTCTAAAGGTTTTTTTTTTTTTTATTTGTTTGGGAGTTTTATTGTTTTTGTTTTTTTGGTATTTTTTGGTTTATTTTGCTTTAAGTGTTTGTTCATCTTCAGATTATCAGGGTCATTTCCTATTGCCCTTGGGTTAATATTGCTGTCTTAGATTGGAGCATGACTCTATTGTGCCGAATGCCCTTGAGAACCTCATCAAACTGGACAGTTGACAAAGTGAGACCTATAGCAGTTCTGATGAAACATTATAAAAAAAAACACACACACAACAATTCACATATGGCTCTGACCCTGTGCTCGTGTTTTTCTTTTCATCCCATTCCCATTTGTCCACATGCCCCCATTAATGATTTTCACACTGGGGCATTTTTGGTCCTTTCCAATTCAGAGAATATTGGCTGTGGGAGTGCCTTTAGCCTGAGTTCTGGGGATGGGGAGGGGGGAGGGTAACACCCCGTTTCAGTCTGTTTTTTTTTCAATAGTACAGCCTATGCCAAGGCAGGCAGCAGCAGCCCTTTGGAAGGTCTTGTCAGTCAGCTAAGCAGTAGCAGAGCTCACATATGCACAATGGATATTATGGAATGTCCCCTTCAAAGGGTTATTTCTATTTACATTCTAAATCCTGAGAAATGAAAGTCAAAATGTTAATAAGCTAATAAGCCTGATTGTAATTTTTTTTTTTTATATTTGAAAACTGATCTTTTTAAATTTCAAGAATTAACACATTCTCCCTTTCCTTTCTACATTGATTAATTTATTTTAAAAAGCATGGACTATGGAGATTGTGCAAATTATAATTTACATCATCTCAGCATTGCTCCATGCTCAATACAGGTTTACAGTATTGATCTGCCTCTTTCAAGTTCTATTGGTTTTCTTTAGTTTCCAGCCTAACCTGGATATAGGCTCATTTGCCCTTTAAACTATATATATATATATATATATATATATATATATATATATATATCTCACATATATTGATTTCAGAGAGGAAGGGAGAGAGAGAGAGAGAGAAACATCAATGATGAGAGAGAATCTTTGATCGGCTGCCTCCTGCACACCCCCTACTGGGGATCAAGCCTGCAACCCAGCACGTGACCTTGACTGGAATCGAACCTGGGACCCTTTAGTCCAAGGCCAACCCTCTATCCACTGAGCCAAACAGGCTAAGGCTGCCCTTCTTTTTAAAATTTATTCATCTTCCACAATCCAGACCAAGACTCCTCTATTTCCTTTAGCTAACATCTAGCCCACAATACTTTATCAGTTCACATTGTTTTGGTTGGGTCATCTTGACATACTGGGTCATTTCTTAAGTTGTTTTCTTACCTCTTTGCCTGAGATTCTGTTTGATTAGATATAAGTGGCAGAGTCATTTTGGCCTTACATTTGAACAAAAACTGCTCTTGCCCACTGCACGGGTGCACATGTGAATCTGGAGTGAAAGTTAGTGGTGGGGTGAAGGGTGAAGGAGAGGGAGTTGGAGAGAAAACCTGTTTATTCCTGTGGTATCAGTAGTTTCTCTCAATCCAAGGAAGCATTTGAAATACACCCTCAAAACTCTGGCTCTTCTACTACAAGGGACCATTGAATTGAGTTGGGCAAACTCCCATTGAAATTTTCCCAGAAAATGGAGAGTTTCCCCTGAAATTGCTGAACAAAAAGTCTGTGTTTCTCTCAAAATCCAGGTGATCCTGGGACTACATTGGCAAATGAGAGCAAAGAGATTTCTGGAAATAGAAATTTTCTTTGGTAACGCTCATAACCTGTCCAGACTGATTGTTTTCATTGTCAGGCTGGTAAAAATGATCACATTTTAAAATCTCCTTAAGACCCTGGTCCTTGTGGGGAAGAAGGATGAAAGGGGCAGAGAGAAGGATACTGTAGATGTTCAAATATTACTGATTGAAAATGTACGGATGTGAGCAGGTCAAGATCTTTCTTTTCATTGATAGCACACTGAAGGTGAATGATCCGTACATAGTAGGTGCTTAGAAAATATTAAATTAGAAAATATTTAATCTTTATAGCTTACCAAAAAGCTTTTGGTTAGGATAAAATATAGGCAGAAGAAATATTTTGAAGTAGGATTCAGAGATCTGTAAACCATAGTCAGGCAGAGAAATGGACTAACCAGTACTCAGCAAACCCCAAGGAAGGGCTGGAATGAGGAACAGAAGGTGATGATCCTGCTTAGCATGTTTGTCAGGGGCTACTGCCTGGTCAGTGAACTGGCACCTCCATGTTCCACCCTACTTTGGTTGAAGGGTCACTGTGAAAGGTGAACTCAGCCGCAGGTGCCATAGTCACTGATGGGGCTTGACCCCTCCCACATCTGCCTAGGCCCCTGAGTTAAGGAACCTGTCACACTCCCATATTCCAGTGTCTCAGTCCTGGTCAGGATCTGTCTGCAGGCTGCTGTCCTTGCTGACCCACAGGGAGCAGGAAGCATAAAATTGGGCAGAAGCTATTTGCCTTCCAACTGCCCCCACATTCCTCAGCCCCCCTTCTCTATACTCATGGAAGCATGTCCCCTTAAGGTTCAACCTGGCCTACTACCAAGGCCAGTTAAACCAAGGCAGAATGAAGCTGAGAAGTTTTGCCTTCTCCTACACCTCTCACCCCAATCTCAGCAGATGAGGTATGGAATTCATCTTGCAGATATGAATGAGAGACCCAGATATCTGAAAATGATTTCTATCCTACCTGTGCCATACAACTACCTCCGAGACAACTGTGTTTATGCCGTGGACTTATGCTGATTGCATCAGTGCCCAAAAAAAAGTCCTTCCTTACACCACAGCATAGTTGGCTAACTGGGCCCTGGCACCCTGACTGGTTTTTGCTCAGTCCTGTTGCATAATCCTTCAATAGACTGGTCACTTGGAACCAAAATGATGCTTTTCACCAGATTTCATGGTTCCCCACTCCCTGGAGTCCTGCTTCTCAATGCTTTGCTGTTCCTTTGGGTATCTACATAGGCTGGACTAAAACTTTATGTGGCCACACCCACTTTTAAATGCATATTTGGTCTATTGGATACTTTCTGGGAGGTCAAAGCCACAGCTGGTTCAGTTTTCACAGCTGTAGTTTCTTTTTCTTCTTCCTGATTACTCGCATTTGCCACCGAGGTCTCAGCATGCGTTCATACGTCCCTATGCAGGATATGAGTACAAGCCTTTATTTTCTACTTATTGGTGCTTCTGTTGTTGGTGGAAGTGGAGTTCTTGGAGTGCCTCGAGGAAAATAATTTCCTGAGCACCCCATGGGAGGATGGGGTTTCATGGAAAGCTCTATTGATGTAAAATTAAGAGGGTTCCCCTCAAGGGTCCCATCTCTATCTGCCTTGCCATGGAAGAAGTCCAGTCTTATCCTCAGCAGGGCCAGCATAAAGACCTCTGCCCAGAATTTCTGTTCGTTATTAAAGTCCAGTCCAGTCCAGCATCTGGCTAGCTTAGCTTGTGTTCCCAGCTACAGACCATTGGGTGTGGGGCTCACACAGCCATGGGTTATATGGCTGCTTAAAGGATGAGTGTGAGAGCAAGAGAGAGCAAAAGCAAGAGGAAGCAAAAGAGAGGAAACTCTTTGTCTGGAGATTTTAACCAAAGAGCTTCTTCAAACTAACAAATTAGCTCTCTAAGATTTCACATACTTCTGATGGGTGCCACCCTCTAGCCCAGGGGTCCTCAAACTTTTTAAAGTGGGGGCCAGATCACGGTCCCTCAGAGAGCTGGAGGGCCGGACTATATGAACTACTAATTCCTACTGTAACACCTCGGCTGCACTCACTGCCCAAAAAACCTGGCGGGCCGGATCAGACTCCTCTGTGGGCCGCATGTGGCCCGCGGGCCGTAGTTTGAAGACCCCAGCTCTAGCCAATTCATTGTTCCCCAGGCTAGACTGACAGGCCAGCACTTCCCTATGTCACCCTGACTTCAGTGCCCACGCACCCATCTCCCCTTTGTTTGATCCCTTTTCCCAGTGATCTGCAGAGAATGGACAGGTAGGTCCCTGGGGAGAGTGAAATTGTAGCTTCCTGGTGAAGCTGCCCAGATGGCCATGCCTATAATGCCTCTTTGCTCTTTTCCTATTATTAATAACTAGAGGCCTGGTGCACAAAATTCATGCACTTGGGGGAAGGGGTGTTCCCTCAGCCCAGCCTTCAGCCTCTTCAATCCGGGACCTCTCGGGGATGTCCGACTGCCTGTTTAGGCCTAATCCTGAAGATGAGGCCTAAACAGGCAGTCGGACATCCCTCTCACAATCTGGGATCACTGACTCCTAACTGCTCACCTGCCTGCCTGCCTGATCACCCTAACTGCTCCCCATGCTGGCCTGGTCACCCCCAATTACCCCCCCCTCCCCCCGTCAGGCTAGTTGGCCCCAACTACCCCTCCTTGCTGATCTGGTTGCCCCTAACTGCCCTCCCACCAGCCTGGTTGCCCCTTACTGCCCGCCTCCCCCCCCCCCCCCCACTGGCCTGGTCACCCCTAACTGCCTCTTCTGCCAGCATGGTTATCCTTCACTGCCCCCTCTGCTGGCCTGGTTGCCCCACGCAGCCTGCTGCTCAGTCATTTGGTCACCCCTCACTAACTCCCCTGAGGCCCTGTCGCCCCATGCAGTCTGTTCGGTCATCCATTCAATTTGATGGTTGCTTAGGCTTTTATATATATATATATATAGACTAGCTAATTATAATGATACTACTTTCTGACATAGTGTCCAAAACTCATGCTGCCTCTAGCTGATTGAAGGCCTCTCCTGTTTAGCTGGCCCCTAGTCCTAACTCTCCTAGCTAAACTTCTCTTAAAAGTATGGATGTCCTGCCATTCTTGTTCATAGTGATTCTTACACTTACCAGCCAGCATTCTGGTATAATACAGAATCCTCACATAACCAGGTGAATCTGGCCAAACTGCCTCAAGAATATTGGTGCTCAATAAATATTTATTGCTATTGATTTGATTCAAATTGCCAAATTGTGGTGTACCTTGTTATAAGTTGCACTGTCTCCATGAAAATAAACTGAACTAAGACAAAGAAATCGGGTAATAGCTAATGACTTTAAAATGGCATTGTTTATGAAAAATATCTACAAAAAGTTCTTTTATAAAAAACCTTCCTGGTGCATTTCTTAACTGCTAACAGAGAGAGGGACAGAAAAACAGTGTCAAGAATATTAATTACCAATTGGCCTTTGCCAGTTGCTCAATGGTTAGAACATCGGCCCACAGACCAAAGGGTCTCAGGTTCAATTCTCCATCAAGCACATGTATCTCTGTTGCAGGCTCCATCCCTGGCCCTGGTCAAGGCACATGTGGAGACAACCAATCGATCTCTCTCTTTCTCTCCCCACCACTTCTCCCTCTCCTCCACTATCTCTAAAAAAAGGGGGGGAAATCAATGGAAAAAATATATTTGGGTGAGGATTAAAATAAAAAGAACATTACTAATTGAAAATTATGCAGACATAAAGGCAAAGTATACTTAAATCAATAGGATTTGATTTTCAAAGTTTATTCAGCCACAACTAGTCAGTAAGATCAAAGAAAAGCTGCATGTGTATCATACTAGTGTATCATAGTTGAAAATTTCTGTTTTCCTTAAACTTTGAACTCCATGTCCTCTTCATGCTGTAAGAGGTTAGAGCCATAGCTGGGTCAGTTAAAGGTAGCTCACTGTCAACCTCATCCTTCATGTCTTTTCTCACTGTCAACCTCATCCTTCATTTCTTTTCTTGTCCTCACAGTGTCTCCACACTCCCTGCTCAGCCTTTTTCTCCTGGAGGCAATGGTGAAATGGGGAATGAAGTTTGGATTTGGTGCCTTAAAGGTTGCATTTGTCACTTATTAGCAGCATGGCATTTCTTAAATAATAAAAGGCTAATATGCAAATTGATAGAGCACAGCAGTGGTGGTCCGCAGCAGTACTGAGGATGTCCAGGAAGCAGGCCTAAGCTATCACGTCCCCTGAAGGCTCCTGGACTGCGAGAGGGCACAGGCCAGGCTGAGGGACTCCCCTCCCACCCCCAATCCTGAGTGCATGAATCTCATGCACCGGGCCTCTAGTAAATATATAAATTACTTACCTAAGAATAAAGTATATTGTTTAAAGGTATCTGTAAAATCAGGACTACTGTCTAGCAAGGTGTTTATAGTGACCAAATGATAAAATTTATGTAAAGTACCTTGCAGAATGTTTGGCTCACCCCAAAGTGGTTCCTTCTTCCTTCTTTCTCCCCTTTTCTTACTCCCTCTCACAGGAAGGGAAGCCCAACTCCAAGGCTGATATATTGCCTAGCCTCCCAACCATCCCCTCACACATCTGCCCTCTCTTTAGCATGCAAATGTCTCCCTCTCCCCAGGGGCCTCCTCTCCTGCCTGTGAGGGGCAGGTATAAATCCCATTTCTGAAAATAACTTCTACCTATTGTTTCCTTCATTTCTAATTTACAGCCAATAAACTAAAATAAGCAATGTGTTTGCAACATCAATTTTCTCACCATATGTCATTTTCTTGATTCTTAATTGCAGAAATGTCTAAGTCCTTCTAGAAGGAAATTTCCAGAATGAAATGCTGTCCTTCTAACTTGGATTATTAATAATTATGAAATATCTCCAAGTCCATAGGAATGTTTTCATATGTATAAAGAGCTAACTATCTTAGAACTATGAGAAGGCTACCTTAGAGAAAAAAAGAGTATACAAGAAATTCAGGTCATAAAATTTGGAAATTATGTAATCTTATAGTTCATCATCTAAAAAACTAGTATTTTTGTTTATTTATTTTAAAATATATTTTTATTGATTTCAGAGATGAAAGGAGTGGGAGAGAGAGATAGATAAGAGAGAATCATTGATTGGCTGCTTCCTGCACGCTCCACACTGGGGACTTAGCCTGCAACCTGGTCATATGCCTTAAACAGAAATCGAACAGTGACCTTCTGGTTCACGTAGGTTGATGCTCAACCACTGAGCCATGCTAGCTTGTCTAAAAACTAGTACTTTTGAAGCAAGATATAATTTCTAAGTTTCCCAACATAATGTCATATAGGAAAGGAACTTTAGATATAGATGATAGAAAGAAATATTGGAGAAATGAGAGAGAGAGAGAGAGAGAGAGAGAGAGAGAGAGGAAGGAAATGAAATTGTGTTAGTGTCCCTTTAAGAAACATTTATTTTGAATAGACTGAAACCCTTCCAGAAACATCCTCCATTACACCTAATTGCTCCTTTAGGAGCTAATGACCCCTTTGCTGTTTTGTTTGAAACACCTGATGGAAGAAGGGTGCTCAGCCTCATACACTGCTTTGTAAATTCACATTTAGTTTTAAATTGAGTGTTACTTCAAAGTGTCATTTCTAAAAATTCTAATCAATCTAGTATACTGTAAGCATTCCTTGTACTTACACATTTGCTAAAATTTGTGAAGGTGACTTTGCTAAATGGATTTTTGTCTTGAAATAGATTCAACTTGCTGTATATGCAAAATGACTTGTGCAGAATCAACCATGGAAATTCACTGAGTATGCCCTTTGTGCTCATAATGTTGAAAATCACAGCATAACCTGAAGGACCTCATTTAGTTAAGAAAGCAGCGTGTGATTTATAAAAGCACCTTGTAGAAACCTTATCAGGGATCTATGCCCAGCACACGTGTCTGCTGTAATTATTGGTGGAGGTAGATTTGTGGGTTGGATTTTCGTTTGCTTTTAAACATATATTTGAAGCTTACACATTTCTTGACAATTAAAAATTTGTATGCTTCATATGGCTTAAAAATAACTCTCTGTAAAAGTCTGAATAATATAATTTAAAACTACTCTATTCATAGAACCTGAGAATGTGGAGCTGGAAGGGACCTGAGAAAATAATATATTTCAATGTCCTTCTTGAACACACAAGCACAGAGAGACCCACTAGAGATCAAGTGACTTGCCAAGGTCTGTTTCTCCTTGAAAACTGCTGACCAAACTAGTATAAGAACCTAGTTTATGAGATACTTTATTCCATGGGGAAGGGGAGGCACATGCACACTCAAGAAAGGATTTTTAAAGAATTAAAATATTATTTCATCCAGTTCTTAACAATATAATACAGGAGAAAAATGACTTAACTTGAAAAATAATTAACTTAAGGGGTTGACTTTCACTTTGACTGGTGTGGCTCAGTTGGTTGGAGCTGTTCATTATACCAAAGGTAGTGGATTCAATTCCTGGTCAGGGCACGTGAGCGAGGCAACTGATACATGTTTCTCATATTGATGTTTCTCTCTCAATTCATCTCTCTAAAATCATTTTTAAACTAATTTTCTCTATATGTAGAATATCCCCTTTCAACTGAATTTTGTATTTATTGTCACATTTCTTTTAAGTGAAAATGAGGATAGTGGTAGCTCCTTATCTGCTGTTTTGCTTTTCACAGTTCCCATTACCGGCAGTCAACTGCAGTCTGAAAATATGAAAGAGTAAATTCAAGAAATAAACAATTCATTTTGAGAGCATGATGAAATCTCACATCATCCTGCTCCATCCCACCTGACATGGATCAATCCTTTGTCCAGTATCTACACTGCATACACAACCGATTGTGTCACTCAGTTTTCATATAGGTTATCAGATATTTTGAGAGAGAAAGACTATATACACATAACTTTTTTTTTGCAATATATTTGTTCTATTTTATCATTCATTATTATTCTTAATCTCTTACTGTGCCTAATTCGTAAATTAAACTTTATCACAAGTATGTATAAGAAAAAACATAGTATACGTAGGGTCTTGGAATGTATCCCCTGCAGATAAGGGGGGACTATTGTAATTCAATAATTCTTGTTATTTAGCGTTTCACAAATGATTTAATTAGTCTCAGTGATATAAGAGAAATTTCTTAGGAAAGTGTGGTATATGAAAAGTATAATGGGAAAGTTTATGTACATAATGTAAACATTTGCAAGTATTCTTTACTGATATATACATATAGCCAGTGTTAATTACCAACAGCACTTATCTATTCATTATAAGAGATTATCTACTAGTTTAGCCTAGCTTTAGTGTTACTATAGCTGAAAATGGTAGAACTGAATATAGATTATTTTTTATTCTGACTTTCACTCATATCAGTCTGTATTACAATATAGCTTTTATATCAAAGGATTTGCTTATGGTAATATTTCTCTGAAATACGATGCTTCCTTGTTGAATATTGCCAACCTGCTTTGTCTTCCTGTTATCAAGCCAAGGAGACTTTGGGTTCACACATATTGGTGGCAGACATGACTACCAGCTGCCCTTCTAAGGGGTCTTGAGAAAAATCACAAATAAACAAAAAATCCTGGGGTCAGGTTTGCTACTGATAGTTCATCAACAATAAGGCAGAAGATTATTTGAAAGGGAAATTAGATGTTATAAACCAAGATGAATCTGGGGAGATAGAATAATGGCAGATTAGGAGCAGGTAAGAGGCCAGAGCCACTGGAAAGGGCTGGAAGAGACCAGAGGGAGTTGAGAGGGAGGTAAACTTAGGGGTGGTTTTTATACCCATATAGAAATCTGCATTTATGTGCCATATGATATCCATGAACAACTGGCCTGGGCTGGGGTAAGTTGGACATCCCACACCCAAAGTCTCCTAGGCTTTGGTTCACTATTTATTTTTAAAGAAATCTATTATGTGTGTGAAAGGTATTAAGACCACAAAGAGAAATAAGACAAAGTCATTGGTCTTAAATTCAATCTAGTGGATGGTAAAGGAAACTCATCTACTATTTTGAAAACTACCATGTGTCAGGCATGATGAAAGGTGTTTTATATATACTATCTGATAATTGTCATCATCATAGCCAACTGACCCTTGAAAAGGCTTTGAGAAAATCATGAGTTAAAAAAAAAGAAAAAAAAAAAAAGATCCAGGGGCCAGATTAGGGACTGGCAGCTCATCATCAGGAAAGCAGGTCATTTGAAAGGGAGATTAGATACTATAAACCAAGATGAATCTGGGAAGATAGAACAACCAAACAACAAATTAGGGACAGATAAAAGGCCACAGAATGAAGAGGGCTGAGAGAGCAGAGAGATGAGAAGGAGGTAAAGACTAGGATGGTTTCAGAGCCCACTTAGAACCGCTGCACTCATCTGTATGGAATACCTATCAACTTTTTTTTTCTTTTTAACTTGGCAAGTTGCATAAGTGATTCTTTGCTTATTCAATTTTCAATAAAAGCTTAAGAAAACAGACAACACACAAAGGACTAGAGAAATACCAGTGACAACAGCCTGAAAGCAAAGTGATTCAGTAACAGAACTATTAAAGTCTCCACAGCCTGCTCCACATCGTCTTCACCACCGCCATGCCTCCGAGCTTGGGGTTCATCATTCATTCAAAAAAGATGAACCTAGGTATTGTAATTTTCTTTCTTTCTTCTTTCTTTCTAATAAGAGAAAGTTTATTTTGAAAGTCACAGAGCTGTAGAAGTAATGGGCTCAGGAAACAAGTTACAGAGGCAAAAGAAGAGCCTCTGGAGGTTAGGAGAAAGAGAGGCAAGGAAAATGGACTTGGGAGAAGAGGGTGGGGAAAGGGATGAGCTTGATCCTAGAGCCACCTACTGTGATTTGATTTCTGACCTCTAAAATGTCACGAACCAGCCGAAATCAGTTTGGCTCAGTGGATAGAGCATTGGCCTGAGGACTGAAAGGTCCCAGGTTCAATTCTGGTCAAGGGCATGTACCTTGGTTGCGGGCATGTCCCCAGTAGGAGATGTGCAAGAGGCAGCTGATCAATGTTTCTCTCTCATGGATATTTCTAACTCTCTATCCCTTTCTTTTCCTCTCTGTGAAAAATCAATAAAATATATTTTAAAAATAAAATAAAATGTCACGAGCCAAAAATTAAAAGACCTCATTCCTATCATTATCAGCTATAATGTAATAACCAACCCAGGTTTTGCTTTCACCATTATAGCCCTATAAAGAGATAGTTGTTGTCCCCTATCGCTTTAGCTTCCTTACTTTGTTCTTCTGATTGACATATCCCCTCAATCCTACATTCAGAGTAAAAGCTTCCTCAAATGTATCCCAGACTGCCATGCAGCAGTAGGAACATGGCTCTTTATTTGCCCGGTAGTTAATATTTACTGAGAACCTATTATTTCAAGGCACTTTGCATATATTATCCTCCTTCATGTGCATAGCAACTCCCGTGAGGGAAATGGACATAGCCTGGCTTAAAAGGATAATCCAGGATTCAGAGTGGTTAAGAAATATGCCCCAGGATGTATAACTGCTACAAGTCACAGCCAGGGTTTGAATTAGGTGGCTCAAGCTCTTTATGTTCTGATGTTTTCCTATTGTTCAGGTCTAATGTGATGTGGCCCATTTCACCATGCCATTGCTGAATTAGCGCAGTACCAACTCACTAATCACATAGCTGCTTTTTAGTCACACATAATCGTACTCGTTTTTAGCAAGCTGGGCCCAGCAGGTACTTTGATCTTTTTGAAAAGGCTGCACTAAATGTAAAGTAATATGTCTGAGCAATCTAACTCTTAAAAATGAGAACTTGCCCAGCCAGAGTGACCCATGAACCAGGTGGTCACAGCTTGATTCCTCGTCAGATCCCAGTAGGGGGCATGCAAGAGGCAGCTGATCAATGATTCTCTCTTATCATTGATGTTTCTATCACTGCCTTCCTCCCTCTGAAATCAATAAAAAGTTAAAGGAGAGAGAGAGAGAGAGAGAGAGAGAGAGAGAGAGAGAGAGAGAGAGAGAGAGAGAGAGAGAACTTGTTCTGATGGCTGCTACCTCCTATCCCTTTAGCTCCCTTACTCTAGCATCTCGATTGCAATTATTCCTTAATTTTGTTGAATTAAGGAATAATTACTGCCACTTTTTCACAATCTTCACTACTCCCCTAAATTAGCTTCTCTTTTAACCCAGCTTACAATTCCTGAGCTATTATTAAAATAATTCTACAGCCCCAGTTGAAAACACTCCAATTCTCTGGCCCAGTTCTTCTTATGCTTGCCTGGCTAGACCCCAACCTTTATGCCTGTACCTACTGGGACTTCTATCACAACTGTCTGCTGGTTGCACTTTAAACGTGTCCCTCATTACTGCAAAAGAGCCCCACTACCTTTCCCTTTTAAGTCTTTGAAATAACTATTTCATATTTCCTCTCACCCCAAACCTCTTACACTTCCTACCTCCCCATTCTGAGCTGATGACTTACATTCATACTTAATTGAAAATGTCTGAGGCAACATAGAAGTGTGCCTGCATCTTATCTACTCAATCTCTGTGCCTATATTTTCTCTGCCTTCTCTCTTTTTGGGACAGAATAAATGTTTCTTTTCCTATCAGAGGTTCATCCTTCTATTCATATTCAGATCCCATCCTCTCTCACCTTTCCAAGGGGTTTTGTCCTTAGAGTCCACCCCCTTTGACATCATCAGTCAATGTCTTTCCCTGCACTGGATCATTCCAGACAACACACAAATAAATTCCATCATCTGCCAAATTATAACAATCAAAACATTCCCTAGATTGTCATGATTCCTTTTGTCATGATTCCTTTTGCTATATTTCTCTGTTCTTTCAGAGCAAAACCTCAAAATACTTTTTCAGCTTTCGTTCACTCTTTGGTTACTCCATCAAGCTTCTGCTTAACCATTCACTGGAATCTGCTCTTGTCACCAAAAAAATCTCAGTACTGTATTATGGTCCTGTGTATGCTTCTGCTTTCACCTTCCTCTCAGCAGCCTCCAACCAATTGTCCAATCCTCCTTGGAAAACTTTTCTTCTGGGCTTTGAAGACAAATGATCCCCTTCATCTAGCTTTGTATCTTTCTCCTTCTTCATCTGATATCCACACATTGGGATATACCAGAGCATAATACTGGACTATCTTCTAAATCTATATACACTCTATGTGGGTGATCTCATCCAGCCCAATGCTCTTAAATATCAACCAGATGCACACTTCACCTGCCATACATCTGGCACCCTTGCCTGAATTCCTAAACTTCAATCAACTGTTTGTTTGTTTCTTTCTTTCTTTCTTTTTCTTTCTTTCTTTCTTTCTTTCTTTCTTTCTTTCTTTCTTTCTTTCTTTCTTTCTTTCTTTCTTTCTTTCCTTTTCTTTCCTTTCCTTTCTTTTCTTTTCTTTTCTTTTCTTTTCTTTTCTTTTCTTTTCTTTTATTTTCCTTCCTTCCTTCCTTCCTTCCTTCCTTCCTTCCTTCCTTCCTTCCTTCCTTCCTTCCTTCCTTCCTTTCTTTCTTTCTTTCTTTCTTTCTTTCTTTCTTTCTTTCTTTCTTTCTTTCTTTCTTTCTTTCTTTCTTTCTTTTTTTCCTCCTTCCTTCTTTCCTTTTTTCTTCTCTTTCTTCCTTCCCCTTCCCTCCCCTCCTCTCCCCTCCCCTCCCCTCTCCTTCCCTCCCCTTCCCTTTTTTCCCTTCCCCTCTCTTTCTCTTCCCTTCCCTTCTCTTTCCCTTCTCCCTCCCTCCCTCCCTCCCTCCCTCCCTCCCTCCCTTCCTCCCTTCCTTCCTTCCTTCCTTCCTTCCTTCCTTCCTTCCTTCCTTCCTTCCTTCCTTTATTTTTTCCCAGGAATAATATGGGTAGAAAATTAGTTTGAAGAGAGTTTTTTAAAGGATAGCATAGATTTTCATAACACTTTCTAACACCAATTCCTGCCTTCTCCTTGCTAACAGAAACTTTGATTTTGTGTGATTACCAGGGGGCCATAAAAGGGGTGATTGGACATCCAGGTGAAAATTGATTAGTCAAGCCCAATCATGGTAGCTCAATTCCTATTATCAGCGATTGGTTTAAAAATAAAAATGAATTCACACAATATTTTCAATGCCTAGAATAGTGTGTGGTATGTTGTATTTGCTGAGTCATTGAGTGAGTACTAATTTCTAGTATTAAAAATATACAATAGATATGACATGACCAAATAATACATTGAAAATATAGTCCCAGGAGGTCTGACTAGCTGTATATTTATTATTACAGTTGGCTGTAACTGAGCTCATATTGGTGATGTGGCACTAGAATGAAGTTAATATAATAAGTGTCAGCTAGGGTAGCTCTGACTTAAAATAAAAATTCTTAAGAAGCAGTTTCTGAATGCTTTTTCTTTTTTCCTGGAGACAAGAGAGAGAGGGAGAGAAAAGATAGGTTTGTTGTTTATATATCTCAAGACCCAAAATAAAACAAATGCTACCCAGTTTCTTTAACATATATTATTCTTTAAATGACATCTAAGTTATACAATTATTTTGCTTAACATCAGGGAGATATTTTTCAAAATTTTTGGGTGAAGTGTAGCAATTGAATTAATGAGGAGATTGTGCAGTGAACAACATCTCTTCAGTTTTAGAATTTATAATTGCAAATTCATAATTTTCTTAGTATAAGTAAGCTACTTTTTAAAATGA
Source organism: Pipistrellus hanaki (assembly GCF_964339955.1). NCBI lineage: Eukaryota > Metazoa > Chordata > Mammalia > Chiroptera > Vespertilionidae > Pipistrellus > Pipistrellus hanaki. The sequence continues at coordinate 157,936,126 of NC_140505.1, forward strand.
TATTGGAGATATGATATTTCTCTGGAGAAGTCTCTGTTCTCTTTGCCCACTTAAAAATTGGATTATTTTGTCTTTGTTCAAATGCAAGAAGTCTTTATATATTCTGAATTCAAGTTGCATTTCCATATGAAATTTGGGATCAACTTCTTTTCTGGGGGAAAAAACAAAGAGCAACTAGAATTTTTATTATATTGCACTGAATCTGTAGATCAACTTGGGGAGTACATCTTAACAATAGTATTAAGTCTTCCAATCTATGAACATAAAATATCTTCCACTTACTTAGATCTTTGATTTTTTTTTCAACAGTGTATTGTAGTTTTCAGAGTACAAGTTTTGTATTTCTGTAGTTAAATTTCTTTCTAAAGTATTTTATTCTTTGTGATACTATTGTAAATGGAATTGTTTTCTTAATCTTCATTTTGGATTGTTCTTCAGTAAGGAACAATTGTTCATTATTAATTGATAGAATTACAATTGTTAATTACTAATGGATAGAAACACAATTGATTATGTACCCTGTTACTCTGCTGAACTCATTTATTAGCTCTAATATATTTTCAGTGAATTTCTTAAATTTTCTATATATAGGCTCATGTCATCTGCAAATAGAAATAGCTTTACTCTTTCTTCCTTTCCAATCTTGATGCCTTTCTTTTTATTCTTGCCAAATTTCCCCTGAGTAGATTGAGCTGAAGAAAGAAAGAACTCATGTTCTACTCACTCAGAGTAGAGCTACCATTACATTGATCTAGGGGTGGATGGGGGTGAGGGGGGAATAAGCCATGGCTCAAATACCAGAGACTCACTATTTTTAATGAGATCTAGCAGATTTTCTTAAACTAGTATTTCTCCATTTTCAGTTTGTCCTTAGGACAGTTTCCAAAGGCTTTAAATGGTTGTTTCTATCATTTTCATTAGGGGCAGTTTTTTCACTGGGGAGATGTCCACAGAGCTCCTCATACCACCAATGAGAAGTGCATTGCCCTACTGTAGTGCATTAATTTATTATTGCTGCTGTAACAAATTACCACACCTCTAGGGACTTAAAACAATGCAAATGTATTCTCCTACAGTTCTGGAGGCCAGATGTTTGAGATCAGTGTCGCTGGGCTAAGTAAAGTCAAGGTGTTGGCAGGGATGGTTCCTTTTCTGAATCAAGGGGAAAATCCCTTCCCTGCCTCTTCCAGCATCTAGAGGCTGTTGGTATTCCTGAGCTGGGGGCCACATTGCTCCAGTATTTGCTTCTGCTGTCACAAAGCTTTCTCTCTGACTCTGACTCCTCCTATATCCCTTTAAAAGGGCCCTTGATATTATATCAGACCCACCCAGACACTCCAGGATAATCTCACTTTAAGAATTTTAACTTGATCACATCTGCAATGACATATAAGGTAACTTTCTTAGGTTCTAAAGATCAACATATAAACCCTTTGGGGGAAGAGGTAGATGTGTTATTTTTGACATATAAGGTAACATTTTTAGGTTCCAAAGATTAATATATAAATCCTTTGGGGGAAGAGGTAGATGTGTTATTTTTCAGAATTGTACAATTTTTATGTTTGGAAGGACCTTTCATCTCTGTAGATGAAGAAACTATAGCACACAATTGGTCTTTTATCAAAACTAGCTATCTGAAGTCAATTTAAAAGTAATATAGCAATGTAATCATAGTATTCAAATTTTATTTGTATAGGATCCTTTGCCTTTTTTTAAAAAAACGGATTGCCAAGTGAACTTTATTATGTCAAAATCATTCCTTAAAGACAAGAGATAATATAAAAACAACAACAAAACAGAGTCTAAAAACACAGATTATATTTTAAAATATTGATAAATGATGGTTAAGATAAAAATATTATACATTTTTTTCATACCATATGGAGATAATTTAAAAGATTCAATTTAGTCTTTGATAATGATACTTGGAGAAGTATAAATTACATACATGCAAACACACAAATATATATATATATACACACACATGTAATTACATAAAAGATAAACAGTGCTCACTTTGACAGCACATATACATAAAAGATAAACAAATATTCAAAATGTAAGACATTTTCATGGAAAACTATAGATATTCTGTAGGGCAATGCTCATATTTTCACTATTCCCACTCAGAGTATACTATTTTTGCCAAATTATTTGTTGCCCATTGCAAACAAGACCTACAAAAAAAACTTTTCCTTAAGCAAATAGGTGCTAGTGTCTTAAGTACCTGCCCCAATATTGCATCCTTTGCCTTTTAAAGGTAATGATTGGCTGCACACAAGATGTTTTCTCCAAGTTAATTTAATTCATGTTCATTAACATATGCAACAAAATGTAGTTATTACCATATGCACTGCACAATAAACATATGCACATTTAGATGATTTGTGGATAATCTGTCCTTTGGTGATTCCAAATGAGAGAAACCATTCACAATATCAGAAGGAATCTGGGAAATTTCATTGAAGGAGGTGTGTGTGATGTGGGAGGGTCTCTTTCCAGAAAATATTTTCACTAATTTAAGTTTATACAGTGTGATCCTCTCCAGCACTCTTCTCTAGGGTTGGTTTTTCTCCCATGGTTCCTGAAGGACATTCAGGACATGTTAACATTTCTCTTGTGACATAAAATCACCCATGAAAAGAACTGATTAATGATCGCACACAGTACTTTGGGAGCAAAGTCATCATGAGGCTTGGGACTGTTCCTTTTAACAACAGTGTCTGCACTTAGAGTTTTTCAAAGCCATTTCACTAAAGAAAAATAAAAAAGAACAAGCCTCCCCCTTTTCCTCCCTCCACGGATGCCTTTCACAGGCTCATCATCATCATTCAATGAGAAGCTGAACAATAATCTATTGTCAGTTCTGAGCAGCAGTCACAGGGAAAGAATCTGACTCCTGAAAGGATGGATTACACTGCCAAATAGGTTTGATCTGACTGTCTTGTTAGCATGTAAAATTCCCTTTGTAGTATCAGCTCAGAGGAAGGAAAAAAGGTAACAGAGGGGGTGTTTTCTGGGCACAGAATAGGGTTCTGGGAATAGATCCTTTTTTTTTATTATTGTTGACTATTCTTTACTAGACTTACTGATTTACTACTATTCTATAAATCCAGTGCAAGAGGACATCAGCATTTTCTCAAATGACTGAATTTAAAGGTCTTCTTCATAAAAAGAATCATAAAACAAATCTCTTTAATCAAGATTGAAGATTAAAGATGTATTCTCAACTGATGTTTGAGAATGTTTTTGAGGTCTCAGATTCTGGGGTAAGAATCTTTTATGATTATTTTGCTGAAAGTTCTATCAGCCGCAGAGAACTCTCTGTCCTGGAAATAAACATGGAGAAATAGTGACATAGAGTGCAGTGCGTGCTAACAAATTACATAACAAGTTCTCCAATCTCCACTGTACTCTGTGGAATAATTTGTGCATTGCATTTTCAGTGGGAAAGGGCAAACTTTTTAGGATCCAGTTAACACTGTTAGGAAATTCAGAGAATCACTAGATATATTAACCAAACTATTCTTAATCCATGTTCACAAAACATGGATTTCATAACAATTCCTATGCCTATGGAAATAAAGTTATACCTATTGTTTACATAAGGGAAATATCATTAATATGGCAGTATTTTGAAATCATAGTCTGTCACTTAAAAATATTTGTCATACACACACACAATAGATGATAGATAGATAGATAGAGATATTATGATTTTCAGGTCTATTAATTCTTTTGTTTGTTTTGTTAATCCTCACCCCAGGATATTTTTTTCCCATTGATTTATAGAAAGAGTGGAAGGGAGGGGGAGAGACAGATAGTGAGAGAGACACATCGATTGGTTGCCTCCCACATGAGCCCTGGAATTGAGCCTGAAACTGAGGTATGCAACCTTGACCAGAATTGAACCTGGGACCTTTCAGACCATGAGCCAATGCTCTATCTACTGAGCCAAGCCGGCCAGGGAGGGCCTATTAACTTTAACAAACCTAACATACCTGTGTAACCAGCACTCAGATCTGGAGACAACATGCCAAAAGTCCTCTTTATTTAATCTCCTCCCCCCCCCCCCCCAAAAAAAAAAAAAGATTTAATATTGCTTGTTTAGAACTTTGAAAGGCTGAGTAGTCATTTTTGGGAGCACATTTTTTCTTAAGCAGTTTAAGGGGACCTAAACATATTGTCACACACTTTCAGACAGATGAAAAAAATGCACTATAAGGGAAATGTATACTTCCTTTTTCATTGTGTGAAGGAGAAGGTACTAATAGAAACAGGAGAAAGAGGACTGGATTATTAGTTTTAAAATTCACAGACTAAGACTGACTTGAGGGACCAGGTGCTCTGCACAGCCCAGGCTGCTGAAGGCCACCACCAGGGGGAGGCTGAGGTGGTACCCCAGGCTCTCAGGCTGGCGTGGGGGCTGTCACTTGGCCAGTCTAGGTGGTGAGGTCAAGGCCCAAGCAGGCCTCTGGCAACCAGCAGGCCAGAATAGCTTCCTGTACCAAGAAAAGGCCACTGCTCAGATGTAGACGGGAAGGTGACTACCTGACATTACAGATACAAGGTCAGATGTGTTTTTAGTTGTAGAGTTTTAAATGGTGACGCTCAGGCCAGGACACCCGTCTCCTGGCTTCCGGAGCTCATTTTGTTCTTCATTATGACTCAAGTCAGATCATCTTATTACTTAGCCTTACTGAGTTGTGTGGGAAAGATGTTATGGCTCATAAGACTGGAAAACACAAGTTGAAAATGTAGGGCCAAGCAGTTTTGAAAACTATTGGTTGAGGACATTTGGTAGGGTTGCTGTAAAAGCAAGTCGTGTTATTGTTTAAACAGAGCCATCCTGCTAACTTTATCCTCAGTTGGCCAGAAAAAGAAAATAGTAAGTGTGAATGAAAAGGACCTAGCTACAGAGATATGCCCATTAACACTGTGCTCTGGTGTATATGTGTTTAACACGTATGTTTGCATGTGTACCTAACACTCCTGGATCTATTATAGCTACTTTACTATTTACTTTTGGTCTATAGGACTCCGTTTTTCCTCATACCAACTGAAAATAATAGAAAGTTTGGTTGCAAGGGCAATGAGTGGACACTGGGCTGCTGGCCATTTTATTTGCCTTTAGACCAAGGATATAGGTTTTACAAAAGTGAGTCTGTGGTCTGGATGTGCTTTTGATCCAGGCCACATGGTTAAACTTCGTTTTAAAGTAAAGGACACACACCTGAAAAAAATGTAAATGTTAGTTGGATCCTCCTTTATCTTGGACAAACATCAACATTGTTAGAAACTTGTAAAACTTGGTGGATGGGTTAAAGCTGTTTACTTAGCTCCACACTCTCAGGATTCTCGCTATGGCTGGCTCGCTCCCCCTCCCCCCCCCCCCCTACTTTAAACAAGCCAAGGTCATTGGTTTAATCTTCAAATTAACTCTTTAGCTTTAGTCTATGGACTGAGTACTTCTTCCTAGTTTTCTGTTTCGTAAATGAATGTTTCTGAAAATAAGGGAGACCAGTGGAAACTGAGAGTGTGGGAACTTGGTAGACAACATAAGACTGTATTCACGTTAATAGTGGTGGTGAACTTGAAGGGTACCTTTAAGCCTAAGGTTTATGATTCTACGAGTTAACTATTTCTGAAAAGAAAAATCACTTACTCAGGAACAACTCAAATGAATTCTTGCTGATGGTGGGACAGTTGTGTGCTTTTCGTGTGAAGTGTGTTTTCAGTGTGTGTTGAATATAAGAACAGACGTGAAGAGTTCTGGTGGGTCCAACACAAGTACAAGCCGAGTCTGAGCCAGAGCCAGGTTAGACTCTGAGGTGCACAAGCCCAGGGCGAACGTGTCCCAGACACACCTGGTGCGCCACCTGATGTGCTCACATCGCTCAGGGAAGCTGAATTGTCATCAGTTCCAACATGTGAGTGCAGGCAGCAAAGGGCCGGCCTCCAAAGTTGGGTCAGAAGCTGGCTGGACCCTGGAATGAAAATCGGAGAGCCTGGCCAGTGTGTTCAGTGGATTGAGCATGTTCCATACACCAAGAGATCACTGGTTTGATTCCTGGTCAGGGCACATACCCCAGTTGTAGACTCGATTCCCAGTAGGGCACATGTAATAGATAGCCAATCCATGTGTCTCTATCTTTGATGTTTTATCTCTTTCCCTTTCTCTCACTCTAATATATTATATATCAATATTTTATTGATTTTGTACAGAGAGGAAGGGAGAGAGATAGAGAGTTAGAAACATCGATGAGAGAGAGTCATCGATCAGCTGCCTCTTGCACACCCCCTACTGGGGATATGCCCACAACCGAGGTACATGCCCTTGACCGGAATCGAACCCGGGACCCTACAGTTCCCAAGCCGACGCTCTATACATTGAGCCAAACCGGTCTCGGCCCTTTCTCTCACTCTAAAAAAATCAATAAAAACATATTTTAAAAAAAGAAAAGAAAAAGAAAAAAGAAACATGGGAGAGAGAAAGAGAGTGAGTGATGTGAGAGGGCCTGAGGCAGTCTCTACAAACTGCCTGAGGGTATGTTTTTAGTATTTGCTGACCATGTATGTGACAGTCAGGCCAGAGAACAGAAACAGAGCAGATACCCAATGTTATTGGAGAATGAGGTATTTTTCTGCAGTGGATTTTCCAAATACCTGAAACAAGCCCTTTGGAATGTATACCTTCATCTTTGCCAGGAAAACCTCTTAAATGGACTGTACATTTCCTGAGCTTTTAAAGCAGAGTTTATGAGTTTAATAGACACTTTACTAGATGTCCATCCCTGACTATACTGTGCTTTAAAACAGCGAAGCCTTCAGGTGTATGAAGCTCTGGCAGACTTCTTGTCCTTCCAGGAAGCATGACGTCTTTCCAGACTTCCGCCTTAAAACACAGAAAGTCTTGTAGGGATTTTTGTTTGTTTGCTGTATGTTGTCCTCTGCAGTGTGATGGTGTTTCATATTACATCTAACCCTTCTTTATGAGTGCTCTTCCCTTCTCCTCTTCTGCCAATTTATTTCTGACTTATCTGCTTGGGGCTACAAAACCAGATGCTCAAATTTGTAAAAACTGTGTGTAAAATAAGAGGAGGGGAGGGTCCTGAAAAAATATCTTATGAATGAAGCATATAAACTTCAGTGTATGGACATCAAACTCCAAACATCTGTTTAAGCTGCTTCCAATCCTCTGGTGCCTTTGTGTACTGTTTTGTTTGTTTTCATGGTTGAGATTGTCATGGGTCATCTCTGCAGTTATGAGGTATTTAGCACGATCTGAAATGTGATTTGGCATTATACATTTGCCATCATGTCTTTTCTAAAACTGTGACTGGTGCAGAGTATGAGCTTCACAGATATTTATTGTATGAATAATATATTAGTGAATATATTCATCAGGCAGGATGTACAATTTCTGTCCTACAAAATTCAGCTTACATGCCCAATACAGCAGATAAGCATTAACTAAGAATGATGTGGCTACAAGCCAATGATACTGATATCATTCTGCAGGGGTCACAATTTCAAGGTCAACGGCAACACTGCCTAGCACAACATTTTGTTTTATGTCAGTGCCTGGGGATCATGCATGAACTCTCCAGTTCACTGGCCTCAACACTGTGTTTTGCTTTATACTTGGCCAAGTCACACAGTTAAGTTACCTTCTGGGTATGCTCTGGGGGTGTTGGAATTTTAAGGTCCCTGAAAATTGAGTTTCTGTCTTATATAATCATTATTGAATATTCTCACCAAACAAGGCAGTACTAGATGGTGAGAAAGGAGTTCAAACACTGAAATTCTTGATTGCCCTTCCATCCGAGGCCTACTTTTCCCATAGTCTTCCCCAACTCAGCCTTGTCTGCCTTCAAATGCTGAAAATTATCAGGTTGTTCTCTTTTCTTCATGGTTCATGTTCACCCCATCAGCAAATCACACTACTTTTGAAATATATTGAAAATTTAAGTACTTATCACCCCCATTGCCTCTACCTTGGTCTAACCTCCCACTGCCTGGAGTCCAGACTTTGGAATAGCCCCTGACTGGCCTATATATTTCCATGTGTGCTCTCTTACAGTCCTCCCCAAAGGGAGGTCCTTCTACTATCAGTTCTAGTTCAAAATCCTCTCTTACTTTCCTGTCTTACTCAGAATGGAAGCTGCAGTCTGCTTCATGGCCCCAAAGGCAGTGCTTTCCCTTGGCCCACTTCCCTGACTATTCTTACCACCCTCCTCTTGTTTCATAAAAACGATTCATCTACAGTTGCAACCTATTGCTTCCAGAACACCTCCAACATGTTTTTACTGCATTGCCTGTGCACGTTTTTTGTTTGTTTGTTTGTTTGTTTGTTTGTTTTTGTTTTATTTTTTTCCATTTTTCACCTTCTCCCACCAGATGGCCAAATGACTTATTTATGAGTGAACCCTCCTTCTGGTGTCTGCTCAAATGTCTCCATTTTAGATAAGCCTTCCACAAGTACCCAACCTAAAACAGTGCTCCCACATCATTTTCTAGCCCCTTTGCCCTGCTTTATTGTCTTCACAACAATTCATTTATATGTTGTATTACTGGTAGTAGATATTAGTGTCTCCTCCTTTAAGAATATAACCTTCCAGCCGAAACTGGTTTGGCTCAATGGATAGAGCATCGGCTTGGGGACTGAAGGGACCCGAGTTCGATTCCGGTCAAGGGCATGTACCTTGGTTGCGGGCATATCCCCAGTAGGGGGTGTGCAAGAGGCAGCTGATCGATGACTCTCTCTCATCGATGTTTCTAACTCTCTATCTCTCTCCCTTCCTCTCTGTACAAAATCAATAAAATATATTTAAAAAAAGAGAAAAGAATATAACCTTCCAGCTTGGTGGGACTTTGTTCATTGATGTATCTTGTGTAGAATGAGGCCTTGTTTTATGGGATCAATCAACATTAAAAAGAAAAAAAAAAAAAAGCGAAAGAGGCTGGCCTGTGTGGCTCAGTGGTTGAGCTTTGACCCAGGCACCAGGAGGTTACTGGCTCAATTTCTGGTCAGGGCTCATGCCTGGATTGCCTGAGCACATGTTGGGGGGTATGTAGGAAGCAGCCAAATGATGTTTCTACCTCTCCCTTCCTCTCTCTCTAAAATCAATTTTAAAAACATATTTTAAAAAAATGGGTTAAAGAAAAAATGGGCAAAGAGATTTATGCATTCAAGAAACATTTCTTATATTAACTACATATCAGGGATTGTTCTAGGCTCTGAAAATACTTCAGTGAACAAAACAGAATAAACCAGCTCTTGTGGGGGTTGGGTATGGCAATGAATAGAGATGAAGATGACAGATAGGGAGGAGGTAGCCCAAGACAGTGGTTAGGGATGCTGATGTCAGCTCATCTGGGTTTGAGTCGCCTCCCTGCCACTTATCTGACTATCTTGAACAAGTCACTTAAGTCTTTGATGCTTTGGTTTCTCCCCTCTGAAAAGTTGAGGTGATTTATCTATTGCTTAGTGTTGGAGGATTTTATGATGTAGTACACATAAAGCACTTGACACAATATAAGAACTCAATATTGATTGATCTCCATTAGAGCGAATGGACACCAACACATGGTGTTAGAGTAGAATACAATATATACAAGGTTTTAGGAGAGAACAGAGGTGACCTGGTGTCTGAAGCCTTAGTGCAGAGGTTAGTACTTTCATGTTCAACATTAGAAGAGGAAGTCAGTTCAGAAAAAAACATGTAGAGAAATGTCAAATGGAATTGCTCTGTGAGAAACTCCCTGGGGCACAGACAGATGGAAGGAAGGCCCATAATAGTAGCAGCAGAGTGTACATACTTGCTGTGGCGGGAAAAGTTAGTAAATTTACTCTGGTGTGTTAAAGAAAAAGAAGTATATACATTGCAAAAGTACATATTACTACTTTTCCTATCTTCCCAAGAAACAAAAAAATAATTCCATAAAATTTATTTTGCTACTATAAAAGTTTGAATTAAAACATAGAATTAAATGAAGTTAAAAGAGTTGAAATTCCCATTAACATTTTTAAAAAAATATATTTTATTGATTTTTTTTTACAGAGAGGAGGAGAGAGGGATAGAGAGCTAGAAACGTCGATGAGAGAGAAACATCGACCAGCTGCCTCTCCCACACCCCCTATGGGGATGTGCCCGCAACCAATGTACATGCCCTTGACGGGAATTGAACCCAGGACCTTTCAGTCCGCAGACCGATGCTCTACCACTGAGCCAAACCGGTTTTGGCTCATTAACATTTTTAAAAATATATTTTTATTTATTTCAGAGAGGAAGGGAGAGAGAGAAAGATAGAAAAATCAATGATGAGAGGGAATCATGGATCAGCTGCATCCTGCATACACCCTATTGGGGATGAGCCCGCAACCTAGGCATGTGCCCTTGACCGAATCAAACCTAGACCTCCTGGTTCATGGGTCAACCCTCAACCACTGAGCCACACAAGCTGGGCTCTGTTAACATTTATAAATGGCCTGTTTTGTGAAATGCCCTTTTAAAACATTGTGTGGAGACTTGCCATTGGAAATAGCTATTCCATTAAAAGAGAGTCACATATGGGAATATCCAGTTTCCTCCAAAAGAGCAGCTCAGTCATAACTGGAAGTGAACTATGGCCAAGCTAAGTTTCCCCCCGCCTTCTCAGCACAGTATGCCCAAATTTCCAGCAGAGTTAAAGGAGAATCTAACTCATAAAATGCACACGGCCTTGCATATATATTTCACAGCTCTGGAATAAAAAAAGCTAAAGTTTTTGGAAATGTAGTATTCAAAGAGTTCCCTGAAAAGGTCAGATACTTATTGGAGTTGTTTGATTAAAGTCAGAATTTACATGTAGGACAAAAGTCTTACTATGCATGTCTCAAAAAAGGAGGAGTTCGCAAATCTACCAATGATCAGCATTGCTGAGAATTCTCTTGCATTAGTATGCCCAGGACAGCTTTACCATTCTTTTTGCCTAAACTTGACTATCCCTGGGGGACCAGCAGGGAGAGGAGAGGCAGCCCTGTCAGGGGCGGGCCTCCAGGCTGCTCTTAGCGCTTCTTGCTGCAGAGGGCTGAAAATTCACTTTGGAAAAAATGGCAGAAAGAACACCTGCAATCTTAGATCATTTTTTCCTGGATCTCAGCCTGACTACCATCAGCCAATCTGCCCTAAAGAGCTGTCTGGAGATATGAATAGTCTCCTAAGCAGCTTCTCAGAGTAAAAACAGACACAAAAGGGTTGTGTGTGGAGATGGGGGTGGGGTCTTGGTCTGTCACAGCCATTTTATGACCTGATTATAAAAGACAAAGCTAGAACTAATAACAGCAGCCCCTCCACTGGCCTATGAGGTCTTGTCTCTTGTCTTCTGAGACACCCATCTTCTTGGCTTGACCCATGTCAGGAAAGTGTCTGGTCTTAATGGTGCCTTGGAACCAAGAGGCAAATGCTATTAGAGATTGTACCATGCCACTGGAGTTCTGTAAAAGTCACCTATTACCTAGGTTCTACCTATTAAAAAGAAATAAAGAAAACCCCTATATTAAACAGGGGCTCTCAACTTTAACATCATTGTTAATATTTAAGTTAAAATTAATAATAATGGCAGCTACAGAAAGCAAGACAGCCAGTGCATGTGAGTCTTTCTAGCTATGTAAGTTACTGGGAAAGTTATTCAACCTCCTTGAGCTAAATTTTCCTCTTTTGTAAAATAAATTATTATAAGAATCAAATAATATGCAATTTAGCACAATGTTTGGGATATAGTAAGTGCTCAATAACTACTGACTATTATTGATTTATCCAAGTCTTTCCTTAAATATTTTTTCTTAGATAGCCCTCCCTGATCACACTGTCTAAAAGTGTTAGTTGTGTCAATATTTGTTTATCCTGCCTTATTTATTTTCTTCACAGATTTTACCACAGTCTAACGCGCACGTGTGTGTGTGTGTGTGTGTGTGTGTGTGTGTGTGTGTGTGTGGTCTGTCTTACCTACTGAAAGTAAACTTCATAAGGGTAAGAACTTTGTTGACTCATTGCTAAGTCAGGAATAATACCTAGCACATGGTAGGCACTTAATAAAACTTTATTGAATAAATAAATGAATAATTATATTCCACATACTCATAATTTTAGGCAGACTCATGCTAAAATCACCTGAAATAAAAGACAATTTATTTTCTTTTTTAAAGTCAGCACACCATCCCAGTTTTTATCCACTCACACTGTTAACAAAATACTCTCTTATGACAACTAAGTTACTGGCATTAAGAGATAATTCAGAACAAATCTAAATTTCTTTCCTTTCACTCTCTAATTTATGGATTGGAGAACTGCTGGCCATTATCTTCCAGGCGACCTTTTTGTGAGTTAAAGAGCATTAATAAATCCTTCCTCAGCCTCCTTGTTCCTGGACTGAGAAATCTCAATGTCTTTACTTTTTGGTGATTAAAAATACACAGTTCTATGTGGTTCTGTCCTAAATCTCATCCAAAATCTTCACATCTCTCTTTGGTTTGGAGTTCAGAATTGGAAAACATACTTTATTCCTGACCACTGCAAAGCATAATTGCTAAATTTACCTCCCAAGTTCAATGGCTGTGTTCCTGTTCATAAAGCCAGAAATGGTGCCTTTGTGTTTTATGGCATTATATAGCTAACTTGTGGTCAGCACATTATTCCCAATGACCTTGGGAACTTTTTCTGCCCAACTTGCACATATCCAGCCTGTCCTCACCTGATCGAGGAGTTTATTTTAGTGCCTAAGTGTCTCCCTTTTCTTTGAGCCTTATTCTGTCTTTGGCCACCATTGTGAATTGTGTCCTTCCCTTCTCCCCTCAAAAGAAATGTATGCGTTGATGTCTTAACCTGCAGTACCTCAGAATATTTAGATAGGGCCTTTAGAAAGGCAATGAAGGTACAATGAGGCCACTAACCCAATATGACTGGTGTCCTTATAAGAAGAAGGGATTAGAACACAGAGACACAGAAAGAAAGCCAGGTAAAGACAGGGAAGCTGCAACCAGGTTGGCTCAGTGGATAGAGCTTCAGCCTGTGGACTGAAAGGTCCCAGGTTTGATTCCGGTCAAGGGCATGTACCTTTGTTGCGGGCACATCCCCAGTGGGGGGCGGTGTGTGTGTGTGTGTGTGTGCAGGAGGCAGCTGATCGATGATTCTCTTTCATCAATGTTTCCAACTTTTTATCCCTCTCTCTTCCTCTCTGTAAAAAATAATAATAATAATTATATATATATATATATATATATATATATATATATATATATATATATATATATATATGAATGACAGGGAGAAGGTGCTGTTTAGTAGTCAAGCAGAGAGGCCTCAGAAGAAACCAACCCTACCTTGACCTCAGGGTCCTAGACTCCAGCATTGTAAGAAAATAAATTTATATTATTTGAGCGACCCATTCTGTGATACTTTATTATGGCAGCCCTAGCAAACTAAACTAGCCCCTTTTCCTATTTATCAAGCATACTTTGAGTTCTGATTCTCAAGGTGCTATTCTGCACCCTGTTCTCTGGCACCCTGTTCTCTTCTGGTGTTAATTCTGCAAGGGAAGTGCTCAAAAGAGAATGGACACCAAGTCTACTGGACCTGATAAGATCATGGGAGGTAAATTAAACTCTAGTCTCATTTACAGTTCATGGTTGATTACTATGAAGGATTTCTGGGAAAGCACCCAGGAACAGTTAGGTGTGCGGGAGGTCAGCATTACCAGTGTCACTGGTAATTAAGGATTTGGGATGAAATGAGCTAATCAAGGGAATGCATCTGTGCAGGGCAGATAAAACCACTGGCAGCTAAATGACTTACCTCAGTAAACCCAATGGACACTTCATGCAGAACCTGTCTTTTTTATTTTAACTGTCTGATGGCACTTGACATGGACAATCTTTTATTTCCTCCTGTTTTTGAAACATCCTCTTCCTTTGTCACAATACTTGTTTCTGGTTTTCCTCCTGTTCCTGTGAAGCTTTCCCAATACTTCTAGTTTCCTTATTCTTCCAATGCCATCTTTATTTAGGAATCTGCCCTCACCCAACTTCTCACTCAACACATCTCTCTCACACCATGTAGCTCACCATCCCCATCATAGGTGGTACCCTGTGCCCTACACTTTCCCAATACTTTATCTCTTCTCAATGTTTACTTTCTCTGAGACCCATTCTCAACAAGATTCTATTGATATCTAATATTTCCTAATAAACGAATTCCATTTATGCATTCATTCGTTTGTTTATTCCCTTAACAATCACATACAGAGTGTTATATGCCATGCACTATTCAAAGAATTGAACTGCAATGATCATGACCAATTGTGGCTCATTTACATTTTACCAGAAGCCTTCAATTCCTCAGTCCAGAAAAGTAAGTAGCAATAACAATAGTTTACATTTTTGTAACAGTTTACAAAATGCTTATTCTATCTAAAGAAGACAGGATATGCAAATCAACTGTCACTCCGTGACAAAGATCACAGTGCCCACAGCCAATAAGGAGGGAATATGCAAATTGATGCAACAAAGATGGTGTTCTGCCCCACCCTAGCCACTCCAGTTCTCTGGGCAGCACATGTGCACAAGTGCGAAGCGATCAGAGAGGGGCAGGATGCCTGCTATGAGGTTGGGGGCAGGGGGTAGAGGAAGCTACAGGAGGGCAACAGGGACAGAGCAAAGGTGGCTCCAGCTAGAGTGAAGGCAGAAGGCAGTGGCCAAGTGAAGGCCCAGACCTGGGTGCCGGAGGGAAACCGGTGCCAGCAGCCAGGGGAAAGAAGTCCTATTCTTGCATGAATCTTCATGCATTGGGCCTCTAGTATTATGTATATTATACCACATGATGCTTATCACAACTCCATGAAATAGATTGGGAAGGTGTCATTTTAAACTCAGGAAATTCAAGCTCATGGATTCTGACAAAAATATCTTTCTAAGAATTGGCAGAGCCAAGATTTGAACACAGGTCTTTTGGCTCACAAGCTAATACTGATTCCTTTCTACTCCAGATGCTATGTCAGAACTAACTGTAATGGTGCTTTAAAGTCTAGAGGGAGAATGGAGTTTGCATGGTGTTTTTTGGTTTACTATTGCTGCTGTAACAAATTGCTACAATCTTGGTGGCATAAAGCAACATGCATTTATTCTCTTATGGTTCTGGAGGTTGGAAGTTCAAAATGAGTCTCACTAGGCTGAAATCAACATGTCTTCAAGACTGTTTCCTCCAGAGGCTCCAGGAGTAGAATCTGTTTCCTTGCTTCATCCAGCTACTGGAGGCTGCCATCATTCCTTGGCTCATGGCCCCTCAGCACGTTGCAGTTTCTACAACTTTTATCATTATATCACTTCTTCCTCACCTATAAGATCTCCCTCTAACCCTTTCTTTTAAGTACCTTGCTATTGTATCATTGGAACCACCCAGATAATCCATGATAATCACTCCATCTCTGTATTCTTAATTTCATCACATCTGCAAAGTGCCTTTTGCCATATAAATTCATATTCACTGGTTCCAAAGAATAGGACCTGATATCTTTTTAGGATCTGGTATCTTTTTGGGCTATCATTCGCCTACCACCCATGGTATCCTTTTTAAGTTATTCATTTAGTGGACTATTAAATATATATATATATATATATATATATATATATATATATATATATATATATTATTGATTTTTCTACAGAGAGGAAGAAAGGAATAGAGAGTTATAAACATTGATGGTGCTCTATCCACTGAGCCAAACCAGTTAGGACCTTTTTTTTTTTTTTTTTTTTTTTTAACAAAAAGTCACAACAAACTGTAGTGACTTTTCCATTTCTCTTTATCTAAATCCAAATAGGTTCATCAGTCCTTCATTCATTCAGCTGAAAAACATGGAGCTCCTATGTGTTGGGCATTATGCAAGGTATTGGGCAGTGATAGTGAAAGAATGTGAGAGGTATGATTAAAACTTCTTTGGCCTGAGTGGCTCAATAAAGGTTTTTCCAGACATGGAATTGCTTGAGCTCAGTCTTCAGTAGCAGCAGGAGTTTGTCAGGCAAATTGCAACTAGAAATAAATACAGACAAAGGGACAGAAACTACCTAAAGACCAAAGTGTGAACCCCATAGCATATTCCATGAACTGCAAGTAGTTTTTCAATACTGCTGACAAAGTGTTGATGTGTGTGCGTTGTCTGTCAGGCACCTCAGAGACCTCAGATAGAGATGGTGAATTGTAGGGAATTAGGTACTTTTTCCCCCCAAGCAATTTATTAATTTATTTTAATAAGCATTTGAGTTTCTCTGAAAAAATTCTAATGTTGCTATGTCTCTGTCAAATGCCACAGTATTCTTCTTATTTCTGCAGTTAGCACTGGAAAGAAAGCTCTCTCTTTGGACACACACAAACATTTTTTAATAGATTCAACTAAGTTAGAGACTAAAATGGTAAAACTAGCTTAATAAGCACTCTCTATCCCTGAACTGAAGTTTTGCTGTTGCAAGAAAAAATATCTTTGACTTCTAGACATTTATTCTTTAATTTTCCCACACATACTGAAGGGAAAGCAGCCAACATGGTGAGCAAAGGAAATTGAAATTTATAAAGAACCATTTAAATAAGAAATCAGATTGGCTTAAAATGAGTCCCATTCTAATCTAATTTTTGAATGCAAAGCTCTTGGTCTTTCAGGATCTAGGATCAGGCTTCTGTACTGAAAATGCACACATTTTACTTAATTTATCTGCCTGTGTGAAATAATTTCATAGTATTATTAACTTGGCTCATCAAACCACTTGCCTAGAAAAATCAAGTAAAAAAATGCTGGAAGTGCTCATAGCTGAGTGTGTGTGTGTGTGTGTGTGTGTGAGAGAGAGAGAGAGAGAGAGAGAGAGAGAGAGAGAGAGAGAGAGAAATGGAGGTGGGAGGAGTCCAGTAGAGGTTGGCCTTAATTTTTCAATCATATTTTGGGAGTTTTTTGTTTTTCATTAAATTTGTCCTTTAAGCTATCTAAATGCTCTTAAATGGATACATGAATGTCTGAGCTAAACCATGTTTGAGAAAGACTATCCATAGGATTATACCTAACTAGCTTAACTCACCTACATAGTGAAGGGTTCCAAATGTACTTGTTTCCTTCCTCTCAGACCCTCCCTCTCCACTGTGTTATTTCACTGCTTTTGCCTAGGTCTCCTCATCCTAAACAAACAAAGCAACTCCCTCCTACCACCATCAAAACAATCAAACAACTTCCTTTGAGTTTGTTAATCCTTTAACCTGACTGGCAATTTTTTTAAAACTCTCACAATAACTTTGTGGTTTCTCCTTCTGCCTCTGATGCCCCACTGACATTCCACTTAATATGTATTCTTAATCATCAAATGTACTTTGTGCTTTGCCTCAGTTTCTGTTCTGACTTTCCTGGCGTGATAATACACCTCGCGCCAGGTGTTTATTAACCAATTAATGTTTATTAACATAAATACAAATTAAGTAAAAGGAGAAATATTTGTATATGTTTCTCCTTTTACTTAATTTGTATATGTTTCTCCTTTTACTTAATTCCTACTCTGCATTATGCTGGTTCTCATTACTCTCCTCTTCTTCTTTTGACTCCTGCAAGCCCTTAAAATTATGTGTTTCTCAAGGTTCTCTTCTTTCTTTAAAGGCATTACTTTGAGGATCTTAACTACCCTTCATTCTTTTTATTATTATTATTTTTTTAATCCAACCTTAGCCACTCCCAGGTCTAAGCCTATGTTCAAAAGCCTTCAATAGCCTTGAATTGCCAACTGAAATAAATAAATGAAGGTGGCCTTGGAATCCTTCAATTGCACTGTCATGGCTAGAGTAGGGATAAGAGGGGTGGTAGATGTTGCACTGCACATTAATGTCTTCAGCATTGGGTCCTATTCCGAAGGGCATATAAGAAACCCAGAGCTCAGAGTACAGTGACTGGGATAGAGAAAGGTTGATGATCATGTGACATAAAAGTGGTTAAGCAAGTGGAGATATTTTGGCCTTTAGAACCACAGTAAAGAAGATAGCTGACGTTGACATATGAATAATTGCCATTTGGAAAAGAACTCCTTTTGTGCCATTTGGTCATGAGAGCTAGAACTTGAACGAAGAAGTGGAAGCTACAGGGAAAATGATGTTAGCTCAATATATAGAGAAAACAGAACTAAATAAAGTTGGGACAGGAGTTCTCAAGAGCAGAACCTCTGTTATCAGAGGTTTTCATTTAAACTGGATGCATTTGTAAGAACGTTATAGAGTTGATTCAAGAATATAATTCTTTTCAATTATGAGGTTACTTATTTATTTATGTAGCTCTTTCTTAGCCTAGCATGCAGCACCAACCCGTTTTGCCAACTCTCCCTCTCAATTTCTATACATATCCATGCTGTCTTTACCCGCAATTTCCTTGACTTATAGATTTCCTTTCAAATTTTTAATCCATTTTTTAAATCCTGAGGATAAATAATTAACTAAAAAAATAAGTGATGGTATTACTTCTTAAGGGATATCTATAGGTAAAGGCCCAAAAATGTATTACCCCAGATAGATATTCTTAAGCAGAAATATATAGTCAGCTGATTCTTCTTCCAGGCAAGTAATAATAATAATACCAATTAAAATAATGTATTCCATAACAGGCATTTCATTAGATGAAACCCACAAATATGGCAGTCTCACATTCCCTTGAAATCAATAGAGTTTTTGTCAAAATTAAAATAACACACAAAATTTTATCCATTTTCAATGGCCAAATCAAATGTTACTTTTCTATCAAAATTTCCCTCCTCACATCTCAGATACCACCATGAACAGATCAGTTGTTTTACTCTAAAACTTTAACACTTCTTTTATTCATTTTAAGGTGCTTAGTATTCTTGTTAATGTTATTTGTGTACGTTTCTCCTTTTACATAATAAGGTGTCAACTTCATGAGGCAGGAATTACTTTTATATTGTTATAATCTCTATAAGACCTAGTATAATGGAATTCCCTTATACTAGGGTTCAGATATACTGTTGTCAAACTAGTAAGAAAGTTTTTTTAAATGATTCTAAATAGTAGGTAACTTTGTTTTTTGAGAAGTTTTGTGACATTCCTACTGAGATATCCAACACATGTTCATAATAGAACATTAAAAGAATTGTAAATTTGGTTATATTTTTATGAAATTAACTGACACTGAGCCGAAACCGGTTTGGCTCAGCGGTAAGAGCGTCGGTCTGCGGACTGAAAGGTCCCAGGTTCGATTCCGGTCTGGGGCATGTACTTTGGTTGCGGGCACATCCCCGGTAGGGGATGTGCAAGAGGCAGCTGGTCGATGTTTCTCTCTCATCGACGTTTCTAGCTCTCTGTCTTTCTCCCTTCCTCTCTGTAAAAAATCAATAAAATATATTTTTTTAAAAAATTAACTGACACTGAATCAGAGCTCTACACCATTAAAATTTGTAAAATTAAGAACATCAGAAATATAAACAGTGAACTCTGGCAAGACTTAAGAAAGCGAACATCTTATTGTGATATATCAGACATTTACTCTTTTATCTCTACCATTTCTTCCTGCTCTTTATAGCAATACAGAACATTCTCATTGGTGCTGATTTCTGTTTGGTAAATTGTTGCCAAGAGCCCAGATGTTTTCTCTTTGTGAATTTACAGAAACTTGTGCTGTCCAAATTTTAGAAGGGCTGTTAAACTAGATTCGATAAAGCAAGAAGAAGAAAAAACAGAGCAACTTACGTTGAAAACTAAGCCTAAATTATTTACTATTTCACCTGCTCCCCACCCCACTCCCTCTTTCCCATCTGCATTCAGTTCTCAAGTACGGTAACTCAAATTAGGGGCTAAAATTCAAGTTATGAGTTGAAAAGCATGACTGTGGCTGCCAGGAAAATCTAAATATATGGGAATCTAGTGAGGCAGTCTGATCAGCTCAGAAGTCTCCTTTACTTATGGTACTTCTTAGGAAGCAATCTTCTAATCCGTTGGACTGTCAGCCATTAAAATCCCCGTAGAAAAGGCCCAAAGGAAAGCCCTTCCATGTGGGTCTGAGGCTAGTGTAATGCTGTCGAGAAGATGAAGTACCGCGACTCCTCAAGCACCGGGGCACCTCAGGAATGAACGAAACTCAGTGTTTTCCCTCTAGGCTTATCTTATGGCTTCTGCTGCTTGCCCTTCTATCTTCTGACTTCCCCCTTCCTCTCAGCCTAAACAGGAGAAAGTCAGAATGACATGGTCCAAAAAGTCAGCAGGAAGGTTGTGGGAATTCTCTTTCTCATCTGGATATGTGCCACAAAGAAAGAAAAAAAAGAAAATAGGGTTATCAGGTTGCAGCAGAGGAAAAATAATAAATGAAATAGACAAATTACAACAGTCATGCTTCCCCATTGCAAGTTCAATGTCATTCTTTTCTGATAGA
This sequence comes from Pipistrellus hanaki, assembly GCF_964339955.1. NCBI lineage: Eukaryota > Metazoa > Chordata > Mammalia > Chiroptera > Vespertilionidae > Pipistrellus > Pipistrellus hanaki. The sequence continues at coordinate 157,956,562 of NC_140505.1, forward strand.
ATGAAGAGGTAGCTAAAAGATATTAAAACTTAATGTGGCTCCATCCCCCCACCCCCTCTTTCTGGTTTGAAAATAAATTTCTAAATATGAAAGAAGCACGGTTTGGAATACTAAAACATTATTTAATTAAAGCAATCTGGCATTATTACCTACAATATGCTTTCTGACAACTTGGCATAGGCATTGAGATGTTGCCAGACTATTTGGAAAATAATTAACTTGGTTTTCAGCAAGAGGGGAGCATGAGGACTGATGATTAAGCACTGATTTTCTTTTCTTATAAGCTAGTGTGTTGTGTTCCGAAGGCATTAGCTTTGTTTTGTAGGAGAATTGAATCTTCCCTGTCCTGGCTCTCTGTGGTTATGTGGGTAGGATAAGTGGTAGCTGCTTCAGGCTGAGCTTTAGTATAGAATGCTTCTGACAGTGCAGGGACTCACAGAGCAAGCTGATGCAGAGTATGTGCACACTGACTCATGCTTTATGCCATCTACACTCTCTTAAGTCTTATTTGTAGACAAGAAAGCATTTTTTATAATTATTCCAAGTGGGATATTCCTGCCATAAAGATTATAAATCTCATAATCCCTTGCTGAAAATCTGGCTTGTACTTAGGACATCAAAACAATAATCAGATTCTTTATTTTTAATGTAAAAAATATAAAATATGGAACATATTCCAAAAAGTACATGTACAGCATATGTAATTTAAAAATTAGTAAAATGAACAAACTACCCCCACTGCCAGCTTGAGAAATAGAGCACTAACGATGTCTTAAGTCACCTGTGTACCCATTCTCATTCCCAGCCTCAGTAGTCACCCTTAGCCATTACCCTGAGCTTTATATTTATCAATTTCTTGCGTGTATATGTGTGTATATACTTGTATTTAATTTTATATAAAAAACATCAGACTATTTTCCCCCATGACTTGTCTTCCTTAACATGTTTATGAGAGTCATTTGTGGAGATGTGTGTAGCTCTAGTTAATCTATATCTGACTATTGAATGAATGTTAATGTTATTCTTACTCCTATTGATCAACGCTTGAGTTGTTTCCAGAATTTTGCTATTATAAATGATGTTGCCATTACATTTATGTTGGACAGTAATTGCTGGGTTATGGGGTGTACATGTTTCAGCTCTGCTAAAGCATGCCCTAGTTATTATTTTTTTTTTAATTTGGTTTCTAGCAGCATAAAAGAGTTTCTGTTTTTCCATAGGTTCACCAAGACTTGATATTGTCATACTTTATAAGCACATTTGGTGGGTCTTAAATGGTATCTCATTGTATTTTTAATTTGTGTTTGACTGATTACTAATGATGTTGAGCATATTTTATGTGTTTAATAGCTACTCAGTTCTGATTTTTGCTCATTTTCCTTTCTTTTTAAAAAAATATATTTTATTGATTTTTTACAGAGAGGAAGGGAGAGAGATAGAGAGCTAGAAACGTCGATGAGAGAGAAACATCCACCAGCTGCCTCTTGCACACCCCCTACTGGGGATGTGCCCGCAACCAATGTACATGCCCTTGACCGGAATCGAACCTGGGACCTTTCAGTCCGCAGACCAACGCTCTACCACTGAGCCAAACCGGTTTCAGCATAATTTTTGGTGATTTTTCTATTGAAGTGTTTTACTTTCACTTATTGATAGTTAGGCATTCCTCTCTTTTTTATTGTGAAATATAGTATACAAACAAAATTACATGAAACATTATGTATAATTTAATAAATAATTTCAAAAAAATACTTGTGGAAATACAACCTATGTTAAGAAATAGACATTTTTAGGACCCCAGAAACTCCACATATGTCTCAGATCTTTACTTCAATTCCATCTTTTGCCAGAGAAGACCACTATCTTGATTTTTGTGACAATATTTTCTTTGCTTTTTGATAGGTTTATCATTTATGTATGCAGTCTAAACAATAAGTTTAATGTGGTCCGTTTTGAACTTTATACTGTACATATTCTTTTAGATTTGGCTTCTTTAGACCAACATTGTGATTCTTAGCCTGATCTCATATCCTATCTTGAGGATTTGGGATACATCTTACTTTAATCCTAGAGCTTTGCCTATAACTCAGATCTACATCGAAATATAAATAAAACTAAAAAGATAATACTCACCTAGATTAATTTATGTCTTCTATTTTACCACAATTTATAAATTTCTATATGTTAATTCTAGATGAATCAGGAAATTTCACAGAATTGCTAGCTAGTTGCTATGGTAGCAGATTTATTTTCATTTTATTGCTGCCTTATTTCTGAACATTTTATGTTTGGCATAATCATGAATTAACTTTAACGCACCCATGCTTCATATCTACTATCTCTGAGGCAAGGCCAGTGTTTTTATATTCTTTCCTCTTCAACACCAATAGCCTAATATATATCTTAGAAGAACTCTTAGTCTTCTGGATTCATATATCCCCTAAGTGACCGTTAAGACCGAACAACCAGAATGAGCAGAACAACCAGTAGACCAGTCACTATGATGCACACTGATCACCAGGGGACAGACACTCAATGCAGGAGATGCCCCCTGGTGGTCAGTGCATTCCCATAGCCAACCTCCTGCAACCCCTCTACCTGGCCAGCCAACCTCCCACAGTCCCTTCCCCCAGGCCCTGATCAAGGGGGAGGGGAGGCTTGCAGGTCAATCTCCCATGGCTGGCCAACCTCCCACAGTCCCTTCCCCCAGCCAGCTGGCCCCCCAATAGGCTTTGATCACCAGCCAGGCCAAGGGATCCCACCTGTGCATGAATTCGTGTACCAGGCCTTTAGTGGAAATATAATATGAAATAGTCAAATAAGTTATAAATCTTAAGATGCTATGCCTAAGCCATAGAACTTAGTAAACACTAATAACTGGGACCCAAACACATTGCCAGTGATATAAACTAGAGGCCCAATGCATGAAATTTATGCACCAAAGGGGGGTGTCCCTCAGCTCAGCCTGCACCCTCTTCAATCTTGGACCCCTCAGGGGATGTCTGACTGCCAGTTTAGGCCCTATCCCGCAGTCGGACATTCCTCTCACAATCCAGGACTGCTGGCTCCTAACTGCTCACCCGCCTGCCTGCCTGATCCCCCCTAACCACTCTGCCTGCCTGCCTGATTGCCCCTAATCTCTCTGCCTGCCTGCCTGATTGCCTCTAACTTCCTGACTGCTTGCCTGATTGCCCCTAACCCACATGTGTCAAACACAAGGCCCGCGGGCCAAATCCAGCCCGCCAGGCCTTGCAATGTGGCCTGCACCACGCTGTCATCACTGCACTCCGCTGTCAGTTTATGACATTGTCAGTTTATGACTGTTCAGTAAACCATTCGGCCCGCGATTTAGGCTGGATTTTAGATTTTGGCCCCTTCTCTGATTGAGTTCGACACCCCTACCCTAACCCCTCTGCCTGATTGCCACTAACTGCCTCTGCCTGCCAGCCTGATCACCTCTAACTGCTCTCTCCTGCTGGCCTGATCACCCCTAACCACATCTGCCTCAACCCTGCCACCGGTGGTTTTGTCCAGAAGGATGTCTGGAAGACAGCTAATCTATCTGGTCTAATTAGCATATCACCCTTTTATTAGTACTTGTAGACTTTTTTTTTTTTTTTAATTACTGGTTTTTACCTAGTTTTCTTGTTCTCTACTCTCTTTCCTAAAGCACCCCAGAATTCAATTCAAATTAGTTTAATTCAACCACCAATTACTGGGGGCCTAAGGAATATCCCCTCCTTCAACCATAAAAAAGGAAGCAATAAAAAGAACTAATTTATTCTTTAATTTATTCTTTAGACCAGGCAAGAAGACATAGATGTGTGTGTGTGTGTGTGTGTGTGTGTGTGTGTGTGTGTGTGTGTGTATAATTACCATATAGTATAAAGTCAATAATAGAAGCAAGAACAAGGTGAAAGTCACACAGAGGAGAGAGTGATTAACTCTATTAGAGATCACGGGTTAGAAGAAGATATCACGGAAGAAGGAAGTACCCAACCTGGTTTTTAAAGGATGAATAGAAAATGTCTAACCAAGGGAAAAGGGATGGGCAAAAGCCTGGAGGTTACAATGAGTTCAATGAACTACATGTGATTCAGTGTTGCTGGAGCTTTAAGTACAAAGCAAAAGAATGAAGAGAGATGAGGCTCCAGAGAAAGGCCACGGTAAGATCGCAAAGGACATTGAATGGCTTGTCAAGGAGTTTGAACTAAATAAGCAATAGGAAGCCATTTAAATATGGGGACACAATCACATCTCTGTTTCAGGAATATTACCTTCGAGATGTTGTGGAACTTCAGTGGTCAGATGTGTAGTGGGTGTTAGAAATATAAAGATCCAGTTCAGGACTGTTAAGCATCAGAGGTTCCACTGTGTCCAAGACTCTTTTCCTATATTGTTGCCCTTGTGTGTAACCCCAATCTCATATTGAAGATGGCAGTGTTCACATCCCAGGCAGAAAAGTTAATAGAGACACAGTAAAAAAGAGTAAAGTGAGCCCCCCAACTGTCTTTATAAGAAGATTCCCAAAATCTGCCACATGACGTTTCTACCTACCTTTGACCAGAACTTCCTCGCCTGCTCACACCTAGCTACAAGGCAATCAGAGGAATACAGGAAAAAAATGGTGATGAAGGACAACTGGCAGTTTTTTGCCATTGAGAAATAAGATACTGGAAGCAAAGGAGGACAATAAAAAGATGACTCCAGGCCCAGCAGCATAGCTCAGTGGTTGAGCATTGACCTATAAACCAGGAAGTCACAGTTAGATTCCTGGTCAAGGCACCTGCCAGGGTTGCAGGCTCATCCCCAATGTTTGGCATGCAGGAGGCAGCCAATCAACGATTCTCTCTCATCATTGAGTTTCTATCTCTCCCACTCCCTTCCTCTCTGAAATCAATTTAAAAGAAAAAAGACTACTGTAGTATTGCAATGAAATGATGAGACTATGGTGAGGCAGTATGCATGAGGGTGCAGAGTGAATTGGGAAACAGAATGGTTTAATAGTTTAAAATCTAATGGATGGAGTGATGATTCTTTATTTCTAGCTTAAGTGGCTGACTAGATAGAGTTATCCCCATGGGGAATTTATACCATCATAAAACTGATAGGAGGGGGGAAAAAGAAACCAAGAAAAATGTCAAAATAGTATTTTTTTACTGTATAAAAACCTCTTGCCTCTGACACTTTCCCTTCCCCAGAGTTTCCTCCAAATGTTTGGACTTTACTTAAATGTCTAAGGGGAGATGCATTTATCCAAATAACAGGATGCTGAGCCTTTTCCTTCTATTCAAGAGAGTGGGATAGAAACGCTTCCAGACCTGACTGTCACCAACGAGATGAGTGACTGGGCCTTCATTTCCTCATCTGTAAAGTAAGAAAGTGCACTAGGTGATGTCTAAAGTCTCACCAGATACAGAATTGCTTGACTCACTTATCAGACCAATCACCCACACTCATTAACAGCATAAAGTGAACAACCTTGATCCCTCCAGCCAATGGAAAAAGTAATGGAGGCAATATCTTAAAGTTCAAGTAAACACAATTTCCTGTCTAATTGCTTCATGTCCCTTTTCACTTAGCTGTTGGAAACCTCGTTTAGTGTGGTCTGGGGGTATTAAACTTTGCTGAACTTATGAAGTCTCTTATTAAAGTGGAGGGGGTTTTGTCAGATGCATTTCAAGATTCTTTAAAAGGTTCTTACTTGGGGGGGAAAGGATTACTTTTCTCATTATGTACGTAAGTCTCCATGTGGTCGTTGCAAATATCTCCCCTGAGTTAAGAAGTATTTTCCCTTTCGGTTGGTCAAGTACACAGTGTTTCACCTACTACAAACGTTTCCAACGACCCTTTCATCCCAGAGCACAGCAATGGCGGCGGCCTGTGATTTTTGGCAGAAGGAACGCTTTGGAATTGCTAATTTCCTATTTCCAAATTCAGCTGGAGATTGTAGCCTGAGTCCACAGCGCTTTGCAAGTTTTAGCAAGCAGGCCCCGGTGGCACTGCCAGGCTGTGTGAAATGCCAATGCAGCGAAAGCAGCAGGGCGTTTGCTGAGGATGAGCCTTTTGGAAGGCACGTTCACATCCAAGACCCCGAGTGAATGCCTTCCAGAGACAGGAAAGCGTCCACGGGACACATTGGTAGACTCAGGTGTTTGCTTTGGCTCGAGACTCCCTTCTCATCTCCACTGTGTTCTGTGCCAACTGGCAGCGGTCCTCAAGGTCAGATTCTTTTTAAAAAATCAGCAACTTAAATGAGAACCAGTAATGCTTTCAGCAGGTATGATCCGTTTCACTTGGAAAGGGTTTCAACTAGTATTTCTTTTGATACAAAAAGTTTGGAAATCTGATATGAATGTTATATTTTAGCACTCATATCCAGCACCAAGTTTGTCTTCCTCAGCCAAAGAAAATAGCTTTTACTGAATAAGTATTAGATCCCAGCCTAAGATGAAAACACATTTTCTAGGTGACCAAAATAAAACAAATGCAAATAAGGCTGTGATGATATAATCAACCTGGAAGCAAGCCATGGTTTTATTTTTCTCAGTTTCCCAACAATCTTCAGTTGATTTTTTTAACTGATCTTTTTTTTTTTTGCATTTGACAAACAGACCTTTTAAAGAGAAAAAAACCATAAACATGTTATACATGTTTAATAGCTAGATACCTATCTACTTATATCTATTTACCTGTCTGTCAGTCAGTCTGTCTCTCTGTGTGTAAACTGGCAGCTTAATTCCTACAGTTTCTGAGGCGCAAATCCCCGGAGCTATTTTGATTTGCTCTCCTCTTATATCTCATATCTAATCACCGGTGAATTCTCCCAGCATTTCCTTGAGAATATATCCAGAATCTGAATATCTCATCACCTCCATTGCTACCCACAGTGGTACTCAGCACCATCAGCTTTCCCTCGATGATGGAAAAGGTACCCTCCTCTCCAAAGTGGCCTTAAAACAGAAGCCAGGTCCGTCCCTCAGCTCAGGGCCCTCCGATGAGTTTCCTTCTTTCAGAGTAAAGCCACCATCCTCACACAGTCTGTCACACCTGGGACCTTGGTACAGGAAAAGGTACAGAGCTTCTATGACCTCATTGAGTGTGCTGCTTTTCCCAAATCTCCACCTGTTCACCAACATGTAATCTCTCTGTACCCTGTTTTTCTGGATTGTACGGCGACTTCATTTCATAGGCAGTGTTAATTGACTCATTGGCCCTTGGTGATTGAGCTCAATCTCCAGCCTCTCTTCCCTTCCCAGAGGAAGAGGGAGAAGAGGAGTGACTGGACGTTCCAACCAGCTAATCACAGGGTTGGCTCTGCCCCATCCTTTGGTTACCTAAGAACTTCTCCAAGGTCACCTCATTAACATAAAAAAGACACCTTTATTGTACTCTTTACTTTCAAAATTCCATGGGTTTTAGGAGCTCTGTGCCAGAATCAGGGATAAAGACCAAATATGTATTTCTTATTTTAAGCCATATTACACTTCCCTCTTCTCTGGGCCTTCATTTCTTCATCTGTAAATGTGAATAATTATAGTTCATATGATTGCTTTGAGAATCACATGAATTAAGGTATGAAGAGTACTGTAACTACTGGCTGGCCTAGAAACAAATTCTAGAAACCTAACATAAGCAAAAAGCCCTTTTGAAAGATATACATTTTAAAAGGAAGGATATTGCTTCTTCTATTCCCTATTGGAAAAACTCAGGAGAAATTCTCCAAGCAATTTTCCTTGCACCATCTGCATCAGAGTCAGTAAGACTCTTGTTTAAAAAGTAGGTTCATGGGCCCTGCCCCAGACTTCCTGAAAAAGCAGCCCGGGAAAATCTCATTCCTAGCAAGTGCCCATTTAATTCTTTCATACTTTAGGGTTTGAGAACCACCTCTGTAAATTACCCCAGGTAACGCCAGCACACCCTTTCTTTCCATCCTTAGCCTGTGCTACAGTAAGGAGTTTCAACTAACTAAATGCCACCAAGATTTGCTAACTTATTTAGTATCGCTTGCTAACTTTTTCAGTGTCATTTATTAACTTTTTTCAACATCCTAAGTACTCCCATTGACCTAGCCTCCCTAACTGGAACTCATTTATCACTGGACTAGAAACCTGAAGCATGAAGATTCATGCAAGAATGGGCCTTCCTTCCCCTGGCTGCCAGCACCACCTTCTCTCTGGCCGAAGCCACCTTTCCACCTTTCCACACTGCCCAGAGGCCTGGAGCTGCTTGGATGGTGTGGATCACCCCACCCCCAACTGCTCAGCAACTGCAAATACAAATTGACCCGCCATTTTTGTTGGGTTAATTTGCATACTAACTCCTGATTGGCTGGTGGGCGTCATGAAGGTATGGTCAATTAGCATGTCACTCTTTTATTAGATAATTTTAAAAATAGATACCAGAGAATCTCAGTAGCCATTTACTTTCTAAGGAATGCAATTAATGGAACTCTGACCATGTAGCAAGCTTTAGCTTTTAAAAATCACCACAGAGTCTCTCCCATTGGTGCCTTCTGGGGCTATTTTGGTTTGTGTATCTCCTAGAGGAGGAGCCTGTCTATAATTTAATCCTGATTCAGGACCCTTCCAATAGTGTCTAAGACCTACTTTTAAGTCTTCAGGTGATGCTGCATTTATATATAGCATCTTTTTCAGCTCTGAGTTTGGAGAAATTCCAAAGTCTATATACCAAGAGGTAAACCCAAAGTCAAAGGAGCTTAGTTCAAAGCACAAAGAGGACAAGAAACTTGAAACTCTGGGCCAACAATACTTGTGTCTTTGCCAAAATTTTTAATTTATAGGACCCATGTTCAGGGAAGGAACGGGAGCAAGGATCCCCAAGAAATCTTTCAGAATTATGCCGATTTTCTTTGGTTTATACCTTTTTCCTACTGATGCTGTCAGTGAGATTATTCCTAATTTTATAATCTCCTAAATTAGTGTTTGGTGTGACATTTTTAGGTTTCTGAGCAAGCTTGTCATTTGGCATCATTTCTCTAAGGTAACTTTTGTCTTTGTATACAATTTACTAAAGAACAGGTATGAAAATAAGAGCTGGTTTAATTTAATTGTTAAATTATAGAATGGTAAGTTTGAAGAATAAACTTTGCACGTTTACTGGAGAGTCCCCTGTTGACACAAATACATAGGCTGTTCTATTTAGATCTGCAAAATATGTGAAGCAGATAGTACCTTACTAGGGAGAAAACCTCACCAAGCTCTTGCCTGAAATTCTCCTTTTGCCCCTCTAGCATACTGTGAGATCCTGACAATCCATACGGAGCTACCATATAATCTTTTTTTTTCTCAATAAGGAAATACTTCATACTTTCTAGCTTTACATGGATGAGGAGGAATAGAAGTAGATTGAGAGAAAGAAGTCAGGGTGGGGGGGAGAAAATATATTTTCTAACCTAGATTTAACCCTTTATAATATTATTCTTATCTTTCAATTTTCCAAGTTAGAATTATATGCCTAAGATAACAGAATTTAATCAAAAGGGTATTGTATTTGGAATAATTTTTATTTTCTTGTGACAGAAGTATTCAGCTTCTTTTTGTCTCAGACTCATCTTTTCTAGTCATAGAGCTTCAGAGTCAGAGAAATAAAATAACTGTGATTACATTACCAGTCTTGACAGTTAACCTAACAACTGTACTATATATATAGTTGATCCTCATATTTTATCGGCAAAAGAGATGCCTTCATTGAAAATGGATTCAGATGTTTTAAAACTAGATGCTTTAAGATAAAACAACAGCAGTTTCTGTTTTGACAAATAAAGCTATCTTGGGCCTTTAATATATAATCAATACTCAAAGAGAGATATGTGAGAGCACAGAGGGAAAGAAGTGAAAAGAAGAAATGAAGGTGGTCATGACTACAAAATTGAGATGACATATGATTTGAACCTTTAAAGATAAGTGAGATTTTACTAGCGGTAAAAAAAAGGGCAGGACATTGTAGGCAGAGAAAACAACTATATTAAACAAAGGCTGCCTATGAGGTAGGGAAGAAAGAGTCAAGAATGACCAAAGCACTTGGCTTGAGAGTAACTCTATTGGTTTTACTTTAGATGGTACAGGCAAATAAGAGATAGTATCTCCAGTATGTTTGGAAAGTGAGCAAGATAATGATCTTGGTTTTGTACATAGTATGTCATGCAGAATACCCAGATGGAGAAGTTAAAGAATCAGTTGTAAATACAGATGACTAACAGTATCTACCCTATGCCATACAGACATGGATATGGATTATATATATGAACTAGAGACCCAGTGCATGAATTCATGCATGGGTGGGGTCCAGCCAGCGCACCCTGACTGGGCCTGATCAGGCAGGGCCAGCTAGGGGAGAGGGGGCCAATCAGGGACGGGGACTTCCAGGGGGAGGGGCTACAGGTGGTTGGCCAGCTGGCCCCACCCCTGATCAAACTCCCAGTTGAAATTCCAATGGAACTCCTGGTCGAGGGGACAATTGCTAATTAGCCTTTTATTATATAGGATTATATGGAATACACACACACACACACACATACACACACACACACACACACACACACACACACACACATACACACACTTGACAGACAACTCATAGCCTAAGGAGGCAACACTTTGAAAAATAATTACTCTTTTTTTAGGAGAAACTCTGGACACTGACTTTGCTTTTAGCTTTATTGCATCCCCAGCTGCACATCTTCCAGGACTGGATTAAGGGAAATGGGACTTTGGAAACCCAAGGATGTAACGCCATGCAAATAAAATTCTTGTGTGAGACCCAGGAAATTCTTTTTCTTGAGATATGGCAACAACTCACCCTCAGCATCTAGTGATAAAATGGATCCCCCTCTTTCACCAATAACATCCTATCTAATAAAGAGGGAAGATGCTAATTGACTGTCATGCCCTCAAAGATGGCAGTTCCCACAGCCACAAGATGGCAGCACCCAGTCCCCTCAGCCTCAGCAGGGCAGCAGGTACACAGCATGGCTGGGCCCGCCCCCAGGTTGGTCCAGTCGCTCCATGTGCCTGCCTCCAGAGTCCCCTAGACCCCTCAGGCCCCCAGCCACCCGGGGCCAGCCCAAGGCACAGACAAGCCTTGGATGTTGGCTGCCCAGCCATCCAGGGCCAGCATGAGGTGCAGGTAAGCCTTAGATGTCAGCTGTCCAGCCGCCCAGTGCTGGCCTGAGGTGCAGGCAAACCTCAGATGGCGGCTTCCCAGCCACCCAGGGCCACCCAAGGCTCAGGTAACCAGTGCTGGCTGAGGCTTGTGCTGCCGGCAGTGGCAGCAGCAGAGGTATGATGGGGGGCGTTGCCTTCCCCTGATCACCAGGTCATCTCCCAACTCCTGAGGGCTCCTAGAGTGTGAAAAGGGGTAGGCAAGGCTGAGGGACACCCCCCCAGTGCATGAATTTTTATGCACCAGGCTTCTAGTTATCATATAATTAAATGGCATCCTATGACCTTGGTATTGCCTGCACTGAATTTCTTATGTAAGCATTTACTTCTGACAGTTATCTAGGGACAATACTGAACTGAGGACACTTTAAGTTAAATTCCCTTCCTGAGGTTTTTAAATGCTGCTGATGGTGTGAATTGAGACATCATACCAATGTGAGTATGGCTGAGGTTCACCATTTCAGGGGAGATTTTTCTTTTCTCTCTCCTCCCAGTGTAAAGGTTGACAAACGCAAGTTGTCGCTTGGGGATTTCAGCTCTATGCCAGGATCTCTTATTAGATTCTCTATCTGGATATTTTTCCCTTGGCAGTTGATAAAATAGCGCTGTGTCTTATAGCCAAAGGGATTTAAGAAATTTGATATTGGAACTGGAAAGGTTCATCAGGGACAAAAAGAAAACCTCAGTTTCCTGCTTCCGAGCAGCAGCACTGCCTTCTTCGGGTCTTTGCTTGTGTCTCGGAGCCTGGCACCACCTTTTAAGAACAGCTAGGTAATCACCCTACGCATGAATGATTCACGATGCAATTTGTAGGTATAATGGGATTTGTTAATTTGTAATTTCATCAAGGTGTAATTTGTGAGCAAAGATTGTGGTAAAGCTATAATTACCACTCTGGTGATTTTGTTCATTGCTTTTGCAAATACTTACAAGGTATCTATTCTGTGCCCTGGGGAAGGAAATGATGCCTGATCTCAGGGAGTTTAGAGTCTATTATAATTGAACTAGAAGCTCGAATGCATGAAATTTGTGCAAGAGTAGGCCTTCCTTCCCCATGGCTGCTGGTACCAGCTTCCCCAGGCACCTGGGACCTGGGCTTCCTTCATAGCCCTGGCTTCACCCGGAAGATCGTCGGGAAGGACATCCAGTATAATTAGCATCTTATGCTTTCATCAATTTAGATAAGTCATGTGCACAATAACTGTGATGCAATGTAGAAAGTGATGGTGCCAAGGGGCAGGAATGAAAAATGTGCCCCCTGGATATTCAGTAGAGAAAGAAATCATTTCTAGTTTGTGTAGAATAAAAAAAAATACTTTATGAAAAATATGGGTATAATAGTAATAATAAAATAATAATGATTACCACTTAAAATGTTGTAATATTACTTTACCTAATCTTTCATGAAATAGATATTAATTCCACTTTATAGTTGAGTACACTGGTTTTGAAGAGCGGACAGACTTTTTGAGGCTGAAGCAGTATTGGGACCAGTTCCTCAGTGAGAATATCAGAACAAAAGCACATGTGGGAAAGCAAGGGGCACATATAGAAATACTATAGCACATGGTTTAATTTGGTTGAAGCATAGGATGTGTATAGGCACATAAAAAGAGATAAAACTGAATATTTTGTTTTAAGTAGGTAATGGAGGAATAAATGGGAGTTGTCATGGAGATGGAATAAAATAACCTGGCAGATCGTTTATTGCAAGGTAACAGGGGAGGAAGGTTTTTCCAAGATGAAGAAACCTTTTGGGGACAAGAGATGCTAAGAGAATTAGTAAATACAAGAGAACATTGGACATAGAGGTTATGTCCCAAGGAGCTTAATTAGCAAAGTACTAACACTGGCTGTGCTAGTAGAGAAAAGGCTTGGGAGAAGGGAAACACAGTGAAAGGAGAGATGAGAAGCCACTCGCACCCACTCCCTGGCTGTGATGAAGCCCTGCCCCCGAAACAGCAGTGCTGGGGGGATGCAGAGAAACCAGCGTCTGCACCACTGGTGGGAAGTTCAAGTGTGATTCCTTAAAAAGTGAAACATAGCCCAGCTGGTGTGCTCAGTGGTTATCATTCTGTGCACCCAGAGGTCATGGTTTAATGCCAAGTCAGGGCACATGCCTGGAGTGCAGGCTTGATCCCCAGTTGGGGGCGGGGGGAGGCGAAGGGGGGCGGAGGAGGACGTGCAGGAGTTTCTATCTCTCACTATTGATGTTTCTATCTCTGCCCCTCCTCTGAAATCAAGAAAAAAAAATCTTATCTAATAAATCCTTTCCCTGGTCACCAGGTCACTTCCTGCCCCTAAGGGCTCCCGTACTGTGAGAGGGGGCAGGCCTGGCTGAGGGACACCCTCTCCAGTGCATGAATTTTCATGCACCGGGCCTCTAATAGTCTAATAAAGAAGAATAGAGACCCAAACATATGGTCACATGATTCACAACCAAGACACCACTTCAATGGGGGAAATGCAGGGCTTATTGGGTAATCATGTGGAAAAGAACTAAACCTTGAACCTGTTGATCAACCATAAAAATTAAGGTGAATCATAAATGTGAAGGATTAAAAACAGTAAAACTTCTAGAAGAAAATAGTCTAAATTTTCATGACCCTAAGATAGATAAACATTTTTTTTAAAAAACAGGACATAAAATCCTTAAGCAAAAAATATTGATAAATTGGACTTCATTAATATTAAGAACCACTACACATACAGTAAGATGCACTATCCAGAGAGTGAAAAGACAAATCACAGTCTGGGAGAATATATTTGTTATACATAAATCCAGTAAAGAACTCTGATCTGGAGTATATAAAAAACTCCTATAAATCAACCCCAAACCCCACATACACACACACCACAAGCATTCAATACACACAGATTGAAACTAGGAACTCCTGGAGTGTTCTGTGGTTAACCAAATTACCAGTCTATTAGGATCAAATAAATGGCTGCACATAATGCATACTGAGAATATATTCCACCCTTGGCCTGGGCTCAAGGCCCTCACAGTCTGGTCTCCCCTATCTCTCTGGCTCTACCTCACGTTGCACACCCGGGTCATCTCTCTACCTTGGCCATTTAATATGCCTGCACCATGTTTAACCTGGCATTTTGATTCTTCCCAGAAGAGTACATTCAACACTTGTCTAGCCACAATAGACAATTAATATGCATTTGATGAGTAAAACGCACATAAAAAATAAGTTATAAGTTAATAAGTGCCTTCCTTCCTGTTATCTGCCTTTTGAAATCCTACAAAACCTTTTTTCTAAAATATATATTTTATTGATTTTTTTTTTTTTACAGAGAGTAAGGGAGAGAGATAGAGAGCCAGAAACGTCGATGAGAGAGAAACATAGACCAGCTGCCTCTTGCACACCCCCTACCAAGGATGTGCCCACAACCAATGTACATGCCCTTGACCAGAATCGAACCTGGAACCTTTCAGTCCGACGCTCTACTACTGAGCCAAACTGGTTTCGGCTGAAATCCTACATAACCTTTGAGGTCTACTCCTATCTCACCTCTTCTGTGAAGTCTTTGCTAACCATAATAGAAAAAGTCGTTTTTCCTTGAGTTCTTCTAATTCTTAACAAAGCTATCCCTTTGATTCTTATCACGTTCCATCCTACATTATTTTTTCATATTCACAGATACTATTGTCCTATCAAAAGGAGCATGCCTTACACCTGTTTATATTATTACAGAATATCTGTCCAATTGCCTTGTCAAGAGTGGCGCTCAGTATTTTTCAGGGAATGATATAGTGTAATTGATAAATGCAATCTCTAAAGTTAGACAGTCCTGAACTCTGGCCCTGGTTCGGCCGCTTCAGAGATGTGTGACTCCAGGCAACTACCTGACTGTAGTCAGCATTGATTTCCTCACTGTGAGAGGCAGATAACAATATGTCCTCAAAAGGATAAAATGAGATAATATACAGAGAGTACTTAACACAAATAGGAAACGTGATAAATGATAGCTAATAGTAGCAGTAGTCGTAGCATTCACTATTGATTACGGCTGACTCTGAATTTTTATAAAAGCAATTTTCCCAGAAACCTAAGGGAGAAACAAACATGAACACCGGACAACAACAACAAAACCAAGAATAATACACCGGCTCAAGAAAAGTTCAAGCACATCAAAATGCCCAGCGTGTCTTTCTTCTACTGCAGACTATTCTACATGTGATCAAAGGTCTTTCAGAGAGTTCTTTATTCTTCCCAGAAGAGTACATGACTTTCCTCATTCCCTCTCAGGTGTCTGATTTCTCACCTCTTCCTAATATACAGGACTCGAGCAAATGACACAAAGTTATTTCATTCATTCAGATAATCCATCCCCGTGGTTTCCTTTCTGGTCCTAGTGAAGATTAGAGGTGTTCTCTTGCAAAAGACTTAATTTGAATCTCAGCACCCTTATTATCCTTAGAAGCCTCCTAATTTCTTCTGTTCTCTCATTAGCACACGAGGAGAAAAGCTGCTAACCAACTTAAATTTAATTTACTGAGTTAAATTTGCTCATACTTCAAGTTGTCAAAAGACTAATGAAAGTAGCTTCATTTATGTAGATAGTATCAAGACATTTCTCAAGAATTAACAAATCCACCTGTAGTGAACTGTACCCCTTTTACCATGTGTTACCATTATCAATAAGTGAATAATGAGCCCTGGCCAGTGTGGCTCAGTTGGTTGGGCACCAAGAGTTTGCTGGTTCAATTCCCAGTAAGGGCACATGCCCAGATTGCAGGCTTAATCCTCAGTAAGTACAGGAAGCAGCCAATCAATATTTCGCTCTAACATCGATATGTGATGTTTCCCTTTCTCTCTCTCCCTTCCTCAATCTCTAAAAATCAATAAAAATATTATATATATATGTGTGTGTTCATATATATATATATATATATATATATATATATATATGTGTGTGTGTGTGTGTATATATATATATATATATATGAACATATATTATCCTGTCTAATAAAAAGGGAATATGCTAAGTGACTCTCACGCCATGGTGACACTCACAGCCAATAAGGAGGGAATATGCTAATTGATTGTCCACCCTCAAAGATGGCAGTGTCCACAGCCACAAGATGGCGGTGCCCAGTCCCCTCAGCCCTGCCAGGGAGGCAGGTGCACTGCACGGCTGGGCCTGCCCCCAGGTGGACCAGCCACTCTGCATGCCTAGTCCCCTCAGCCTCCCAGCCACCCAGGGTCACCCAAGGCTCAAGTAATCAGGGCCAATGAAGGCTTGCGTTGCCAGCAGTGGCAGCAAAAAAGGTGTAATGGGGGCATCGGGGGCATCACCTTCCCCTGATCACTGGTTGCCTCCCACCCCTGAGGGCTCCTGGACTGTGAGAGGGGGCAGGCCAGGCTGAGGGACCCCCCTTCAGTGCATGAATTTTCATGCATCATGCCTCTACTATATAAATAATGAATATATCTATATCTATATCTATATCTATATCTATATCTATATCTATATCTATATCATCTATAGATAGATGATATAGATATAGATATAGATGATATAGCTATAGATAGTTATAGATATAGATAATATAGATATATATAGATATAAATAGATATATACATATACATATACATATACATATACATATACATATACATATACATATACATATAATGAATAATGAAAACCATAGCTACCAGTGATCAAATTTGTGATGTGTGTGATAACCAGAGAAGAGAAATAAGGTTTAGGTCCCTCCTTGCCTGTTGTGCTTCCACAGTGAGCTTGACTGGGCTCCATACAGTCTTGTATTTGTGCCTGAAGACATGGGTATGGCTCATGTTTAGGCTTCTAACAACTCTTTCATACTCCTTTAATCCAATGCTTCTCACAGTGTTCCTATGCATCTCCAGTGTTTCATAGCTGTAGAGAAGGTGCATTCCACTGTAATATTGAATAATGATTGCCTTTACCCTGTTTATAGAGGGGGGAAAATTGGTGGATAGTATTTCCTCAATTCAAATTGTTATCCAATAATGTTTTACAAGTCTTTGGCTCCAGACACCACTTTTCTGCTGCAGGTTGCCAGTAGATGACAGGGAAAAAAAATAATGAAATGGCAAATTCATATCTATAGGGAAACTGAAAACCAACCATTTGTTTTTTGTTCAATAGTTTGTTGGGTGTTTTATTTTGTTTTAAGACCTGTGAGTTTTGGATGTGAGTTTATATGGTGCACAAATAATAAAAGGTAGATTTCTTTTTGCTAGTAAAATAGTGTGTAGATGAAATACAAAAATATATTAAATATATATATAAATAGTGTGTAGATGAAATACAAAAATATATTGATTTGTAATTTTAAAAAACTCTACAAAGATATGGTACTCTGCAAATAAGATCATGTGTTCTGAATCTCTGCCTCCCAAAGAAATCTGAGATACCCTGTCTTAAAATATTATAAGCCGTTCATGATTGCTCAATGGTTAGAACATCAGCCCAAGGACCAAAGGGTCAGTAGTTTGATTCCTGGTGAAGGGCATGTACATGGGTTTCAAGTTCAATCCCTGGTCCCACATTGGGGCCAATATGGAAGGTAACCAATTAATGTGTCTCTCTTACATCAATGTTTCTCCCTCTCTCTCTCCCTCTCTTCCACTCTCCCTGAAAATCAATTGGGGAAAAAATAATTCTTGGATGAGGATTAACAACAACAACAAAAAGACAGAAGATTGATAGATGAAGACTAAGTCTAAAATACCCTATGTATTAAATACCTATGTAGTTCTTTATGAGCCATGGCTAAAATTGGCATGAATGTCTGAGGATTCAAACCACTGTTGGACACTTGGTGTCACACATGTGGGTCTAGGATCTTAGCATGTGTTGAAATAAAATTTTTGATTGGGAAATCCAGTGAAGGTACTTGGACAAACTGTCTGAAACTTGAACCTCCCAGTAAATGGTCTCTCATTCTCTACGTGAACACTTCCAGGAGGACCTTAACATGACCCTGACTTCAAGGTAAAATAATAACATCTATGTTCGAGGCTATGTTAGTTACAAATGGATCGGTGTGAAGGAAATGAATGAACCCAGTACACTTTTAGACTAGCAAGATACTTTACAATAGGAATTTATTCTGTATTTTTGCAGGTACACATGTGAAACTATATTCCTATATATACAAACTCCTTGAATCTTAGATAGTGGGACATGTCATGTTTTAAATTATAATCCTCAAGTGCATATTACTCAATTTGGAAACTACCACCCATGGCCTGAGAGGGAAGGAAAATTCTCTTTATATATACAGCCTTCGTTCACACAAGACATTTTATTTATATTACTGATTTAATAAAATCCCCCAGTGAGCAAATGTTCTCCATATGTGGAAACAGTGGGCTAGAATGCATAAAGCCAGTTCTTTGTGCTTTTCAGCTTTTAAAAAATTATGCACATGTAATATTTTGCCTGTTTTTTTAGAAATTGCTGAATTTTGCCACTTTAAATTTGTTCTTAGTTAAGGTAAAAAAATCACAATATAAAACTCAGTTTTCAGAATCCTATTAGACCCTATATTTACTCTTAGGGGGCTTCATTTTCTCAAGCAATATTTATTTTCCCAACCAAAGGAAGGGTAAACAGAATATTGATCCAGGTCCAGATGCTGGGGGAGAGAGGGATTCAAGACCAGATAGGAAGATCAGGACAAAGTAGGTTCAGGAGTAGGTAAGCGGTTAGGCAGTGACTGTGGAAGGACTTAGGAAGATAGTGGACAAGGATTATAGCAGAGAAACAGAGAGTACAGTGGAGGGGATCTTCATAACAAATGGATGTGAGACCAAATCCTGGCTGTGCCATCTATTGTCTATATTACCTGGGAAGAGGTATTTATCTCTCTGAACTTCCATCTCCTCATTTTGGAAAATGGGGAAATTCCCATGTCCAGAGTTATGTTGAAAGGACCTAGGTAGAGAACCAGTAGTGTTCCTGCAATTCCCTTTCAGCTCTTGCCTGATCCTCTCTCTTCCCTTAGCTAGAGATAGCCATGATGATGATGCTTAGGATGGTGGAAGTCTACACATCCCACACTGATCCTTTCTTAGCCATTTTACTATGGAGAATTTCAAATGTCTACAAAAAAAAAAAAAAAAGGTATAGTGTATAATGAACCTCCATGTACATCACCCAGCTTCAAAAATTACAAATCATGGCCCATCTTCTTCATCTTCATCTGCTCCCTACTCTCTGTGTTATTCAATTTTTTTTTATGTAATTTAATTGATTTCAGAGAGGAAGAGAGAGGGAGAGAGAAACAGAAATATCTCGTATGCCCCACATCCAGGGACCATGCCTGCAATCCAGGCACATGACCTAACAGGTAACCGAACCATGATCTTCTGGTTCACAGGTTGATAATCAACCACTGAGCCATGCTGGTCATTTTATCTATAAACTAGAGGCTCGGTGCACAAAATTCATGCATGGGGGAGGGGTTGGTCCCCTCAGCCAAGCTTGCACCCTCTCTAATCCAGGACTCCTCGGGGGATATCTGACTTTAATTTCTCTCACAATATGGAACCCCTGGTTCCTAACTGCTTACCTGCCTTCCTTCCTGATCACTCCTAACTGCCCCCCCCACCATGCTGGCTTGATCACCCCAAATGCCCCCCTTGCCAACTTGGTCGTCCCCAACTTCCCCTTGCCAGTCTGGTTGCCCCCAACTGCCCCCTCTGCCAACCTGGTCACCCCCAACTACCCCTTCTGCCAGTATGGTTGCCCCCAACTGCTCCACCCCACCAGCCTTATCACCCCCAATTGCCTTCCCCCACTGGCCTGGTCACTTTCAACTGCCCCCCACCAGCCTAGTCATCCCCAACTGCCCCCCCTGCCAATCTGGTTGCCCCATGCAGCCTGCTGTTCATCCCTCATTAACCCCCCTGCTGGCCTGGTTGTCCCACGCAGCCTGTTCAGTCGTCCATCTGGTAGTTTCAGTCCTGACGGCCCCTGACTTTTTATATGTATGGATGTTTCACTATGTATCTCCAAACAATAGTATTCCTTTTAAAAGAAAGAAAAAGATGATTCCCAGATATCAGTGTGGTGCTAGCCAGAAGGAAAGGGGTTAGAAGGTAGCTAGGAGGGGCAAAAAGGTGGTAAATGGGGATGCAAAGAGACTTTGCTTGAGGCAATGGGCACAGAAGTAGTGTGCAGATGATGTTTTGTTAAGTTGTACCCTTGGAACCAGTATAATTTTGTGAATCAATGTCACCCCAGTAAATTCAATTAAAATAAATAAATAAAATGGTTAAAATAGGTGATGCCGAACAAACTTAAAATATTTATTAATTTTTGATATTATTAAATACCCAGTGTGCTTACGTTTCCAATGTCATATAAATTTTTTATAATTTACTTGAATTAAAATATAAATTATTGCCACAAAGTGCAAGTTTTGTCCTTTAAATCTCTTAATCTATTAGCTAATATGCTCTTCTGTTTTCTGCATCGTATGTAAATTAGAGGATTCATTAGTTTCAGATTGATTTTGTTGTCGTTGTTGCTGCTATTATTATTGCCTATGTCAGGTAAGTTACATCAACCACATAAATACACCAAGTAATTTTTCCAATCTGAACAATTCTTAGAAAAGTTCTGAACAAACCAACATACTACTTGTCCTTCCATGAAAACAGTAAATAGTTACTTCTGGAAAACTGCTATGTAAAAGGCACGCAAAAATACTTTGTATTTATAGGTAATAAAGAGTTAGGATTTATGCTCAGAAATTATAAACTGTTTTGCATCTGCATGAATCTCAGGCAAATCATGTGATACCTGGGAAACTGAGGTTTCCTGCCACGTTGCAGAAATCTTGCATCTCTGGCTCCTTCCACTAAATGCCAGCACCAAATCTTAATGGCTTCTGTTAATGTCTCCTCCTAGGGACAAAATGCCCCCTATCATTGCAAACCACGGGCTTCCTTCCAGTATCAGGGAAAGAGGAAACTGGTTTTAGTTACATATATGCTCTAATCTGGGAGCAGGAAATAAGGAAAATATCCTGAATTGGACATGACTATTAAAACATTCACAAGGTTAAAGCTTTCCAAAGTGTTTCTCAGTTGACAGAATTTTGTTTTTCCGAATGTGAATAGGCTCTCTGATAAAAACACATGTGGTCATAATGACTTCATGCTAATATATGTAGTTTAAACACAGACATTTGAACAGCTAAGAGGCTAGACAGAATTAGGGAAACTGGAATAGAGGCAAGAAATAAAAAAACCCATTTTCAGTTCTTTTCTAAGCGTAAGTATAAATTTATAAACCTCTTATTTTATTTTGCTTTTCTTTCTTTACATTTATTTAAATTACAGTTTACTGTAAATCTCTTTATGCCATATGTACATAATTGGCCGGTAACACTGATAAGAAATGGCTTCATCTCTGAAGAGAAAGTTATACCTTCCTCTAGCTTACTTGCTTCATTATGTGATACATTTCTTATCTTTTGATTTATTAAAATGGTTACTTTGTTCATTGTTAGTTGTATTTAAATCCTATTTCTCATTCTAAGATGGAAGCCATTTTCAAATCTAAATTGGAAGATGTTTTATCATTATTTCTTGAAGAATTGTTTATTTATAATACCTTGCTTTTGCGTGGTACATAGTAGGTGCTCATTTAAATATTTAAATTATCTTACCTATACAGTAATTATTATCATTAATATATCACCTGATTGTGTACAATGATGTACTTTTGTATGTGTTAATTTTATTCTCATCCCTCATTATCATAAAACATTAAGTATAGATCTTTTACTCAAAGTGGAATCTATATTAAGTGATTTATTTTATTTTTAAAAAATATATTTTTTTGATTTTTTACAGAGAGGAAGAGAGAGGGATAGAAAGTTAGAAACATCGATGAGAGAGAAACATTGATCAGCTGCCCCCTGCACACACCCCACTGGGGATGTGCCTGCAACCAAAGTATATGCCTTTGACCGGAATCGAACCTGGGACACTTCAGTCCACAGACTGATGCTCTATCCACTGAGCCAAACTGGTTTCGGCTTAAGTGATTTATTTTAAATCACACTGCTGGCATAACTAAGAGAAGAATTTATGTCTCCTCGCTTTAATCTCACTATTTCTACCAGTAAGTTAATTTTTGCCTTAAAAGTATATGTTTTCTGTTCCTGCTTCCTGGCTGTTTCCATGTGCCAAAACAAAACAAAAACAACACAAAAATTGTTTAAAATCATCATTCAAAAACAGTGACCTTGACCCGCAGAAATCCAAAATAGGATATCAAACATCCCGGTGACAAAGTTTGTCTGGTGGGAAATCTGGCTCTCCTAAAAGCAAGTTCCCTTATTTCAGCTCTGCAAGCTACAAAGCAGATGCAGCATCAACATAGTCATTGTTCAGAGACTGGAACTCTGGAACTATGGAGACATTATGTCACAGTGTTCTGACAGGCAGTGTTGGCCCCATGTAAGAACTGTGGTCATAAAGATAGCTATGCTGGGTTACCGCCCTGCCCCCTGCCCTGCTTCCGGTGAATGCTTCGCGCCTTCACCTTGCTTTGTCTACTAGCCTTAGCCAACAGCAGTATTGGCTATGTCAGGGCTTACATCTTTCCATTAGAATCATGGTCCTGGCATCAGCATGGTAGAGAAAGCATCAAACCTGGCAGGTGCTTTAAGGTAGTTAGATTAACAGGTGAGCTCACTTGACATAGGAAACCTGGTGTGAACCTCAGCTCTAATCCTGGCCTAATGTTGTAATCTGTTTTCCCAGGAAAGGAAAGAGACTTTTCTTCTGGCCAAGATAAAAGACATAAGGAGCCACTCAAGAAACATCGACAGCCCTGCAGAGTCAAGTTCCTGATCAGGAAGATAAAATGGAGAGAGATACCTCGTAAGAATGGCACAGAGGAGGGGAGGGAGGGGGATGAGTGTTGGAGGAGAGGGAGGGAGTACTTGGCTTCTTGTTTCAAGACATCTAATAAAGTAGTTAGGGCTGGAATTGGTTCCACAGGTTTTCTAAGATTAACTATAACATGCAGTTACCTCCCACCCACTGTTTTATAAGGTTGAGTCCTTGAGGAATATAAAAATATATCTGGACAGATGTCCATCATAGCTGACCTGGTTGAGGTTCCAAAGCTCATATCTAACATGTTAAAACAATTGGCAGATAATTTCCTTAGGATCGCTTTACTGATCCAGGGACAAAGAATTACCAAAGAATGTTTGATTTAGGAAATGCCTGTGAGGATATAAAATAAAAATTACAATTCCCTATTGCGACCACTAATGTAAATCATTCTATCAACTGAAGCATTAGCATTGATTTTCCAATGTTTTCTAAAAAAAAAAAAAAAAAAAAAAAAAGACCCATTGTATTGAATATACACAATTTAAAGCCAATGTTACTTTGGACCTAGATGTCTTGTGTTTATTGCTTGGTTCAAATTCATTTATAAAATATTTTATCTAGATATTAAAATAAACAGTTTAAATCATTTCTCAGCTGAATTGCACATGGCTGTTGTCAGTATTACTAGTGCAACATCTCCCAAAATTACACTGAAATGCTGGCATTGAACTTTTGTAACTGCCTCTGGTTTAGTGCTAATTGGTTACAGAAGGAGCAAAATACCAAGAAAGGGGTTGGAAAATTTCATTTGCAAAGCAGTAGAGGAAGCTAACTAAGCACTAGGACAGTGGTCGGCAAACTCATTCGTCAACAAAGCCAAATATCAACAATACAACAATTGAGATTTCTTTTGAGAGACAATTTTTTTAAACTTAAACTTCTAACACCACTCCTTCAAAATAGACTTGCCAAGGCCATGGTATTTTGTGGAAGAGCCACACTCAAGGGGCCAAGAGCCACATGTGGCTCGCGAGTCAAGGTTTGCCAACTACTGCACTAGGATAAACCTCCTCTCTTCTAAGAAGTCTGCTCGGTCTGAGAGTGCAAGGTTTTCAGACAATAGGCTGCATCACGCACGTCTCTGCCTAAAATATTTCAGCTCTTCCAAAAGAATGCAGCCAGTAGAAGTTTCTTATTCAAATTGAAAAAGAAGAACACCCTGTGGTACTATCGATAGACAGTGGTCAGAAACTTATTAGTCAACAGAGCCAAATATCAACAGTACAACAATTGAAATTTCTTTTGAGAGCCAAATTTTTTAAACTTAAACTTCTTCTAACGCCACTTCTTCAAAATAGACTCTCCCAGGCCATGGTGTTTTGTGAAAGAGTCACACTCAAGGGGCCAAAGAGCTGCTTGTGGCTCGCGAGCCAGAGTTTGCCGACCAGTGTCCTAGGCGATTTCTTTGATTGCAACCTTTGCCAAAGCTTATTGGGAATCTTTTGTGGAATTAAATTTATGTGGGAGCACTGTTGTTCTACTGGAGAAAAGTAAATTCAGAGCTTATAAGATGAACATGCTGAAAGATATAGCCAGCTTGTCTGTAATGAAACCCAGATGTGAGGAACTTGGAAAGAGAAAAGTACTTTTTCTGCTTATTCTAGCCAGGGCCGGGGAGAAGTCACGTCGTAAGAGCCTCTTTCAGGTCGAACTGAGATGGGATGTTTGTAATTTGACAACTGATCTCTATAGTCTCCATCTCACAGTCAAGCTTGAGTATATCTTCATGGGTTTGAGCTTTTCAGATAAAGATGAGTGCTCGGGTGGTCAGCAAAATGGCATTGCTCAAACTCAGTAAGTACTGGGCCAGGAATAATGCAACTTTCAAAGCCAATGCATTCAATTTAAAAAATAATAATAATAATTTGCCTGAGATGCCTGTACCTGCTGAGAAGTACAGAGAGGTACAGAGTTAGAGAAGTCTGGTTTTGAGTAAATACTCTCCAGATTAGTCTTTCAGATGAAGGAGCGTACAAATTATAAAACAAAAGGATTGTGCATACCTCTGGTAAACAGAGATATTGAGACTGACTTCAGCAAGATGGCAGCTTAGGAAGCTCCAGGCCCTTGTACCCTTTTGGAAACATTTAGGAAAAAAAAAAAACAAAAAAAAACAACCAATAAAAAACAGACAAATAAACAAAAAGATGGCAACAGAAAACTGGCTAAAATAACTTTATAGAAACTCTGGAAAACAAAGAAATCAAAATAGAGACAATCCATGGAGGTAAAACATTTAGTTTCTAAATTATAGTGGATGTATGACCCAGAAAATAGGGGACTAAAAGTTGACCGCTCATTTACCCAATGTTTCAGAGAGCTAAAAGGTTTGGACCCCAGAACTTTGTTCAAAACTCAAGCATTAAACACACACACACACACACACACACACACACACACACACACAGCTTTTAGTTTATTGAGGAGAGTCTCAATGTGGCACATAAAATGGGGTTGTCATAAACCTTTTCATGAGCCATGCCAGGAGGATATTATTTTACTAGTACTTGTAAAATAATTGTAGTTTAAAAAATGTTTGTGTTAGTTAAAAAATGCTTTTATATTTATGAAAAAGAAAGAAAGGAAAAGTTTTGTTCATAGTAATGTTTGCTTATCAAAATAGTACCTGGAAATTAAGTCTTTCTTTTTCTGCTATTCTTGTCTCACACACACACACACACACACACACACACGTGCTGTATTTACAGTTATTAGTTTTCATAGAGTATTTGAAAGCAAACATTAACTATAGAATCTTAATATAGGAAAATTAATTCAACAGCAGAAGTCAAAGGAAAAATATATAGTAAACAATATATTAAACAAGAATTATAATATTTTTATGTTAGTAGAAAGGGGGACTAGGATAGAATAAGTGATAAATGTGGCATACAAATGGTTTATAGAGTCTCAAATACATGTAAAAATATGCATTAAAAAGCCTACAATTCGTGGATGATTTTTATTTTCTTTCTACTTTTATACTTTTTCAAAACCATCTATAGTGGGAATTTATTGATTCTTAAATTTAAAAAATAGAGAAAATTTCTTAACTTGACACTAAAGTGTTCTATTTAGATTCTTAAAACTAGAGCTATAAGATGTTCTTGTGCTTACATTAAATGCATAATGCCTTTGAAAATCAAAACTCTGGGTAATAATGATAGTTTATGCTTCTTGTGCTCATTGTCTATTCATGTTAACTTTCTTTGTTTATTATACTAATTTTTTGTCCATAGAAGAGAAAATACCAATGGCACCCTCTCAAGGACACACCGATCTTTAGTACGTTTTCCAAGTACTGAAAATTCATATAGCACAGCACTGCCGTTGTCACTGTCATCCACCAGTGAAATACCTCTCGGTTGCTATCTGTCTAACTTTGAGATTACTGGAATAGCTCTATCAGCAAGGGGATCAAAGTCTTCTAAATCAATTACAGCGGAACACTCAGATATCAACTTGGGTAAGCAAAGCCTTTACTGATTATTTTTAGACTATTTTTAAATTATATAGTTCAATAAATTTTCTATGTGTCTAGAAACCAGAATGATATTTTTAATCTGTGTGCAACAATGCTAATTTCTTAATGTCATATAACTGCTCACTGTTATGATTCCAGTATTATTGATCCTAATACTGGAATCATATTTTGGTTCCATAAATATATGTGGCCAAGTATATCATCCCAATGATTAAAATACCTTGAGTTAACCAACTTACACCATACACAAAAATAAACTCAAAGTGGGTAAAGGACTTAAACATAAGACAGGAAACCATAAAAATATTAGAGGAATCCACAGGCAGAAAAATCTCAGACATATGCTGAAACAATTTCTTCACCCATACAGCTCCTTGGGCAATGGAAACTAAAAAGAAAATAAACAAATGGGACTACATAAAAATAAAAAGCTTTTGCACAGCAAAATAAACCATCAACAAAAAAATATGTTTGCCACTGCATGGGAGAACATATTTGCCAATGTTATCACAAAAAAGGGCTTAATCTCCAACATTTACAGGGAACTCATACAATTTAAGAAAATGAAGATAAAAACTCAATCAAAAATGGGCAAAGGACCTAAATAAATACTTTTCAAAACAAGACAGAAGGAAGGCCAAGAGACATTTGAAAACATCCTCAAAGTCACTAATAATCCGAGAGATGCAAATCAAACTGGCAATGAGGTACCATCTCACACCTGTCAGAATGGTTATCATCAACACATCAACAAATGACAAGTGCTGGTCAGGATGCAAAGGAAAAGGAACCCTGTGCACTGCTGCTGGGAATGCAGACTTGTGCAGACACTGTGGAAACCAGTTTGGCGTTTCCTTAAAAAACTAAAAATGGAACTCTCATTTGACCTAGTGATCCCACTTCTAGGACTATATCCCAAGAAACTAGAAACACCAGTCAGAAAGGATATATGCACCTTTATGTTCATAGTGGCACAATTTACCAAAGCTAAGTTTTGGAAACAGCCTAAGTGCCCATATGCAGATGAGTGGATTAAAAAACTTTGGTACATCTACACAATGGAATACTACACTGTGGTGAAAAAGAAGGAATTCTTATCATTTGCAACAGCATGGATGGAACTGTAGAGCATTATGCTAAGTGAAATAGGCCAGTCAGAGAAAGATAAATATCACATGATTTCACTCATTTATGGAATATAATGAACAACATAAAATGATGAACAAAAAACAGATTCAGAGACAGAGAAGCATTAATCAGACTGTCAAACCTCAGAGGGAAGGTATGGGAGGGTGGGAGTAAGGGGGAGAGATCAACCAAAGGACTTGTATGCATGCATAAAAGCCTAACCAATGAACACAGATACAGGGGAGGGGGTGTTGAGATTATGAGTAGGGGGGTGAGAGGGGCAATGGGGTGATGAGGACACATATGTAATACCTTAGTAAAGAAAAAAAATTAAAATACCTTGAGTTAGCATAATGATTCATAGGTTGACTGCTTTACATCTTTTAGACTTGCTAGATAATTAAGTTCTAATGCATAACATGGTCTGCCCTTCCTCTTAATGCTACCAGAAGATTAAGTAATGTCTTGGGTACTTTGTGCCCTTAGGAGATTTAGGACTTTGGTAAGGAAAAGACAGATAGATAAGAGAAAGAAGAAAAATAAAGTAGGTAAAATGGTGGAGAGAAAAGGAAAAAAACAATAAAGAATTTGGAGGAGAGGAAAATAAAACAGGACTACTGTAGGAAGAAGTAAAATTGTAACAGGTGCCAACAATGCACTCAGCAGTATCCAGGCTGCAGGTGTTTGTTCCTCACCACGTACAGGAAGCTTTGAGGGTATATTACAGTTTACTAGAAGGACTGCTGTCCTTAGGAACAGAAGACCAAGGTCCAAACTATTCCTCTGCTCCCTTTGGTGTGAAACATGAGGTATTTAGCATCTCTGAGTCCCATTTTCCACAACAGCAAAAATGGGGATTAAACTGTCAACTTCACAAAGCTATCCAAAGGATGATTAAAGGAGATGTGAAGGATTTATGAAAATGCCCTAGCACATAGTAGGTACTCAATAAAAATTAGTTGTGAACCTGAACATATCTCTAAGCACCTTCTCATTGAATGGGCTGGATCGAGTTCCACTACTCACTTATTAACAAGTTTTAAAACTGGAAACACAGCACCCATCACCCTGATGCCTCTATTTCCCTCCACCATTCTGTGCACATTTACAGCCTGGCTGCTGCTTCTCTGTGTTTCGTTCTGTTTGTGGTATTTGCCTACGCCTTCGACACACAGGCATCTAGGGTTTTGACCTACTGCCATTATTGTCGTAGTCCCTGTGCTTCATTGTTTGCACACCTAAGCTACGTTTTTTGTTTTTTTTTTCCAAAGAAGCCTCCTAAGTTCACACTGACCTTCAGCAATAACCAGATCCATATGCTTAAAAGTGAAAGTACAGATTTAGATCTAGGGAGGGAGGATTTTCTATCCTTTAGCACTGTATCATCATGGCGGATGTCCTGTATTTGGGCCAAACTGGGCACGCTCCCACGATTAGTGGGGAAAAGAAACAAACAAACAAAAAATATAGTGGCTTCCCCTTGCAAGATGAACAAGGAGCTAGGATGTAGGCTTCTCCTTCAGTTACTGTAGGTTCTGCTGCTGTTGGTGGAAGTCTGAGTTTGCTGCCACTTGCTGCGTTTGGTTCATTTCCATCTGTTTCCCCAGATGAAATAACATCTGGGACTAAAAATTAATGGATCTTCTTTCCTTTTAGAATGCAAAGGTCCCCCACCCTCCACCCCATCAGGATGAGCTATTCAAAGGGCTGCTATCTATTCTCTATTCCCAAAGGAATTTTAAAAAATTAAGTAAATACTTGACTGAGAATAAACAAATTGAATTCCAAATATTTCTTCTGAACAAAATACTTTGAGGAATCCTCTTTAGAAACTATGAGTTTAACCCTTTCCAGCTTTCACCTCACTTGGTTTTTGTGAAAGATACACAAATATAAATCAAACTCTAAATTGTGTGAATTTGTTGATAATTTTGGACTCAGGGTCACAATAATAATTATCATTTATTGGGTACCTGCTAAATACCAGATAGTCCTAGACACTTATCCACATTACTTTCAATTCTCACTTCACCTTTACAAGGTAGTAGTATTTTTATGTTCATGAAAACCGAGAATTGGAAAGTTTAACTCAGTTGGCTTAGTAAGTGACAGATCAGGAATACAATTGCAAGTCTGTCTAAATCCAGGACATATTTCTCTGTCCTCTTTGTCATCACGCCTCTCTGTACTGTTACTTTCTCTTTGAACTTACATTATTGGATTTACTCTGCCTGGTTCTTTCTATGCAAAATTATGAAACGTATTTTGCATTTGAATCTTAGCATGAGGATTTTAAAGGAGTTTATTTCCAAGAGGAGACTAGAATCTGGTTAAGCATTATTTTATCTGTCCAATAAAGTATTTTAGTTGATGAAAGGAAACTGACATCTTTATCTGGCAAAAATACTAGCCATTGGTAGGAAAGGACTCATTTGAAGCTGTAATGTATAGGTATGAATGTGGAGAGAATAGCTAATATAAAATAGAATAAAGATGTGCTTACATATGACTTATCCAAATTTGAGATACTCAGATGTTTTACCTACTCAAAAATGTAGGATGCTCCTAGTACAAGTAACTAATCTGTGAAATAGTCATCATGTTGATGATATAATTGATAGTTTAAAACAATCTCTAGGCATTGAGTATCACTAAAAACAGTCTCTTACTGGTTATTGTGTAGCCTTTGGTTTAAAGTGTTCAATTATCTTCATTTGGTTTGACAGTGAGTGGTAGTAAAACGTATAAAGAACATAGTTTTGTAGAAGCAAAGAATAAAGATAATGGCTATGGGTTCTTTTAATATCCTGTTATTTACTTCCCTCTTTGTTGCTTCCCTCTTTGATTTGTTTAGAAAAAGTCACAACTCCTAAGAAGAAGACACTGTTGGTTACTACTTCTGAGCCACCTGTGATGGGGCAGGGGGAGGATTATTTTCTATCTTTGTTTGCCGCATCAAAGAAACTTATTATACACTCATTCGCTACCAGGAAAACTTGGAAGCACTTTTCTATGATTCTTGAAGAAGTGGGCCCATCTAGATCCAGGTACATATTGTATTTTAATTATTTTATATCTCCTATTGGGATAGGAGCAGTAAGTCAGTAGGAAGCAAAGTTTTAATCTGCTGTGCTGTCCCAAGATTCCATCTAAGAAATTAGATAAAATATAACTGTTTCGTGTTATAAGCAATTAAAAGAAATTAATATGACTTTTTCAGAAGCTGAATAATGAATGCTGATTCTTCAAAGATGCTAGAGGAAACAGCAATGCATAATCCCTACAAATAAAGTCAATTCAATTATTCAAGAACTTTATTATTGGCAAGTTATTCAGGTGGACTTAGTAGCTTTTTATTCTTATACTAGGTTCTTGAGTTCAATACAGAAAGAGAAATATAGACTTTTTAAATTAATTTATTGGGGCGACATTGGTTAATATAATTATACTAGATTATATTAGTAAGTGACAGATTGGAAATACAATTGCAAGTCTGTCTAAATCCAGGACATATTCTTCTGTCCACTTTGTCATCATGCCAATTTGTGCATTGGGAGGTGTCCCTCATCTCAGCTTGTACCCTCTCGCAATCCAGGACACCTCAGGGGATGTAAACCGGCAGTGGGACATTCCTCTAAGAATCTGGGACCGCTAACTTTTAACCGCTTGCCTGCCTGCCTGCCTGATCACCCCTAACTGCTCCCCACTGCTGGCCTGATCACTCCCTATATGCTCCACCCTGCCAGCCTGATCGCCCCCTAACTGCCCTCCTGTGCATGCCTGATTGCCCCTAACTGCCCTTCCTTGCAGGCCTGGTCCCTCCCAACTGCCCTCCCCTGCTGACCATCTTGTGATGGCCATCTTGTGTCCACATGAGGGCAGGATCTTTGACCACATGGGGGCAGCTATCTTGATCTTGTGTGTTGGAATGATGGTCAATAAGCATATTACTCTTTTATTAGATAGGATAGAGTCCTGGTGCATGGGTGGGGGCCAGCTGGTTTGCCCTAAAGGGTGTCCCAGATCAGGGTGGGGGTTCCCTTGGGGCATGGGGCAGCCTGGGCGAGGGGTCTGTGGTGGTTTGCAGGCTGGCCACGCCCCCTGATGACCCAAGCAGAGGCCCTGGTATCTGGAATTTATTTACCTTCTACAATTGAAACTTTGTAGCCTTGAGCAAAGCCAAGCCTCCTATTCGCTCTGTGGCTGCCACCATTTCTGTTTGGATTTCTTTACCTTCTATAATTGAAACTTTGTAGTTTTGAGTGGAGGCTTAGGCTGGCTAGGGCAGGTGGAAAGCTTGGCCTCTTCCGTTGCCAGAGAACACAAGCCTACTTCCTGCTCTCTGTGGCCACAGCCATCTTGGTTGGGGTTAATTTGCCTACTCACTCTGATTGGCTGGTGTGTGTGGCTGGTGTGCGTGGCAGAGATATGGTCAATTTACATATTATTCTTTTATTAGATAAGATAGGTTTCAGGTATACTGTATAGTTCTATAATTCAATATCTGCATATTGTGTTTACCAAGCCAAGCCAAGCCTCCTTTCATCACTATTTATTTACTTCTCCCACCCCCTTTCCCCTCTCATAATCACCACTAGAGGCCTCGTGCACTGAGGGGGAGGGGGCTTCCTCATCCCAGCCTGTGCCCCCTCACAGTCTGGGACTCCACAGGGAGAGGGCCTAAATCAGCAGGCAGACACCCCCCAAGGTAGCACTGCTGTGGAGGCAAGAGAGGCTCCGCCATCACCGCTGTGCTCACCAGCCATGAGCCCAGCTTCTGGCAGGGTGGCACTCCCCCTGTGGGAGTGCACTAACCACCAGGGGGCAACTCCTGCATTGAGAGTTGCCCACTCCTGGTGGTCAGTGCATGTCATAATGACTGGTCATTCAGCCATTCAGTTGATTTGCATATTATCCTTTTATCATATAGGATACTGTTGTCTGTGTCTTTGAGGGTTTTTTCTTTGCTTAATCTCTTTCCCGTATTCACCCAGCTCCCATCACCCTTTCTTATGAGTGTGTTTCTATTTTATTTGTTGAGGGTTTTTTTTGCATTGTTTAATTTTTTTAAACAATCCAATCAAAAAATGGCAAAAGATTTGAACAGACACTTCTTCAAAGAGGACATATATGGCCAACAGACATATGAAAAGATGCTCAATGTCACTAATCATCAGAGAAATGCAAATTAAAACCACAATGAGACATCACTTTTACTATCTGAATGGCTATCATTAGTAAATCAACAAGCAACAAATGTTTGTGAGGTTATGGAGAAGAGTAAACCCTTATGCACTATTGGAGGGAATGTATATTGGTGCAGCCACTGTGGAAAGCAGTGTGAAGCTATCTCAAAAAAAAATTAAAAATGGAACTGCCTCATGACCTAGTGATCCCATTTCTGGGTATATAGTCAAGGAAACACAAAACACAATTTTGAAAGAACATATGCAACCCCTATGATCATTGCAGCATTATTTACAATAGTCAAGATATGGAAGCAACCCAAGTGCCATCAATAAACAAATAGATAAAAATGTTGTGGTACATATATACAATGGACAAAAACCACTTAATTCACTTATATGTATAATCAAAGAGCAAAGCAAATAAGGTAGAAACATTGACTGATAGATACAGAGATCAGGTTGATGGTTGCCAAAGGAGAGAGGGATGGAGAGGTTGGCTGGAAAAGGATTTAGAAGTACAAATTGATAGTTAACAAAATAGTCGTGGGGATGTGAAACACAGCATAAGGAATATAGTCAATAATATTGTAATCACTATGCATGGTGCCAGGTGGATGCCAGAAATATTATGGGGACTACTTTGTAAAGTATATGATTGTCTAACCACTATCCTGTGCATCTGAAACTAATACAACATAATATTGAATGCAAACTATAATTAAAAAGATTGTAGATATAGACATAATCTTTTAAAAGCACCTGGCACATATTGGTTATTATAATTGGTAGAGGTATATTGCACTTTTTTACAGAGAGGAAAAGAGAGGGATAGAGAGTTAGAAACATCAATGAGAGAGAATCATCGATCAGCTGCCTCTTGCACACCCCCTACTGGAGATGTGCCCGCAACCAAGGTACATGCCCTTGACCAGAATCGAACCTGGGACCTTTGAGTCTGCAGGCCGAGCTCTATGCACTGAGCCAAACCGGTTTCAGCTGTATATTTCACTTTTTAAATGATGTCTCTAATCCACCAAAGGGATTGTGACCTACACTCTAAAAAATGCTAATATATCAATGTTTAGCCTGATCCCTGGTACATATTAAGCCCTTAACACGTTAGTAGGAAAAAAAATATCATCTTATCTCTGTATAATATTTTGTTTGCTAAATTCTTTTAAGAGTACAGTTACTAGTCATCTTCA
Source organism: Pipistrellus hanaki (assembly GCF_964339955.1). NCBI lineage: Eukaryota > Metazoa > Chordata > Mammalia > Chiroptera > Vespertilionidae > Pipistrellus > Pipistrellus hanaki. Next base: position 157,990,684 of record NC_140505.1, read on the forward strand.
CAGTAACTTTATCAGAAGTAAACTAAAATATTTAACTTTCCTCTTTACCTATTTCAGTTTCATCTCTCGGTGGTTTTGAGAATAGTAGGATTTAACTAATGATAATTGCACCATCCTGTGGCACTTATCCCTCGACACCTAAAGCACCTTTTAAGTTTTCTTTATTTTATGGGAAAGAGATGATTTTATTGTACAGATAAACAGAACTAAGAGATCAAGGTATTTGCTATGAAAATACATTATCTTCACATAGAATGTGTCCAGTAGAGTAGACAGTTTAGGAATAACTTCCAAAGCATGTTTATTATTCAGCCCTTCAAGTGAACTACTGATGACATGTTTATCTGAAGGCACCTTATAATCTTTATTTTTTTCCAGTGCTTTTGGAGACATTAAAATAATTGAAGTGAATGATTTATTTGTGAAGCTCGTTAACTCTTCCCCTAACCAAGAACTGGAGATTGGAAATCACATTCTCCAGCAAAATATCAATGGAAAACCAGATTCTCTGTACCATTTTCCTCCCAATATCACATTGCAGGCCAATTCCACGGTAACAGTGAGTATAAGATATCAATACTACAAACTAAAATTGTACAGGAGAATCTCACTTACCCAGGTCAGATTGCAGCTCAGCACACCTGGTTTCTTCATCACTCACTCTCTACATAAAATGGGGTGTTTTGTTGGTGGTGGCTAATTGAGCCATGTTGTCCATCTCTGTGGGTAAGTTAATACCCATAGTTAAACTTCCATAGCTTTCTTCAGTTTGTTGTAGAATACCTCATGCTTTTATGACTTAACAATTAAAATGAAATCCCTAAGTTTATAAAAATCAAGCAAACATAATCCTTAAAAGAAAAGTTAAGATAGTGTCTGCCTAGAGCCTTGGTTGGCAAACTGCAGCTCATGAGCCACATGTGGCTCTTTGGCCCCTTGAGTGTGGCTCTTCCACAAAATACCATGGCCTAGGCAAGTCTGTTTTGAAGAAGTGGCATTAGAAGAAGTTTAAGTTAAAAAAATTTGGCTCTCAAAAAAAAAAAAATTTCAATCGTTGTACTATTGATATTTGGCTCTGTTGACTAATGAGTTTGCTGACTACTGGTCTAGAGAACAGATAGCTAGTTGATACTGGAGGGTTTTTCCTCTTTCTTGTGCTTTCCTTTAAACCACATACAGTGTTCCACTGCTTGGCACTGTATATTTATTATACTAGAGGCCCAGTGCACAAAATTCGTGCACGAGGGGAGTGTGTCCCTCAGCCCAGCCTGCATCCTTTCCAATCTGGGACCCCTCGAGGGATGTCCGACTGCCCATTGAGGCCCGATTCTATCGGACATCCTTCTAACAATCCAGGACTGCTGGCTCTCAACTGCCAGCCTGATCACCCCTGAACCACTCCCCTGCCAGCCTGATTGATGCCTAACTGCTCCCCTGCCAGCCTGTTTGCCCCTAACTGCCCTCCCCTGCAGGCCTGATCACATCCAACTTCCCTCCTCTGCCAGCTTGGTAAACCTTAACTGCCCTCCCCTGTAGGCTTGATCCGCCCAAATTCCCTCCCTTGCAGGCTTGGTCCCTCCAAACTGCCCTCCCCTGCTGGCCATCTTGTGGCAGCCATTTTGTGTCCACATGGGGCAGCCATATTTGACCATATGGGGGCAGCATCTTGTGTGTTGGAGTGATGATCAATTTGCATATTACTCTTTTATTAGCTAGGGTACTCATTACATTTTAAGATCTCATCATGTTGAGAAAGGTAGCATAGCAATCCCTCTCTAACATTTACAAAACTGTTGAACTCCAATGACATTTTAAATTAACAATTATTTTCTTACAGGTCTGGACAGCAGCATCTGAAGGAAAGCATCAACCACCATCAGATTTTCTTTGGAAGGAAAAAGAGAAGTTTAAAACCAGCCCAAATTCTACAACCATTCTGTGCAAACCTAATGGTGATGTCAGTATCTGTTATTAACAATGCTTCTTAAATGGATAGCCTCCTTATGTTCTCCTTGTCTCCTTAGCTCACTCAATTATTTTTCCATCCCTAAATCTTGGATAGAACCATCACTGACTGTCATAAGAAATCAGCAAATCAATAGCACCCTCTCCTAGGAGCTAATGTGCCAAAGAGCTGCTTATCCTTGGCAAAAAGAATTTTGATATCCCAAATTTGAAGCTACTTCAGATTTCAGAGTTAAGGATATATTTTATTTATTTAGCATGAAGAGTACAATAAGAAAGGAAGAAACTCTGTACAGGCCCTCTCTATCCATTTGTGGATTTTTAAAATGATTTTTGAGATTCTTTTCAATTCTAAGGGTTGTAATACCACAGGACATCTGCTCTCAAGAATTAGCATTCTAATGAAACAAACTACAATCTTTTTGTCTGACTATACTATAGTCACTATAAAATTATGTGTATTAGTAATAGCTTAGTAACTAACTGAATATTTGACAATTTTATATTTTCATACTACCTTTTTTCTTGGTATAATATTAGCATAAGTATATACCCAAAGACTAATAGTAAAGTAAGGTATCTTATTTTAAAAAAAAAAATTACTTCTTTTATAAAACTAGTAGAGGCTAGATGCATAAATTCATGCACCAGTGGGGTCCCTCAGCCTGGCCTGCTCTCCAACATCACCTGAGAAGTCCCAAATAGCAAGAGAGTGCAGGCCAGTCTAAGGGACCCAACCAGTGCACGATCAGGGCTGGGGAGGGACGTGGGAGGTTGGCCACTCGGGGAAAGCTCCAAGGCATGTCTGGTCCTTCTAGCTCAGTCCTGATTGGGTGGACCCCAACAGCAAGCTAACCTACTGGTCAGAGAGTCTGCCCCCTGGTGGTCAGTGCACATCATGTGAGTGGTTGAGCAGACACTGTGTTTCCCCGAAAATAAGACATCCTCCGAAAATAAGACCTAGTGCATGGAAAGATAAGACATCCCCTGAAAATAAGACCTAGCACAACTTTGGGAGAAAAATTAACATAAGACACTGTCTTATTTTCGGGGAAACAAGGTAGCATATTAGGCTTTTACAATATTATGTAGGATTCTTTAGATTTAAAAAAAAATACCTGCCTTTTTTCTTAGACCCAGTCTAACTCACTATGTCATACAACTACTAATCCATACAATATGTTGTTTAAAAGTTGTTACAAAAAAGTTACAGAGCCTCCAATCTTTTGCCTAAAGCAATAGCCAACCATACAAATTAGAATAGGTACTATTTCTGGACTTGAGCAAAAAGTTATATTACTGATCATGAGTCATTAAAAAAATAAACCTCAAGTATGACAGACATCACTAATATGTCCATTCTACATAATAAAAGCCTAATATGCAAACCAACTGAATGGCAGGACAACCAGTAGAATGACTGGTCACTATGATGTGCACTGACCACCAGGGGACAGATGCTCAATGCAGAAGCTGCCCCCAGCCTGCAGGCCCCAAGCCAGCCAAGGGGGGTGCCAGTGGGAGCCTCCTGATCACTTTGCTGGTTGCCCTACAGATCGGTCCTGTCTGCCAGCCAGGCTGAGGGACACTACCCATGCATGAATTTCATGCACCAGACCTCTACTGGTTAATATTCAACTAACAAATCATGTGCTGTAATATAAAGGTAGATTTAGTTCTGTTCTACCATGAGTTAACTGTGTAATCTTTATTCTGTTTTCTAATATATAATAATAGTGGCCCGGTGCACAAAATTCATGCACATTAAAAGGGAATTAATTAGAGAAAATATTTTTTTATATATTTTATTGATTTTTTGCAGAGAGGAAGGGAGAGGGATAGAGAGTTAGAAACATCGATGAGAGAGGAACATCGAACAGCTGCCTCTTGCACACCCCCTACTGGGAATGTGCCCACAACCAAGGTACATGCCCTTGACTGGAATCGAACCCAGGACCCTTCAGTCCCCAGGCCGACACTCTATCCACTGAGCTAAACCGGTTTCAGCGAGAAAATATTTTAATATTGCTATTCACCCTTTCTCATTCCTACATTTCTATAATAGAAATGTCAGAGATGAAAGAAAATTAGTAAAATGTATATGAAAATCTTCCTCCTGTCAGAGTCTGGGGCACAGTGCAGGACCCAGAGTCAAGTCCCACCCACCTGCATGCATCTCGAAATCGTGCCCCACCCCCATTGTGTGAGATCCAGACCCAGGCAGTCCCATCCCTATCAAACCCCATTGGGCGAGAGTTGCAGCCTGAGGTCCCCTGTCAAGCCCCGCTGGGCGGGGGGCATAGCCTCAGGTCCCCCAGCCCAGCGCTGGGGCAAGGGGTGTGGCCTGAGGTCCCCCAGCCTAACACTGGGGTGGGGGCACAGCCTGAGGTCCCCCTTGAAGCCCCCACCAGGCAAGGGGTGAAGCCTAGGTTCCCCACCCCAGCCCAGTGCCATGCAGCCTCAGGTCCCTGCTGATCACTCATTATGACTCATTACAGAAACCCCGCCTCCGCTATGGGCACAGCCATCTTGTGACAGCATAACAGAGTGAGGGTCAATTTACATATTACTTCTTTATTATATAGGATAAGGACTTGCAATATAATTACTAAGATTCTGTGGATCTATTGATTTTTAAACAGAGCTAGGTATTTTTTTCACCAGTTACATTGTCATTCTACAGGATTTGTATTATATGTAAAAAAAATTTAATAGGGCTCAGCTGGCCTGGCTCTATGGAGTGCTGACCTATGAACCAGGAGGTCATGGTTTAATTCCTTTCAGGGAACATGCCTAGGTTGCAGATTTGATCTCCAGAGGGAGGCATGCAGGAGGCAATCAATCAATGATTCTCATTATTGATGTTTCTATCTCTCCCTCTCTAAAAAAATAATAATAATAATAGGTATTTTATATTTATGCAGTGCTGGAATCTTCCTAGTACATTGTTTTGCATTAGAGATTCAGTTAAGGGACAGACTGCTGCTATGTTGTAGAAGCTCGCTGAAAGGGTGTATATTTGTGCATTATCCTGTTTGATTCTCACTCTAAGTATTTACAGAGGAGGAAAATGGGGCTTGGAAAATTAAATGGCTTGCTCAAGGTCACACGATTGGTAAAATGGCAGAGCTAAAATAAAACCAGACATTCCAACTCCAATAATTTTTCTATTGCACTAAAAATAGCCTACAAAGTTCATATGCCAACATTCCAGCAATGTAATTATTTCATTTTATCACATTAATAGAGGCCCAATGCATGAAATGTGTGCAAGGGGCTCGGCCCTCGCAGCCACAGCTGCCTCAGCCCTCACCACCCTGGCTTCATCTCGAAGGTCAACTGGACAGTCATTCTGCTGTTTGGTCTAATTAGCATATTAGCTCTTTATTATATAGGATCATTGCCATCAAATATTTTTAAGTCCCTATAGTATAGAAAGAAATAAAATATTGCTCTTGTCTAAGAAAATCTTACAGTCTAATTGAGGGAGAGCACTAAAACAAAATCATAATGTATTTTCAACAAAAATTTCTGTGAGCTGCTGACAGAGGAGAATCCCTAATTGATTACCTGAAACAAAAGTGAAGTTTTCCTATTGTGGTCCATGAAATTGAACTTTTTAGAAAAGATTTTATCTTTCTCTTTCTCTGCCACTGGCTTAACCGACCTGAACTTGCCAGACATTGCCTTTATGTCTAGTTAATTTGCCAGTCCAATCAGTGCAATCCAATCAATCAAATCGATTTTTCAATTGTATCAGCATTGCTGGTGGCAAATTCTAGCAGGTCATAATTATGCAAGAAGTTCATCAGAAGGCTGATGGACCTTGGGGCTTCAGCAGGGCTGAAGATCTGCAACAGCTGTAGGCATTTCCCCTAACCTGATCATCTTTTCCTGTTTATCAAACTTTACCTGTTTGCATTCTTAAAGGGCCAACGCATTTCCCAGCAAATAAAAAGCCATGGGTGCAGACATTTGGAGAACCCACTTCACTAGAAAGTGGAGACTCCCTTGGCTCCCCATACGTCCCAAATTTATATTTTTTTTTATCAAGTTTATTCATTTATATGCAGCCTCTTCTCCAGATTCCTGAACCCCTAGCAGCAAAAAAGACTTTAGCAGCATAAGCCAAAACTTCTAATTTAATAAACTAAAAACAGATTAAAAGAACAAGTAGGCTATTTGGGCACATTTCAGTGTTTAACTTTCTCATGTTGAATACAGACATAATTGTAAGTCCCTACACATGATTTTCCTGGGAAAAAAAATTGCACATATATGTTGTATGCATTCCACATATTCAAGAAACCAAAACAAACTCCAGCTTTCGTGGTCATGGGTCCCCTTAATAGTCTCAGTATCTAGCCTGGAGAATGTGGTATCCTCTTCTTGTCTCTGGCTCTGGTCCTACTGCCCATTTTCCCATCTTAAATTATAGTCTTAAATAGTTAGCAATTTAACTTACTAACATTACTAGAGGTCCAGTGAAAGAATTTGTGCATGGGTGGAGTCCCTTGGCCTGGCCAGCGATTAGGGCCAATTGGGGCTGTCTCACCCAGTCCTGATCAGCGACAATTATTGGGGCTGACTGGCCAAAGGGAGGGACTGCAGAAGGTTGGATGGTGGTGAGAGGTTGGCTGTGGGAGCACACTGATCACCAGAGGCAGCTCCTGCATTGAGCGTCTGCTCCCTGGTGGTCAGTGCACATCATAGCAACCAGTCAACAAGTCGCTTAGATTTTTATATATATATTGACTAGTAACCTGTACATGAAATTTGTGAATCAGGGAGGGGTGTCCCTCAGCCTGGCCTGCACCCTCTTTAATCTGAGACCCATCGGGAGATGTCCGACTGCTGATTTAGGCCCAATCCCTCGGGCCTATATCGGCAGTTGGATATCCCTCTCCCAATCTGGGACTGCTGACTCCTAACTGCTCAACTGCCTGCCTGCCTGATGGCCTCTAACCACTCTGCCTGCCAGCCTGCTTGCCCCCAACTGTCCCACACTGCTGGCCTGCTCACCCCCAACTGCTCTCCTCCCTCACCCTCACCCCCACTCACCCCTTTGCCAGCCTGATTGCTCCTAACTGCCTCTGCCTTGGCCTTGCCAGCATGGCTTCGTCCAGAAGGACGTTCAGAAGGTCTCCCTGTCTAACTAGCATATTACCCTTTTATTAGTATAGATAACTACTTTTTACTTAGTATCTTAACTAAATCTCAGAACACCCTCATATAGCAGTTCTCTACTACCAGCCTCCTTATTTTGTGTCGGAGGACTCAGGTACATAACAAGTAACTACTGGCCTGAGGATATGCAACTTGTGATTTTCAAAATTGGAAACTAAGGCCAGGATGTCTTGCTACATTCTTATGATGTTTCACTAATCTGTGCACAATAGGTAAGTGATATTATGCAGTTGACTTTGAAACTTTATTGCAATAATTCCATGACATTAAAAAAAAAATCTAATTTCTGCCCAATCGTCATGGCTCAGTGGTTGAGCACCGACCTATGAACTAGGAGGCTAGATTCCTGGTCAGGGAACATGCTTGAGTTTTGGGCTCAATCCCCAGTGGTGGGGGGAGGGGGGCAAGCAGGACACAGCCAATCAATGATTCCCTCTTATCCTTGATGTTTTTATCTCTCTCTCCCTCTTCCTTCCTCTCTGAAATCAGTAAAAAATAATATATATTTTTTAATCCAATTCCCATAGTATTTGATATTAATGAATCATTTCTTTTAGGCCATTGCCTGGTGCACTCCTATTCACTGGAAGCAAGCATGGGAGAAATTAGAGACTGACATTGAATTTCAGAGATGCTCAGTAGTAAATGCAGCATCTCAAAAGCACATGTTTCATTGGCCAAAAGCTACAGCTACATCTAAAGAAACACTTGATCAAGTTTATACTGACATCGAAAACTACCAGATGGAACAAATTCCGGTTTTTCTTAAGAGGTAAAAGTTGCTCTTTTATTTGTGTGTGCGTTTTTGTTGTTGTTGTTTAATTGAGCCCTTCCCACAATTGGTAACTGAGCAGGGAGGAATACCTAGGTGATAAGTAAATATATGATGAATAGGTAAAGCAATAATGTCCAAAAAAAAATGTATTTTGAATAGCACCATAAAACCCTTAATAATTTTAAAACATAGAAACACTCATGGTACACCTTAGCTGTTTTGGCTTAGTGGATAGAGCACTGGCCTGGGCACTGAAGGGCCCCGGGTTCAATTCTGGTCAAGGGCACGTGTCCAGGTTGCAGGCTTGATCCCCAGTTGGGAATGTGCATGAGGCAAACTATCAATGATTCTCATCATTAATGTTTCTATCTCTCTCTCCCTCTCCTTTCCTCTCTAAAAATCAATAAAAAAAAATATTTAAAAAAACAAACAAACAAAACACTCAATGGTACAATAAAGGCTGGCAATTTCCCATAGGCAATGGAGACCCACCCTTACCACCTCACCCCCGCCACCCTGGCCATTTCACTTCCCGATGGCACTGCTGTTAGAGGCAGAGCTGTGGAGGGTGAAGAGATGAGGTTATCACCGTGTCTTTAGCAGTGTGGAGGCAAAGGGACAAGTGCCACATCTAGGAGCTTTATCTTGGGTCAAGAGCTGGCTGCGACTGAAGGTGCAGATTTGTTAGTCACTTGTGGGCAAATGCTTCTGAGGTTGTGATGACAGTGCTGCCCACATGGTCTAGAAAAGCCATATTATTTTGTCTTCAAACATGTCTCTCTTCAATGGAGCTTTCTTTACTAATGCCACTGCATAAAATGTCTTTTTAGTTCAATAGGGGTTTAATTTTCCTTTTACAGAGAAAAAAAAATCCCACCAACTGTTGTCATGAGTCGTAGCCCTTGGTGCCACAGTCCCGACACCTCTGCACATCCCTACTGTCCTCTGATCGAACCTCACGACGTGAGTGGAAGCAGCTTAAATGATCTTCCCAAGTCTCAGTCAGCCTGGACTCATGCAGACATGGTAAGTCAAATGGATACTGATTCCAGCAGAGAGTAAGAGGGTGTTTGTGTGTAGAACTGGTAAGAAGGGGTTAAAAGCTGTAAAATACACTAAGTATTAAAAATGATTCATATCCTCAAAAACAGTTAGCTCCTAAAGGAAATATTGTAAGCCATTCACTTACATTTGCTCCAGCACAGTGTATTTACTGTTTAAATAAATATTCATTGAATGAAACAAAAGAACAGCAAAATATCATGGCCAGCAAAAATAGGTAATTCTTGAAATTTGTTCAAAAGGACATGTTTGTTTGTTTTTTTAGTAGGCAGGATAAACTGGTCCTACAAGTTATGCTATGCTAAAAAAAAAAATCATCTTTTCCAAACATACTCTAATATTAATCCCAAATTCTTTTTTTTTTTTTTTTGAACTGAAGTTTCTTATTTAAATTATCTCAATAAAGCTTTTAGAGTTGATGTTATTAACCCAGAATCTGTGAATGGATTTCAGGAAGCCCAGGAATCTATTAAATTTGGTAAAAAAATGTGTTCTACCGTCCTGTTTTCTGCGGGGAGAGTCATAAAGTCTCATCACAAATGATCAATAGATGAGGACTCCCACTAGAATGAGAAGAACACCACGACAGATTTGAAGCTGTGGATAAAGGCCCTACCTTGGTGAGTTATAATGATTTGCAAACTTTATTTAGCAGGGGATTCTTTTTGAAATGAAATCTTGGGCAGAGTCCCAATGTGTGAAAGGACCTGCCCAAGTGGAAGAGGAGGCAGCGATTCCCATTATACCATTCTTCTTCTTCCCTCCTTCCCTGTGATCCGTGAGGCACCTTCCTGGGATTGTAATGTTCTGTATACAACAGTACGAAAACCAGTTCATATGCTAACATTTTATTGGGGCACAGAACCCCAAAATAATACCTTTCAGAAGTGGAATGGTGTAAATTTTGTAAATTTTATCCCATTTCATAAAATTAAGTATTCCATATCTTCATGCCTAAATCCCTTGATGTATAAAGAGATTTTGGTCTGAAATGTAAAGAGTTCTTTCAGCAATAAGTCTTAAACACATACACTGTACATAAATAATCTATAATAATAAAAGAGAAACATGCAAATTGACCATACCTTCACTACACCCAGAAGCCATGACTACAAGCCAATCAGAATCAAATATGCAAATTAATCCAACCCAGATGGTTGTGGCCACCAGAGCAAGCAGGAAGCTTGGGTTTCCCCAGCAACCCAAGTTTCCTGGCCGGCCCTGACCTCCGCTCAAGGCTATAAAGTTTCAATTATAGAAGATAAATAAATCCCAACAAAATTGCAGCAGTCATGGAGTTGAAGCAAGCAGGAGGCTTGGGTTGCCCCCAGTGATGGAGGAAGCCAAGCTTCCCACTCAGCCTGGACAGTCTTGGCCTCCAATCAAGGCTACAAAGTTTCAATTATAGAAGATAAATAAATCCCAGATACCAGGGCCTCCTCTTGGGTCATTGGGGGGCATGGCCAGCCTGCAAACCACCACAGGCCCCTCACACAGGCCACTTTATGACCTCAGGGAACCCCCATTCTGTTCTGGGACACCCTTCAGGACAAATGAGCTGGCCCTCACCTGTGCACCAGGCCTCTATCCTATCTAATAATCTAATAAAAGAGTAATATGCAAATTTACTGTCACTCCAACACACAAGATGGCTGCCCCCATGTGGACACAAAATGCCCACCACAAGATGGCCTGCAGGGGAGGGAAGTTGGGAGGGACCAGGCCTGCAAGGGAAGGCATTTGTATGTGATCAGTCCAGCAGGGGAGGCCAGTTAGGGGTGACCAGGACTGCAGGAGAGGGCAGTTAGGAGTGACCAGGCCTGCAAGAGAAGGCTGTTAGGGCAAACAGGCTGGAAGGTAAGCAGTTAGACATCAATCAGGCTGGCAGGGGAGTAGTTTGGGGGTGATCAGGCTGGCAAGTAGAAGAGATTAGGGGCAATCAGCAAGGCAGGCAGGTGAGCAGTTGGGAGCCAGCAGTCCTGGATTGTGAGAGGGATGTCTGACTGCCTGTTTAGGCCCCATCCCACTGGGATCGGGGTAAACAGGTAGTCAGACATCCCTCAAGGGGTCCTAAATTGGAGAGGGTGTAGGCTGGGCTGAAGAACACACACTCCATGCACGAATTTCATACACTGGGCCTCTAATATTTATTATGTACACATGTATATTTTCTGTACACTATGACTTAGATTTGAGGTTCTAAAGAAGCACATTAATTTGTTTTTCTCATTACTCATTTCTCTATAACTCATTCTGGACAACTTGTTTTCCAAATTAATTTGACTTAAATTTTTTTTTAATTTTCTTTTTTAATTATAGTTTACATTAAATATTATTTTGTATTCAAATTTTCTGGATTCACCTTTCTATAGTTGTGGCAACTCACTTTGATTGTTCAATAATTTTTGCTATTCAACACAAGACATTTCATTGTATGTGTACTAGTGTATTCTATCATAGTTGCTTTGTTACTTTCAGGGTCTCTGTTCATCATTATATACCTTTTTTATTTTTTATTTATTAAATTTTCAGTGGGAACAGCTATACATCAGAAATGTAAGAAGTTATCTTTGATTTCAACTGTGAAAGGTGGCCATAGAGAGGCATATGTTATAAATAATTAGTTGATGATTCACTGAATTATAGCAATCCTTAAGTCATCTGTTCATTCCTTTGAAAGAATATGTAACACGATCTTCAAGGAAAAGTTACCTAGGTTGTTAATTATTAGTCTCTTTTTAATTTGCCTACCATTGAACTATTTGCTATCATTAGTGCACTTCTCAATAACGGACAAAGAACAAAGAGATAAAACAAAAATCCATCCGTTTTGGGAGTCAAATTACAATTCTATAGAACCAATTTGCCACCAATCTCTTTTTGTAACCTGCTTTGGTCTTCCTTTTCTTTCCTCTACTATCCCCTCCTTCTAAATAATAATGTGCATCCTTCTAGGGTCATTTCCTTTCTACTTGAAACATTTCTTCAGTGTGACTTTGTTGTTGAATTCTCTTAGTTTTAGAAATACACTAAAAAATAGGTTAGTTTGCTGAGTCACAGAAGAATCTTAGTTGCATGTGATTCATCTACCTGGGGATAGTTGCTCTGTGTTTAAGTGTGCCTCTCAAGTACATTATAGAAGAGCCTAGTGACTTAACAGTAAGGATAGTTTTAAAGAAACATCTACACATCCTATGCCTAATCTTTATCAAGAAAACTTGTGTTTTTAAACATGTTAAAATACAGAAAGCATGGAAGAAGACTGATATGAAATTGGAATAAGTCATTCTGGTTCTCATTTTTATATTTTAATTCTCTATAAATGGATAAAATGTATAATTGATGTGTGTTTTTTATCACATGAATGACAATACATATAATGCATATCACATAATAGTTGTTTAACACATGTTTGATGAATTACAGGCAGAAAAGGAGACACTGCAGGTTTTCAAGCAGGCAACTCATAAAGTTAGATCTGTCTCTTAAAGAGAATTTTAGAAGCAGTATTGAAAATTAAGTGGAATGAAAATTATTCTAAAATCTAGGAGGAAAGAAAGAAAGAGGGAAAAATAGAAGAAAGAAAAGGAAGACCAAAGCAGGTTAGGAAAAGAGATTGGTGGCAAATAGGTTCTGTAGAATTGTAATTTGACTCACAAAGGACAGGTGACAGAGATTGGGGCAGAATTAATATTTAAAAAATAATGACAAAAAGATATCAAGCCATGGAATCAAGAAGAATAAATCTCAGTTAGAATATTTAAAGGAAACCACACTAATGCATATTATAACAAAACTTCAGAAAACCAAATAATAGAAATCAGAAATAAGTAGATGATATCTTCAGTGTGCTAATGTGCTAAGAGAACTACTATCCTAGAGTTCTATACAAATAAAAATATACTTCAAGAAATGAAAGTGAGCCCAGCTAGTGTGGCTCAGAGGTTAAGCATTGAATCATGAACCAGGATGTCACGGTTCCATTCTGGATCAGGGTACATGCTTTGGTTGTGGGCTAGGTCCCCAGTGGGGGCATGTAGGAGGCAGTCAATCGATATTTCTATTTATCTTTCTTCCTCTCTCTTTTAAATCAATTATATACATATATATTTTTTTAAATAAAATGTGAACAAAGACACTTTCAGGCAAACAAAAACTAAGAGAATTCAACAACAAAGTCACACTGAAGAAATGTTTCAAGTAGAAAGGAAATGACCCTAGAAGGATGCACAGACATAATGGAAGATGTGAAGAGAAATGCAGAGTCAAAACATAGAAAAGCATAAATGAATATTTACTGTACAGATAATACTAATATTGTCTTGCAGATTTTACAATTTATATAGAACTTTACATTGATGACAACCTCATCCATCCAGTATAGCTCAGTAGACTGAGCAACCTACCATGCACCTAGAGGTCACTGGTTTGATTCCCAGTTAGGGCATATGCCTGGGTTCTGGGCTCAATCCCCAGTACAAGGTGTGTAGGAGGTAGCCAAACAAAGTTTCTCTCTCACTGATGTTTCTCTCTCCCTCTCCCTTCCTAAAAAATCAATAAAAACATTTAAATTAGTTTCCCAGGGCTACTGTGACAAAGTACCACAGACTTGGTGGCTTAAAATAACAGAAATGTATTGTCTCACATTTGTGGAGACTAGTCACATGAAAATAAAAAAGGTGTCAGTAGGACCACCCCATCTCTGAAGGTTTCACCTGTTCCCAGTTTCTAGTATTTGCCAGCATTCCTTGTTTGTTTTTTGTGGTTTGTAGATGCATCACTATAATTACTACCTCCATGTTCACATGGCCTTCTCATTTGTGTGTACATATATCCCTCTTTTTATAAGGATGCCAGTCACTGGGTTAGGGCCCACCCTAATTTTATATGATCTCATCTTAACTGGATTACATCTGCAAAGACCCAATTTCCAAATAAAATCACGTTTACTGTTCAAGTCGTTAAGACTTCAAAATATATTTGGAGTGGACATAGTTTAACCCATAACAATAGTAATAGCACAAAAGTCCAGAGGGGAGTAAATGGAGTTAAAGTACTCTACATTTCATGACTTTTTCAATAAGTTGTAAAAGTAATAATTTATATTAGACTTTAGTAAATCAAGGATATGCATGTTGGAATATAGGATAGACACTAAACGAGTAGTATACAATTGTCATATTCATGATATGTAGCATACTTTTATTATCATTCAGTATAAAATGTATTCTAATTTTCAATATGTTCTTTTTTAATACATGGGGTTTTTTAAGATAATATATCATAAAAAGTGGGTTTATTTAAGGAATGCAAAGTTGGTTTATGCTTTGAAAAGTAATCAATTAAATTAATCATCTTAGAATAAAAGAATATGATATGGCTGTCTCAATGGATATAGAGAAAGCATTTGATAAAATTTAATACCCATCTATAGGGAGAGAACCTTAGAAAATTAGTATTTGAAAGAATTTCCTTTTTTTTAATATATATTTTATTGACTTTTTACAGAGAGGAAGAGAGAGGGATAGAGAGTTAGAAACATCAATGAGAGAGAATCATCGATCAGCTGCCTCTTGCACACCCCCTACTGGGGATATGCCTGCAACCAAGGTACGTACATACCCTTGACCGGAATCAAACCCAGGACCTTTCAGTCCGCAGGCCAGCGCTCTATCCACTGAGCCAAACCGGTTTCGGCTGAAAGAATTTCTTTAATCTGACAACTAGTATCTACAAAAGTCCTAAAGCAAACTTATTTAATGGTCCTGTAGTGAACATTTTCCCCTTGAGATCCAGATCAAGAGGATTCTCTTTATGATGACTTCTGCTCAGCACTGTACGAAAAGTCTGAGTGAAATAAGGCAAGAAAATGAATATATGAATATCCCATTACCCCATAATCCAGCAATTTCATTCCCAGGAATTATATATGACTAAAAAATACATACATATGCCTACCAAAAGACAAATACAATAATGATCATAGCAACTGTATTCGTAATAGCCAAAAACTAGAAGCTACCAATTGTTTGTCAGCAGTAAAATGGATAAATAAATTATGATATATTAATACAATCTTGTAAGCGATGAAAATGAATGAACTACTACTACATCAATGACTCATATAAGCATAATATGGAGTGAAAGATGCCAAGCAAAAAGAATTGCATTATTGTATGTTTCCATTTATGTAAAATTTAAAAACATACAAAACCATGGTGTTAAAGGTCAGAATAGTAGTTATCTCTGAGAGAGGGGAGGAAGCAGCCTTTGGAGGTTACACAAAAACTGCTTCTAGAACACTGACCATGTTTCCTTTCTTGACCTGAGTGGTGTTTACATGAATCACTGTTTTCATCATGCTGTGTAATTATGACTTGTGATCTTTTCTGCATGTATATTATACTTAAGTCAAAGTTTATTTTTAGACACTTGATGACAAGAAAAGGAAAATTAGAAAGAGAAGGCAGCACAGTGATAGTAATGAGCACTGACAGCTTATACCCTGAAGAGAAAGGAGAAAGAAAATCTCAAAAATATAGGGTGTCCCCAGAAAAATGTATACACACTTGAATAGCTGGTCGTTCTAGATTCTATTTGATTTAGAAAATGAAATAGATTTAATCTACGGCCATACCACCCTGAACGCGCCCGATCTCGTCTGATCTCGGAAGCTAAGCAGGGTCGGGCCTGGTTAGTATTTGGATGGGAGAAAATGAAATAGATTTGAATAAACACTGCCTTTGTCATTACTCAAGGTGTGTGTATACATTTTTGGGACACCCTGTAGATTGATGAACTCAAAATAAATATTAATAATATGAGGCTTATTTAGCAGAGGAGAAAAATAGCCTTACCTAAAATAAGTCTGAGCCTATTGTTATTATTGCCATGTACTGGAAATTAATTTTAATAGAGTTCATCATAGCTCAGTCATTACCAGGGACATCTGTGGCAGAAGTGGCTAATTACTGCCCCCACGTCATTGTTCCTTTAGACACAAGGCCCACAGGCACAGGGACATCTAGACACATGACTGCCAAGAATGAGGCCTGTTGTCCTAACCAGTTTGGCTCAGTAGATAGAGCATTGACCTGTGGACTGAAGGGTCCCAGGTTAGATTCCGGTCAAGGGCATGTACCTTGATTGCAGGCACATCCTCAGTAGGGAGTATGCAGAAGGCAGCTGATTGATGTTTCTCTCTCATCAATGTTTCTAACTCTCTCTCCTTTCCTCTCTGTAAAAAATCAATAAAGTTTATTTTTTTAAAATAAACTTTTCCTCATTCTCCCCTGCAGTTAGGCAGGATTATGTCTACATTCTGTAGAATGTGAACAGAAATCTATTTGTTTATAGCATCTATCTGATCATCCCCCTGGGGTGCATGTACCCCTGTGTCTCCTCCATACCCCAATAATAGGAGCTGGAGTTGCCATCTTTCAACCCAGAGTTGAGGCCATGTGTTGAAGATGAAAAAGACATTCTGCATGGCCTGTGTTGGCACTTCTCCAGATTGCTAAGTGAGAGAGAAATACCCTTGTGTAAGCTGTCGTTAAGTTGTGTCTGAACCAGATGGCCCACACAGGATCACTACCGTTTAGTTTCACTTAATAGGCTACTGGTTAAAAGGAAAACAAAAATCTCAGCCAGGAAGGGCATTTTAAAGTCAGTTAGGTAAATTTAAATATATATTGAATATTGGAGATCAATGAGTCGTGTTCTTTTCTTAGGTGTGCTGATTATGTTGTAGTTATATTGGTGGTTCTTGGATTCATGCAGATATCTGTACTTAGTGTCTAGTGGTTTAGTGATATAAGCATAGGTAGATGATACAAATATGGCAAAATACTAATTCTTGAATCTGGATGATAGGTATACAGATTTGGTTGTATTATTCTTTCATATTTTGTGTATGTTTGGAACTTTTCACAAGAACTTGAAAAAATAAAGTTATTCATATATATTTTTTTGTTGTTCTTAATCCTCACCTGAGGATTTTTTCCCCATTGATTTTCAGAGAGAGTGGAAGGGAGTTGGAGATACAAAGAGAGAGAAACATCAATGTGTGGGAGAGGTACATCGATTAATTCCTCTCACACACTCTCTGACTAGGGTTAGGGATGGAGCCTGCATCTGAGGTACACGCCCTCAACGGGGAATTGAACCTGGGACCCTTCAGTCCACAGCTCAATGCTCACATGGGCTAGGGCAAGAAAGTTATTTCTGATGCAGTGTAATATGCACTTGGAGGTACTATGCACGGAGCCAAGGCACTGGCCACAGTAGGAAAGAGTGGCTCTTGGGAAGGGTGGAGACCTTTCACAAAGCAGAGGTGTTTGCATTGTGTTGCCATTATTGTTCCTAGACCTAGAGAGAATGCACTTCCCTCTCGCTGAGATTGGTCTTTTGATAACTTTGTCAGTCTTCTTCTGTAATTTAAGTTAAATGACAGAAACTAGACAGAAGGTAGTATTCCACAGACATCAATATAAGCTCTCTCTCCAGGTCATGATTATAGAATTTTACATTTGTGAGACTGTGGTCAGTTCCTCATCACACTTCAATAGAACTGGCTTACCTGCTCCCGAGATCAAAGTATTTTTTCCCATAAGAACATGCTCCCAACCCATACTGGAAATAAAGGAAAGAAATACAAGTTTGAAATCAAATTTTTATGTGTTCTCCATATCATAGTATCTGTTTTGTGTATTGATGGTTATACCCGTATTGCATTATTAAACTTATCAGGTTAAGTATTTGGAATATTGTATGTTACATTTTTTATGACTGGGTAGATTTTTAGTTAATGTTGTAACTAGAAATTGTATGAATTGATATATGGAAATTTTAAACCAAAAAAAATCTGTCTAACCTTAGAAAAGAAAATACCAATTACTTGGACCTCTTACAATCAGACAGAATAGAAAATAATGACTTGAAGAAGCACTGCAAACTGCCAGGGATTTCTACCCATTATTTTAATAATAGCATCCAAAAAATTAGGAAATTTTTTATAAAGGAAAATTATATTGCATCATGTATTTAAGGCTAGTGATTTTATTATTCTGTTGCTTGCTTTCAGAAATTTTAGATTATAATATCTTATATTTCTGAAGACATTTCTTTTGATAAAGAATAGACAAGTGAAAACCATTGATATGTCTTCTTGAAGCTGCAATACAGGTGTCTTTAATGTTCATACAAAGAATTCCAAGATATGAGTCCTTTATGATTGGATCTTTTATTTAAAAACATTTCAACATTATAAAACAAACATTTTAAATTAATTACCCTTTACTTATAAAATAATATAATATCATTTATAGAAATGTATATAATTAATGAGCCGTTTCATCACACAAGTAAGAAATATTGTTCAGGGAGTCAGAGTGCCCACATTAACATTACTAGGTTTGAATGTCTCTGGCTCAAATAAATCAAGAAATTGCCATCACCCACCCTCTGACATTGAAACAAACACTACCACTACTACGAGTCCTGTCGTCAAGTTTCAAGAAATTATAGATGGGAAATTTTATAAGTGTTAATAACTTTATACTACTTTGCTGTAGAACAAGTTTTCAGGGTGTAATTCAAAGCCTTCCTCCTCAGGCTAGTCAGTCTGAAAGGACAAACATAAAATATTTACAAGCTCTGTTTCATGCCAACAAATTGCTCTGGAAGATGGGAAGTGATGGGCTAGATTTTTCCTATATCTAAGCCACTGCCTGTGGTAAGGGAAATATCTTGGCAGCATACCTATATTCCAGATCCATAACTTAATTATTCAGAGAGTTTACACCGTAATGTGCCAAACAGCATCCTGACTCATTGGATTCAGAAACTGAGTAGTGGCTAAGGAGTAACAGTGCTAACCAGAAACACTTTGCAGTTTTTGTTCATCTTCCTTGCAGTTCACATTCTCACATCTAATAGCTTCTGGTTAATTGCTTCTTTGTAATCAAATGCTGACAGTTCACCTTGATCATTCTTCCTCTGAGTTGCAGAGACAAAGAAAGAATTAAGTATTATTGAGAAGCTTTTCCTGTAATTGTTCTTTGTTTTGTGTGTGTGTGTGTGTGTGTGTGTGTGTGTGTGTGTGTGTTTCCCAGAGAAGCCCATTGCTGTCTGTACTTAAGATATTATTTTGCTTTCTTTTTTTTATTATTTTTACAGGAATTAAAAAAAAAAAAAAGCATCTCATTTCTGGGGGAGAAGTAATTTGTACTTGGGAATATTTGATTGAGCATTATTCCTGTTTCTTACACTAGTCTTCTAGGTAGAAATTACATTTAAACGAAGTGACTTTCAATCCTTGCTTAAGTATAGAGAGGTGGTGAGGCCACCATCTCTGTCACCTCATTCATCACCAGGGTGGAGTGGTAAGGCGGCAAGCTCAGCAGCATCTGCTCCTGTCTACACACCATCTCATGCTGCCCTCCTGATGCAGCCCGATCCTCTACTTCCCTCCACTAGCTACTTCATCATTATGACAGCTGTGAGTGTAGAAAGTAGAAAGCATTAGAGAGATTTTGCTGGTAAAAATTATTCTGCAACCTCAGTTTTTAAAATATACTTTCCTGATGGATACTTATGTTTTGAAATATGTTTTTGTAATAGCTCATTGAAAACTTGGGAAGGTAGAGGGACAGAGAATTAGAAACATCGGTCAACTGCCTGCAACCAAGGTACATGACCTTGACCAGAATTGAACTTGGGACCCTTCAGTCCACAGGCCGACGCTCTATCCACTGAACCAAAGTGGTTTCAGCACCTTGCAAGGGGTTTTTAATCTACTTGGTTTAAGTTACCATTAAATAATGTTCTTTTTAAAAAAAAAATTGATTTCTGAGAGGAAGAGAGAACTAGAAACATCAATGATGAGAAAGAATTATGGATTGGCTGCCTCCTGCAACCCGGGTATGTGCCCTTGGTCTGAATAGAACCCAGGACCCTATCCACCACTTTACCACCACCACCCAGCCCCTGCTCCCCCTTCCTCTGGCCATCACCACATTGTTGTCTGTGTCCATTGCCTCTGAATGTTCTTTGGCCAAAACTGGTTTGGCTCAGTGGATAGAGCATCGGCCTGCAGACTGAAGGGTCCCGGGTTTGATTCTGGTCAAGGGCATGTACCTTGGTTGTGGGCACATCCCCAGTAGGGGATGTGCAAGAAGCAGCTGATCAATGACTCTCTCATCAATGTTTCTAACTATCTCTCTTTCTTTCTTTCTGTAAAAAATCAATAAAATATATTTTAAAAATAAAATAAATATATGTTCTTTGGCTAATCTCTTCATCTTTGTACATCCAGCCCCCTCTT
The DNA here is from genome assembly GCF_964339955.1 of Pipistrellus hanaki. Taxonomy (NCBI): domain Eukaryota; kingdom Metazoa; phylum Chordata; class Mammalia; order Chiroptera; family Vespertilionidae; genus Pipistrellus; species Pipistrellus hanaki. The sequence continues at coordinate 158,010,996 of NC_140505.1, forward strand.
CACCCCCTCCCACATGCTCCTCCCATCTGACCTTTGTCAGTCTGTTCCAAGTTTTCTTGCCTCTGGTTCTGTTTTGTTCACCAGTTTATGTTGCTTTTGGAACTGTTTTTTTTCTTTTTCTTCCCTGTTGTATGATAAACTTTCTAAGGCTGCAAAATGCCCAATAAGGAAATGTCATGTTTTTCCTTTTTGCCCTATATTCTCACACTGTCCTTGTTGATGGATAAGTAAGAGTGATTGAAATCCAGAGTCCCTTTAAATACTCAAAAACACAATTCTGCAACTATGCCAATACATTTTAATTCCCATGAGCAATAGATTACTTATAGCATAATAGAAATTATTCTGGTTAGAGAGACTGCAGATGCTCTGTAGGTATGTATCTTTTAAATGGCAATGAAAGGAAACATTAGGAACTTTGGCTTCTGCTATTTCGTTGATAAATGGTCTTCTAGCATTTAACTAGTCACTTCCAACATTGCCTCATCATTTTTATTATAATATCAACATCTAAGTAATTGAAGATCTCAAAGGCTTTCCATTTTACAAGGGGTGTGTTGAAACTCTTTTCCAAAGAGCTGATGACGAGGTGATATTTTGGTCAAAGATTCCTTTGGGAGAGTATCCTCCTCTAGTTGATATTTTTTGCTGCCCTAGTTCATGACTGTTATATTTTATGTTTTCTTGCTCCTTTTTCTGACTAGGCTTTAGTTCATTCCTTGGTTTAAGAATAAAGCTACAGCCACCGAATCTCTAACTTGTTAGTATCCTAGACTCTGCTGGAACAAATGATTTTAATGCTCCACATAGCCTACTGATCTTTTTTTTTTTTTAATATATTTTATTGATTTTTTACAGAGAGGAAGAGAGAGGGATAGAGCGTTAGAAACATCAATGAGAAAGAAACATCGATCGGCTACCTCCTGCACATCCACTACTGGGGAGGTGCCCGCACCGGTACATGCCCTTGACCAGAATCGAACTCCGGACCTTTCAATCCACAGGCCGATGCTCTATCCACTGAACCAAACCAGTTTCGGCAGCCTACTGGTCTTTTAATGGTCCCTACCACCTACGTCTGTGTACCAACCTTTCAGTTTTTCTCAGATTGCTCAGATGTCTGATTTCTTTTGGCTCATCTCTTTCTAGAGTTTTCTCTAATCATCATCTTATATTTTCCAAAGGTCACCTACTTTTTTACAAGTTCACTCTCTCCATTTCTATAGCATCGTTATTCATTAACTTCCAACTTCCTAAAAATGGTTACAAACTCTCCATTCTTCTGAGAAGCTTTTTTCTCAGGCACTTCTTTTTGTTTATTATGATTTTATTTCCTGCACACCCCTACTGGGGATCGAGCCTGCAAGTCAGGTATGTGCCCTGATCAGGTATCAAACCCACAATCTCTTGGTGCATGGGACAACATTCAACCAACTGAGCAACACCAGCCAGGGCATCTCAGACACTTCTTAATAGGATATTAGGACTATAAAGGGATTTATTCCAACCACCTGTTTTTAGAGCAAAAGAAACTGAAGTCTGTAGAGACAAATTACTAAAATTCACCTGCTAATCAACCACAGGGTCAAAGCAAACCCCCAACATCTTTTAACTACCAAGAGTTAGAAAATCCAGCCTTGGCCCTACTGATATAATCTCCCAGAGGTTAAAGTTGTATCTGCACTGGTACCCATTTCCTCCAGTATAGCCCTAAACAGGGTGTAATTGAAATGTAAAGTATGGTATGTGAAATCTGTCACAGACATTAGCAATCAGCACTTCTGCAATTCAATTACCCTTCACTTTCTGTAATCAGAAGGGAATGTACCAAATACTGAACCTAGACATGAGTTGGGAAGGAGTCATTTTATTATATACAAAACAAGGACTTTTGTTATTGTTCGTTTAGGTTGGAAAGATATTTTTAATCCTCTTATTAAGTATTGAATAACAATTTGGCAAAAATTTTTAGCTTTTGTTGTTATCTTCCATTATTACTTTGCTTAACTACTGTGGTCACAAATTTGTTCATTGATTCCCTGTGTGGGAGATTTGTTGGTAGGTTTGATTTTTTTTTTAACCCACCCTGTTTTGAAAAGTTTCAGGCCTCTTGAAATGACTGTCTTCTGAGAGCTTCCATCCCCATCTGGTGGTATCTTTAGGATTGACCATCAATGTGACATCAATATTTCCTCAGGCTTTTCTAAGAACAAAATTTTACTTCATCTGTCAGTGAACAACTTCTGTATTGCAGTCAGCTCCTAAGTCTGGTGTGTCTGTTCATGGAAAATTGTTCAGAGATTAAGTCATCATTTGGTTCTCATTGGAATTCATGACCATTTGTTGATGGTAACTGGTAATGCTATGCTCTTGTTTAGCATTTCACGGTTTTCACATGATCTTATTTGAGCCTATGAGATAGATAAGGCTGACATTATCTCCATTTTATGCTTAAAGATGCTAGCTCAAGATACTCAGTGACTAAACTAAAGTCACTTAGATAGTAAATAGCAGCATTAAGACTAGAATTCTAGGTTAAAATCAATGCTCTTCCATTCCACTCTGTCCATCAAGCATGGCAACCAAATTAAAAAGGAAGAAGTAAAGCTCTCATTATTTGCAGATGGCCTAATACTATATATATAAAACCCTAAAGTTTTCACCAAAAAAAACAAAAACCTATTTAATAATGTTGCAGAATACAGAATCAATATGCAGAAATCTGGTGTGTTTCTATAAACCAATTAAGTATGATCAGAAGGAGAAATTAAGAAAATAATCCCATTTATAATTGTATCAAAAAGAATATATGGGAATCAATTTAACCAAAGAAGTGAAAGGATATTGAAGAAAAAAATTGAAGATACAAATAAAAAAAATAAAAAAGGAAAGATAAACCTTGCTCATGGATTGAAAGAATTAATATTGTTAAAATGACCTCACTACCTAAAGCAATAAACAAATTCACTTCAACCCCTAGTAAAATACCAATGGCATTCTTCTAAAAATTAAAATACCAAATCCTACAATTTATATGGAACTGCAAAAGACTCTGAATGGCCAAATAAATCAAGAAAAAACAAACTAAGTATCACACACCTTGATATAAAATTATACTGCAAAGCTACAATATGCAGTATGTCAAAAAAACTGCATACACACTTTAACAGCTGATGGCTCAATTTTGAAAATAAAATGTATTTTAATAAACATTGCCGTTATAATTATTCAAAGCATGTATACATTTTGGGGGAATACCCTGTTTATACATATATGATGGAATATTATTCAGCAATAATAAAGAATGAAATCTTGTCATTTGTGACAATATGGGTGGACCTAGATGGTATTATGCTAAGTGAAATATGACAGACATAAAAAGACACATACTGTATAATTTTAGTTATATGTGGAATCTAAAAACGAACAAACAAAATCATAAACAAAATAAAAATAGAGCCCTGGCCAATGTGGTTCAGTTGGTTGTAGTGTTGTCTTGTACACCAGAAAATGGCAGGTTCGATTCCTGCTCATAGCACATGCATAAGCAAGAGGCAACCAATTGATATTTCTCTCTCACCTCTTTGTCTCTCTCTCTCTCTCTTTCTCTCTCATCAATTTTAGAAGACCCATAGATATAGAGAACAAGATAATGTTTGCCATGGGGAGACTGGTATGGAGATGGAAATGAGTTTTAAAAAGATAGAAATGAAGGGTGTGAACATTTAGAAATTGGTCATTGAACTTGTTGCCTCAGAACCATATTGATCTTCATATTTAAGATCAGAAATATACATTATGCACAGGAGTCAAAGAGCTCTGCACATCATAAATCACCATTAAAACTATAATCTAAACAGGTGCACATCTTTCAGAGTTGAGTGAGAAGGATTTTAAAAAATTAATAATTCTTTCATCTTGGCAAAAGTTGAGATATCACAGAAATAATTTTCTCCCTCCTGTTATTGTTCTGCATCTATGAGTATGTTCCAGATTTGCTATTTCCAAGTCTTAGTTTAAGATAAGTGTGATGGAAAGACTCTGAACATCTTTACTTTATACTGCTAAAATAATACAATTTCACCATATTAACAGTGTGCATTATTGCATTGCCATATTATTTATTTATTTTTTTGTTCAGGACAACGATGCCAACTATAGAGAACATAAGGATGCCTGACATATCATAGCCAGCCTTCATCACACAGGACAGGAAGCCAGTAACAAGCAAAAAAGTGGTTTCTTTTAGAAAAAAATAATCCCTCAGGACTTTACTATAGCAATTTCTTAGAGAAGATAATAGAGTTTGTGGACAAGGTAAAACATTTTTTTTGTTGTTGTTTTTTCTTTTTGTTGTTGTTATTTGTGTGTGTGTGTGTGTGTGTGTGTGTGTATTTTCAGCTGTTAAAAAGAAAAACATTGGTCAAAAGCAAAACCAACAGTCTTCATTTTATGCACATGAAGTTCCCCAATCAATAATTTCAGTCTTTTATACCCTGCCCAACTGTTGGTCTACAATTTCTGTCATTTCTGCAGATGAACTTTCCAAAAGCACCTGTTTCAGGAATTTTATGTTTTGTTTTGTTTTTTATTGATTTTGTACAGAGAGGAAGGGAGAGAGATAGAGAGCTAGAAACATCGATGAGAGAGAGTCATCGATCAGCTGCCTCTTGCACACACCCCCACTGGGGATATGCCCGCAACCAAGGTACATGCCCTTGACCGGAATCGAACCCGGGACCCTTCAGTCCGCAGGCCGACGCTCTATCCACTGAGCCAAACCAGTTTTGGCTGTTTCGGGAATTTTAAATCATATGGTCTGTTGATTCACTACACTTGGAGTCTGTCTCCTTAACACATGGATTAATTTAGCTTCCTGATGACTGGCAATAAGTGAAGTTTCTATGGAGTAACTAGTTGGGAGTTTTTAAACCTCAAATCCAACCGAGATAATCTCATCTTCCAGTTTGTGATAGTAGGTACATGGGATTTTCCCCATAGATAGGAAATAAACACCAAAAGGCCAAGAATGTTTTAATTAATAATCTGATAGAGTTCCTTTAAAAAAAACAAAAAACAAAAACAAAGCATTCTCATTTTTAGCTTACTCTATATCTATAAAGAGTATAAAATTTGAGAAAATAACAAAATATGCTCATTTTCAATGTTGACCCTTACTGAAGACAGAAGGTATGATTGTTTCAGTTTCTGAGAACAAATGCTTTGTATGCCTTGCAACCCTGCATAATTTAATTTATTCTGAGTTGATATATTTGTATTATATAGCATATGCAAGAAGATGCACAGAACATATAGTCTTGAAATGTGAGGAGTGAGGAAAGTGAGGGTTTCCCCCCAATAACTGGTTTTAAAAATAAAGAAAATCAAATTAACCCCCAAATCAAGTGACCACTGAGTTTTATTTTAATACAAAGAAACACCAAGAGTTAAAGATACTTCCTTTTTTTAAAATATCATGTGTCAAGGGACTCAAACATATACTTCTATATCAATGTTCATATCAACATTATTCAGAGCAGCCAAATTGTGGTAACAACACGAGTGTTTGACAATGGATGAATGGATTTTTTAAATCTGGTGTATACATATAACATATTATTCACCCAATAAAAAGTAAAATTCTAATATATGCTGCAATATGGATTATGCTTGAAAACATTATACTAAGAGAAATAAGCCAGAGACAAAAAGAAGAAATATTCTATTATTCCATTTCTCTGAGGTACCCAGAATAGGCAAATTTATAGATATTGCAAGTATAATAGAATTTACTATGAACTAGGACCGAGGTCGGCAAACTGTGGCTCGCGAGCCACATGCGGCTCTTTGGCCTCTTGAGTGTGGCTCTTCCACAAAATACCATGGCCTGGGTGAGTATTTTGAAGAAGTGGTGTTAGAAGAAGCTTAAGTTTAAAAAATTTGGCTCTCAAAGAAATTTCAATCGTTGTACTGTTGATATTTGATTCTATTGATTAATGAGTTTGCCGACTACTGAAGGGGAAGGTACAATAGGGAGTCATTGTTTAATCTCTTTTCAGGATGATGAAAAAGTACTGGTTATAGCAAGTGATGATGGTTACACAATATTGTGAATGTACTTAATGCTCCTTAATTGCATACTTTAAAAAAATAGTTAAAAAAGTAGAAAGAATCTCAGTAACATCTAATTATTATTTTTGAAATAATAAAAAGTCATATGCCAATCCAAAGCACCTGAGAATACATGTGTTGCTTGACAAAATAATTTGTCATATACATTCTGTTTTTAAATAAAAGGGATTCACATTAATCCCTGCATAATGATGTAGCTTAAATATTTTCTAGTCACCGGGTCACACTGATCACAGTATTTCTCTTCTTTGGACACATCAGAGTAGACTTGCACATTTTTAAAAAAAAAAAAAAACTGTCAATAACACCTTATGCCACTTTAAACCATTAAGTATGTTCTTTGAATCACATGTTGGCTAAATTGTGTAGGCTGTTCTGGCTTTTTCATGGTTACTATAGAAACTGTGTAGTCATGGTGGTGTGAGAAGACTCCAAGGGCATCTGAGAGTGTATAATAAAAGCTAACTTATTCAACGGTTTATAATTTCTTCCAGCTGTCTCCATTTGTGATGATCGTGTTCACATTGGGAATATAAACATACAACTGAAAGGGCTCTGTTAACCATAGCCAATAAACAATCTCACCCGTGACAGACTTCCCTCCCAACCGCCTTCCCGCAAAGATCTGTAATAGAAACACATAAAGAAGTGGCATGTATGGTTCAGGTGTTTCCAATTAGTTCCCTCATAAGCAGAGGTTTCCTAAATCCAAAACATATTTCAGCTCAAGTCGTGTTCCTTATATCTGAAGATCGGGTAGTTTCAGGAGAATTTCATCTACATATCTATGACTCATTGACACTTCATCAATAACGCATTTCCTCCGAGCTCTTCTCCGCGATCATTTCCTCTCTGGGTGGTCAAAAGTATGGTCCATTTCAGCCTTGCTTTGCTTTTGTGAAGCTCACTCTTGGGAAGTGTGCAACCTTTTGCCTTTGCAAGAAAGAGAGAAATAAACGCTCACTGCTGGGACTTGTGATAGATTCCTTGTTAGTTAGGTCACCTCAGAGTGTTCTAGCACAATGCTGCCTCTATCTTCCTCCTCAAGGACTGTCTGTCTTTCTGGAAGGGGATAGCCGGGGAAAGATAGACCCATCTCTGATGGTATAAATCATTACTTGTGTAAATGGTAATACTCAAGCAAGACTACTGAGGGAATCACAAAAAGAGAAAGTGGGTTTGGAACATGTTGTTTTCTTCCCTAAGGTTCTATGAATGAAAGTTCTAAGATGGATCCCTTGTGCCTCAGCAGTCTTAGAGAGCGCTGAGTTTTAGTTTATGGTCCCAGAAATATGACACTTCATTAAAGCCCTCTGCAAATTAGCATCAACATTCTTTATAATTACTGTACATGTATTGTGAGGATTGTTTCGCAGAGCATTTGAAAAATGAGCATTGTTGAATAATATTCACTGTTAGGGAAACAAATTCATCTACAGATCCATGAAGGATATGAATTACAATGCAAAAGGAATCCAAAACTTACCTATTGCTGAATACCCCTCAAAAGTGGTAAACATTCAAGCAGATTCATATTCTCTTTCTCTCTCCAACTCTCTCTCTCTTACACCCACACACACACACACACACTTCATGGTTTTGGCAGGAAATAGTAAATAGATACGTGAAAGGATAAACATTGTTTTTATGATGTAGTGTTTTTGGTTAATTGTCAATGAGCTTTGCAGAGAAATCCAAGTTTTCAGATCAGCATCAGGGCAAGAGTTCTTTTATGGAGTAAACGCCTACCACTATTGGCACTTTACCTCAAGTTCAAATCTAACCATCTGAATAAGTTTAAAATGTGTAATAATTATATGAATTTATACATAATAATCATATAAATTGTTACTACTAAATTATCTTTGCTTATGAAACTACTGACTTGAAATATATCTATGTAGATAAATTCATAATACATTTGTAATTTTTAGAATATATGAGAAAGCAGATACAAGTAGAAATGTTTTATTTTTAGAGGAGTTTTACTTACTATTTTAGTTTTCTTAGGCTAAAGACAGTATCAGTATGTTGAATGCCATGAAATTCCAGCTTGTTGTTTAGATTTTACTGCAGTATGAGAAAATATAAAGTCTTTGGAATTGCTTGAAGCAATAGTGTCTGTTCTAAATAGGTTGTGTTTGCATCTGTATTGTGGTCCTGAGAAAAAGGGTAAAAGTTTTCTTGTGAGAGGTCAATATGACTGCCAGGTAACCAAATTTTGCCTGAATATCTATAGATTGCAAAGGTAGTAATAATAATCTCTGTCTTCTACCTGCATCACACATCATATTTAATATTAGTCAACTAATTATTAACCTGAGTTCAGTTCTAGGAGAAACATAGAAACCATGAGCAGAAATATCATGGGAACTGTTTTGTTTTGTTTTTTCAAGTCCTGGAACTACAAGGGGTTTGGGGATGATTGAGGGGGAGAGAAGGTATCCACTCTCCACATGGCTCATTCATAGGGCAAGAAAATTGGTGCTGGCTACATGTTTATGTTCTCACGAACCTCTCGTAAGGCAGCTGGGGCTCTCTCATGTAAGGTGTCTGGGTTCCTGCAGCAAGTGGCCTAAGAAACAGGAAACGGAAGCTTCTCGTTTTTAAGATCTGGACACAGAACTGGCATAGCATCATCTGCCCTGTTCTATTTAGTCAGGCAGTTACAGAGCCTGGTAGGTTCCCTACCCCCTGTTTGAAATTCAATGTTAAGTCAATATCAATCTGGACATTGTAATTCATGTCCCCTAATTAATAAATGACATATTCTCCAATCTCCATTATGAAAATATGCTATTGGGAAATTGCCATGTTCAAGGAGCTTTCTCGGGAAGTGAGGAAGGTATCCTATGAAGGGGAAAGATGAATTGAGAAGTTGAATTATTCTAAACACATGTTATAAAACTTCAGGCAAAAACTTTCTTGGGGGCTAGAAAGATATTTTTTTTTAAATGTGCAATAAGATTGATCACTATGCTTTTTGAAGGCTGTCCCATTAGTTTTTCCAAAGTGACTATCTGCACCCAAGAGCTCACGTTACTTATTGCTCAAGATCCCACAATGACTCTTACTTCCCATAGTTTGAAATCTAAACTGAATTCTAAGGAGTGAGTCTTCTGGTTGATCTCTGATCACAGTATGTCTCCCATGTCTCCACAACTCCTGCCTCAATCAGTACCTTCTTTTTATGTAAATTGTCAATTTCCTAAGTGTTCCTAAGGACTTCTACCCCCATCATGGAAAAGACCTCATCTCTCCCAATATCTCTGTGGATTGTGGGACCTGCTGAATTCTCCAGGGGCCATTCTTGTCTGGCCTCCTTCATGTACTGTCCTTTCTCCATAGTACAATACCACCAAGAATCCTCCACAACCTGGAGCACTTCCTACGCGAGGCTGTAAGTGTCCAGCGCACATTGCCTTGAAGCAATAGAGAGGACTTACGTCCTTTCGTCTACAGCATAGCAAGGAACTTAGAATTGAACGTCTAATACCTCTGTTTTGAAGGAATTCTCATTCTGGGAATTTCTCAAGGACTTTTCCCTCACAAAAGGCATGTGGCCCCATCCATCTTCCTTCTCAGCCCTATTTCTTTTGCTTCATAGTCCATTTCTGACTCTCCACTCAACCCACCACCCCTGCATTTGATCTCCTGGTTACTTCTTTTATGCAAAGTTCATCTTCCTAGATTTTTTTGTTTTGTTAGAGTGAATCTTCCAAAGGAACACCGATTTTAGATTTATTAAGTAACATCTTCTGCACAATGCATTGTATCCATTGGCTTCTTCTCTAATCAGCATTTGACTTTATCGGTATAAAATGCTGAAATGTTATTTGGTCATGTTTCCTAATAGCCTCATATAGAAATTATTTTGATAGAAGAGGAAGAAAGTTATTGAGCACCTACTTTGTACCAACCACTGAACTGAATACTTTAAATTTTCTTTTCTTTTTTCTTTTTTATATATATTTTATTGATTTTTCACTGAGAGGAAGAGAGAGGGATAGAGAGCCAGAAACATCATTGAGAGAGAATCATCAATCAGTTGCCTCCTACACATCCCCCACTAGGGATGTGCCTGCAACCAAGGTACATGCCCTTGACCAGAATCGAACCTGGGACCCTTCAGTCCGCAGGCCAACGCTCTAATCATTGAGCCAAACCGGTTTCGGCAAATGTTTAAAATGTTATTGACTATATTTATAATAATAATAATAATAATAATAATGAATAATTTAGAGAGAAGAATTTAATTGAAAATGCTAATTTACAAAATATTAATATTTTCTAAATCTGATTTCCCCATTCTCAACTTCAAATCATTTATTTATTTATTTATTTATTTAATCCTCACTCGCAGATATTTTTCTATTAATTTTTATAGAGATTGGAAGGAAAGGGGAAAGACAGATCAATTGGTTGTCTCCCACATTCGCCCCAACCAGGGCAGAGGGGAGGGGAGAGCTGGCAACCAAGGTACATGTCCTTGACCAGAATGGAACCCAGGACCATTTAGTCCACAGACCAATGCTCTATGCACGGAGAAAACTGGCTAGGGCCAAATAATTTTTTTTTTTTAATTTCCATGAGAAAGAAAAAAAAAACTATCTCAGTAACTTAAACACTTTTACTTTTTTCTGTTACCGAGCAAGTTTCAGGTTAATCCCCTTCCTGGCTGAACTTGGCTCATTGTGAGAACATACAACCTTCAGAGTTAGTCAGTCCAGACTATATACATCAGCAAAGAAATGTTTTGACCATGAGGTTAAATGGATAAAATTCTAATTCATAAATTTGGAAGGGTTACTACCAAGGAACTTCAGTTGCACCCATTAACTATTCATTCTTGGAGGACCACACGGATCTTTCTTTCTTTCTTTCTTTTTTTAATATATTTTATTGATTTTTTTACAGAGAGGAAGAGAGAGGGACAGAGAGTTAGAAACATCGATGAGAGAGAAACATTGATCAGCTGCCTCCTGCACACCCCCTACTGGGGATGTGCCCTCAACCAATGTACATGCCCTTAACCGGAATCGAACCCGGGACCCTTCAGTCCACAGGCCGACACTCTATCCACTGAGCCAAACCGGTTTCGGCGGATCTTTCTTATATCCACTTTATACTCTGCTGTTTGTCTTTTCTCTTTAAGTATTGTGTCAAAATATAAGGAGGAAACTTTCTCAAACAAATGATGAACAAACAATCTGAAGTTAAGAAACGACTGGTGAATTGTGTGCCAGTAGTTTTGCAAAGATATTTCCCTGCTTTGAAAACCTTAAAAGGCACTTTACCAAATTAGTTGGGTAGTGTAAGTGAACACACATCCTAAAGTGCAGTGTGGTCTGGCAGCCTTCGCTCCCATGAACACAGAACTTCTAGGCCTCAGAGCGCTGCTGACAAATGGTAATTAATTTAATTGTGAACAGCTGTTTCCTAAGCCAGAGCTTCTCCGAGAGAAGGCATGGGAGTTCAGCGAACATGCCATGCTTCCTCTGGAGACATGAGAGGGTGTCTTCTGAAAAATTGAAATTGTGATGGAGACCACTTTCTGGTGTATGTGTGTGGGGCGGGGGGGGGGGGGGGGGGAGTGAGTGTTTAGGAAGAGACACTCGTCTCTACCTCTTGAATTGTATTGCTAATTCTCACTTGGGAACGTTAGCAGATCTAAAATTTTACTGATTTCATCTGTAAGAAAAAGGGATACCCCCAACTCATTGGTAAAAAGTACCATGAGTCAAGAGCTACATAAATATTAATAGCTCCTTATTGGGGCAGTTACATTCTGTTATGTCCTAGGTTTTAATTTTTTATTCTTTGAAAGTAGGTTGCTTTACAACTTCAAGATGAATGATCTCTGACAACTGTAAAATAACTACTAGGAAATGTCAAATTAAAGATAGTGGAGACTGTTGAGGCTAATGTGGTTTTGGGATCAATATGCAGTGTTATTTAGTCTGAAAATGTTACCTTCTTTGATTCTTATCAAATTGATCAATTTATCACGTAACTCATAACCTTCACATTTACTACTGACAATACATTTTATAGCTTAAAATTTAGAATATGAGGAATTCTTTTTTGTTATTTGGTTTCACCTCCATTTTATTCTCATACTTATCCTGAGCTGTTTTCCAAATTATTTCACTTCTATCTAATCATCTAAAAGCAGCTATCTTTCATTACCACAAGAGAAAATACTAATGAGAGATCTAGGTTTAAAAAAAAAAAAGTTTTTGCTTGACTTAGGGCCTTTAAATAGAAAACCAGAGTAATTGACTATCAATCTTCTTTAGATAGATAGATGATTGATAGATAGATGATAGATAGATAGATAGATAGATAGATAGATAGATAGATGATAGATAGATAGATAGATAGATAGGTGATAGATAGATAGGAAACAATGTATTGATATATGTTGGTCACTTAAGTATGTATCCACTGATCTATTAAATGAAGTAGGTGGTTACTTAAGTTCTGACTTGAAGAAGCTTTGAAAAATCTGACTGCTGAGAATTTCTTTATTGTCACACCAGATATCCTTTTAAGGTTAAAAGGATTTCTGTTGGGATTTTAGCTATTGTGTCCCTAGGCACAGGTTGGCCATAATGAGTTCTTGATTTTACATGACCATCCTGATTTTAAATCACTGTTCTGTTGTCAAATCATCAAAATGTCTCTCCCCAAAAATGAAGCATTGGGACTCAAACCCCATGTCCCAGGTTGCACAGAAATCTGGAGGTGACTTACAAATGTCAGCTCAACTTCTGGTTTAGAATGTACTTTGGTCATTGTACTCATGCTCTGAGAAAGTAATATGTGAAGCTATTTGCAGGTATTATATTCACCATAAAATGACAGAGTGCCTGCTCTGTCACTGGAGTTGTGGGGGTAGCCTGAACCAAAGCTGGGAGCAGGGAACTGACAAAAAATCTCTACCTTCATGCAGCTTGTATTTTAGTGGCAGGAAACTAACACTGAACAATAAGTGCAGTAATATAGTGTGTTAGAAAGCGGTGTTTGTGATGGAAAACAAAACAGGCTGGGTGCCACGGGAATGCTGAATGGGTTAGTGTCACTGAGAAGGTGACATGCCAGCCCATGCTGAGCAAGATGGGGGAATAGCCACACAGATGCATGCAGGACAGAGAGTTTCAGCAGTAGGGATGACAAGCACAGACGCTGGGGTAGGAGTGTGCCTGATGTGTGTAGGGAGCAGGAAGGAGGCATGACTGAAACGTGTGCATAGGAGGAGAGCGGAACATCATATCACAGAGACAAGGAGTTGAGCAAGTCTAGTAGAGCCCTGTGGAATACATGAATTCGATGCCTAAGGATTCTTTAAAGAATGTCACAAGTCTCAGATCTTTGGGCAACAAGGTAGGTGGGGTTCTCTAGTCCACGGTTGACCAACATAGACCAATGGCACCACAGTGGCTCAACTACAACTTAGCTCCTATTTGTGGATTTCAAATCACTTAGGGCCTATAGGGACACATGCATCTAAAATTATTGTAATTCAGCCAAAACCAGTTTGGCTCAGTGGATAGAGCGTCGGCCTGTGGACTGAAAGGTTCCATGTTTGATTCCGGTCAAGGGCATGTACCTTGGTTGTGGGCACATCCCCAGTAGGGGGTGTGCAGGAAGCAGCTGATCGATGTTTCTCTCATTTATGTTTCTAGCTCTCTATCCCTCTCCCTTCCTCTTTGTAAAAAAAAAAATCAATGGAATATATTTTAAAAAATAAAAATAAATAAAAATAAAAATATTGTAATACAGGGTAATGTCTTATGAGTAGTGGGCAAGGGGCTGGCAAGGGGCAGCAAAGAAAAAAAAGTCATTGAGGTCAAAAAGGGATTTGAAGAGGATGGGAAAGGGGGTTAGGGGGTTGAAAAACAATCCTTGGGATTTGGAAAAGGGCAGCACAAAGTAGGATGTTTCTGCACTAACTAAAGCGGAAAAGTAGATGTTTACTCCGCAGAGGCCCGATCTTTTGGATGCAACATAGGGTTTGAGAGCCTCCCTGCATCCTTCAGGGGTCCTCAAACTTTTTCAAGTGGGGGCCAGATCACGGTCCCTCAGAGAGCTGAGGGCCGGACTATATGAACTACTAATTCCTACTGTAACACCTCGGCTGCGCTCACTGCCCAAAAAACCTGGCGGGCCGGATCAGACTCCTCTGCGGACCGCATGTGGCCCGCGGGCTGTAGTTTGAAGACCCCTGCTAGCCCCTCCCCTCACAGAGCTGTGCGAGGCCCTGCAGCTCCTCTCTGCCAACTGGAGGAAGGCGCTCCCTCTTCAAGACACTGTCCTTCCGTCTGTTAGAAAGTAGTAGCATGCTGACTTTGTGAAAATGAGATGCTTTACTGCCACCTGCCAGGAAGTCATGATAAAATACATGCAGTACATCTACGATGGCAGTACATGCTCTCAGGGTGAACACTGCACAGACCACACAACCCCGGGGAGGCAGCAAGGTATTTGCATGTAGGAGGAGTTATGAATGAGGCAAGGCAGGAACTCCCTGTGTAATCTAAGGCTGATCAAAATCACCAGGGGAAATCTCATGACTATATTCATTGGTTCCACAATTCTTTCATCCTACCTGGTCCTTTGTGCTGCTTACATATCCCCGAGACAGCTTTCCCAAACCTCATCTACTTTCATCTTATTGCAAATCTCATCCCTGACCTCTTACTTTTAACCAGTGACTTACCTTTCAACTTTTCTTCCTCCCAACTCATTTTTCTCTGTCTTTTCCATTGCTCCTCTCCTCTTGGGGGGAAAAAAAAGTTGCCCTGCCTACTTTCTACCACAATCTGTCATCTTATTTTTTCCTTGCCCATATCCACTGGAACAAAGCTCTATGGACCACTTTCTTCCCTAGTCTTTAGTCTTCCCCTCTATCGCCTTCTTCCCCTGAGATCAAAGATGCCCCCAGGCTCCTTCGTGTGTTAATATAACTTTTTGTTAACACCATTGTAGTGCTGAAGCATAACTTTTAACTCCAAAGACATATTTTGCCATCTATTCAAAATGTTATTATTAAATAAAAATCATTAAATTCTTTTTATAATAATACTAGAGGCCCAGTGCACGAAATTTATGCATGGCGGGGGGGAGGAGGGGGGACGCGTGGGAAGGGGGGCGGGGTGTCCCTCAGTCCAGCCTTCACCCTCTACAATCTGGGACTCCTCGAAAGATGTCTGACTGCCTGTTTAGGCCCAATCCCAGTGGGACATCCCTCTCACAATCCAGGACTGCTGGCTCCCAACTGCTCACCTGCCTACCTTCCTGATTGCCCCTAACCGCTTCTGCCTGCCATCCTGACCACCTCCTAACCATTCCCCTGCCAGCCTGATTGCCCCTAGCTGTCATCCCCTGCAGGCCTGGGTTCCCCCCAACTGCCCTTCCCTGCGTGTCTGGTCACTCCCAACTTCTCTCCTCTGCCGGCCTAGTCCCTCCCAACTGCTCTCCCCTGCTAGCCATCTTGTGGTGGCCATCTTGTGTCCACATGGGGGTAGGATCTTTGACCACATGGGGGCAGAAATCTTGTATGTTAGAATGATGGTCCATCTGCATATTACTCTTTCATTAGATAGGATAAAAAATGTTTCAAAACCACATAAACAAGTTCATAGTGTTATTTGTAACAGCAAATAATTAAAAATTACCTGAATCATATGGCAACAGAAGAGAGAATCTGTGGTACTCCCATAGGATGGAGCATTATTAATAGTAATAAACATGAACAGCCACACACAAATATGGTGGTGAACTCACAAACACAAAAGAAGCCGGATACAGAAGAGCACATGCCATGTGAGTCCATTTGTGTCAAGTTCAAAACTAGACTAAACGAATCCTCATGTTAGTTAGTAGTTAGAGAAGTGATTTCCTTCGTGGGAACCGGTGATTAGGAGGCAAGATGGGACCTCCAGGGAATGGCTTGGGCTCTAGTTCTCCATCCTGTGCTCACTGCATACAAGTGCTAAGTTCATTTTATAGAATGTCAGCTCCCTGTTTGTTTATGCCTTTGTGCTTTTATGGATGTAAGTTACACTTCAAAGCTACTTTTTTAAAAACTCTGACTTTCCCATCCTTGCTTCCTGAATGTATTGTAGTTGAGCAGTTGGGACACTCACCATATCGCCTTGTGGCCAGCACTAGGATTTTGAGTGACATGATGATCACCTCTTCTCCATCCTTTGTTTTTCCTGGCTGGCCCCATAGTTTGACTAGAAAACACCTGGACCCTACAAGTTTTTTTGTATCACCTCTAAATTCTCCCCCAGGGCCATGCCTGGAGAGTTATTTGAGGGATCTCAAATTCTAGGTTTCCTCCCATCTGTTTCTTCTTTTCCCATTTTTTCCATTTGCTCCCATGGACTGGCAGAGAGCCTCAACTATAGCTCCATCCCAATCACTGGCAACCCTAAGCAATATCTGTGCGGCCACTGGTGGTGACAGGTGCTGGCTTTAGCACAACATATTCTACAGGTGACAGGTCAATAGTGCCTACATTAGCCTAGGGGTTTATTACACTGTCACTTTAGCTCATCTAAAGAAGTTAAGGGATCAGCCAAAGGACTTGTATGCATGCATATAAGCAAAACCCATGGACACAGTCAGTAGTGGGGGAGAATGCAGGGGGCGAGGAGGAGTGGGGAGAGGTCAATGGGAGAAAAAGGAATTATACGTAATGCTTTAAACAAGAAAGAATTTAAAAAGAAAGAGATTTTTAAAATGAGTGTATTAAAGCCTTGGCTTTTAAAGGCCATTATTATTATTATTATCATCATCATCATCATCATCATTATTATTGTTAATGTTTCCTGCCCCCTTGCTTTTAATAATTGAGAACAGGCACTAAGAGCCTCCATAGCCAAAGGTAGAAGACTCAGAGGGGCATACTCTCATCCATAGCAACATCTCTCAAAAGCCTCAGGACACTGGCATGAGTTAGGAAGGACAGACCAACAGTGTCTTGGCTGCACTGTTCTTTTTTCAAGGAATGAGGAGAGGACTTTGGCCTGCAAAGCTCTTCCCAGGGGTGCCCTTATTCTAGCATAAATTCCTCTGCTGACAAAATGATGTGGTTGATACTGGTTGATATTGTGGCACAGAGACTGGATTGCAAACTTGTCTTGACTTTGGAATCATTGACACAAGTACATTTAGGTAGAAGGGACTGGTCTGGTTGAAGAGGAGCCTTACCACTCAAGCTGCTCCCCTCCCAGCTTATCACTGGACTCTGCTGGGTCACTTGGACCCACTGCACTGAATCTTTGTCCGTAAAATGGTATAGTTCACAGACCACTGGAAGAACACTTCCCAAATTGAATTCTCCAACGAATGCCAGACTGGTTGCACAATAACCAATTGAGCAGTTGGTCAGATTTCAGATTTCCAGGCCTGATTAAACTCAGTTGTGGAGTTTGTGTATTTACCAAGGACCCCAGATAATTCTAATGCACAGACAAGTTTGGGAACCATGTTCATGGCCTGAACAAAAACCTGCACATGTGTACCTGAAGGTGAGGGATAAGGACCACCTGCAGCAGATGAGACATGCACATCGGCATGGAAAGCTGCCATGAGAAATGGGGAGGGGGAGCTACTTCCGTTGAGGCAAACCAGAGTCAGGCCTTCACAGTATTGAAAGCAGGATGCTATTGGATCTGAAAACATTTCTATGTGAGTCAAAATTCCTATCCACAGTTTCTCTGATAGTTTCTGAACTTAGAGTAGGGCCAGTGCCCTCCCTTGTAGGAGGCCCACCAGTATTTATGCTCCATTTGGTTACTTTCTTCTCTTCCCTCATCCAAGAATCCTTTATCTAGATTTAGGGTTAGAAACTTTGGCTCAAACTGACTCATGTTCTTAGAAATCTCTCATTGTATTTTTGGATCTCTGTCAAAAAGTAATTTTCCTCTATGGCCTGCTGACACCTTTTCCCCAGGATATGAAGATGGAAAACTCCAGCTGCTTGAGGCAGAGAAAGGACCTCAGAGCACACGCAAATGTAGACGAAACACATACTGGTTTGGTAACTTTATGTTTCTTGAGCTCGTTTTAGGAACTCGGGTGTGTTCAGCTTATCCAAACACATTGATTTGTACATGAGTACACTTATATGATTGTGTACTTTTCTGTCTCTTTTCAATAAATGTCATGATGAAAATTGGTTACTATTCTAAAACTTTATTGTGGTCATAGGTCAATTGACAGATCAGTAGAGACAAAGACAGAGATACAGATATATTCTAAGCAAAACTTGGTAATAGTTGTCTCAGTGTTGTAATTTACAAGTGATTTTTATTTTCTTCATTTATGTCCTTCAGATTATCTATCACAAACACTTTTAAATGTTTCAATTTCCTGAATGTTTCTGTTCTAAACGAGGACAATAATTAACAGCAAAAGCAATTTCCCCACCGTGCCACTTGGAGATGGCCTTCGGGGCTGCCCCAGCCGTGGATTTTGAGCATATCTTGTACATAACTTTGTGGTTGTGGAGTTCGTTTGCACAGGGACAATTTTCACCTCTGGATATATCTGTACACACTTGCTGAAGCGAAAAACAAACTTTAAAAGAACTTAAAAGAGAGAGAAGGCTTCTCAGAGACCCTTGCAAAGTCAGAACTGTGTAAGTATTTATATAAGAAGCCACTTAATGTCTATTTGACTGATGAGCCCTTAAATTGCAATAAGACTTCAGCTTAATAGAAAGTAAAGTGTTTTTAAAGATGAAGAGAGACAATATTCCTGTACGCTCTCTCCTCGGGGGGTCAGCATTATATGCTATCCGTGCCAGCAAGTCACCCAGTGGTCCTTCTGAGGGGCATTTCCAAGGCTGGCTTGAGAGAAATTGGAAGCAGGCCCACTTGTCTCTGCTGACCAACCAGTTTCCCTCTAGGAGCTCCAGCCCCCAAGCCCCTTCCTTCTGCCACCCCACCCCCAGTCCAACCACACACACCCTTTGGCTTCCTGTTCTTTCCCCGCTTCTTGCTTTCAGCTGGATGACATTAAATTCAACCTTTTCCAATCTTTTCCATAAATGCACATAAAGCAGCAACTCCAAGGGAAGAACTGGTGTTACCTGAAGAGAGTTTAATGTGTTCCTTGTGTCCTTCCCTTTGGAAACGGATAATCCTGAAGACGAGGTTGTTCAGGCTGGTGGTTGGTGGATATTTCGGCAGAAAGGAGCCATCTTTGCCTCACCTCAGTGTTGTACTAAGAGGCGTGTTATCCCACAAAGCCGGCTCCATCCCTCTCTTTCTTGCTTTTATCAGTTCACAGGAATGCTGGGTGCCTGAGGATTGGGAAGGCATTTCTCTGCAGTCTCCCCTGGTGATAGGCTCAGTGAGCTGGCTTTGGCATTGGCTTCCAGATGAGGGGGTTCTCACAACCACCATCACACTTATGCCCCTGCTGCAAACAAGTAAGGGATTTGCAAAGGGTTAGCAACCCAGTCTCCCCTCCCAGACCAGGCTGCTGCTTTCTGATCTACAGCCCTGCATGGAAACACTGTCCTTGATTAAGCCCTGTGCCCCATACCACATCCATCTGGTCCTTCAACAGTAAGTCCTGCCTTGAAGCAAAGGATGCTTCTCTGTACCTGTTTTCTCATTTGTAAAATGGAAAGAACAACAGTGATTGTCTTGTGGCATATATTATGACAATTAAATAAGTTAAAATCCAGTGCCTTGCAAATAGTATTTAATGTACATTAGCTGTTTAAGCACCTAAAACCATCCTTTTCAGAGAATTCCCCATGTGATAGGGGTAAAAACTCCCAGTTAACACTTTATTAGTACTTTGTATTAGGACCTACTTCGAGTGTCCTAGCTACCATTCATGTGCTCACTACTAAGCACACTTTACCTGCACCATTTCCTGAAAGCCTCATGGCAATCCTCCAAAGCAGGTGCTACTGTTCTCCCCACTCGACAGATGAGAAAACTGAGGTACAGGGAGGTTAACCAAATGCCCAAGGATACAGCTACTAAATGGCAGGACTAGGATTAGAATACGGCAACCTTGCTCCCTAGTCTGTATCTAAGCGACTGTGCTGTGTCACACTGCATGGCCTACTGTGTGCCTTGGGCCAGGAGATGCAATCACAGCTGGTGGTCTGAGAGATGGCCTGGTTATCATGGGCCTGCTTCCTGCACTGCTCCAAGCTTATGGCCCATTGACTGAATGTTTGACGTCTTGAGCGCTTTTGAAATTTCAAATAGTTTAACAACCATATCTATAAATACTTCCCTGGACAATCAGGAATAAAAAATGGCATAGCTTTTTTAAAATATTTTTTATTGATTTTTTACAGAGAGGAAGGGAGAAGGATAGAGAGCTAGAAATATTGATGAGAGAGAAACATCGACCAGCTGCCTCCTGCACATCCCCAACCAATGTACATGCCCTTGACCAGAATCGAACCTGGGACCCTTCAGTCCACAGGCTGACGCTCTATCCACTGAGCCAAACCGGTTTCGGCTGACATAGCTTTTTAATAGAGAATATT
Source organism: Pipistrellus hanaki (assembly GCF_964339955.1). NCBI lineage: Eukaryota > Metazoa > Chordata > Mammalia > Chiroptera > Vespertilionidae > Pipistrellus > Pipistrellus hanaki. The sequence goes on from NC_140505.1 coordinate 158,031,664, forward strand.
TTTAACCATTGCAGAAAAGAACACATAATTTCCCCTCTATTGTTTTAGGTTCTGTGGCTGAGACCTCCCCCTGTCATAAAAGGCAAATTAACAAGAGGGTATAAACAGTATGTATATTCAGGAGCCTTATAAAGAATATGAAACTCAAAAAGCAACCTCACAATTGAGGTCATATACCAGGAGCTAGGGAAAGGGATAGGACCCAGGGGCTTCAAAGAGATGAAGCGAGGTGTTTGGTAAACAAAGGTTGTCTCACTCTAACCGGTTTGGCTCAGTGGATAGAGCGTTGGCCTGTGGACTGAAAGGTCCCAGTTAGATTCCAGTCAAGGGCATGTACCTTGGTTGCAGGCACATCCCCATTACGGGGTGTGCAGGAGTCAGCTGATCGATGTTTCTCTCTCTCCCTCTCCCTTCCTCTCTGTAAAAAATCAATAATATGTTTAAAAATTATCATTGCTATAAAATTATTTAAAAAAAAAAAAAAAAAAAAAGTGCCTCGCCTGGCAAATGAGTCTCTCCAGTGAAAAGTTGCCTCTGATAGTAGCTCTCTTCCTGGTCCAGGTCTCCTTTCTTATGTCCATTTCCCTTTCTGTTTTCAGAACTTCTCCTGTGTCTGCAGTGTCTCAACATAACCTTTATGCCAAAAAAGCAGGTTTTGAGGTGGCATACTCTGCGCTCTCTCACAGTTAACATGCTCTAGGGATTGAGCTGCGTGCTTTACAATGCTGCTACCACTTAATTTTTAGAAAAACTATGAGATGGGCATTGTGACCCCACCCACTTCACAGATAGGCCTCGGAGAGGTTAGGTAACTTGCCAGAAGTCACACAACCGGTGAGAGTACCTGCCTGGCAGAGGGGTTATGAGGACTAAGTGAAATAATGCACACACGCAAGAATTAGAATAGAGACCGCTGCATTATTTGTGTCGCTCCCAGACTGTTCAAACATTCTTTGCCTCACTCTCTTCGGAGAGGCCATCCTGACTCTGTCAACAGGAAAATAAACAGCTAAGACAGCCACACTAGCTACCAGCCAGGAAAAAAAGATGTTAAAATCAATTGCCTACGAGAAATGTCTACATTCATCCAATCCTCCTTTTAAATGAAATTAACTTTTGGCCCCCTAACATATTCCATTTAATGTGTCTAAAACTAAGAATTTTATAAACTAGAGTCAGAACCACATCAGATACTTCTTTGTTTTCTTTCATGTAGTAGCATTCTTGTTTAAAAGTTTGGGGAAAATTGTGTTTTTCTGTCTTGAATTATGTCGGTTCCAACAGAACAGACACTTCACTGACACTTTTTCCTTTTCTATCCTCTGCCCGACCAATGGCCCCAGCTGCGCCCCCTCACTGCCCCCTCTCCAAAGCCAGCCATCAGACCATTGTTCCTGGTTCCGGTTGGGGAGGTAAAAGTGGCACCAACATCCCCAGCAAATACCTGGCCAAGGAAGTTACTAGAGAAGCAAGCCTTCCTCCTCGTAATATTGGCCACCTCTCACAATGTGACTCCTTCCCCCGTAGGGGTGTCGAACTCAATCAGAGAAGGGGCCAAAATCTAAAATCCAGCCTAAATCACGGGCCGAATGGTTTACTGAAAAGTCATAAACTGACAATGTCATAAACTGACAGCGGAGTGCAATGATGACAGCGCGGTGCGGGCCACATTGCAAGGCCTGGCGGGCTGGATTTGGCCCGCGGGCCTTGTGTTTGACACATGTGCCCTAGGGGGTGAGGTCGCCAGGAGAGAGAGTGCAGAGGAAGAACTCCCTGTCCTGCCACAATCCCAGATACCCTTTCTCAGTGTGAGGGAGAGAGCCAGCGCTCAAAGCCAGGGCAGAAGTTGAGTTTGGCTCCTTATTCCCTTTTATGGGAAACTGTCTCTAAACTCCCAGTTTTCACAGAATTGGCAAACACGCTTTTAAAAGTCTTTCTTCTCCCTGCCCTCTCCTCCCGAGATCCTTTAAGCTGATCCCCCTGTTCAGTGGAGTCCAACTGAAGGCACTGCCTTCACGTCTGCCCACCAGTCCGGAGAGATGAGGAGAGGTCGTGGGAGTGAGTGGCATGGACGGTGTTTTAGTCACTCCATTGTCACCCCATGCCAAGGGGGAGGGCCAGTCGTAAGGTTATGAGGATGGCCAAACACATGACACCCAGGACTGGACAGGTGTGATCAACAGCATCTATTCGCCATGTATCCTCTCAGCCCAGGGGCAGAGGGCAGAGCATCCCACACAGGGTTGCCCTCAGGACAGTGTGAACAACCAGAGGCTGCGGGGGACAGGCTTTGAGTATCAAGAGGGTGGGGTGCTCCCAGGTTCCCACAGGAGCTTGTGATTGGCTTGTTTGACTAATTCCACAGCCTGGCAGGGAACTAAAATCCATTAGCCAAGGATAAGCAGAAACTGTGCCTGGTCCGCTTAATAAGGATTATTGTTTGGCTAAGGGGCCTTATCCGGGAAAGCAGCGTGGGGAGGGGAGCTTACATGTAGGCCATTCAAGGACCTCCCAATTTCACCCGCTGTCAAAGCAGCCTGTTAATATTAATTGTAGGGCTTACACCACAGACAGTGAGTACAAAAGAGAGTCTATAAAAAATAGCTTTTGGCTTACATGGCCAGATGAGGAGTGGGTTGAAAACTTGAGAGACAAAGTCTATCCTGCAAGCCCGGATGTGGCTCTCAAAGCTAGAAATAGCGTGTGATGTTCAAGAGCCCTCCATAGAAGCAAAGCTCTGCTCTCAAGTCTCCAAATACCCAAATATTAGCTCACTTTACTTTTTTTCTATTTTCACAAGATTCATGGGACGTTTGTTTGCTTTCGATTAAACTTAGGTAATTATTTGGGAGAAAATATATCGTTGGGAATATATGCGATACATACATATATGGAAAGCACATAAACTATAAAGCCTTATATGGATGTAAGGTTACCGTTTAAGCATATCAAGAATGTCAGCAAGAGCTCCCATTTCCACTGAGAATTTGCTGTGTGCTTTACATACACTGCCCCTTGGTTCTCTCATGCCTGCCCTGCAAGGTTCATAGTATCCTCACAAGGAAAAAGACCATAGGTCAGACAGTTACCAAGTGACAGAGCAAGAATTTTCCCTCAAGCCTGCATAGATCTAAATAAAAACTTTTGAAGTTTTACTAATATGTGTCTAGTCTGTGAGAATAATACAGTACCTTTAAACTTATAGTGAAGTTCTGGAGACCAGTTATTCATGTAGGCATTCAACAGAAAATGTTTGACTATCTACTGTGTGCCAGGCATTGTCCCCACTAGTGAGAAGTACCTTCACTTCATGATTCAAAGAACAGTGTGGAAGTAAGGGATGCTCACTTTTGGCCAGAAGGAGTCATATGCTGGAAAAACTAAAAAGTAATGAACAAAATACATGGCGTGGCCAGATTATTATGGTCAATATATACACATACACACATACTAGAGGCTTGGTGCATGAATTCGTGAATGGGTGGGATCCAGCCAGCTTGGCCAGGAGGAGAGAATCTGGGTGGTTGGCTGGCCTGCCTGCTGGTCGAATTCCTGGTTGAGGGGACAGTTTGCATATCAGCCTTTTATTATATAGGATATACACCGAGTGGACAGATTATTATGCATTCAGAGATCATAATAATCTGGCCATCCGGTGTATATGTAACAATATTTTTTTAGGTACTGGACAGCAGGCAGTAGGGGGCAGTGATCCTTAAAGAAGGGAAATAAACACGGGGAGCCCTAGCTCAGTGCCCAGTCTCCAGGCCTCAGCATAGAGAGAGGGAACCCAAACAAGTCCCCACAGCCTCTCTGAGTTGAGAATTTGGAGAGGCCAACCCAACTGAGCTGATTGGAGAAGAAGGAGTTGCACAGAAAGAATTTTCTGGAGATTTCCTGAGGGTTCCCCTTGAGTGGTAAGCTAAGTACCGATCACTGCGTGCAGGTGAAGAAACAAGTCTGAGAAAGGACATCCAGACACAGGCAGGACCATTGCTGGGCCTCACACAGGATGGAAGTACTTTGTATTCCCACCAGCCAGAGGAAAAACCTTGTGACATGCAGGGAAGACAAAACAGTCCTGCCTCAGGAGTGGGCCTACAAGCTGCTCTGGTCCTACTCAAAAGCAAGCTTCAAACTATTTTCAGTAAACTGCCAAAAAAGGATCAACAATATTTCAAGGGGTATTATAATGGCCAACAAGCAACAAGGTAAAATTTACCACATCTGACATCCAATCAAAAATTACTCAATATGCCAAAAGGCTGTTGTTTTGGGTGTGCTTAAATAGTGGCTTTACATTGATAGAAGCTTTGATGATTCCTCATGTGCTTGTCCCTGATGAGAATAAAACAATAATCATTCAAGAGAAACAGTCCCAGAAATAACACATGGGATAGAATGCGTAGACACGGACATTAAAGCAATTATAATGAAATTATAATAAATATAGTCCATATGTTTCAGATGGGAGATAAAAGATTGAGCTTATTAAGAGGAGACATGGATGATATGGAAATAATTTCAAATTAAACTTTACCACATGAAAAATACGATGTGTGGTATTTTGGGTGTCCCAGGAAGGACCACCCACATGTTGGGTGACTCACTACAAGGGCTCACAGGGCTCATTATCACCCAGGCAGCATAATCAAGCCAGGGTCTATTATAGCACAACAATACACAGCAGCGCCAGCAGGGGAGAGTCACAGCAGGTGGCCTCTGGAGGAATCCAGGCACGGGCTTCCTGGTGCATTTCAGAGCTGGCCTGGCTCCACAAGAAGACCTCGTCTGTTGGTTGGCCACACAGACATCTCTGAGAAGGCCATATGGAACCACTGAGCCTCAGAAGATCAATGGGAGGATGAGAGAAGGATTTATGTTCTGGCTCTCTTCTATTTCCTGTCCAAGTGGGATGCACAGCACCTCCCCTGTTCTCTGGGCTGTGTTTCCCAGTCTGTTGAGACAGCTGCTAGAGAAGCCAGATCTCCTATTAGACCTATCCCATCGCATGTACTGCCTCTGAACCTAGAAATGGCCACAGGAGCCAGAGCCTTTGTGACAGACTCGGTCAGACATGATGTACCAGGGGTCCTCACCCAGGACGGGCTGAGATAGCAGGTGGGGGAAAGTGGCCAGGGCTCCTCGCTGAGCAAGTCGCCAAGGCCTGAGGAGCATAGCAAATTAGAAGCACTTGGAAGAACAAAGTTTGAGGCATCATTTTCACTGATTTCAAACTATACTACAGAGCTATAATCCAAACTATGATATTGTCATAGGAACAGATACAAAGATTAATAGATCACAGAAATAAGTCTACACATATATAGTCAACTAATTTATAACAGAGAAGCAAAGCATATACAATGAAGGAAAAACAGCCTTTTCTGAACAACAGCATGCCAAGGAATGAAACTGGATCACTGTCTTACATCATGCATAGAAATTAACTCGGATGGATTAATGACTTAAACATAGACCTGAAACCTAAAACTCTTACAATAAGAAGCACTCAGTAAGTGCTCACTATTATTGTTATAACTACTAGCATCTCATAGCTCCTATATAAACAAGCGCATCCATTTAACAAAGTAACAAAAGTGAATTGAGCCCTACTATGGGTCATGTGTATAAGGACAATCAAGACAGGGTCTCTGCCCCAGAAGAATGGTAAATAAGATAAATATAGGGACTGGTAAATTACAATATCACATGATAGATGATCTAATAACAGTAGAAACCAACAGCTGTGGGGCTCAGTGATGGAAATGAGTAATTGTGTCTCAGGAAACACTTCAGTTCTGAGATAGATCTTGAAAGATGGAGAATAGGAATTTGCAAGTCAGAGTGGTGGCATTAGTGTGGGTGTTCAAGTCGAGGGAGCACTATATGTAAAAATAAAACTATTCCTCTAGGCAACTGGCAAACACGTTCCATGGGGAGATAGTAAGATAGCATAATTTTCTTCCCATTTTCCAAAATGTCATATCTCAGTAGTTCAAGCCAGAGCATTTGGTCATCAGCCAAGCATTTTATACAATGTTTTGGTTCCAGTGAGTCATAACCATCATAGACTAATCAACTACTATGACTCATCTCAACCCTCTTGTAAATACATCTCTGCAAAGCATATCTTTCTACATAAAGCATGCAGAGTAACTGAGTAAGTTAAGGACTTACTCAGTAAGTGAATATCCTTGTTAAGGACTATACCAGGCAGTCACTAAGGATAATTCTCACACTTACTAGATTCTGTGCTTCTTTGCTGCCAGGGAATTTTTTAGGGAGCAGGAAATTGACATTGAATCTAAGTAAATGTATAAATAAGCAAATGGGGAAAGGAATCTCATACTTCTACTTTTCTATGTGGGCAAATTTTAGAAAAATCTGAACCATGAAGCAAGAGAGGCCAGTTTTATGGAAAAGCCACTGGAAACACCTAGTTGGGTGGGGCAGGATCTCAGAGAATCACCAGGGAGAACAAACAGGGTGAGCCAGGTTGATGGAGACTCAGATATGGCACCCTCCTGTAGGGAGAGGGGACAGAGGGAGAGTCTGGAACTCAAAAGGAATATTTGAGCAAATCATGTATGGGCCCTTTAAGAGGAACTGCCTGGGACTCCAGTAGCCTTCTGTCTCACTCAGCCACAATCCCTGCTGGTTCTCACAGCTAGAAGTTATGGGGACTTGACTTCTTGGCACTGTAACATTGGGCTGAGGCGCCCAGTATGGGGCTGGAACACCTTGCTCCTCAGAAGGGGAATCTCCTGATTTTTATCTGGCACACCTAGATGTGGAACAAGTCCATTCAGCATTTCTGCCTCTCCTACCAATATTCATGTGGCTTCTTCTTTATATCATTATTGGTAGAACTTCCATTCAGCTAGATTTCAGGTGGTTCTGCATGATGGCTATTATGTAGTTTAGTTGTTGTTTTTTTTGTGTGGTTTTTTTTTTTAAAAAATGATTTTATTGATTCTAAAGAGAGGGGAAGGAAGAAGGATAGAGAGAAAGAAACATCAATGAGAGAGAAATATTGATCAGCTGGCCCCTGCATGTTCCATACTGGGGATCAAGACTGAAACCCTGGTCATATGCCCTGCCCAGGAATTGATTTGTTGACCTCTTGGTTCATGGGTCAACACTCAACCCCTGAGCAACAACAGCTAGGCTAGTTGTATTTTTTTTGTAGTCATGGGAGAATTTGAGTACAAATACCTACACCACCATCTGGATCAGAAATTTGATTTAATGGAATTAGCTTTATCTTTGAGGTTAAAAAAAGACAAAGTAGGATGGTATCAGGGTTGGATGGAAAGGACCTATATTCTGTCTTCAGCCTTGCTACTCACTAGCTAATTGACATCAGAAAAATCATTTAGCCTTCCTAGAAAGATGAAGTATATCATTACTCAGTGCTTTCCTTCAGAAAACAGTCTGAGAAACTGCTGTAGCCAGAAGGGTCTAAGAAGACATAAGAACTAAATGTAATGTGGTATCCTGGACAAGATCCTAGAAGAGAAAATAGACATAAAGTAAAACACAAAGAAACTGTAATACAAACTGTGGACTCTAGTTCCTTACAGTGTATCAGTACACTAATTGTGGCAAATGTACCTATATAATAAAGAGGTAATATGCAAATTGACCACCACACCCTTGCAAAAGATGGCCGGCAGGGGAGGGCAGTTGTGGGCAACTGGGCCTGCAGGGGAGGGCAGTTAAGGACAACCAGGCTGGCAGATGAGGACAGTTGGGGGCAATTGGGCCAGCAGGAGAGCAGTTAGGTGTTGATCAGGCTTTTAGGCAGTTAGGGGCAATCAGGCAGACAGGCAGGTGAGCGGTTGGGAGCCAGCAGTCCCAGATTGTGAGAAGGATGTCCTACTGCCAATTTAGGCCCAATTCCACAAGGGGCAGTCGGGCATCCCTTAAGGGGTACCAGATTGGAGAGGGTGCAGGCTGGGCTGAGGGACAACCCCATCCCACCCCCCTCCCCCAGTGCACAAATTTCATGCACTGGGCCTCTAGTAGTAATATAAAATATTAAGAATAGAAAAAACTGCATATAGGGTTATATAACACCTCTGTGCTATCTGAAACTTTCCTGTAAACCCAAAGCACTTCCAAAAATACTTTTTTAAAAATAAAGTAATGTACAGTACAGGAAACAAACAAACAAAATTCTTGGAGAATCATCCTAAATTAAGATACCCAGGATTTGACTTAAAATAATCCAGTTGGGAGTCAAGGGGTTGAGGAGGATAAAAAGTTGGAGAAAGTATACATAAAACAAATTGGCCAAATGGTGATAATTGATTAAGCTGAGATTGTGAGTATAGCAGGGAGTCACTCTATTTTTCTGAGGTAAAAGCTATGTTTTTATATTCCTAATAATAGAAACCCCTGATCAGCATTTATTTATGTAACATTGGGATGATAAATGAGGTGAGATTTTTTTGGTCAAGGATAGTCACACATTTCTCGGTGAACATTTGGTATTTAGGAGCAGAGAGGTACATCTGACTCTAATACACTAAACCTTCCCACTCAGCAGATCATAGTCATGAAGATTTCAAAACATAAAGAACTCCTATCTCAAAGAAAATAGACGTGCATTTACGTTGGAATTTCGTAGGCATCCCAGAAGATCCTGTAGAAGTCAATTTGATTTTTAGTTCATCAGAAATTTTATATCTTGCCTAAATTAACACATTCTAACACATTTCCTGAAGTATACATATTTTATAGGTTTTATTTTAACCTTTATAGTTAAATTGAGATAAAAATATTACTATGGCCCTGACTGGTTTGGCTCAGTGGATGTAGCATTGACCTGCCTGAGGACTGAAAGGTCCCAGATTCAATTCCAGGCAAGGGCAGGTACCTTGGTTGTGGGCACATCCCCAGTAGGGGGTGTGCAGGAGGCAGCTGATTGAAGTTTCTCTCCCATCAATGTTTCTAACTATCCCTTTCCTTTCCTCTCTATAAAAAAATAAATTTAAATATATATATATATTCGCAACCAGTTTGGCTCAGTGAATAGAGTGTCGGCCTGCAGACTGAAGGTCCCAGATTTGATTCCGGTCAAGGGCATGTACCTTGGTTCCAGTAGGGTGTGTGCAGGAGGCAGCAGATCAATAATTCTCTCTCGTTGATGTTTCTAACTCTCTATCCCCCTCTCTTCCTCTCTGTAAAATATCAATAAAACTAATATATATATATATATATATATATATATATATATATATATATATATATATATATATTACTATGAGGTAGTGATACCCAATGATTCTACCCCAAAGAGAAAATACTTCTGTTTATAGGACTTTTGTCTGGACAGCTATAAATTTCTCAGTTGTTAAACTTTCATGTTGTTTTTGATATGAAACTTCTCAAGTAGCATTTTTACATGTTGCAAAATGATTTATTACTGGTATGGGTATAACAACTTGCTTCCTAATGTAGGTAAGAGCATATCTTCTAAATAAAACAATATATTTTATTATGGTAACTATTTTTTTTTACATGTCCTTTAAAAAAAAAAAAGACATGGCTTAAAGTAAATTTATTCTAAATATTCAGTTAATGTGTGTTTCCTCTACAGGGAATAATGAAATTAATAAAATTTAGCACTGTCATCTTTTGTCAAATGCTTTGGGAAATTATTACAAGATAATGCATAAGTGACCTTTAGAGTGACAGAACCAGCAGAAGCTGGGAGGCAGAATAATATAGGGGTGTTCTGTGCAAAATGTATTCCACACAACTCTAGTTGTGTGAAGTGTTAGTAGATGTCATTTGCCGAGGTGGGGAGAAGTACTGAGGTCAAGTAAGTTTAGAAAACATAATATGAAATAAGTTCTTACTATAGGACTTTAAGCATGCTGACATATTATGAATCTTAAAGAAGGGGGGAGAGCCTACAGAATTTCTTAGATTGATTTAACCACAAAACCCCTTTTTGTATGCTGAGGTGCCTTTTGGCACTGCATTTGTAATGGAAAGAGTAAAGGGAGCAGGTTGGGGAAGGCCAGTGAGCACGTGTGTGAAGGTATGAAAAATTCAGCCTGCCCTGAAATTCTGATCCTGTGGCTTACAAATAGGATGATGGGCGACTGATCCACTCTCAGCTTCATCCTACTCTGCAGAATAAAAATAAAAGTATCTAATTTGCATGGTTCACATAAGGGTGACAAACAATTTAGATGTGTTGTGTTTTAGTTATGATGCAAAAGACTATAGGAAAAATGAATAAACAAATTAATTATTAATTAATGGTTGCAAAGAAATATGAAGGAATTATATTCCAGACAGGGGAGAGCCTTTTCCTCCCTGGTTAGATTTGCCTAATGTTTTGGTAGACAACGGAACTTGTCAGAAAGGGGAGTCTTCTTTGGAAGCAAAGGAGACTCTAACGGAGTCTAAAATAGCCTCATGAGCTTTAGTGATATCTTGGACTCTAGAGGAACCTCCAAAAGAATAAACCATCTCACCCTGGCTGGTTTGTCTCAGTAGTTAGTGTATCGTAGTGTATCGGCCCTTGGACTAAAGGGTTGTAGGTTTGATTCTCAGTCAAGAGCACATACCGAGGTCTCAGGTTCAATTCCCAGCCCTGGTGGGGTATATGGGGGAGATGAGGGAAGATAACAAGCCTGTCTCATTCTCTCTCTCTCTCTCTCTCTCTCTCTCTCTCTCTCTCTCTCTCCTCTATGTTTTTATTGCTTTTTGGAGAGAGAGATAAAAACAGCATCAGCTCCCTCTGGGGATGGAGCCCACAACCCAGGCATGTGCCCTGACCAGGAATCAAACCAGCAACCTCTTGGTGCATGGAATGACACTCAACCAACTGAGTCATATCTGCCAGGGCTAACTCAATTTTTAATGGAACTGAAATAACTAACCCCTCAACTCTGCTACCTGGCAGAGGAAAAAGTGTGTCTGACCTGGAGAGAAATAGATCTATAACAGGTGGTTTTACACAATGTCCAACATAAAATATTAAACATTAAAAATAAAATTAAAACATGCAAAGAAGCTTTTAATGAGGAAAATGATAGCAGCAACCTATAGATGATTCAGAGGTTGAAATTAACAAACATATTAAAATAACAATTAAGATATCATAGAATGAGTCAATGAAATCAAGGACACCTCAAAATAAATTATTCAAATTGAAGCACAGATAGGAAAAGGAATTTTTAAAAAGAAAAGACGTTGTCAAATGGTCTAATATACGATATGTGTGATTGGAGTCCTAGAAGAAGAGAAGGAAAAAATGGTAAAAAGGAATATTTGAAAAGATAATGACTATGAATTTTTTTGAAACTGATGAAGGACATTACCACAGATACAAGAAGCTGAGTGAACCTTAAATAGTATAAATGCAAAAAAACACACACACACAGAAAAAAAGTAAGAACATCATAGTTAATTACTAAAGGCTAAAGATAAAAGGAAATATATAAAGTAGCCAGAGGAAAAAGACATATCTTCAGGGGAATGCTTATATTGGTGGAGGCCAAAAAAATGTTAAATGCTAGAATCCTATATAATAAAAGACTAACATGCAAAGAGACCGAACAGCAGAACAATCTGAACAACCAAACAACCGGTCGCTATGACATGTGCTGACCACCAGGGAGTGTGCGCAGAAATGGCAGTGTCAGCCACTGCAGGATGGTGGAGCAGGTGAGTGGGGGCACCAGACCAAGCCAGGGTGCTGGTTGCTGTCATTGGGGCAAGCCTCTGGTGGTTACTAAAAATTCTTTGCTCCCTCATGCCACCGTCCGCCTGGCACTCACGCCTGCTGCCGGTGCTGGCCCTGGAGCCGCCACTCACTCCCACTGCCAGTGCCCAGAGCCAGTCTCAATTGCTAGGCACCATTAGCAGGTGCGAGCCTCGGCTTTCCACCCCAATTGCCTCTGAGGACTTCTCCGCCTCCCCTTGCTCCTGAGGCATGATCGGGGCAGCAGCTGCTGCTCTCACCTGCTGACTGCACTGGCTCCACTCACACCCGCTGCTGGTACCGGCCCCAATTGATCAGCACCTTCAGCGGGTGAAAGCGGAGCAAGTGCTATCAGCACATGGGAACAGCGGCAGCAGGAGTAGGGCTGTGGGCAGACAGGGGATCAGGGGCTGCGGCTGGAGGGGCCGAGCAGGGGTGTGTAGGATGGGCCAAGAACTGCCCCTGTGCCGACTGCAGCCTCGCAGCTCACAGTTCCTTTCAAGATTCATGAATTAGTGCACTGGAACCCTAGTAAAAAATAAAACTACTAACTTAGCATTCTTTACCAGTGAATACATCTTTTAGAAGTGAAAGTGAAATATCTTTTTAAACAAACCAAAGCTGAGCGAATTTTTCATCAGCAGATCTGCAATGCAAAAACGTCCTAAAAGAAGTTCCTCAAGATAAAAGAAAGTAATCTCAAATGGAAGTGTGGGTTTTTTGTTTTTGTTTTTTAAAGAATGAAGAATTCAAGAAAGGGTAAACATGGATAAATGTAAAGACCAATTCTTTTCAAACTTTTTAGAAGTTTTTATTTTTTTAAACTATTTAAAAAAATAATTTAAAAAACACAATAAAAGTATTAGAGTTTATAAGATGGGTAGAAGTTAAATACATGACAATAACAGCAAAAAGGGCCATCAGAAGTGAGGACCATTTTATTTTATTTTTTTAATATATTTTATTGATTTTTTTACAGACAGAAAGGAAAAGGGATAGAGAGCTAGAAACATTGATGAGAGAGAAATCGATCAGCTGCCCCCTGCATGCCCCCTATTGGGGATATGCCCGCAACCAAGGTACATGCCCTTAACCAGAATGGAACCTGGGACCCTTCAGTCCGCCAGCTGATGCTCTGTCCACTGAGCCAAATCAGTTAGGACTAGTGAGGACCATTTTAGAGATATACACTCTTCCCATTGTTCAGGAAGTGATAAAATACTACTTAAAGACTGTAATCAGTGAAGGATGCATATTATAATCTCTAGAGCAGTGGTTTTCAAAATTAATCCCAGACCAGAAGCATCAGCATTACCTAGAAATGGTAGAAATGCAGAGTCATGGTTGCTGTCCCAGACCTACTACATGAGAAACTCTGGGGAGTGAGCCCAGCAATCTGTGTGTATAAAAGCCCACCAGAGGCTTCTAATGCAAACTCAAGTTTGAGCCCCTCTGTGCTAGACCAAACTAAAGTCCTCTGTGCTAGACCTGGAAAGATAGTGGGAGGGAAGTCCTCCCAGTGGTAGGGCTGTGAGTGGTAGAATGTGTGTTACTCACTATAGGTGGAGGGAGAAGTGACCCAAGGTGAGGACATATCTAAATTCCCCGGCAGTGGCCAATGCTCTGATTTTCTGGTTAGGAAACTGGGAAGAGAAGAGACAGGGAGATCTGTAAATAAACATCCGGGTGACAGCGTGAAGTGTGAAGACTGCGTGTTACATTTGGATCCTGAACAGCCAAGGAGGCAAATTGACTTGACATTAGTCTTTGTCATCAGTTACCCAGTGCACATGTGATGGACATATAAACAGAGTGGACATGATGGCAGAAACAGAAGCTATGCGTGAGCGCAAGAGCATGGATTCCACTAAACAATGCCAATCTAGCTACCGCTGCCATTAAAAATCCAACTTGTTGGCATAAGAGACGAGCACTGAACCCCCAACAGAGCACTATTCCTGGAGGAAATCTTAGCAGCAAGCTTACTATATGGAATCTCTCCATCCTGGGAAAGCCAGCCATTCCTCCTTCAGGGACAGACATGTATTCCAGGAATGTGCTTGCCTTTCCTCAGCCAGCACCACTGTGTATGGAGAGCCTCAGCCACAGGCCTGGAAACACTAGGCATCTACCCAGGAGACCTCCTCCACCAGGAAGGCGGCTTGGGAGTGAGCCCAGGACCGATGATCACTTCACATCTGCACCATTCGCAGGTAGCTGACTTCATAGAATGCTGCAACAGCCTATACTTAGGTAACAGAAAAGTATTGTCATTTTTACTCATTCAAATGGCACATTTTGCCATGAGGATAAAAGAAGTGGAGAATATTGATATGCAGAGAGAATCGAATGAAGTAATGACCTAGAGAGAAGCAGAAACAAGATAGTGGAACAGACTGTGTCCTGACAGAGCTCTAGTGTCCAGTTCTCATGTTAGCCACAGCCCATGAAACTCTATTTCCTAACGGTAAGTCCCACCCCCCCATTCCCCATTTTTGTGTGCATGTGCATGCCTGATTTCATTTCTGTTGCTTGCAACTAAATTACCTTGACAAATACAATACACCTTTCTATGAACATGAAGAACTTCCAATAAATAATATAGTTGTCCCCAAAATGGAAAGAACGTATTTTATTGTTTTTTGATGTAGAGAGCCCCTCATAAATGTGTAGAAGAGATCTCATCAATTATAAACAAGCCTCTTCCCACCCTAAGATCCTCTGACAACTATCAGGAAAGGTATGATTTGGAAAATATAATTGTTTCACTAGTTGGAAAATAAACAACAATGAATCCCCAAGTGTTCCCTAACATTCCAAAGGAAGATGTAAAAGTTATGTATAACAGATTCTATATTTAGAGTTAGCTAAAAATCTAACAAACGTTTAAATTAGTGAACAAAATCTAGAAGTTAAGTATTTGGGGTATGGAACATAAAACCAAAAACAGCTAAAGTAGCTCTTTAAAATGCATAATTATTTACTGTCTAAAATAAAAGTTGAAAAAGATCTCAAAAAAAAAAAATTAGGCAAAATTCCCTGTTTTGCTTTCTCTTTATATCACTGCCAACAATGCCCTCTAGTGGTAAATCAAGTAGGCACTCAAGAATGGGGGTGGGGGTGGGGAGAGAGAATGAAATGTAATTAAGCAGGGCTGTTAAACTCATTGCTAAGATATTCATGAAAATACAAACTTTTACACTTCCAGTTAGTAATTGGATGTTATACTTGGCAAGAAAATGAATCATTACAAAATATCTCAGCATATACCTTGAAGCTAGAGCATTTTCAAAGCCAATTTCCCGTGTGGTTTTCCTGAGCATATGCCAAGCAGCACAGGAAAATAACCAAACTAACCATCTGCAAAGTCTTATAGGGGCATTTCAGGGTCACAGTTTCCACTACGTCCCTTACAGAAAGTAAGATTCGCTTTTATTGAAGATGAAATCAATCTCCTAAATACTTCTGCTTTTAAACCTAATTACCTTCAAGAATTATAGTTTTAGACAACAATAATGACTCTTGTTACCACTCTCAAGATCTTATCTGAATTCTGAACTCATCAACTAGACAAAGTCCCTTTGCTTAAAAATTCTTCAAACTACAGCTCTCAGGGCTGGGGTAAGCCAGTCAAAACAACAGTTACAGTTACAGGAAAGGAATTTCTCCAACTCCAGCTCAACGAAGAGCTTCCCAAAGGAACTTCAGCTGAAAAAAAGGAAAGAAGACAACGTATACAACACACTCCACTCTAATTCAAACCAGCCAATTGCTGGCTTGAGTCTCTGGCTCAAGATTTCTTTGTCTCTGCATATTTTCTCCTTTCTCTCCCCTCCAAGCCTCCTTCCCTCATACTTTCCAACCATCCTATACTCCCTTCAGTAATTGATTATGGGTGTGATTTGGAGAGACATTCTTAAGCCCCTTTTATGATAACACTTTGCATGAGAATACTTGCTCTGAATACGACTAAGGCGTTAACATACTACGCTGTTCCAGGAATTCATCTACTTAAATAGAAACACATCCTCAGATAGCTATGCTGTAAGTTGACAAGAGCCATTAATATGAATAACAATTACCTTAGAAAGCCTAAGATGGCCACATTCTATAACTGCTAAGCATTTCCTGTTTCTGCACTCCTCAGATTGAATCCAAATACGAAGTAATCAGTCTTCCAGGGACTTCATCAACCTTAGGCAAAGTCTCAGGAGGCCATCTCACCTTCAGTGCCACTCTCTCCATTACCGCGTCTGCTGAACCAGAAATAACTCAGCGTTTGGAGCCCGATTGACTGGCCTCGGTATAAACCCCAACGTTGCCACTGGCTTGGCTGTGTTGTTCAGTAAGTCATCGGCACAAATGAGTTAAGGCATTTAGAGGGGACTCACAGAGGAATTCGCTGACAGTTTCATTGCACCCAGCACTAGGACACATGAAAAAACAAAAATGAGTAGATTCCAAGATGATAGCATAAGTGCGCTTTTTGGAATGATTCCTATTTGACCATGGAACACTATTTTTTTTTTCCTCAGAGCATTTCAGAAAACAAGGATCTAAAAATATGTTGGGGATATGGTTGTCAGTGTAAGAAACGTTCAAGCCTTTAGAGGATTTTTATGAGTTTATTAGAGGTAAACTGATGGCATTTGCCAGTTAGCAAAATCTCAATGGGTTGAGAAAGTGCCCTGGAAAATGGCATTCTGACCACTTATTTTATACATCAGAGTCAAGGGGCAGGTGTCAGGAGGCTACATGAAATTCATTACTGATAGGTTAGGGAGGCAGGGAATTCAGAGGGGGAAATCTCTGGTATTGGATAAAAAGTAAAACGTAGACGACGTATTGCTTTTACCTTGGAGGGTATGAGGTAGTTAGCAATCAACATTTACAGCACAGAGAGATGGTATGCAGAGGAACAATGAGGCGTCCTGTGTTCTCGTGTTCTGGTGGGAGACTGTGCCCCTGAGGGATCTGGGAAAAGGGGATCGCTCTGACATTCCGAAGGTATGCTATCTGAGATATGGTAAGCTAAAGAGGATTCAGACCTGTAAAGAATTTGGTGAGCTTAATTGAGCACCAAACTGTCTGACATATGCCGGGAAGCATATGTCATATGACATATCTCAAGGAATTGAGATAATGCTCCAGAGAATGGCTGGTTACATCAGTATTTATACATTGCAATCAAAGGATGGACATAGGTGAGTTACATGAAATCCATTGGTGATAGATTAAGGAGGTGGGATAAAGCAAAGTAAGAGGGGGACTTTTGGGATAGGATAAAAAGTGAAATGATGGACATATGCTTCTTTTACATGGATACAGGATGGTTTAACATAATTAACAGTTGATTATCATAACAATGAGGGAATGTCCTGGTGCCATTTGTTGTGCTCTGAGGGGCTCGGAAAAAAAAAGGGAAGGTACAGGTCACCCAGACATCTCACAGATATGTTCTTAGAGGCAAAAAGACAAATGGGCTCAGTAAAGATCTAAGTGGATCTTTGCCAGGGAAAATACCAGCCTAGGACATGACTACCCACCATAACCTGTTTGTAGTTAAATATTTCTTTTTCAGACCATCTTTTGTGGTTATTTCAGGTCTTTGAGCTAGCACAGCTGCCATGCAGGCCTCCCCTGAGCTTGTCAGGTTAGCATATGGCCCCTTTAGTCCACAAATACAAAAAGACAACAGACAGGCTCAGTTAAGCTAACATTTTACCTTTGTCAAGAAAGGTGCCGAAAAAAGAAAGAAAGAAAGAAAGAAAGAGAGAAAGAAAGAAAGAAAGAAAGAAAGAAAGAAAGAAAGAAAGAAAGAAAGAAAGAAAGATAGATACTGGCCTCAGACACAACTCACTTTTAGTTAGGAAGTTTTCATGTCAGACCATCCAATGTGGTTACTTTTGATCTCTGAGCTTCCAAGGCCTGACATGCAGGCCTTCCCTAAGCTTGTCAGGTTTAGTAGGCGGCCCCTTTTCATCCACACGGTATAGAATATTCTCTAGAATTTCTCAAATTCAAATGATAGCCTTTAAGTCTCCTCAGTTGCACTAGCCGCATTTCACGTGCTCCATAGCACACGTGACAATGGTTACCACATTGAACAGGACATTGCATCACTTCAGAGCGTTCCACTGGACAGCACGAGTCTAGAATTTTTCTTATAATCTTGTAATCATATTCAATCTCCAGCCTTTAAAAATAGTAACTTTATAGTAGAAATAAACTGTTAAGCAATCCCTTAACCAAATAATCAAAGACAAACCCAAGTAACTGTAACAGATAGCCATCACGCACCTGCTGCCATGTACACTGAGAAGAACACAACATCTCATGAGTGGCATTTCTGCCAACAATACATAGCCTGAATGTAATCATTAGGAAACATCAAACAAATACAAATTTAAGGATATCCTACGAGGATATCTAGTCTGTGTTCTTTATATACCAAGGCCATAAAAGAAAAGAAAGTTAAGGAATTATACCAGATCAAAAAAAAAAAAAACTAAAGAGACATGGCAACTAAATTAAATGAATGATCCTTGAATAAATCCTTGATCATAGAGAACAATGATATAGGAAATTATTAAGGCAATTGACTATGGGTGATGGGTGAGATAACAGTATTATAAAAATATTTCTTGATTTTGCCTGTTGTAGTCATGCAAGATAAAGTCCCTCATCTTAGGAAATATTACACTAAAGTATTTAGGGGCAAAGAAGCACTCTCTGGGTTTCAAGTACCAAGGAGCACGCATGCCTTCCACTGAAGGCAGCTGACACACTTGGAGAGAATGTATGGAGCAAATATACTGGGGAAGACAGACAGACTCTGAGAACCCTACACTGAGGGTAAATTTCCCTTTTCTTAAAATATAGTGTCTCCCAGCCTGAACTCAGAGGCAGCCTGACATTCAGAAGTTTGTCATAGATGCAGACAGAAAGTGCTCCAAGATATGCCCTCTCTTTCTTATCTGAGGAGCATGAAAATAGCCTCTCGTGGGTCAGGAAGTTTGAAGGAAATTCCTTAGGAGTGGGTAACACCACAGTGGCACAGAAGTGATGGACAGTAGCTGAGCAAATGCCTAAAACTTGGAGGAAAGAGAACCCTTCTCTCTGACCAGAGATACCTTGGATCCAAGAGTGAAAGTAAATCCTGTTGCTCTTTTCTCTTTGGCCTCTCCCTCCTTGGTCCAGGTAACAGACACAATTGCAGAAAGTGCATAACAGACCAGGGGAACTATAGTAAAGACTATCTAACCAGAAGACCAGGAAGAGGGTGCCTGGGAGCAGGAAACATTTCACTGGGGGAAATCATAAAGAAATCATAAAGTTGGAATTAGACAAAGACTTTTAAAATATATATTTTTTTATTGATTTCAGAGAGGAAGGGAAAGGGAGAGAAAGAGAGAGAGAGAGAGAGAGAGAGAGAGAGAGAGAGAGAGAGAGAGAAAGAAAGAGGAGAGAGAAACATCAATGATGAAAGACAATCATTGATCTGCTGCCTTCTGCACACACCCCACAGGAGATCAAGCCTGCCTTGGCCTGGAATTGAACCCTGACCTCCAGGTTCACATGTGGACGCTCAACTATTGAGTCATGCTGGCCAGGCAGACAAAGACTTTTAAAGAGCTATTAAATATTCTCTGAAAAGTAAATGTTACAACTCTTGAAACAAATGGAAAGTAAGAAATCTTAGGGAAAAAAAACAAGATATAAAAAAGAAACAAAGGGAAATGTTAGAAGTGAAAAAAAAATGCAATGACTGAAATAAAAAAAATTATAGGATGTGCTCACTAAATGAACTTCAAGATAGCAATAAAATGATCCAATCTGAACAATAAGGATTTTAAAAGATTATTTTATGGACAGAGTCTAAAGGACTGTAGAAAAATACAAAAAAAAAAAAAAAAGTTCTAACATGGACATCACTAGGGTCTCAAAAGAAAAACAAAAAGAGTCATACAGATTTGTATGTACACCAAAAGGAAAAAAGAGCAAATGTTACTGATGGTATTTTTTAAAATATATTTTTTATTGATTTTTTACAGAAAGGAAGGGAGAGAGAGATAGAGAGCTAGAAACGTCGATGACAGAGAAACATCAACCAGCTGCCTCTTGCACACCCCCACCGGGGATGTGCCCGCCACCAATGTACATGCCCTTGACAGGAATCGAACCTGGGACCTTTCAGTCCGCAGACCGATGCTCTATCACTGAGCCAACCCGGTTTTGGCTAATAGTATTTTTCTTAATAATAATAGTAATACTTTAAGTAGAAGCGTGAAAGAGTATGATGGCTATAACTTCCTCTCAAATTATTCAGAAAAATATGTAGATAGCTAGACATGAGGATACATTAATGATATCTAGCAAATGTGGCAAATGTAGACAATGGGTGAATTGGATAAAAGGTATAAAGCAACCTTTTATACAATTTCGGCAACTTTCCTAAAAGTTTGAAATTATACCAAAATAAAAGTTGCTATAGAAGTATATAAAAATGCATTTGCAATAAAATATATTTTAAAATTACTTCCAAAAATCTCACATGACATATGATATGCCAACATTTTTGTTATCCTCCACACTCAATGATATCTCTCCTACATCTGAGTTTGAGAAGTCCCATACAATAATCCTAGAATGACAAATATTTTCAACTTGTGTGCCTGCTCTAATCACTGCAGGAACTAGAAGCACTGAACTGAGAAGGATTCCCAAGTCCAGGCTCATGGAGAAAGAATTCTGCTGTTGATTAGTGATGTCTACCACAGGAGCAGTTTAGCATTCTTATAGGATGATGTCAAGAATAGCATGATACAATTTCTATCATCTTCTCACTGTTTTACCACATTTCTTCTTCAAATCACTGCTCAAAGCTCTAATAGTCAATCACATTTTTATTAATTGGTACACATGTATTTTAATCCATCAACATAGTCCTAAATAGCTCTTTTAGAGATAGCTTATAATGTTACTTTTACATCAAATCTTATTTCACTTACTCTTTTTTTCATGTTTTCTCACCTTTCTTTTTCTATTTTTAGTCTAAATATAAATCCTTATTTGATTTTGCCTAAGCAATTAAAAATAGTCTCAACTCTTTCCTTACCTCATCTTTCCACATTTTAGGTCATCCTACCCACAGTAGTTTCCTGAAGCACAGATTAGATCATTGGTTAACTGCCTGGGAATAAGAGTCTATACTAAGCATGGTAGGTAGATGCTATAAGGGTTCAATGCCCACCCTCATCAGTTCAGGTCCAGAGAAAAAGACCAGCATGTCAACAGACAATTATAATACACTGAAAAATTCCTACCAGTTTCCTTATCTATAAAATAAAAACAAGAATTGTTCATACTTCCCAGAGTGTGGAATGGATTAATTGGATTATAGCTAATAAAGTCTTTAGCATATGGTCTGCCACATGGTAATCGTACAATAAGCACTGGACATTAATACAATTAACTCCCAAGTGCCAAGTACAGTGTTATGAGCTATGATTATTACAATTCTTGAGGAGTGGATTTAAATCACCTTTTCAAGCCACCTAGTGAGTCAAGGAATCTTGAACAAAGCCCAAACTCTGAAGTCTGTTTACCCAGATCACGCATAAGGGATTATAATTTTCCAAGTAAAATAAACTGTGTCCTTTTAATTTTACCATCCACTTCCAATTCACTTCAAAGGTGTTTCTATGATGAATTTCAGCCAAAGACGATTTCCATTTTCTTCTCATCCATGCAGTTTTTACAGAGGAGCATAATGGCATAATCCCCACAACCTCTTTCACAGTGATGCCCTATCATTCCTGCCAGCACTAACAGATCTGACATTTTCTTCCTCTTCTAATAGCCATACATATTTATTGGCATAAATACATAACATGAAATATCCACTTTAATTCAAATTACATTATGAATATTATACATAAAAAATGAATAGCTACAACAAAAGGGCAGGCAGGAAAATAAGATCTCAAACTCCTGAAACCCCAAGGATTTGAAAAATAAAATGGCATTACGCTTTTCTGAATCCCCAAGATAATCTCTAAAAGAGTCCCCAAGAAAGCCTGGAGGATATGGATGGGAATCAAAGACTGTCATCCATTTCTAAACATGCCCAGAAAATTATGTTCTCTCCAAGCTGCCAAGAAAAATGCAAAGCAGAGGTCTGGTTTTGTTAACCTCATGTTATGGCTTTTCAGATGTATCCCCCAGAATGTTTTTAAAAATAGAAGGCTGCCCTTATGAATGGAAAGGCATCAGATTCTTGCTGTGCACTGAGTGTAAACAACAGAATGCAAACACCTGTGTTCTGACGTGAGCATCCCGTGTAACTGGCTGAATGATTCTGCACAAGGTACTTAATCATTTTGGACTCTGGCTTCCAAACCTATAAAAGTTCAGGATGACATCTATTCTTGCCTATCTTAGTAAGTTGCTATGAAGGACAATAACTAGCATTTATGCAGCAATCTAAAGACTATTTTTTCCTCACAAATATTATTTTAACTAGAGGCCCGGTACACAAAATTCATGCACAGGGTGGGGGGGTGTCCCTCAGCCCAGCCTGCACCTTCTCCAATCTGGGACCCCCTCAAGGGATGTCTAAATGGACAGTCAGACATCCCTCTCACAATCCAGGACTGCTAGCTCCCAACAGCTTGTCTGCCTGTCTTTCTGATTGCCCCTAACTGCTTCTGCCTGCCAGCCTGATCACCCCCTAACCACTCCCATGCCAGCCTCAATGATGTCTAACTGCTCCTCTGCCAGCCTGTTTGCCCCCAACTTCCCTCCTCTGCCAGCCTGGTCACCCCTAACTGCCCTCCCCTGCTTGCCTGATCACCCACAACTGCCCTTCCTTGCAGGCTTGGTCCCTCTCAACTGCCCTCACTTGCAGGACTGGTGCCTCCCAACTGCCCTCCCCTGCTGGCCATTTTGTGTCCACAAGGGGGCAGGATCTTTGACCACATGGGGGCAGCAATCTTCTGTGTAGGAGGGATGGTCAATCTGCATATTACTCTTTTATTAGATAGGATAGAAGCCTGGTGCATGGGTGGGGGCCAGCTGGTTCACCCTGAAGAGTATCCTGGATCAGGGTGAGGGTTCCCTTGGGGCCTGGGGTGGCCTGGGCAAGGGGCCGTGGTGGTTTGCAGGCTGGCCACACACCCCGGTGACCCAAGCAGAGGCCCTGGTATCTGAAGTTTATTTACCTTCTACAATTGAAACTTTGTAGCCTGGAGCAGAACCAAGCCCCCAGCTCACTACAGCTGAGGCCATTTCTGTTTGGTTTTATGTATCTTCTATAATTGAAACTGTATCCTTGAGTGGAGGCCTAGGCCTGCTAGGGCAGCAGAGAGCTTGGTTTCCATTGCAAGGGAAACCCAAGCCTCTCAACTGCTCTCTGTGGCTGCAGCCATCTTGGTTGGGGTTAATTTGCATACTCGCTCTGATTGGTGAGCATGGCTGGTGGGCATGGCTTGAGCGAAGGTATGGTCAATTTGCATATTACTCTTTTATTAGGTAAGATTACCACAACCCTGTGAACTGGGTATTATTGTTATTGTTATTACCATCATTATATGATTTTGATAAATGAAGATGCTGAAGTTCAAAGAATCTTTACCCAACCTGCCCACGGTCAGAGTAAGTGGTAAAGCATGATTTAACCCACACCTCCTAACTCTACACCTTTGATTGACCCACCTGGATTATCATTGGCTTCCATTCATCATATTCTCAGGGCTGAGCATCATCTCTGGTACACAGTAGTCACTCAGTAAGTATCTGATGAACTCAGGGGAACCAAGATATTGTGTCAGCCAGATAGATACTAAATTCTATCAAGTATGAGGAAAGTTTCTGGATATATATGGATCACATAACCAAAGGGAGTGAACTAGATAGGCATGACTAGATCTATGAATTTTCCTAATTTATTCAGGAATCCATCTTTCTCCCCATCTTCTAGTTGTCCTTCCCTCTGTGTTAGTTTTGTTAACAAATGCCTCTCCTCAAATGATGCAAAAGATTGCTGATCTGCCAGAGTTCACTTACATTTCCTTCATAGCAGTGAGAGTTATTTTGCTTTATTCTTTTGAAGTTAAATCTTTTTATGATGAATTTTTCTCCTATTTCAATTCTTTCTTATGGCTCTCTATTACTCCTAGAATAAAATTCATGATCTCCCAGGTGACCCGAAGGTCTTCATATTGTAAGCCTATCTCACCAGACTAAATTTCACATCACTCTCTCTTTATTCTCTATTCCAGAAACCCGAGCTTTATTCCAGTTTCACACATCAGGTTTCCTCACAATCTGGGTCCTTTCCACAGGCTGTTGACTTCCCTGGACACACCCATAGCGTCTTGGCAGCAGGGGTTTAGACATTTTTAGAGCTCAGCTCAAACTCTCCTTCCTTAATGAAGTTTTCTTGACTCCAGATTAGGATAGAGTTCCCCAGTTAAATTTATTCACCCGTGCCTCTTCTCAGAGCATTTGTTGTCTCCATGGTAATTGTGTAACCATTATGATAATTACTAGATGCTCAGTGCATGAAAATTCATGCACTGGAGGGGGGTCCCTCAGCCCGGCCTGCCCCCTCTCACAGTCTGGGAGCCCTCAGGGGTGGGAGACGACATGGCGATCAGGGGAAGGAGACGCTCCCATCACACCTCTGCTGCTGCCACTGCCAGCAGAGCAAACCTAAGCCGGCCCTGGTTACCTGAGCCTCAGGCAGCACTGGGTGGCTGGGCAGCCATCATTTGAGGCTTGCCTGTGCCTCAGGCCAGCACTGGGCTGCTGGGGGGCTGAGGGGACTAGGCCCTACCATCTTGAATTTTCCTGAGGCTGTGGGCGCCACCATCTTTGAGGTTGTGACAATTAGCATATTCCCTCCTTATTGGCAGTGGGCACTGCCACCTTTGTGAGGGCATGGCAGTCAATTAGCATATTCTCTATTATATAGGAGGATTGCTTACTCTGGGATCTCTCCTGGTAAAATGTAAGCTTTGCAAGGGTTGACACTTATTGTCTTGGTCACCAGTGTAGTCCCAGCACTTAGGGCAGTGCCCGGCATAAAGAAAGCACTCTCTCTCTCTCTCAATAAATAAACAAATTTGGTGAGGGAGTGGAGAAAGTTGATAAAATTGATTTTAGACAGAAAGAATCTGCAATCATGACAAGGCAGGAAGTTTAGGAAATTTGTAATAGATAATTGTAAATATGGGCATCCCATGGGATTAATGTCCTTCTAAATATCAAACCCGTATGTTGCTTCCCCGAGTGAAGATTTATTTCCACTTAGGTGTTGTGAGTTGATGAGCCTGGGAGTACAAAAGACCCGGTTCGTTCTGGAAGTATTTACTGCCTAAAAATGTAGTGCCTTGGAACAGACTGATGAATCTCAGAGGGTGGTGGGGAGAGATCAACCAAAGAACTTAGATGCAGATATGCATAAGCCATGGACACAGACAATAGTGTGGTGAAGGCCTAGAGGTGAGGGGTGAGAGTGAGGTGGAAGGGGGGAAGGGACATCTATAATACTTTCAACAATAAAAATAAACTTTTAAAAAATAAATAATGTAGTGCTTTATACAGGTCATTCATCTAAGAAACTGAAGTCACATTTAGAGATCAAACAGCCCCTCCAACGGGTACATTTCCTCCCATCGTTTCCTTGGTAAACAGCTTTTAGAGACACTAGAAGCACAGAATTCCTCCCTGAGAAGAGCCCAATGTTCTGTGTCCTTTAAAACATCCTCTTCTCTTCCAGACACACTCTCTGCTCCACACAAAGGTTTTGCTTGTTTGGGGTTATTATGAGCTTAAAATGTTCTTCTCACAGAGTAGTCTAAAGGGTGTTTCTGTTTTTTCCTTCCTGAGGTGTGTACAAGGGAAAGAAAAAAACAAACTATACCACAGCTACACTCCCATTCAGAACAGTCCAACAATCATTTTTCTTAATAATATTTAGCAGCAAGTGGATAGCGTCCTAGAACATTCAGGTATGTCACTGCTTAAACAAAGAAAAAATGAGGCTTTTCAAAGCCAATTTTGGTTGTAAAATACAGATATTTGGCTGATTTAAAAAAAAATATCCAATGTCCCAACTTAAAGGAAAAAATGATGGGGTGGAGAGAAAAGCACAAGAGAAAGGAAACAGCTGTGCTTTAGCTTTATTCCAAAGTTCAACCAAGCTCTTGCTAAATTCAGAGTTTATGTTGTCAACAGCAAACAAAACAGACCTTAGGACAGGGAAAGGAAAGCAGAGGAGAAATCCTTAGAAGGGAGGGCTTGGGCGAGGAGGAATAGATCAAGAGGCCTTCTTTGAGGCTGAGTTTAAACTTCAACATCTTTTTATACTTTGTCCTCCAATGACTTCTCCACACAGAAGCCAGGTGTTGCATGCTACACTTCCGAAGAGCAACAGGAGAGTAAAGACTTAAACTGAGGTGAGAAGTAGTTTACTTGTCCACTCACCTTCTCCATGTTGAACCATTGTCTTCATCCCCCTCTCCGGGACCTTTTGCTGAACAGGGGTGGGGGTGTGGGGGATGAAGCTCACAGCTGCATGAAGATTGGACAACCGCCATGGTCACATCATATGTGTGCACAGCCTAACTTTCAGAAATGGAGGGAGAATAGAAAAACAGGAGCTCATACAGGATTAGAGGACCTCTGCATCTGATTGTTTAGTGCATCCTGATTGGTCCTTCAGTTTTCCAAACCCTCCCTTTGTCTGCTCTTGAGTACCTAAAACTCCAGGCAAAGCAAATTTTGTGGGAGAAAAGGCACATTTGGTTAAACCTTTAAAACTGTGTACATTATTGATACTATAGTCTTTTTCAGAAAACAAGTTTTGACATGTGTGTGAAGGTGGGGAAGAAAGGAATGAGGGCCAGGGACTTGTGAGGGGCGAGAACAAGCACAGAAGACCAGGCAAGGAGTAGAGAAGACCAAATTTTTTTTTTTTTTTTTTTTTTTTTTTTATCTCTGCAATTGAATCCAAAAGATGGTACTACCAAAGTGTGGCTTCGCTCCAAGATGTCAATGTAACATAAACAATTACACCCCATTTGCACGTAATTGAGATTAAAGTGTCAGGGTGGGCCCTAGCTGGTTTGGCTCAGTGGATGGAGCTTCGGCCCTCAGACTGAAGTGTCTCAGATTCCATTCATGTCAAGGGTATGTACCTCAGTTGCAGGCTCCATCTCCAGTTCTGGTAGGGGCTCGTGCTGCAGGCAGCCAATGGATGTGTCTCTCTTATCTCTCTCTCTCTCTCTCTCTCTCTCTCTCTCTCTCTCTCTCTCTCTCTCCTCTTCCCTTTCACTCTCTCTAAAAATCAATGGAAACAAATATCCTTGGGTGAGGATTTAAACAAAACAAAACAAAAAATGTCTAGGTGGTACAATGATTGCTATATAAGGAAATGGCTATATATATATATATATATATATATATATATATATATATATAGAGAGAGAGAGAGAGAGAGAGAGAGAGAGAGAGAGAGAATATGGTAATTGCAACTCCAGGCCCAATCCCACAAAAAGATAACATTTCTCCTGGTTTCACACATTAAAATAATGCCAACCACAGTAACTTGGAAGTGTATCATGCATCATATACATACTGCTATTGGCTGAATTTTAAATCTCTTCACTCCCTCAATTCACTTGTTAAATCCCAAATCCCCTATGCGATAGCACTGGAGAAGGAACCTTTGGGAGGTAATTAGGGGTAGATGTAGTCATGAGGGTGAGCCCCTAATCTGATAAGATTGGTGTTGTTTAAAAAGACAGGAGAGCCCTAGCTTGTTTGGCTCAGTGGATAGAGCATTGGCCTGTGGACTGAAGGGTCCCAGGTTCAATTCCAGTCCAGGGCACATGCCTGGATTGCGGGTTCCATCCCCAGTAGGGGGCGTGCAGGAGGCAACCGATCAATGATTCTCTCTCAACATTGATGTTTCTCTCTGCCTCTCTTTCTCTATTGCTCTCTGAAATCAATAAAAATATATTTTTAAAAAATGCAAGAAGACAAGACAGACAGTTTACCGCCTCTCTCCCATGTAAGGACACAGCAAGACGCAGCCATCTGCAAGAGGGTCCTCGACAGGAACCTAATCACCTGGCCCCTTGCTTTGGATTTCCCAGCCTCCATTACTATGAAAATTAGATTTCTGTTGCCTAAGCCTCCCATTCTGTGGTGTTTTGTTATGTCAGTCTAGAAGAAGACTAATACACATACTACCATGTATCTTATACATATATTATGCTTCACATCCATCCTACAGGAATAATAACAAGAATGTTCATCACAACAGTTGGGAATAGCAGAGAAAAGGAACAAAATTCCATTATTTTCCTAGGGCTGCCGTAACAACATACCACAAACATATAAACGTATTTCTGGGTGGCTTAAAACAACAGAAATGTATTATCTCATAGTTCTGGAAGCTAGAAGTCTGAAATCATAGCGGGACCATGTTCCCTCTGATACTGATAAGGGAATCCTTTTAACTCCTCCCAGCTTCTGGTGGTTTGATGGCAATCTTGGGCATTCCTTGGCTTGTAGATGCAGCATTCTCGTCTTCCATGTCCACATGGCATTCTCCCTGCATGTCTTCATAGCTTCCCTCTGGCAATGTCTGTCTTTGTATCCAAACATCCTCTCTTTGTAAGGACATTAGTCATGTTAGATTCAGGCCTATCCTAATTACCTAATTTTAACCTGATTACCTCTGTAAAGACCCTGTTTCTAAATAAATTAACATTCTCAGGTACTTCAACATGTTTTTCTTATTAAATCCTCATCCAAGGATATGCTGAGAGAGAGAGAGAGAGAGAGAGAGAGAGAGAGAGAGAGAGAGAGAGAGAGAGAGAACATCAATATGAAAGGGAAACATTGATTGGTTGCCTTCTCTATATCCCTGCCTGGGGATTAAACCTGCAACCCATGTATGTGCTCTGACTAGAAATAAAACTGACAGCCTTTCAGTGCACGGGACAACACTCCATCAACTGAGCCACTCAGGCTGGACAAGACTCCAACATACCTTTGAGGGGCCTGAAGGGGGCACCAGTCAACCCTTAACAAAAAGTCTATCAATAGTAAAAATGGAATTCTATATGCCCATAATGAATCATTTTACAGTCATAAAAACAGAGAAGGAGATCTGTTGTCCTGGGAAAATATTGTACCTGGAATATACCATGAAATGGAAAAGATGAGCATATCAGACCAATATGTGTAATATGATCTAAAAGGCCATAGAATCCTTATCTGAAATCTGGGATTTTGTTTTAACACACCATTTGGAACAAAGCTCACCAAAATATTTAATGGTAAATTGGGGAGAGGGTGGGATTGAAGGGTAAAGTATTTTTTTTAATTACACCATTTGTTTCCACCTACACTCAAATTTAACCTCTATTTCGAAGGTATTCACAGTGATTTAATTGACAAATTCTTATCCCACATAGCTCATAGATTGCTGCTATCATTATAGTTATTCATTTATCATTACTTATCTGTAGTATACAATTCATGTAAATAATTTTTGGTTGGCCATCAAAATCATGACACAACATTTTCAAAGTTCTTCTATTTTTTTTGCCTAAACCAGAGCACAATTATTAAAGAGCACTTAAATAATTGAATTCAAGGTCTGATTAAGCACTTGGCTTCTTAAATGAGTTTTGGCTATGTGCTGTGGTTTTAAATGAATACTTCAGACTGAGCTATCATTTGCTTTTAAAGAGTTTATCAATTCTAGCACATTGGAAGCAATTGAGAACTAGTGAAACAATTTATTTATGTTCTGGTATTAAACAAAAGTGAATTTTGGTAGTCTATCATTCTGTAACCTTCGCCAAATCACTTAAGATAAAAAAAAAAAAAAAAAAGTAGCTTCCTCTTTTTAAAAATAGGAATAATAACCTCACACTACTCTGTCTCGCACTCTGTATCTCACAGAGTGAAAGTACATAGACTATTGCAGGCAGGAAGTTTCCTTCCTTCCCCTGTCTCAGTTTTAAGGCATCACTAAACAATCTAGAATCAGAAAACATTCTCCCCCAGAATATATCTCTAGAAAGAGAAAAAAAAAAAAGCCAATATTTCCTGGAGAAACCCAGGAAATACATACCTTTACCAGGTAATGAAGGAAAGATCGCCAGTAAAAAGAGATTTCAGATATGTCTTTTTGAAAAGATGTCTGGGGTATGGCCAAAAATGCAGAAACTCAATCTAATCTTGAAAAAAAAAAAAAAAAAAAAAAAAAAATCAGATAAGCCCCAAAGGAGAGGCATTCTTCAAAACAATAGACCAGAACTCATCAGCAGTGCCAAATCCACTAAAGTCAAGGAAAGAATGAGGAATCGTTATAGACTGGAGAAGACTAAAGAGACAACAAAATTTTGTATAGCATCCTGAAATAAGAAACGGAGGGGGAAATTTAACGAAATTTAAGTAAGTTTATTCAATAGTATTGTAGCTATGGTAGTTTCCTAATCTCTATGGTAGTGTCCTAGTCTCTATGGTAGTTTCCTAGTCTTAATAAAAGTATACAATGGTAATCTAAATTATTAAGGTGAGGGGTATAAAGAAACTCCCTATCTTATACTTGCAGCTTTTTAAAATTTTTAAATTCATTAACAAATAAAGAGTTAAAAAAAAAAAAAAAAAAAAAAAAAAAAGTATCAGCCGAAACCGGTTTGGCTCAGTGGATAGAGCGTCAGCCTGCAGACTGAAAAGTCCCGGGTTCGATTCCGGTCAAGAGCATATACCTTGGTTGTGGGCACATCCCCAGTAGGGGGTGTGCAAGAGGCAGCTGATGGATGGTTTTCTCTCATTGATGTTTCTAACTCTCTATCCCTCTCTCTTCTTCTCTGTAAAAAAATCAATAAAAATATATTTTAAAAAAAGAAGTATCAGAGTACAAATTTTTTATTTATTTTTTTTAATAGAAAGAAAAGGAGGGAATAGATTTCCATTGCTATGAATTGTGTTCTCCCAAAATCTGTAGGTTGTAGCCCTAATCCCAAAGTGATGGTATTTGGAACTGGGGCTTTCGAAGGATAATTGGAGTTAGATGAGCTCATGAGGGTGGGTCCCTAAGAAGAGGAAGATAGCTCTTTCTCTTCCTCCCTCCTCACCATCCCTCCCCCAAGCCTGTGCAAGAAAGAGGTCACGTGAGCCCACAGCCAGAGGGCAGCCATCTACGCCTGGAGGAGAGCTCTCCTCAGAGCCGGACTATCCTGGCCCCCTGACTATGGACTTGGAGCCTCCAGAACTGTGAGAAAATGCATTCATTCTTTAAGCTACCCAGGCTATGGTATTTTGCTATGGCAGCCCAAGCTGACTAACAAACCAGTTAGGCTACTAATTGGTCATTTTATATACCAAAGTGAGTTTCACTGTAGTTGAAATCTAAAATAATGTTTCATACAGCTCACTAATTCCTAACGCTTTGCCTTTTACTGGGTATAGCTGTGTTCCTATAAATAATGGACACTTATTTGGCTCTAAATAAGTCTCCTAGCTCTGTCCTTGATATTTACTAAATTTTCATTAAATGGTAATTCTACTAACAATAGAACTTGGGCCACTTGATGTACCTTGCGAAAGTACTTAAAAGGAGATGTGTTTAAGTGAGGCAGCATAATTTTAAGGAGAAATTATAAAAAAGAAAATGTCAACTGGATCTTGTTATAAATTCATTTTTACGAAAACAAAAGTTGTTTGAATTTTAACCAGAATTTATGAGCTGCACCATCATCTACAAAACTCAAGTCGTATGTCAACACAGAAAGAAAACCCAAGTTAATACGTATGTACTTTATACTTGTGCCAATAGTGAGTGCATACACTCCCATCTTCATGTTCTATGGGTCATATAACTTCCCGGTCCACAAGCAAAGGGCATTGGTAACACAGGTTAGAGACCATCCCTCAGTCAGTGGATCAGAAAGCCAGCGTTGCCGTGTACTGCAAATAACTAATTTATTAATCACCCCAGGATCTCAGAGATGTGCTGGCCTATCTGCAGCGAAGCTTGATGTGTTCATAAGCCTTTTGTCTTGTATCCTATCTGCCCCTAAACTTTGACCTTTTTACTAAATTTGTGTGCAGAGCAGAAATGTGAGCTTCAATAGATAAGCCAATTTATAAATACTATTAAATAAATGGGGCTGAGTGTGTGTGTTGGGGGGGGGGGGGGCACGGGGAACAACCCTATTGGAGACATATTCTAATGCCACCAATACCCAGCATTCATTTTTCCGCCTTCGTGGTATGGTGACGGTAGGACCAACCAATGGGAAAAAGGTGTGGATCCCACACCATTCGCTGGGAAAAGGGAGCACAACCCACAGAACAGCTTCAACACTTGGCATTTCTGTGAGAGTGATGGGTTATTATCTCAAGCTTACACACATACAGACTACTGAAGCCTTTTCTAAATACGTTTTTTCACCGTAGTAATGGACTCCATTTCCATTCCTGTCCCTGCAACTGAGACTTGAGAGCTACAGAATAACGCACGATCGTTATCTATGTTTCCACATAAGTGCTTCTTATGAAGAATGCAGCTGAAATGCCCATATTAGCATTTATAGCGGGAGACTTACGCCTCCCTTATCTTGTCTTTTGTGGTTTACCAGCTATCCTCTTACCTCCCAGTGACTCAAAGCTGCACCAGCAGCTACCCTCTCAGTGTGCTTCTTCCCTCCTCAAGATAAGCAGCTCTAAAAATATGAGCCAAGGGAGGTAGCAGCCAAGATGTACAGTGTTCAGCTCACAGAGTTGGTTGGAACTTTTAGAAAAAAAATTTTTTTCTGGACTTAATAAGGACAAGTAAATGAATTGGTAAGAGAAATGTAACATTAAAGAACTTAACAGAAAAGGGAAATACTGTAAAAATGAAATAAATAGACAGATACCACAATAAAATAATAGTATATTGAAGAGATGGTTATCAAGAAGGCAATGGTTAGCCCAAATCGGTTTGGCTCAGTGGTAGAGCGTCGGTCTGCGGACTGAAAGGTCCCAGGTTCGATTCTGGTAAGGGCCATGTACGTTGGTTGCGGGCACATCCCCAGTGGGGAGTGTGCAAGAGGCAGCTGGTCGATGTTTCTCTCTCATCGACATTTCTAGCTCTCTATCTCTCTCCCTTCCTCTCTGTAAAAAATCAATAAAATATATTTAAAAAAAAAAAAGAAGGCAATGGTTATATATGCCTTAATACTTGGCCTGAGAAATTAGAAGCACGAATTAGGTTGGAGGGAAGCAAGTTGAGAAGAGAAAGGCTGACATAAGATTATTGCAAGTACTTGACAGCAGGTCCTCAGATATTTTTTGTTCAAGATCAGTTTTGTTATAATAATGACGAGAGGGAAAAAATAAATTCTGGCCGGGGCCACTGTCTGTGTGGAGGTTGCATGTTTTACCCATGTCTGTGTGGGGACTCTGGTTTCCTCCCATATCCCAAAGATGTGCATGTTAGGTGAATTGGCATGTTTGAATGATCCCAGTCTGAGTGTAGATGTGTGTGACTCGCCCTACATTGGGAGGCTGTCTGTCCAGGGAGCATTCTCACCAGGCCCCCTCACCTGCTCAGAGAAGCTCTGGCCATCTGAGACCCTGGACTGGAATAAGCAAGTTAGAAAATAATCATATGACTTGTTTTTGTTAATCTTTCTGAAATATATGTGTAGCACATTTATTTTGATGCCTACTATTAGAAGTATTTCGAGTTTTTATTTTGAAGTTTGAGGATATTTTTGTGACCAACCATATGCCAGAGGAAATTCCATCTTGTTTATATCCATTTGCCTATGGTAAAAATTGGTTTTGTTATATGTCATTTTGCTTCAAGTTGTAGTTTTCAAGAACCTATCCACGAAGTTAAGTGAGAACTTACTGTCGTCAGTATTCAAATCAGTCAATTTTGATTATTCATATCACACACTATTAAATCATTGGAAAAA
This sequence comes from Pipistrellus hanaki, assembly GCF_964339955.1. Classification (NCBI taxonomy): domain Eukaryota; kingdom Metazoa; phylum Chordata; class Mammalia; order Chiroptera; family Vespertilionidae; genus Pipistrellus; species Pipistrellus hanaki. The sequence continues at coordinate 158,065,390 of NC_140505.1, forward strand.
CTTTATCGATGATTAAAACTCTTTTCTTACATTGGTATCTGCTAATGCGGAGTATAATGACGGTAAGACAAGTCTCATTTTAACATTGATTTTAAAGCATAAACTGGTTTGTATTACCAGAGAAGTGAGGATAACATTTAAGATGGTACTGACAACAGGATGATCACACTGGCTTTCCATTATGGTTAAAATCGCTAGAATTACAAAGTGACTTACAACCAGATGTTAGTGAAAAATACCCTAAAGTTCGCCTTTCCTGTTTTGCCAATGGGCATACCATACTCCAAGAGTTGTTTCAGGTGTGTTGCCCATAAGCCATCTGGCAGCAGGTGGCGCTCTTCTGTTAAAATCCGACGTACTTTTTAAAAAGCTTTCAGGACATCAAATCCGCTAGCTTCCGGCTAACAGTAGTTCAAAGGACTGTTTTCAAATAACAAGAGTCCACTTTTGAGCCTTTCGTTTTATTTAGAGGAGAAGGATGTCAAAGTAGAACATTTATAAAATATAATTTAATGAGATCTTTGATTTTAACATATGCTCAGTCTCTCCTGAATATAGGCTTAATCACAAGGAACAGCAGCCTGTAATCGTTGGAATCGAGAGTTCACTGAATCATTTCATCAATATTTACTGAGGACCAGGTGTGAGACACCAACATATACTTCTAGCAGTCACCTCCAGATATTGTCACGGGAAGGCTTGGAACCTTAGCCTATGCTGCGTTCGTTTTAAGGGCAGAACAGTTTAAAACAAGGTGAAGGGATTAAAAACCACCCTGTTGATCACACCCCACTCAAAGGTAAAGAATTCACTGCGTGAGAAATCACACCTAAAATGTTTGGAACAAACAAACGAAACAGTCCCTACGCTCCGTTTACATCCCAAAGAAAGAAATGATTTTGTAAAATCTGAATATTCATCTACACTCAGCAATATCTGCTCATTTCTCTTGCGCGCAATCAATGAATGGCCTTCGGGGCAGGATTTTCGGTGTCTAAAAGCTTACAGCCTCGGGTTGGTCCCTTTCTCCCTCTCTGATCTTCGCCACCACTGCCTCCCTCTTCCACTCAAATCAGGGCCAAGTCCCGTTCAGTTGCTGCAAGAACCAGCATCTGGAATGTTTCCCTGTGGCCGCTTCCTACTGGCTAAGGGCTGCATTTTTTAAAATACTGAGATGTGAACTAGGAGGAATGGTACACCTTATATGTTCTGAACCCTTCTTGTTTCGGTTTCAAGCTAACGAGGTCTTACTAATGATTATGCAAAAAAAAAAAAAAAGGGGGGGGGGGTGGTCTTTTTTGAACACGCCAAGTCGCAAGTCATTGGTCAGGGCTCTCGCTGCGCGTCCAGGTCTCACGTGGCGCCTCTGCGGACCACCCAGCGCGTCTGCTCGGGCGCACCCCGGAACACCTCCGGTCTTTTCTTTCTGCAGAAAGCACAAGACCCAGCCTAAAAGGGCCGGGCTGCCGCCGGCCAAAACTGATCCTGCCGGAGGGCCGCCGCAGGACCCGACGATTAAGAGGTTCCCGAGTGCATGCGTCTCCCGCCTCCACCACCGCTCCGCGATCGCCACCCCACTGTCCCCCACTGTCCCCGCCCGCCGGCCCCGGATCGCCACCCCACTGTCCCCCCCGCCAGCCACCCCACTGTCCCCCACCGCTCCCTCCCGCCAGCCCCGGATCGCCACCCCACTGTCTCCGCCCGCCGGCCCCGGATCGCCACCCCACTGTCCCCCACTGTCCCCGCCCGCCGGCCCCGGATCGCCACCCCATTGTCCCCCCCGCCGACCCCGGATCGCCACCCCACTGTCCCCCACTGTCTCCCCACCCACCCACCCCCCGCCAGCCCCGGATCGCCACCCCACTGTCCCCCACCGCTCCCCCCCGCCGGCCCCGGATCGCCACCCCACTTCCCCCACTGTCCCCGCCCGCCGGCCCCGGATCGCCACCCCACTGTCCCCCACCGTTTCCCCCCGCCGGCCCCGGATCGCCACCCCACTGTCCCCCACTGTCCCCCCCGCCAGCCCCGGATCGCCACCCCACTGTCCCCCACCGTTTCCCCCCGCCGGCCCCGGATCGCCACCCCATTGTCCCCCCCGCCGACCCCGGATTGCCACCCCACTGTCCCCCACTGTCTCCCCACCCACCCACCCCCCGCCAGCCCCGGATCGCCACCCCACTGTCCCCCACCGCTCCCCCCCGCCGGCCCCGGATCGCCACCCCACTTCCCCCACTGTCCCCGCCCGCCGGCCCCGGATCGCCACCCCACTGTCCCCCACTGTCCCCCGCTGTCCCCGCCCGCCGGCCCCGGATCGCCACCCCACTGTCCCCCGCTGTCCCCGCCCGCCCGCCCGCAGCCCGCGCGCCGGCGGGGGAGGGGCGCGCCGGCGAGGTCGCCGCGGGGTTGGGTAATCGCGCTGTGCACACTCGGAGGTGCCGGGCCAATGGGCGGCCGCCGGGGCGGTGACGCGACGCCCCGGGCCGGCGTATTTATAGCTCGTATTTAAAGAGCCCGGGGAGGCGCCCGGCGCGGCGGGGCGGCGGCGGGGCTGGCTGGGGCGGGCGCAGGAGGTGGCGGGGCGGCCGCTGCAGCTGCGTCCCCGCCGGGGTGCAGGGCGTGCACGTGCCCCGGTGACTCCCTCCCCGCCCCCCTTCCCAGCGCGGTTCCTGGAAACTAGGAGGAAACGCTGCAGTCTCGACCATCGTTTTGTTTGTTTGTTTGTTTGTTTCTTTTTTGCTTAAAACAAAGCTAGGCATTTGGAGCGGGGTGGCGGGCGGAGGGGGGGGGGAGGGAAGCTGGGGCGGGAAGGAGGGGTGGGGAGCAGAAGGTCTGAGCGGACCCCGCCCGGGCCCCACGCTAGAGCCACCAGCCGCGCCGCTTCCTGGTGCCGGGCTGCGCGGAGCGGGCCTTCCTGGGGGGAGGGGAGAACAATGCCGCCCGAAAAGCCAAAAGTCGTGGAATTTGGGGGCGGGGCTGTCGGACTAGTCCTAGCGTATTCGTGGAAAGTCAATTGCAAGATAGTGGCTGCGGTTATCTCGGCGTTCGGTAAACTGATCTTCAGACTTTCCAGCCAGCGGACTGCCCGCTGCAATGCGAAAGCAGGAAACGGGCCGGCACTACGTCAGGGCGGAGAGGAGACCCAAAGTGCAAGGGCTGCTTCTGCAGGCTGGCTGCTTCCTACCTCTCCCCCCTCTACCTTCACCCCCACCCCCCATCTCCACCCCCCTGGAGAGGCTCCGTGGGTGCGGGCTCCGGCGCCGGTGCTCGCTGGCCGCCTGCAGGGGCGTCACTGTCGGGGGTTCGGGGCGCGGTGCCCGGAGCCCCAGCCCTGGGCCGCCACCACCACACGTTGGTTGTCCTCCCTAACGAGCTTCTTAGGAGCCATCACTAATTCCTTTTAAAGATCGTCCCGCTGCCAAAACCGGTTTGGCTCCGTGGATAGAGCACTGAAAGGTCCCAGGTTGGATTCCGGTCAAGGGCATGTACCTTGGTTGCGGGCACATTCCCTGTGGGGGGTGTGCAGGAGGCAGCTGGTCAATGACTCTCTCTCATCGATGTTTCTAGCTATCTATCCTTCTCCCTTCCTCTCTGTGAAAAATCAATAAAGTATAAAAAAGATCGTCCCGCGCTTAGATGGATTAACCGAATTCCGGGCGCGGGTGGAAAGCCGCACCAGTGCCCAGAGGGTGCCTCCTGGAGCGGAGCTCACGTCCGCCTCGGGAAAGCGGGTGGAGGAGGAGGAGAAACCCCAGCAGAGTGCAGACAGGACGAGTTCTCAGCACCTTGCTGGGGATCTCCTTTCTCAGGGTGGAGGGACGGGTTCACCAGAAGCTTCTCTGTGAGGGACCCATCTCCTGAGGCCTTGCCACTGCTCCTCTTTAGAAATGTTTTGAGGACAAAGGGAGAACGTTGTGAATGAGTACCGGTACATGTTGCCTCTTGGAACATGCTGAGCTTTGACACTAGCCTCACCTGTGCTGCTGCTGCTCCCTCGCCTGGGCCCAGGTTCAGGGTCAAGGTAACCTTTGTAACCTGTTCTAGGCTGGAGCCCCACCCCACCCCTGGGCAGAGCTTAACACACACACACACACACACACACACACACACACACACACACACGGGTGACAATAGCTAATGATTACTGACTGTTCTGTGCTAGGTAGGCAGCGTGCCTGAGGGCTTTATCTGGTTTAATAATGAGGTGAGGTGAGGACTATTACCCCATTTTACAGATAGGAAATAGATTCTGGGAACCCGAGTGTCCACCAGCTGGGAGGGTGGAAATGCCAGAAGGCTGACTCCAAAGACCACACTGTGAACGGCTCTGTGCACTATCTCTGAGGGAGAGGGGAGATGACCTTGATCAAGGGACCTGTTAGGACAGTGGTCGACAAACTCATTAGTCAACAGAGCCACATATCAACAGGACAACGATTGAAATTTCTTTTGAGAGCCAAGTTTTTTTAAACTGGTATTTTGTGGAAGAGCCACATTCAAGGGGCCAAAGAGTCACATGTGGTTCAAGAGCCTCAGTTTGCCGACCACAGTGCTAGGCTCATCTGACATCATACCAAGGAGCCAAGGGCCTTCCTGCACCGGTGCTATCCTGCCAGCTACAATAGAGTCCTGGTTAGACATGGTGGGTGTCCGGGAGCATGTTTAAGGCTGTCACATAAGGGAGACTGTTCAGGGAAACCCAAGTTACATTGGCTAATTTTCTCATTGCCAGTGTTTGCAACGGTATCTTATAAAGCCTTTTAATGATTAAACTTTATATAGCACTTCATTCCTGACTCAGGTCACTGGGTAATGCCAGATCCTGTCCCCCCCATTAAAGATATAGGGAACCTAAAGAGCGGCTTCTGTCGACCAGCTCTTAAAACCTTCTCCACTGGGCAGCCATATCCCCTCCATCAATCCCCTTCAGTGAATCCGGTCACCCTCAAAACAAAGCTCTGAAAACTGGGCCCAGACCTGGGTTTCCAACAGCTCTCTTACCTGCACTCCACCCTTCTTAAATTATTACTTTAGTTTCTTGGATGGTTGCAAAATTCTTCTGTTGTTTCTCTGAGTGTTAGCATGGGCTTGCCTTGGAAGGTTGTTATTCTGTGTCATCTCACATCTCATCCTCGTGCTCCTTCTTCTGTGTGCCAGCTCCTATTTCAGTTTTCATGGTAGGTCACTTCCTCCAGAAAACTTTTTAAAAAATACATTCTTGTTGATTTCAGAGAGGAAGGGAGAGGGGAAGAGAGAGAGAGAGAGAGAGAGAGAGAGAGAGAGAGAGAGAGAGAGAGAGAGAGAGAACCATCAATGATGAGAGAGAATCATGGATTGGCTTCCTCCACGCCCCACACTGGGGACCGAGCCCTCATCTTGGGCATGTGCCCTGACTGGGAATCGAACCCTGACCTGGTTCAACCACTAAGCCACACCAGCCAGGCTCTAAAAAGCTTTGTCCTCCACCCAACTCCACTATGGGTGCTCCTCCAACTTGCTCAAATAATTGTTTTCCCATCACAGCACCTAGGCACTGGGAACTGTCTTTTAAATGTGCTGAGTAAATGTCCCTAATTCATGAGGAAGGGAGAGACATCAGACTCACTGTGGTGCTTTATCACCCTGCACCCCCAAACACCATCCGCCCTCACCACACCTAACCTGCCACGAGTACGTCCTGAGCTAGAAGTCATGGCACAGTGAGCACACAGCACTGATCCTAAGAGCCATTTCCTCTGCATGTGTTGGGTAGAGGAGAGGTGCATTAGCCTGGGAGCGCTCCAAGAATAGGAATCCTTTCTGTCCTGTCCACCATCACTTCCCTGGGGCCTGGCACAGGGCAGCACAGAGGAGGAGACACGTAGGCGTTCTGCAAATGATTTGTATCGTAGAAGTGACTTCAGTAAAAATAGAATGCATCTCCTGGGTCATGATCACCCATAAAATGAATTTCCTATCACAAGTCATGGTCAAGGAAAGCAGAAAGACAATGACTTATAAGATCGGTGCAATAGCTGTGGGGTGAGGCAGGAGGATCAAGAGGCAGGTATCCCCACTTTTCACTTGAAATGTCATTGTGTCATTTCGCTTCTATGAATATGAAGGGCCTGCAGCAACAACTGTTTTCGCTAACTGAAAGAATCCAAAGAGGATTTTCACTTTTATAAATAAACAAGGGGCCCAGTGCACAAAATTCATGCACTGGGGAGGGGTCCCTCAGTCCAGCTTGCCCCCCTCTCACATACTGGGAGCCCTCAGAGGAGGTCCTACTGATGGCTTAGGCCCGCTCCCCATTGGGAGCAGACCTAAGCCACAGTCTAGCCTCCCTTTGCTTGAGGTGACCGGGCTGATCAGGGGAAGGTGCCAATCCCATCACCCCACTGCTGCAGCCACTGCCAGTCACTGTAGCAGCCAAAGTATTTTCATCAACACGGACTCCAGTCCCTTCACCATGAAAAAATGACAACTTTCTTTAGGCATTTTCAAGATGTGTCTTTCATAGGATATGACATTTCTTTTTTCTTTTTATTATTATCCTCACCTGAGGATGTTTCCATTGATTTTTCCCCCCCTTCCCTTAGATCCCATGCTCAGCCCCTTCCCAAGCATAAAGCCTCCACCTGATGGCCGGCTGGGAGTGAGCTGGGTGCCAAGGAGCTTCCCAGGACCCGGGTGTGTATGCAAATTAACCACCATCTTCGTTGGGTTAAGCTGCATACTCACTCTGATTGGCTGTGGTGAGGTACAGTCAATTTACATGTTTCCCTATTATTAGGTAAGATTAATTAATTAATTAATTTAAAAAATGGTGAAAGACAAAAACAGCATTCATTCAGTGTCTGTTTTGCAGCAGCTGTTAGGCAGGCAGCAAAAAACCTGCGCAGTGGGAGTGGCCCTTCCAAGCTCCCTTTCTGACTACACTTGAAGCCTCCCCATCAGACCACCACAGCTTAGAACTCTGTCTGTGGGCACCTGCGTGCTGCCTGCATTTATGTTGTGTATCTGTCAGCAAGATGTGCCCTGTGGTATCAGAACAGCCTAACAAAGCTCACCAGAGGGTTACACTTAGTGTAAAACTGAACATAATTAAGCATTTTTGGTACCATGTGGTTATTTTGGTGTTCCAGGGACACTCAAAGACATTTTATATTAATTAATGGTAATTGCTTCTTCGCTTTACATCAGTGTTTCCCAAACTTCTCTCATGATGAGAATCACCTGGTGGGGTTGTTAAACTACAGATTCCTGAATCCCAACTAAGAAGTGCTAAACTAGAATTTTTGGGAACATATAGGTAAAATTGTATACTTAACTAGTGCTCTAGGAGTAAAAAAAGTATACAATTTTACCTATATGTTCCCAAAAATTCTAGTTTAGCACTTCTTAGTTGGGATTCAGGAATCTGTAGTTTAACAACCCCACCAGGTGATTCTCATCATGAGAGAAGTTTGGGAAACACTGACTTTACACCATTGGCTTAGAGAAGATTTCATAGCAATGTTCTCCCTTCGGAGAGCCGGAGAAACCTACATCAGAGAAATGTCTCAGGTGAAGTTAAGACTAAAGACGGGCATACCTCATTCCATTGCATTTTGCTTTAATGCACTTCACGGGTGTTGTGTTTTCCTACAAACTGAATGCAGGACCCTCCGCCAGCAAAAAGATGACAATTCGCTTTATTGTGATGCTCGTTTTAGTATGGTGGCCTGGATCTGAGCCCACAGTGTCTTCAAGGTAGGCTTGAACTTGGATGTGGGGATAAAAGAGAAGGAATTTGAGGATTAGTCACAGTTTCTAAGTCAGGCTGCAAGGGTACATGGGGTATAGTTCTGTTCACTTCAACTGACATCTCTTGCTGGGAAGCACAAGGCGAAGGAGGAAGGGTGGAGGTGAAAGAGACTCGCAGATGGGTATGCTGATGAAATATAGTCAATGTGGCCATGAAGTATGCACAGGAAGCTACACACGCCCAGAGGGAGCCCAGCCTGGGCCTTCACGGGGCTTTCCAGAGGAGACATCCTTGAGCTGAGTTTTGAAAGAGAGTTAAAGCCAGCTAGGAGTGGACAGGTGGAAGGAAACCATATACCAGTGGTCGGCTAACTTCGGCTCTTTGGCCTTTTGAGTTTTTAACAAAGGCCAGCTTGGAGTACCCTAATTAAGTTAATAACAATGTACCTATCTATATAGTTTAAGTTTAAAAAATGTGGCTCTCAAAAGAATTCTCAATCGTACTGTTGATATTTGGCTCTGTTGACTAATGAGTTTGCTGACCACTGCCCTATACCAAAGAGCAGAGAGGTGGGACAGGAGATGCTTGTGTGTGAGTGGGTGCCAGAGCCAATCTTATGAGCGATTTGGTGTTACTACTGTGTTTCCCCAAAAATAAGACATCCTCCGAAAATAAGACCTACGTACAGGTTTCCTTCTGAGTGAAATATAAGGCATCCCCCAAAAATAAGCCCTCCCCCCTTCCCTAGGCTAAACATGAGAGATTTGATCCACTGATTCTGAAAGAAATGGAGTCACAAGAAATTCACCAGGAAATTCAGGAATTGGATTGTTATGATGATGTTCCAGAAGATGATGACATGATTGTTATTGAATAAATGAGTAAATTCTTGATACTGTAGGATTCACAGTTTGTCTGGTTTGTGTTGACAACTACCGTACTACTGTACCGTATACAGGTAATAAATTTCCTTTATTTTCATTTAACAATAAATGTGTACCATATTCTTCTTCATGGAAAAATAAGGCATCCCCTGAAAATAAGACCTAGCACATCTTTGGGAGCAAAAATTAATATAAGACACTGTCTTATTTTCAGGGAAACAGGGTAGCACATTAGGAAACCAGAGGTGACCTCGGCAGGGGTAAGGAGACAGGATGTGAAAAGGTTTGTCATGCTCAGGAGCTTAGCTCCTATGTGAGATGAAGAGCCACTGAAGGGGTTTTTAAGAAGATCTACGCCAGTGGTTGAGCTCCAACATATAAACCAGAAGGTCACAGTTCAATTTTTGATTAGGGCACATGCCCAGGTTGCAAGCTCAATCCCCAGTGTGGGGCGTGCAGAAGCAGCCAATCAATGATTCTCTCTCATCATTGATGTTTGCCTCTCTCTCTCCCTCTCCCTTCCTCTCTGAAATCAATAAAAAATATATTTTTAAAAAAATTAAAAATAGCCCTAGCCAGTTTTGCTCAGTGGATAGAGTGTCAGTCTATGGACTGAAGGGTCCCAGGTTCGATTCTGGCCAAGGGCACGGGCCTGGGTTGCGGGCTCAATCTCCAGTGGGGGGCGTGCAGGAGACAGCTGATCAGTGATTCTCTCTCATCATTGATGTTTCTGTTTCTCCCTCTCCCTTCCTTTCTGAAATCAATAAAAATATATTTTAAAAAATAAAAAATAAACTCCCTCATTTTAGTATTGCTATGTGTACACACAGGATTGGTAGGTAGCATTTATTTGAAAAGAACAGTGTCAATAAACATTCAGAACAGCTTTGTAACTACAAGTGTTTTTTAACATACAGGGAAAACCTCAATACTTTGAAATGTATGAAATTTTCTCCCCCAGTGCTTTACCCTTCTCCCCGTCTCATAATATTGGTGTTCAGTATTTATGGGAAAACAGGAGGAATTTGTGGGATCATTGCTATGTTTCACCCACTGCATTGTTTACATGGAGTTTGCAAACAACAGATTGCATCCATGGTCTCCTTTCATCCTTCTTACGAGGTTGGGATTATCATCCTTCCTTTTTAACAGATGGGAAAGTGAACACCGGTATCCCCCCACTTTGTGAATTACGCCCCTTCACCTCTACAAACGACCGGAATTAGTACCTGTTTTTGATAACTGGGAAAATTCCAGAGAGGATTTTCACTGAAAAGTGAGCACAGAGCCCAGTGTCTGCTTTGCGGGGAGCTGGGACAGAGGCCATGACAGGGGCACTGCCTTTCCCGTGTGTCTGTGTTGTTTTAGATTGTTTGGAATATTTGATGTAATTTAGTGGGTTATGTTTTGGACCTGGGAACACTCAAACGGTTTTCCATATAAATTAATGGTAATTGCTCCTTCACTTTACGTCATTTCGGTTTACAAAAGGTTTCACAGGAAAGCTCTACTTTTGTTCAGATAATAGGGGAAACCTGTTCTTAGCAGGTTTCATGTCCCTCTTCCTCTTCTTACTTAAGTCAATGAGTGTCTGCTGACACTAAGGACTTTTGGACTTCCTTACTCCCTTAACCTCTGTACCATAAAACCTCTCCAAACTCCAAAATGTTTAAGTCCAAAAAGATAAAACAGTGATGCTCTGGCTGGTTTGGCTCAGTGGATAGAGCATCAGCCTAGGGACTGAAGGGTCCCGGGTTCAATTCTATTCAAGGGCACGTATCTGGGTTGCGGGCTCCCGGCCCTGGTCCTGGATATGTGGGCCACAACCAATCAATGTGTTTCTCACACATCAGTGTTTCTCTTTGTTTTTCCCTCTCCCTTCCACTCTCTCTAAAAATCAATGGAAAAATATCCTTGGTGAGGCCCTAGCCAGCTTGGCTCAGTGAATAGAGGATAGAGCATTGGTCTATGAACTGAAGGGTCCCAGGTTCAATTCTGGTCAAGGGCACATGCCCAGGTTGTGGACTCAATCTCCAGTGGGGACTTGCAGGAGACAGTGGATCCATGATTCTCTCTCATCATGGATGTTTCTATCTCTCCTTCTTTCCTCTCTGAAATCAATAAAAAACATTAGTTTTTTTCTTATTATTAAAGTGATAGTGTAATTGTGTCCACATATATCCAGTTGGTTTTGGACTAGCGAATGATTTAATCATTTTTCTCCCATCTTGTTCCCTATATAGATTTTAACAATTGTCATGCTTTTGTTTCCCAGTCTGCAAAACGAGATTGTATTTAGGACTCTTTTGGTGGCAAGTGACAGAAATCTAAGTTCACTTAAGTTAAATGAAAAAGTTTATTGACTCAATTAAAAACAAACAAAAACTCTGAGGGTTGGCTGTCTTTGCCACTCACTCTGGGTATGGCTCCGCTGTTGCTATCAGGATAGTTGTTCACTCTCCATCTCTTGGCTCCATCTCTGCCTTGGACTCACTCACCAGCAGGCTCTCTCTAGTTGGCAAGAAAGGAAGAAAGGTGATAATCCGCCATCCAAGCTTACACGGGGTGCTAGCTGGTGGCCTCAGAAGGAGATGTGGCTTTTATTCTCCAAAAGCCATGCGAATCTTCAAGGCCATAGGCACCTTGGACTGACCGCTGTCTGGAGAGGGGGTCCCTGATGCTCAGCCTGTGCTTGGGCGGGTAGAGCTGTCTGACTGACAGGCCTATAAGATCTCCCTGGGGACTGAGGAGGGAGCAGTTGCCCAAAGCAAGGCCTACAGGGCAGCAAAGAAGCACAGATTTCCATGACAGGGAACATAGGAAGCTCTCACTTTGCCAGCTGATCCTGACAGAATCTTGGAAGTATTTCAAAATCATTGCATAATTGTGCATTCTATTTTTCATTAGGACTAAGAAGACATTTTCTCACACTTTAAAAAAAAAATTCTAAACTTCTTTAAGAGGCAGAGTTAAAGCATCAGGATTCTGATTCCAGAAAACATCCAGAACCCCTCTAGTAACATCACTTTTCTACTCCCCATGACCTCTTCTCCAGACTCTGCTGGGGTCTGTATCTTGACATGTGGTCATCAGGGTGGTCGAGTGTCTTAAAGTATTGTTCTAGCAACCTGCCATACTGTTTATGTTGTTGTTTTGTTTGTTTGTTTTTTAATCTTTTCTGGCAACTGAATGTTGAGCTTACTAATTCTCAATCTCATTTTATCACCAAAGTATTTTAGGTTTTAAAGAAGTAAGCATAGCCCAGCCAGCGTGGCTAAGTTCAACCTCTGAACCAGGAGATTATGGTTCAATTCCTGGTCAGGGCACATGCCTGGGTTGTGGGTTGTTGGCTCCATCCCCAGTGGGGGGCATGCAGGAGGTAGCCGATCAATGATTCTCTCTCATCATTGATCTCTCTCTCTCTCTCTCTCTCTCTCTCTCTCTCTCCCTCTCCCTTCCTCTCTGAAATCAATAAAAATACATTTTTTTAAAAATAAAGAAGTAAGTGTAGCATTTGAAAACAGTCTTCCATTGTTTTGCCATCTTCAATCCTGGCCCAGTTTGTTTTAGAAACCAGAATAATGACTTAGCTTATTCTTTAAAACACTGAGTTACCTCACAGAAGGTAGACAGGGACCCAAGAGCGAATGGTTTGTTTGTTTTTCCCCCTTTGGCATGCAGCCTAGCTTTAAAGAATAAGTGTTACTGATGGAAATTCAAATCTGTCATACATGTTAAGTATGTCCTATATAATTATTCCTAAAACTTGCTATAACTTGCTAATGCAGCTAGCTAGATACCTGTGTGAATGAGTTATTCTATGTCTGGAAGTACCTGCAGCTGGTAGCATGCTGGCCTCCCCATTAATGGTTTTTCCCATAATAAATAATAGCTAGAGTATTTCTTCCTCAAATGAAATATTTAAATATGAATTCACTGCAGGAGTTCTGTCATTCAACTAGAGTCCCATTTTCTCAGTGTTTTCACGTTGTGGGGACTCTCTCAGCAGGTCTGGCCAGCTATTTTAGAACCAGAAGGTAGAACCAGTTCTCACTTAAGTGATTGTTGTTGCAAATGTTATGTTCTTATTGATTTAATTTTTACTAAGGTGTTACTGTCTCGGTGGTTAGGTCTTCTAAGTGTAACTTGTCTACTTAATTTTTAAAGCGAAGCACTCTAAGTTGCATGTTAAGGCCATTTAGCTCTTTATGGCTAAATAAAACCAGCTCCTTTCCTCACCATTTCTATGCCCTATTTTCTAGCTCTTTAATAAGCATTTGTGCTATGTTCAGTTCCCTTTCTAGTTTCTCCATATCCTTTTAAAGATGGGAAACATCGGTCAAACTGGATGTGAGTTTCTATTACGGGTTTGACCGGTTGGTGTTCTCCCAATATACTTAGGGTTCTAAGTATATTGGGAGAATTACATCATGGTTTTGGGGTGTCATATTTCAGTGAATATACCATAAGATCACATTAGCTCTTTTTAAGCCACAGGTCTCCATTGCTGACATACTCACAATCATGTAACCTGAGCACCCAGGTAGTACATAAGACATCATTGAAAGTTGTTATGGTGGCTCTAAGTACCATTCAAGAAAAATACCCTTCAAAATAGATCATCGTCCCTCTGCCTTCTGTGACTCAGTAATTAGAGCATCGGCCCATGCACTGAAGGGTCGCAGGTTTGATTCCCAGTCAAGGGCATGTACCTGAATTTCAGATTTGATCCCAAGCCCTAGTTGGGGCATGTGCCAGAGGCACCCAATTGATGTGTTTCTCTCACATCTCTCTCTCTCTCTCTCTCTCTCTCTCTCTCTCTCTCTCTCTCTCTCTCTCTCTCTCTCTCTCTCTCTCCACCTCCCTCCCTCTGAAAAGCAATGGAAAAAATATCCTCCAATGAGGATTAACAACAAAATAGATCAGCATCAGCAGCATAGTCTACATTTAAGGCTATTTTTTCTTCTAAAAGTGCAAAATCTTTTGCAATAAGTTGTTTAGCACCAATTAATTACATGGTGCTAATTACAAGGTAAAAATATACACTTGTTATTCTGTATGTAGTTTTAGACCCCCAAAAGCAAAACTTCTCATGCAGGGCTTCCCTTTTAATCCAGAAATCTCTGATACTCTCCCCATTAGTTGTTGTGGGGGAAAGGGGCAGGTCCCCTTTTTGCAGGGTTTCGACTTCTTGCAGGCTCCGCTTAAGACTTTTCATGACTAAATAAAATCAGCTCATCTTAAAAAGTTGCTATTAGAAATGTTATTTTTCATATGATTCAGTGAAAAATAATATTTCTAATAACAACTTCTAGTTAATCATGCCTAATATCACTTTTAAATAGTGCTATCAAAAGGGAAATATCAATGTATACATCCTGATCAATACTTGCTTATTTCAGGCAATGTTTAATTTGCATGCAATATTTGGCTTTCTCTTTGGAGTTTATTAGATTACAAATAGACAAAGAATGTTCGTCTAAATGTACAACGCAAATCCACTTAACTAGGCTCCGAAGTTATTTTCATCACTGTATTGATCGACAACATTGTGATATCATCCATTTAATTTTTGTCTGGAAAAGACTTACGTTCATTTCATTTCTCCATTGGTCAGGTTTCATGTGCAGAAAATAAGATCTGTTCAAGCTAGTTTCTGCCGGAGAGGATTTATTATAGGGTGTTACACGGCTGAAGAAACAGACTTGAGGGTGAGCTTTCAGGGCGGCTCACAAAGCCACGCCACAGAACCAGACCACCGCGGAAGCTGTTGCCTCCTCTCCAGTCAGGAAGTTGCAGCCTCCAGAATACACCACCCCTGCCACCATCAGGGAGTCACTGCCATGGCTGCTGGCTCCAGAGCCAAGTCACACTTTTCTACAATGTAAACCAGCAAAACCAATGTCCCACCCCCACCTCTGACAGCCATGAAACTAGAGACGGGACCGTGGGGATGCTGTACTAATGCTTCATCGAAAAGCCCAACACCTCCCCGCTGGGCTTGCCAGCAGAGGCAACAGCCCTATGATTTGTACTTACGAAAGGGCATCCCATTGGCTGAGCTTGAACAAATTCTGGGACCCAGCTGCAAGCACTCTGGGCGACTTTCCTGCCTCTGCAGAATGAAAGGGGCATGAAAGGGATGATAGAATGTGGAGCACCAATCTACAAAAGCCATCACAACCACAATCAAATGGCATCTTAAACTCATCAGAGTGGAAACAAGTCATGCCTCCAAGGCTTGCATGATAAGTGGGAAAACTTCTTTCCCCTCCGCTGAGTTTTAGCAAGAGTGGGAGGGGAGGGGAAGAGGGATGGGGGGGAAGAGAGCGAGAGCGAGAGCGAGAGCGAGAGCGAGAGCGAGAGCGAGAGCGAGAGCGAGAGCGAGAGCGAGAGCGAGAGCGAGAGCGAGAGCGAGAGCGAGAGCGAGAGCGAGAGCGAGAGCGAGAGCGAGAGCGAGAGCGAGAGCGAGAGCGAGAGCGAGAGCGAGAGCGAGAGCGAGAGCGAGAGCGAGAGCGAGAGCGAGGAGGAGGAGGAGGAGGAGGAGGAGGAGGAGGAAGGAGGAGGAGGAGGAGGAGGAGGAGGAGGAGGAGGAGGAGGAGGAGGAGGAGGAGGAGGAGGAGGAGGAGGAGAGGAAGAAGAAGAAGGAAGAAGGAAGAAGGAAGAAGGAAGAAGGAAGAAGAAGAAGGTCATCCCAGGGCTGCCGCTCCAACCACTGAGCCAAATCGGCCAGGGTGGGTGGAAATGCTTTAAAAAAAAAATAAAACAACCATCATTTTCAAAGGTAAATTATAAATCAATTTTGTTATTGATGAGGAAAGAAGCTCTTTTTGGTAACTCTTAATATAAAAACTCTTAATACAGAGATTTTGATATATAATTAAATATTAACATAGCGTACAATTCTCTGATGACCATTAATTGAATCAATTCTGTCCTCATGCAATGATATATGAGCATCTGCTCATATATTGCCCTTTCCCACAAACAACTCACATTATAGTAGGAAATAGAAACAAATATGAAAAAAATGGGTTGACCAATTGAAAAATTCTAGGTTCAAATCTCTCCTATTTATCAGATGTATAACATTGCCATATATGTATATCCCAAGAGAAATTACTTATAATGTGGGTGGCCAGCTACTTCCACAAACAGTAAAGAAGCATCTATATCAAGGGAACTAAGTCAAATGAATTCTTTTTTAAATTGCCATATATATTGTAGTATATTTGTGCACGGCTGGTATGGCTCAGTGATTGAGTGTCCACCTACAAACCAGGAGGTCACTGTTCAATTCTGGACAGGGCACATGCTCAGGTTTTGGGCTTGATTCCCACTGGGGGGCATGCAGGAAGCAGCTAGTCAATGATTCTCATCATTGATGTTTCTATCTCTCTCTCTGTCTGAAATCAATAAAAAATATATATATTTTTTGAATTGCCATATATATATTTAAGAGAGAGAGAGAAAATGGTTAGAATTTAGGCCTATCAACTATAGCTAGTAAGTAGTTGTAATAATAAAAGCAATAGAAGAATTATTAGGGAATATAGTTAATAATTAACAATCAAATCCTATTGATTGCCAGTAACTGTAAAACATTTGGTCATCTGCATTGTAGGGGCTAACTTTAGCCTAAAGACTTAAAATTTCCATCTGAAATAATTTTAAAAACTGTTTGTCATCAAGTTTCCTACGATGAAGTTAAAAATATTGGTGGAAATCATAAAACTATAGACTCACTTCTTTTGTTTGATGCCATGATGTATTTTTAGCATCATATAGTTAACTCTAACAGCATACTCGTGATCGAAATAGTTAAATCTAGTATTTCTAATGTAATTATATAACATTTCAAGCTATAAATCCCTCTAAATGTTCAGCTCAGTGAGTTTGACAAATGCACAAGGTCTTGTAATGACCACCACAGTGAAGGTACACAGCGTTCCCAGCGGCCAGAAAGCTCCCCAGTGAGTCTGCAGTCAGCTCTTCCTCCCACAGCTCCTGGGAAGCTCTGAGCCGTTTTCAGCTTTGCTTTTCCAGAATATATTACAAATGCAATCATGCAGTAGTGGTCTTTTGCTTCTGGTTTTCTTCTTTTAAAATGTCGTATTTCATTTTCAGTATTAGATTTTCGTTACAAATTTTATATTTTTAGGTAAGATATATGCCCTGTCAAGCATGGCTCAGGTGTTTGGGCCTCATCCCATGTACTGAAAGGTTGATGGTTTGATTCCCAGTCTGGGCACATGCGAGGTTCCTGGCTCTGTCCCCAGTATTGGCTATGCAGGAGGCAGCCCATCGATATTTCACTCTCATATGAATGTGTGTTTTTTTTTCTCTCTCCCTCACCCTTCCTCCCTCTCCAAAAAAAATGAATTAAAAATTATTTTAATTCATTTGTAAATGAATTATAATTTTAATTTTAATTATTTTTAATTCATTTGTTTAATTATTTTTAATTCATTTGAATTAAAATTATTTAATTCAAATGAATTAAATAATTTTAATTCATTTGTAAATGTATAGGTGGAGTTATAGAGTGCGTTCATTATCGTTGGCCTTATTTAAGAACTAAATCTTTCCCTCTCAGAAAACTTTCATATTATAGGCAGTTAACAAAATCTAGTTAATAGAATTTTTTTGGTTTGTTGCTGTGTTAGAAGTAAAAAACTGAACTAAAAAAAACAACAAAAAATGGACTTGTATATTTTAGAGCAGCTGTTACGTTTGTAAGGGAACCTATAGAAAACAATTTCTTTGTAACCCTTTGAAAGAATTAAAATGCAAAGTGACTGGCACACTTTGTTGTGGTTACAGTAATGTCTACAAAAAGCCTGCTTTCTTCACTTGTAAGAATTTCAGTTTTGCACTGTGAATGTGCCTTGATACGTACTGCAAACAACTATAGCTATTACCTCTTCCATTCTGACTGCAAGTCCAAAGTCTATAAGATTTATTGTCTTAGTGCAAGGTGAAGCACACCTTTAAGAAAAAGCCTATTTGTTGTATTTCTTCTTAGAGAGTTTTTAAATGTGCCTTTGGGGCATCGTAACATTTTATTTCAACTTTAGTTGCACACATACATATGCTTAGAAGGAGGAAAACAACATCTGAGCCAGACCCATCTTGTGGTGACTTTTTATATATTGCTAATTCTCTGAATACTTTCAGGGTCATCAATGACAATTGTTTAAAAGTTTTATTAAAATATAATTTAAAAATAAGTAAAATATAATTTTTATTTTATAAAATTCACTCCTTTCTAGTGTGAAATTCAGTGATTTTTTTTTCATATACTTACAGAGCTGTGTAACCATCATTATAATCTAATTTTAGAACATTTTCTTCACCCCCAAAAGAAGCCTTAAGCCTGTTAGCAGTCACTCTCCATCCCTCATCCCCTCAACCATAGGCAACCACTAATCTACTTTTTGAATGACAATGATTTCTAACTTGGTTAGACTTTTTTTTTTTTTTTCTCCTGTAACTTAAAAAGGCCACATTTTCATTTTACTTACGTTAGAGTCTGCTGTTTTAGACATTAAATTAGCACAATTCATTGTCACCTTTGTTAGCATGCTTAGATCAGTTTGGGTTTTTCAAAAAATAGTGTTGTTTTTTTAAGTAGATCATTCCCTTTTCCCTTCTTTGTAGTTTTTAAAACTCTTTGAATCCTTTGAACATGTAGCTAGGGACAGTTGGTGTTGAGGAAAGCAAATATTAGCATGAGTGGTTCCAAAAACCCCTTCCTTTAGCAATTAACAAGGCGTGTACATAACTAAAAATATCTCAGGAACACGCATTTTCTCTACAAGTTACTTAGCGAAAGTAAACAACAAAAAATTTAAAATATAGGAACAGCAGCATTTTTGTTGTGTTGTGTTTTTTTTTTTTTAACCTTTAGGTCTGTTTAGCGGTTAAAGGAAAACCTGTTGTTTAGGGTGGAGCGGTATTGCCTAACTGCTACTCTGTATTCTTTTACTAGTGACCTCAGCTCTCCCCTGAATTTTTACTACTGGTAAGGAAAACAGTGTTTCCAGTTTGCTCTGCAACAAAGCTCTCATTGGCTAGAGACAAATGTGTAATTATTAGAAAAAGAGTGCTTTAGAGATAGGCGGGCTTCTCAGAATAGTAGACTCAACAGGAAGAAGGAACCAGAAAACATATTCCATCTGTGGTTCTGTGGTCTGGTTTGACATCACAAAATCGACTCAGTAATTCAGAAGGAAAGGTTGCTGTGTTGCTTCCTGAGATATATTTGTTAAATTTATATTTGCCAGCGTATGTATTCATTATTTATGCTGTGTAACGAGTACTCCCCCAACTTTTAGTGTTATAAAACAACAGTAAGCCTGTGTTATTTCTCAGAATCCACAGTCCAGGAATGAGGGGATGGTTTGGCGGGGCAGTTCAGGCTTGGTCTTCTCGGGATGTTCTCTCCAGAGTCTCCTGAGGGTGACATGATGTATGTAAAGGCTTCCCTGGGGCTCAGGATGAACCAGCCACACGGTTGGAAAGTTGGTGTTGGCTGTTGGCAGAAAATCTTAGTTTCGTTCCACATATGCCAATCCACATAAGCTAGTTAAATATCCAACATGGAGCCCAACTTCTCCCAGAGGGAATAATACAAGAGGACAAGGCATAGCTGAAGAGTGACCTCACCTCAGAAATAATTATTTCTTGCTTTCTTGGTCACAAAAGATCAGCCTAGATTCATTGTGGAGAAGACAACACAATGGCATCAACACCAAGGCCGAGAGATTCCCTGGGACCCCTTTCAGAGGGTAGCTACCCAATCTGATACCACAGAGCCTTGCAGATAACGTTTTAAACAGTATAGTGCAAACACATTAATTTCTCTTCAAATATAAAAATCCACATAAAGGTAAAGTGGAGTTATATCTCCCCAATGAACAGGAGAAGTCTGATGAAAATACCCACCTGTTTTCAGGTCAAAGGCAACAGTTAATCATCTATGGATTGAGAATAAACTATATGCCCAGAACTGTGCTAGCAACATCTTTTAAGGCGCGTTTTTCAACCGCTGTTCCGCGGCACACTAGTGTGCCGCGAGATGTTGCCTGGTGTGCCGTAGGTGCAGACAAGACAAGAATTTTATAATTTTTCACTATTTTGTTTACTTAATATTTCATAATAAAGTAATTATAAAATACTTTCTTTGTGTTTATTTGATTCCTATTCAAGAGAATTACTTTATATATAGTCAATATAGGCACAGAGTTAAATTTTTTAACATTTTCTAATGGTGGTGTGCCTCGTGATTTTTTTCATGAAACAAGTGTGCCTTTGCCCAAAAAAGGTTGAAAAACACTGTTTTAAGGAATGTGGCGGATGTGACAAAGTTGTCTCAGGATTGTATCTGAGGGTTATCTTTGTAATATCTTTTCAGAATGATATCCTCTGCCAGAAATTAGGCATGAAATTCAACCCCAATCATTAGGGTTATGCCTGTACCTCCCAAGTTCTTTGAAGAGAATTTTAGTTGTCTCTTGGTCCTGAAAGAAAGCAGAATGCCACCTAATAGAAACAGAAACATGTTGTCCCTTTATATCAGCACCAGATAAGGCATAGCACGTCTCATTTTCACAGAGAAATCTAGAAATTAGCCATGCTTTGCTATGAATATTGGGATGGATCCAGCATGCTCAAATACATTGAACTTTTCCTTTCTTTCTATATTTCCTCACAAGTGTAAAGAGTGGTTGAGCATCAACCTATGAACCAGGAAGTTATGGTTCAATTCCCAGTTAGAGCACATGCCTGGGTTGCAGGCTCCACTCCCAGTGTGGGGTGTGCAGGAGGCAGCAAATCAATAATTCTCTCTCATCGTTGATGTCTCTATCTATCTCTCCTTTTTCATATCCCTCACTGAAATCAATAAGTCCTATATAATAAAAGCCTTATATGCTAATTGACCAAACAGTGGAACAACCAGTCACTATGATGTGCACTGACGATCAGGGGGCAGATGCTCAATGCAAAAGCTGCTCCCAGCCCCAGGCCCCAAGCCAGCCAAGGCATGTACCAATGGGGCCTCCCTGATCACCCTGCTGGTCTCCTCCAAGGTGAGGGCTACTGGGCCTCCCCTCCCCCAGTCGCCCTGCCAGGGACCCCACAGATCAGCTCTGATCACTGGCCAGGCCTAGGGACCCTACCTATGCATGAATTTCATGAACTGGGCCTATAGTATGTATATATACTGAGTGCCACATTATTATGATCTTTGAACACATAGTAATCTGGCCACTCAGTATATATATTAGAGGCCTGGTGCATGAATTTGTGCATGGGTGGGGTCTGTCCAGCCTGTCCAGGGGGAGGAGACATGGGCAGCCTGTCCAGGGGGAGGGGAGATGGACCAGCCAACTCCTGGGGACGAATTGCATATTAGCCTTTTATTATATAGGATATACACTAAGTGGCCAGATTATTATATGTTCAGAAATCATGATAATCTGGCCACTTAGTGTATATTTAAAAAGAGTAAAGAGTCTGGAAGTTATAAACCAAACTGTTAACAGAGGTCACAGAGATAGAATTGATTATCTACTTTAAAGGGTTATCTTTCTTCTTAAAATATAATAGTAACCCTCTCTATCTGTTAAACCTATCTGTTGTCCTCTTGCTCTGTCAATTGTTCCAGATGAAAACTTCTGTCATCTTTTCAATCTCTCTCTCTCACTGCAGGGATTGCTACCTAAGAGCCCTGGCCACAGGGATTAGTTCAGAGATTTGCCTGTGACTCAAGCCAGACTAGTCAGGGTGCTTTCTGAGGGTTTTTCTTCCTTTAAGAGGAGAAGAAAGACCTCTTTCCTCTCTAGTCACAAAATGATTCTTAAGCTTCTGGTGGCCAATTCTGTTTTAAGTGGTAAGGACTCTGAGAGAAAAAAGTGAACATACACAAAAAAGTGGGGATGAGCCGAAACCGGTTTGGCTCAGTGGATAGTGTCCGCCTGTGGACTGAAAGGTCCTGGGTTCGATTTCAGTCAAGAGCATGTACCCTGGTTATGGGCACATCCCCAGTAGGGGATGTGCAAGAGGCAGCTGTTTGATGTTTCTCTCTCATAGATGTTTCTAACTCTCTATCCCCTCCTCTCTCTTCCTCTCTGTAAAAAAATCAATAAAATATATTTAAAAAAAAAAAAAGTGGGGATGAGACAAAGCTAGTCTCCAGTGTCTGCTTCCCAGAATCCTCAGGGCCAGCTGATACACTTGCCCTTCCAATGGCTTGGGTATAGGAGCAAATAAATATCCCTATTTGTTTAAGATGGATCAAAGTAGGTTTCTGTCAGATGTATCCAGAAGCCCTAACAAGTACCATGTACAAAGGAGTTGGGGAATTCCACTTTCAACTTAGTACATTAATTATATTCATCAAAATATATTTTGGCTACAAATTCATAACAACTCTATTTGAGCTAACATAAACAAGGAGGGGTTTACTACATCGTGTTTCCAAACATAGGAAGGGCATGGGGAAGCTGGCCTGAGGAATATCTGGATGCAAGGATCTAAATGCCATCAAATTCTCTTCTATTTTTGTTTCTGGATCTCAACTTTATTCCTCAATTTTGGGCTTATTTTCTCACTCAGTGGGAATGACCATTGCACATAGATTCTAGGATGACATCTTCATAGCATCTGAGAAGAAAGTTCTTCTTCCCTCATTTTGAGTTAGCAAAACTCTCAGGGGAGGTTTCTGATTGGCCTGGTTTTGGTCACATGCCCACTGCTGCACCAATTTCTGGGGCCAAGAATGTAGGTACTATCATTGCCCACATTAGTTCACATGCCCTCTCCTTGATCCTATGGCCAGGAATGTTGAGTCATGTAAGAACATGGCAGTTCCTATCTCAAAGCAAACAGAGTGAGGGAAAAAGAATTGCTCTTCAGAGAACCTGGTTCTGATATGGTAGTGGAGAATTCTACAAAGTAGGCAATAGATACCTAATATTTGTGTCTGTGTTCCACATTCTACATTGTCCATCTATTTTAAAACAAATAGGTAACACTTTGACCACATATTAATCTATATTATATATACTGCTGTTAGTTTTAAATGCTTTCCTCCTGAAATAATATCAAATTTATAAGAAACCCCAGAAATCATCTGGTTTGACTACTACTAATGCAAACTATTCTCTTATGCTGTCCTAGACCAAGGACTTAAATATTATGATATCTCCAATGACGCGAAGAATGAGTAAAGGTTCATTTCTCTTGAAAACAGAATTGGGATATAAAAACACTGTTGACTAAGCCTGAAGCTGTTAATCTATTTGCAATTTTTGGATTACTTTGGAGAAATTGCTGTCTCTCTGATTTCTTTTTCTTATGAAAAAATGAAAGTAACATAGTAATACTATAATGCTTTAAACATACCATAGTGAGGGAGGTGAGAGGGAGGGCTTATAAAAATACCTTATAAACACAATCTCCAAAGCATCAGTCTTAATCCTTTTTGTGTACTGTTATGAAAATGACATCCATTCAGTTGAGGTCTAAAATTAGCCTGAAATGCTGAGTCATAGTTTGAATTCATCGGGTATGTTATTTAGTATTTATTGAACACCAGCTTGTTCCAGATGCTTCACGGGGTACAAAATGTGGCCTGTGTTCTCGGGACTCTGGAGTCCTTCAGGGAGGGTTCTGTTTGCTGTTCGGGGACACTACAGTCTTTTGTCAAGGAGGTGCTTTCCCCTGCAGTCCACTGACACATTAAAGGTGTAAGTGGTATTCACAATTGTGAATATTTGGAAGGAAATAGATCATGACGTTAAGTATAAAGCACTAAGGAGGTCAAAAGCATATAAAGGTGAAACATTAAAGAGAACAATTTATGCAACATTATGTTTTTCCTGCTTGAATACTCAGGCATAACAACAACAACAACAACAACAACAATAATGACACATGGCTATCTGTGATGAGGTAGAAAAAGCTGTTTCACCACTGAAATTCCAGAGGGACTTTTGCACATTTAAGACAAGCTGCTTAGAAATGGCCCAGGTCTCTATTTCATGGTGCCTTGGAGGCAGCTGGCAGCTGCAGGGTGAAGCTGAACATCTCTTTCCCAGCCACCGGCTGCCAGAACCTCACTGAAGTGGACGCTGAACACAAGCTTCATACCTTATATGAGACGCATGTGGCCCGAAGTTGCTGCTGACGCTCTGGGTGAAGAGTGGAGGGTTATGTGGTTCGGATCTGTGGTGCAAAGGAAAGCAGGGTGTTTGACCCACATTGTGTCTGCCTGGCACTGAGAAAGGGCATTCCTGTTACAGACCGAGGAGGACTGCACATAGGAAGTGCAAGTCTGTCCGGGGCTGCACTGTGGATGCCAATCTCTGTTCTCACCTTGGTCATTGGGAAAAGGGGAAAGAATGGTATTTCTGGTCTCACTGATACTATTGTGCCTCATCACTTGGGGCCCAAAAGGGCTAGAAGACTTGGAAGTTTTCAATCTTTCTAAAGAATACAGTATTTGCCAATATGTTGTGAGAAAGCCCCTAAACAAAGAAAGTAAGAAACCTGGGACCAAATTACCCAAGACTCAGCATCTTGTTACGCCATGGATCCTGCAACCCAAACGTTAGCGCATTGCTCTGAGGAAACAACATGCTAAGCAAAAGAAGAGGCCACAGAATATGCTAAAAGTTAGGCTAAAAGAATGAAGAAGCCCTGGCCAGTTCGGATCAATGGATAGAGCGTTGGCCTGCGGACTAAAGAGTCCTGGGTTTGATTCTGGTCAAGGGCACATGCCTGGGTTGTGGGCCTGATCCTCAATGTGGGGCCTGCATAAGACAGCTGATCAATGATACTCTCTCATCATATATATAAAAGAATGAAGGAGATGAAAGAAAAATGCCAGGGACAGATTGCCAAAAGCCATAGTTGTCCACTCTGAGAGCATCTGCCTCTAAGTCTGAGTCCAGTTAAAAACAAGATTTTCTAACAGAAATTAAGTAAGAACAAACATAAGAAAGAGAGAAAGAGAAATGGCCTGGGTCTGAGGTGAGATGGGCACTGGCTGATGAGGGATTTGCCCAAGTATGCTCTTCCAGTGTGGCACAGCAGGAAGAGCATGGACCCATGACTCAAGCATGACCCATGTGCATTTCAGCCCTGTTCTTCCTGCTGGCTGTGTGCCTTTTGACCTGTGTTACTTAACCTTCAGAGAGCTTAGTGCCTGCATCTAAACTCAAATATATATATTTCTATATACAAAAGGCTAAGTGACTGGCTGTCCATCTGTCTGACTGACCGACCAGCTGGCTGGTACACATGATGCTCACTGGCAATTTAAAAATAAACGTTGACTCGCACATGTGCAATATTTGTCTTGGTCTGACATTGGCCTCCCACTTAAATTAATTCGAAGACAGTTTCCCGCGATGCTAGCATTTGCGTAATAAATCACAAGGACAAACTCCAGACAGAGTAGGAATATTCCTACTTGAACCCGTTTTCAGACATGGTCAGTTACATGTTGCTTTCTCTCAAGTTTGAAGACCGTGTGACTTTAAAGTTAAATACTTCATCACAAGAAAAATTGGTCAAGCACTCTGAAAGTGTTTTTACTCTTAATGTGGTATACAGGGAGATATTAGAATAAGTTAAGAGCCAGGAAATATCTGCTAAGGCTCTGGCAGAGGCAGGGAAAATATAACCAGTGAGAAATACTACTAATATATCCATGTACTAGTTCATCATTGATAGGAAATAGAAAGCCAGTGGAATATGATTGAGACCGGAGACTCTGGAATTAGATGGCTTCGGTTTGAATCCCAATCCCCTCACTTTCCTGATGGAAAACTTTGGTGTGTTACCTCCCTGTGCTCAGTTTTATCATCTGTAAAATTTGAAAGATAAAAATGATGCATGTCAGGGTAGTATTAAAAAAAATCAGGGTAGTAAATAAAAATCCAAATGATGAGGTGACATTTTTATTTATTTATTATTTATTTGTGATATTTATCTTTCTCTTTTTTTAATTTTTAACAAATCTTTATTGTTCATATTATTACAAATGTTTCTCATTTTTCCCCCTCCATTGCTCCCCTCCACCAAGTTCCCATCCCACCCTCTGCCCTTTCCCAACTCCCCATTGTCCTCATCCATAGATGCACAGTCTATGTCCAGTCTCTTCCCACACCCCTTTCCCCCGAGAATCATCAGTCCACTCCCCTTCCATACCTCTGATTCTATTATATTCACCAGTTAATATTGTTCATCAGATTTTTTAATTTCCTTGGTTTTTAGATTCACTTGTTGATGGTTACGTATTTGTTATTCATAATTTTTATCTTTATTTTTTTCCTCTTTCTAAAGGACCCCCTTCAGCAATTCATATAATTTTGGTTTGGCGGTGATGAACTCCTTTAGCTTTTTTTTTTATTATTTTTTTATTTTTTTATTTCTGAAGCTCTTTATCTGGCCTGCCTGCCATCCATCCATCCATCCTGGCTGATACCTTTATCACTTTAGGGGGAGGGCGCTCAGGAGCTCTTGTTGGGGCGGGCTGCTTCCTCTTCCCCCTCACCTGCTTCCGGCTGCGCAGGATGGTGCTGGTCCATGCGCAGATCCGCAGATCTGGGAAGGCGGGTCATGTGCGGGATGCTGCTCGGGGTTACCGGCCTTCCTGTTGATGGAGGACCGCACATAGGAGGTGGACGGCTTTTGCTGGCCGGATCTCCGCTTCCTGACCACCACGCCTTTGCCGCGGGGCTCCGGCTCCAAGCCCATCGTCTTGCTGTGTATCAGTGTATCAGCCTGTAGCAGCGAAAGGAGCTGCGGGCCTCAGGTTAGTGGGTTCGGTGCTGTACGTCTGCTTGTTCCTCCTTATCAGGAAGCTGGAGCAGTTCCGCATGATCATCCATTGCAGGCGGCAGACAGGCGGCAGCTCCTCACGCTCCATTTCTTGAATAAATTTGCAACAAGCTCCTATGACGTGCCAAGCACAGATGTAGGTATGGGGCCTACACTGATGAGCCAGACAGCTCTGGTGGAGATTATATCCTAGGACATGGATAAGACCCAAGTAGTCCATAAACTAAGATAATTTCAAGTGGAACCCAGAGTTCTGAAGAAATCAGAACAGGCCCTTGCAATAGGGAGAACCTGGGTGGCGATGGGGAGGAGAAAGCCTTTTGGTGACACATAGTTAATGCCTCTTCATTGCTTATCTAACAAAAACTTTTATAGACCTTTATGACTTGAAATGCAACGTCGAATAAATCTTTCCCAGGACGTTAAGCTCTCTATAAGCAAGATAGCGCCACAGTTATGTTTTCACGGGACATGTACCGGTGAAACTGATTTCCAGTAGTGATCTTAATTGAAAGCCAGCCCCTTTATTGCCCTGCCCGGTGTGGCTCAGTTGGTTGGGCATCATTCCAGGCACCTGAAGGTGGCCCAGTCCCTGATAGGGGGCCTGCAGGAGGCAGCCAAACCATGTTTTGCTCTCACATTGATGTTTCTCTCTCCCTCTCCTTTCCTCTCTCTAAAAAAAAAAAAAATCAATAAAAATATTTAAACGTTCCCTTAAAAAATCTGCTCCTTTATCATCATCTCTTTTTTTTAAATATATTTTATTGATTTTTTTTTTACAGAGAGGAAGGGAGAGAGATAGAGAGCTAGAAATGTTGATGAGAGAGAAACATCGACCAGACATTACCTACCAGGGATGTGCCTGCAACTAATGTACATGCCCTTGACCGGAATCGAACCTGGGACCTTTCAGTCCACAGACCGACGCTCTACCACTGAGCCAAACCGGTTTTTGGCTCATCATCTCTTCTTAATTAAGCTGTTGATGGTATTGAATACATAGTTCTATTTAGAAACTAATTGCATAAATGCTACTAGCTTTTATGTATGCAAGTTGTCCCTTCAAATATGCTGCATAGTGTCCAAAAGTAAAAAGTTGAAACTTACCCCAGAGCACACATCACCATTCCTTCATTTCCCCAGTCTCTCATTGGCCCCCTCCAGTGCTACACTGCTCAGAGTTAGTGACATCCCCAGCTTACTGTTCGTGCCTTCTGAGATCTTATCTAGGGTTTCTCCTGTGGACCCCTTGGACATGAGGTATTCTGGGATAGGCAGTCAGCTAGTGTTACATATGTAACTGGGACTTACCAGCTGTGTGAATTTGGGAGGGCTGTTAACCTCTCATAAATGTAGGGTAATTGTGAGATTTGGATGAATTAAGTGAGATTGTGTGTGTGAAAGCCTAATATAATATTACCAGAGGCCCGGTGCACAAAATTCATGCACAAGGTGAGGGGAGTATCCCTTAACCCAGCCTGTACCCTCTCTAATCTGGGATCCCTCCCACAATCCAGGACTGCTGGCTCCCAACTGCTCACCTGCCTGCCTGCCTGATTGCCCCAACTGCTCACTGCCCCTGCCAGCCTAATCACCTCCTAACCACTCCTGTTTGATAACTAACTGTTCCCCTTCCATCTTGATTGCCAGCCTGTTTGATGACTAACTGTTCCCCTTCCATCTTGATTGCTCCTAACTGCTCTCCCCTTCTGGCCTGTTCACCCCTAAGTTCCCTTCCCTGCCAGCCTGGTTACTTCCAACTGCCCCCCCCCCCCCCCCCGCCCCTTCAGATCTGGGTTCCTCCCAACTGCCCTCCCCTACAGACCTTGCCCCTTCCAACTGCCCTCCCCTGCAGGCCTGGTCCCCCACAACTGCCTCCTCTGCATACCTGGTCCTCCACAACTGCCCTCCCCTTCCAGCCATCTTGTGGTGGCCATCTTGTGTCCACACAGGAGCGGCCACCTTGTGTGTTGGAGTGACGGTCAATTTGCATATTACCCTTTTATTAGATAGGCTAGAGAAAGGGGAACTCTCCTATCTTTTCCCTCTTATTTATCATAGCTGGTCTAATAAATTGACAGAGACAGATTAACCAAAGATAGTTATCTATGATTACCTAAATTCTTTCAGACAGTTGAGGGAAGGTCAAAGGTTCTTCCTCAGTCTTTTTTTTTTTTTAAATATATTTTATTGATTTTTTTACAGAGAGGAAGAGAGGGATAGAGAGCTAGAAACAACAATGAAAGAGAAACATCGACCAGGTGTCTCCTGCACACGCCCCACTGGGGATGTGCCTGCAACCAATGTACATGCCCCTGACTGGAATTGAACCTGGGACCCTTCAGTCCACAGACCAATACTCTATCCACTGAGCCAAACCGGTTTCGGCTCTTCCTTGGTCTTTTGTTTCCTAAAATTAACCAGTTTAAAATAATCAATATCCCAGTATCTGATGAACAAAATAAATCCAGAAACATAAAAGCATAGAACAGACTTCGGAATCTCAGAGGGAAGCAAGAGTGGTGTGTGTGTGTGTGTGTGTAGGGGGTGGAGGGCAAAGACCGTGTATGCAAAGAACACAGACAATAGGGTGGTGTAAGGGCTGGAGCTGGGGGTGGAAGTGGGCTAGGAGAGGTCAGTAGGGGAAAGAAGGGGGCATGTAATACTTTCAACAATAAAGATTTAATTTTTAAAAATAGGAAAACAATAAAATAATAGTATAAAATAATATCCCAATAAAGGCATATTTTTTTGGGGGGGAGGACAAACTCTGCTTCCCCTCAGTACTTGCCTAGAGTTCAGGGGCTCATCAAATGTGAGGTCCTCCTCCCCCACACATATCTCTGGTGACCTGTGAAGAGCTAGTGTGTCTCTCCCAGGAGTCCCTGAAACTGGCCCAGCCCCATTCAGGAGAGAATTTTTATCCTGGGAGGACAGCAAATACCTAGATGATGAAGTAGTTTCTAAAACTACCTCAACAGGCTAGTCCAGGATTTTAAACCTGGGAACCATAGACACTAAAGCACAGGAACCCTGGGGGTAAGGGTGGGTGGGAGAACTGGAGAAAGCTGGGTGGTGAGAAGCATGAAAAGCAAGCTTTGTCCATTCTGATCTGTGTGATCTGTGTCTTGATAGACACAGCAGAGATTCTTGTCCTTTCTAGGTCTGCTCCATAAAAGTTATGCTCCTAGTTTGTTTGTTGTTGTTGTTTGAAGACTTTTTTTTTTTTTTTTTTTTTTAAGAGAGAAAAGAAGGGAGGGAGGGAGAGAAGGAGGGATATATCAACATGAGAGCAAAACATGGATTGGCTGCCTTCTGCATGCCCCCCCTCTCCCTCCCCAAAACCCAGGCATGTATCCTGACCTGGAATCGAATCAGCAACTTTTTTGGTGCATGGGATGATACCCACCAACTGAGCCACACAACCTTGCTCCTAGTTTCATGTGTTTTTTGTTTGTTTGTTTGTTTGTTTTTTTAATTCTCACCCAACTATATTTACTATTGATTTCTAGAGAATGGAAGGGAGGGAGAAAGAAAGAAAGAAAAAGAAACATCAACGTGAGAGAGACATATTGATTGGTTGCCTCCTGTAAGTGCCCCAACTGGGGCTGGCAATTGAACCAATATATGTGTCCTTGACCCTGACCCTTTGGTCCATGACCTGAGACCCTTTGGTCCATGGTCTGACACTCTACTAGGTGTACCGGTTAATAATGAGGATTTTTTTCAATAGTGGAGTTACACATGTGTTGATATATATGCGATTTGATATTTATTCTCTTTTGTTGTATTGACAACAAGCTTCAAAACTTCATGTCAAATTTTATGAAGGTGTTAACATCATAGATATTTTTACACTTAAAAATGTCAAATTTAATACCAAAAAAAGAACATTTGCAGGAAGCTTATGGTGAACATGTTCCATCTCAAGATACTTGTGAATGCTGGTTTAAACACTTTAAAAGTGATGATTTTGATGTGAAAGACAAAGAACGCCCAAGTCAACCAAAAAAGTTTGAAGACAAACAATTACAAACATTATTGGATGAAGATATGTGTCAAACTCAAAAAAGATTAAATATTGCAGAAAGATTAAGCATTGCTCAGCTAACAATTTCCAATCATTTACAAGCAATGGGGAAGATTTTAAAGGAAGGAAAATGCATGCCACATCAACTGAACAAAAGACAAAATGGAAAATGAAAAATCATCAGTAAAATGTTGTTCAACAGCACGAAAGAAAGTCTTTTTTGCATCGAATTGTGACCTGTGACTGGTGACGAAAAGTGGATTTATTCTGAGAATCCCAAATTCACAAAATCATGGGTTGATCCAGGTCAACCATCAACATCGACTGCAAGGCCAGATCACTTTGGAAAGAAGACAATGCTTTGCGTTTGGTGTGACCAGGAAGGTGTAGTGTATTGTGAGCTTTTAAAACCAGGTGAAACTGTTAATACTGATTACTACCAACAACAAATAATTTGAACCATACTTTGATCGTGACACTACCAGAATGGGCCAGAAGACACGGCAAAGTAATTTTGCTTCATGATGGTGCACACACTTCAAAACCAGTTAAAGACACATTAAAAGATCTTGCCTGGGAAGTATTAATCCACCCACTGTATTCACCAGACCTTGCTCCTTCAGATTACCACTTATTTTGATCACACGCACTTTCGGAGCAACACTTCAAAACGTTCAAAGAAGTGGAAAATTGGGTCTCTGAATGGTTTACCTCAAAACAAGAAAAGTTCTATTGGGACTGTATCTACAAATTACCTGAAACATGGGGAAATGTAGCTAGCAATGGAAATTACTTCCATGTTTCTCTGGAAATTATCCTGTTTTCTTTTATTACAAATCCACATTATTCACCGATACACCTAATAACTACTGAGCCAGACTGTCCAGGGCCTGCTCCTAGTTCTTGATGAAGTATTTACACAGTATTGTCATTTAATGCCTAATAGGTTAGAAGTTAATGGTTTCATCATAATTCTTAGTTCACAGTTGCATATCTGCCAGTTGCATACCTCTTAGTAACTAAAATTTAGTAAGCCATCATAGGACAGGGTGGGAATTTTGCAATTTTTATGGTAGCCTACAGCAGTTGCTAGAATTATTTTGTTGTTTAAACTAGATGTTTCGTTCTGATGACAAAAATAACGTTCTTCAAAACTGGTAAAATTAAAAATGTTGATGTAAGAAACATGCAGATTGATAGAGAATTTTTATTTATTTATTTATTTTTAATTAATTAATTAATTTATTTATTAATTTATTTATTTTTAGCCAAACTGATAACATATGACAGGGAGCAAAATCTCCAAATGCTTCAGAGAACTACAGTTTTGCAGCAGCTTTTTTGCATCTAAAATTAAAGAGGGTCAAACCTCAGAGGGAAGGTAGGGGAGGGTGGGGGTAAAGAGGAGAGATCAACTAAAGGACTTCAGTGCATGCACAGAAACATAACCAATGGACACAGACAACAGGGGAGTGAGGGCGTGAGGGTGGGAGGAACAATTGGGAGATAAGGGCACAATAAAGAAATTAAGAAGAAAAAATAAAATTAAATTAAGGAGGGATTGTACATGAAGGTGGGAGAAACAAGGCAGGGGTTGGATTACAGGATAGTTGACAAGATTATATGTTCTCTTGAGGGTTAATTTCCTCTCCAAGGGATATTACTTCTGGCATTTCAAAAGTGTGTTAACCCACCTTCTCAAGAGCAATGGGCAGGGCTGGTTTAAAACCTTTCCCTAAAGGAGTTATAGGCGTGGGGCATGACTACCCCCAATGACCTGCCCAGTTAGGAACTGGTGATCAGATCACCCAGTGATGTCACTTTCCATAGGACCTCCTTATTTGTCTTCCACAGAAAATAGGCAAAGTGACTCTAGAGCATTCCAGAGTCATATTCCAGAGCACTCTTTCTGCTTTAGAATCTCCTGGTTTGTTAAATATTGCTACTTCAAGGGCCTTCCCGAAATACGTCCTCAGAATCTCGGGAGGTGGAACCCAGAATCAACATTTAATGAACTGAAGTCCCATAACCAGGGTTCTCACTATATTTTTAATTTTTCTTGCCCTTCCACTACTATTTTTTATTCATCCAAAAATATAAAAGCTGTTAAGATTCTGAAAATGTATGTTTTGTAAAGTCTCTATGAAAACAAGGTGCAAATTTGTAGTGAATGCTTTGCCAGATAAAAAGCTTTCCACACACAACAGGGTGAGTGAGTACAAAGTACAAAACAAACAATGATCAACTAGGCTAGTAGCTGCCAATTTACATAAATCTGCAAATAAACCCCACCCCCTTTCATGTAGAGACTGGTGGTTTTCAAGCCCAGAGGGGTGCTTGCAAGACTGCTGGCCTTAGCTCTTTTGTTTTGGTTTCAGTTCCCCTGAACACACACCTTGTTTGAAGTTCATGCCTCACCCCAGTTCCAGGCATCTGGGTTTTACTGCCCCAGACCCAGTGTTTGTTTGGGGTCCTGTGGCTTTGAAAGAGGTGTGGCTTCCAAGGATAGATGAGCTTATTTATACCTGTAGGTATGGCTTTGTCTCCCTGTATGATGTGTGTGTTTTTCCTTTCTTTTTCTTTTTTTAAATTGTTGACACTATTACACATATTCCTATTTCACCTCCTCCCTTTGCCCACCTCCACCTACCCCTCCCCCCCACCTCCCTTCCCTCTGACGATTATCACACTGTTGTTTGTGTCTATATGCTATGTATGACGTTTTGAGTATCTGGACTCACTGCTCCCCTCCCTCGCCCCCAAATAATTGACATTTTTAGGATTTTCCCCCCCAAGCAAAGTTACATAAAAGAAAGGACTAAGAAAATTGGTTTTTGGTTTTTTTTTAAATATATATATTTTAATGATTTTTTACAGAGAGGAAGAGAGAGGGACAGAGAGTTAGAAACATCGATGAGAGAATTTCGATCAGCTGCGTTCTACACCACCTCCACTGGGGATGTGCCCGCAACCAATGTACATGCCCTTGATCGGACTCAAACCCGGGACCTTTCAGTCCACAGGCTGACGCTCTACCCACTGAGCCAAACCGGTTTCAGCAAGAAAATGGGTTTTAGAGGCAGATAGATCTGACTTCAAAGTCTGGCCCCACCCTTCCAACCATGGGACCTTAGGTCTCATTTTCTCATATGCGAAACAAGCACAATTTCTAACAGGAGAGCAAGGATTAAATGTCACAAAGTATATAAAGTGCATGGCACACAGTAGTCCTGAGAAATGGGGTTATAATGATTACTCTTCCACCTAAACTTTGAGCACTTCCTCACATGTAAGCCTGAGAAGGGCGGAAGGATGGGATGTTTGGAACACTGAGGAGTGGTGTTTGTTTTGGAGGGGTGAGGAGCCAGCTCAATGGTGCTGGTCATTGGGATTGGGGGGCCATTCCCAGGTCCAGGCTCTGTACCAACAAAGCAATGACTTTCCAGTACTTCCCAGACATTACTGAAGGACACCTAAAGGTTGAAGAGAACAAATCTGAGGATCTAAAGTAAAGCTCTAAGCAATTGTGCCAGATAGAAAATTTTGCTTTCTGCAACATATACACATTTATCTATCTATCTATCTATCTATCTATCTATCTATCTATCTATCTATCTAAAAGTCTAAGTGACTCAACGACCAACCAACTGAATGAGCAAACAACTGGTCGACTGGTCATTATGATGTGCACTGACCACCAGAAGGCAGATGTTCAATGCAGAAGCAGGCACAGCGGGGCCAGGATGAGCAGGATGGGGTGGCGCCCAGCCTGGGATTGGGCTCGTCCCCAGCCACCTGCCGCTTTGTGTACTACTACATCCCTCAGGAGGTGTCAGACTTCCAGTTTCACCCCATCTCTCAGCCTGGCCTTCAATGATTGGGCCAAAACCGGCAGCCCGACATCCCCTGAGGGGTCCCGGATTGCAAGAGGGTGCAGTTTTTATATAAAAACTATGGTTTTCCCTCCCCAAATCTTCATGTTAAATTGATACCAGGAGGTTGCCCTATGTTCATCCTAAAGCCCCACATGCTCCTGGGTGAGTGTACACACAGTGGGTTGAGAAGTGGCTATCTAAAGCCTAAAGAACAAATCCCACATTCCTTCTAGAGCCTTCAGGTCCAGGTGCTGTTTACTTCTATATCCTGTGTCCCTTCCAAACGCCTCTCAAATGTATGGGGCCCTTCGCTGCCTGCGCCTTTACTCCCATGGTTCCACTGATCCTGAAATGAAGGGCCTTCTTCCCCACTGTCCTCTCCTCTGCTCCCCTTCCTTCCCCCCACTCCCTCCCAGATCAGCTGGAAAGACAGTTCTGGGAAGCCTTCCCTGGCTTCTCCTGACAGTGACAAGGCTCCTGCTTCCTGCACCCCATGTGCTTTGGGCACAGAGAGCAGTAACTCCTCTATGGCTCACTGAGGAGTCGGACCTAGTTGCAGTCATCCTTTTTACCAGAGAATACGTAGTAAGCACTCAGTACATAGCTAAGGACTAGATTGATTAATGAAAGGAAGACCATTGGACAAGGAGCTGCTTTAAAAAGTATTTTCTCTTCCTCATGCCCAGGACTTGAATGAGAGACATCCTGAATGATGTTAGCTCATGTGCGTTAATGTGGATCTGATGCACACAGCAGGGCTGTGCATTAATTATGACTTTACAATACTTCCTTCTTACATTATGTATTTTTAGAGAAAACTTTTAAGATAAAAATGTGTTTTTCATTTTGCAGATGGAGCTAGTGTTAGAAAAGTGAGATACAAGGCGATGTGTCAAAACTGGTTCATTTTTGTTTTCATGTTTTTAGTTTGTGAGATCAGACTACACTCATTTCTCCAGTCGTTATTCTCAAAAGTTTCACCTTTAAATAGAAAAGTAATGATGTGAAAAGCGCGCGCGCGTGCGCGCGCGTGCGCGCGCGCACACACACACACACACACACACACACACACACTCAAGGACACACAGCTGTTGAGAGAGGAAAGAAGTGGAACCATTATAAAAATCCACTGCTCTTGGAATCTTGCTATATTTGGCCTTAAATAGACAATAAGTACTGAAAATTATTGGATGTCACAGTTCAGTTCCTTTAATTGCACATACTAGAAATAACAACGTCCAAACAACACAAGAAAAAAAAAAACACAAAAAAACAACCCATATCTACTTTCAGACTAGTTTACTCATAAAGTGAGGATGCCTGGAGGTCTGCATTCCCTTTTATTTACCAGTCTTTAGTGAGTCTATATATAACGCTCGGATATATCAATATCTTAAAGAAACATATAACCAGAAATTTAGGTTTATTTTTAAATTTTTATTCTTTTTCTTACTATCTATAGCCTTTAGGGCCTGTTTGCGAGTCCAGTTTGAGAATTATTTATTGAGCTTCCATTATGTGTCAGGTCTGTGCATACTGAAGGATTGCAGTCCCTAATCTCTAGTAATTGACAGTCTGAACAGAGAGAGTTAAAAAGACATATATACAATACAGTTCATTTATTAAGTCCAAGGAACCTAGAGCATTCACTAATTGACTTAATTAGTATGTGCTTTATCTTTATTAATGAAATTGTAAGCATATTTTCTTCTCTACAAAAATGCAAGTTCACTTGAAAATGCATATCTGTAGAAGTATTCACACATTGATGAGTATGAAGAGGCAACAAATAGGATGGAAAATTTGAGTGTTAGAGTAATATTTTTCATTTGGGAAATATACAAGATAAATTATTACTATGGTATATACTTAGCTTTAAAAGAGGTATTTCTTTATTTTAGGTAAATACTGTAATAATCCTTTATCATGAAAGTGAAGAGAATATTTCTAAATTTAAAAAATAAAGGGAAAAATAAAAAAACATGAATATTTTCTTTAAAATTTTGACCTGAATTTAACCTTATTGAATTACCTAATGTTTTCAAAAGTAGAAACTGTTACCCTTTTCAGGGATGTTTTCTGAGGTTACTTGTTTGTAAATAGTCAAGGAATTTTGAATAATGTTACTTCCCACTAAGTATAGATCATTTCTAGGTGGTTCAGGGTATTGCTGAATTTTAAAATGGTGTTTTTTTTGTCTTAGTGAATATCAAATGGTAAACCTCTGTGAACAGAGGTCAGAAGGGACTCTGACTGAGAATTGATCAAAGAGAATTCACAATGTTTAGAAGAAAGGTGCAAGGTAAATATCACAATTTTCACCCCTGAAAAACCAGAAATGTAAGCATGTAATTAGTAGGAAGGCTAGTGACCCACCTAGAAAATCAGGGGAAAAATAAACACAGAAATAGTTTAGGAGGTCATCAGACACAAGAGGTATGTCCAGTGGGAGATTTTGCTTCCAGGAACCACTGAATGCAAATATTCCAGGAAGAAAATAAGAAATCTTTTGTGAGATCTGATTTCCCTGGGGGGGAACTGTGGTGGGTGTTCTTTAGCATTTATACTTTTGTACTTTTACAGAAAAGATCTGCGGAGTGGTCATTTATTTCTCAAAGCTGTGATTCAGGCCTCACATACAAAAGGACTACATTAATATGGATTCTTACGGTAGCTGACCATACCTGGGTAAGAATCAAGCATTCATATTCACACTTCTGGTTGTTGAAAGCAAAAAAGAAGCTTTAATGGTAATGCTGAGGTAGTCCATTTTAAAGGTATATTTGGAAGTATATGCTACCACTGAAGTGGAATTGTGACCTCAGAAGGTCAACCTCCAATAAATGAAATCTCCCAATAAGTTATGGAAGATTTTTGGGGAAAATCTTGCTGCTCTTGTTTTCCCACAGTGTGCACTGAGTATACTCCTGTTATATAATGTCTTATACTTCACTTCATTCTTCAGTCTCATAAAAAAGTTGAGGGCAGAATGGTGTCTTATTCATGAAGAGATTTCCCGTGGTTGATAAACAACCCAGTATGTGTGAAGCTCTTAAAAAACAGTTGTTAAAGGAATACATTGGCATCCATTCAAGTGTAATGTGGATGGGAAGTACTATATTATCTGTATGATGGGACTCCACGTTAGGAAAATTCACTCTTCTCTAGAAGCCTCGATTTTTATTACCAGTCTGCAAAATCAATGTAAATCGCTAACATTATTGTGGATACAATTTAAGCTATCTGTAAGATCAGTTTCAATGCTTCAGAGCATTATAATACTTCCTTATACATTACAAAGAGAGAAAAGATGGTACATTTAATCTTTTTATAGGATTCCAAGATTTGAATATCTCACATATACCTTTTTTTTTAATTTAAATAATTGCAGGTGCCATCGGGCAATTTTTCTGAAGCATATTTTTATACTCTGGTCCAATAAATTTTTTAAAAATGTTTTCAAGACTATCTGAAAAAAGGAATATATATTTATTTTTATACTGTGCCCCAGGTATTATACTGGATAAATGCTTTATTTCATCAGCATTATCTTGAGAAGTAGCTATTATATTCCTATTTTATAGCAAAAGAACATATTTATGGGTAAGGAAATCACTATTTTTAACATCCCAAGGAATGGAAAATATCTGCACTGGATGATGACTAGAGCACAGCTGTGTTCAATCCTGAAATGTAGCATTACAAGATGGCCTCTGGAGCATATGAATTAGATCAAAATACTGCTCGCCAAGGAATAACCCACATGTCACAGCATCTACTTTGATAAAGGAATACAGTTTTGTTGAGTGTACTACCACAGGGTCTTTTACGGTAATTGGGATGGAACTAAGAAATTTTAAGCCTTGTGGGCAAGCTTGCTAATGAAGAATAGGTAAGTCAGAGCAAGCTGCCTGATTGGGTCAGATCGTAGAAAAATGCTATAGTTACCCAGCTCACCTCACCATTCCCGCACTCTTATCCTCTATCGCACCCAACCCCACCCAGTCACTAACTCATCAGCCTATTGTCTTTTCATCATAGCACTTATTGTATGACATTATAATTTGTCTAATACAAATTCCACTAGAATGCAATGCTATCAGAAAGGGACATTGTATATCTTGTTCTTCTCAGATGTCACCATACCCCAAATGGTGTCTAGAATATAGGAGATGCTTAATAACTATTTTTTAAATAAATGAATATACGTGGAATATTTAAATACTCTAAAATCTGCTTATTCTACATGGACCTAAGTAAGTTTCAAGGGGTTCTACTGTTAAAAGCATTGCTTTGAGTAAAGTGATAAATATTCAGGGGAATCCTATTATAAAGTAAATGTGCTATTTGGGCAAACATAATTCCAAGCAAGGGGTATCATTAGCATTTTAATAAGTACTACTTTGGCAGATGAGCAGGGTTTGTTTTTGTTTTTTTTATCTAATAAAAAGCAAAGCCCAGGGGGATAGGGACAAGTTAGCTAGAGTGAGACAGGGTGGCTCAGAGCAGAGACTGTGAAAGTAAGGGTCCAGAGGAACTACTTTCCTGGAACCTGACCTTGACAAAGAATGCAGAAGAACTAAATGGCTGCATTTGATGTCTTTACCTTTTTGTCTAGGTCCTAGACTTGACTATGTCTGAGGGCTGTTTATCCTCACTTCCTTTCCTTTCGCCTTTATTTTCTCAGCACTTTTTCATAGTCATCTCTACCATCCAAGAAAGGATGGTCTATGTATTTCAGTATCTTTTTCCTGAAAAAAAAAAAAAAAAGATATGTTATTTATATAATGCCATCTGAGATCTAAAACTTGTTTCTGATGTTCACCTATAATCTTCTTTCTATAGTTTAAACGAATTCTTTTTTTTCACTATCTCTAGTGGGAAGAAAATGTCTTTAGCATTTAATTCATAGTATATCTCTTCTTATTTTCAGAGACCCTTATATTCTGTACTCAATAGGCCAGCTGAGGAGAAACAAATCAGCTTTATTTGCTTTAATGTGGGGCCTGGGGTGAGAGAGAGTTTATTGGAAGGACTTCAACCAGTATTTATAAGCCAAATTTAGTCAAGCCACTTTGTTTAGACACTTCACCTCAGTTTTCTCCAGTTAAAATATTCCAGACCTTTAAGCCTTTTCCTATGGAGCCCATTTCACAAACCTTTAATTAGCTTTGTGGTTCTTTCATAAGGTCATCTCAATTCTTTTCTCCCTAATAATATGAAAACTTTTCTAACCAGTAGGTTTCTTTTCAGTTTCTGAATTCTAAACATGCATGTATGTCCTTGCAGAAGAAAAATTATGCATCTTTAAATAATTTATTTTTACTTATAACTCTATTATGTCAGAATGTGTGCCCTAGACCAAGATTATTAAAAATTCAATAAAAATAAGAAAAATGAAGAACAGAAAAAAAGATTTAAAATGTATTATAGGAATAACTATATATGGTTAATTAGGGATAAAGAATTTGATACTTTAGACATAAGCAACCCAATAGTTATAAAAAGATTAGTCTTCCCTAGCCGGTTTGGCTCTGTTAGTTGAACTTCTACCAATGAACAAGAAGGTCAATGTTCTGTTCCCCATCAGAGCACAAGCCTGGGTTGTGGGCTCCATCCCCATGTAAGAGGCAGCCAATGGATGATTCTGTCATCACTGATGTTTCTCTATCTCTCTCCCTCTCCCTTCCTCTCTGAAATCAATAAAAATATATATATTTTAAAAATTATCTTTGATGGAGGGTTTTGTGTGTAGAAAAAACTATTTAGAATTTTTTTTAATTAAATTTACAAATTCTAAACAGTAGTTTGGTATAAAGGTCTTAGTTCCACTTACAAATAATATTCTAAGTTTAGTAAATATTTTCAATCATATTTTAGGCCATCAACTAATGTTTTCTCTCATTTACATTTAAATGAACTCCTTTGAACATTTTAGACTCTATCTATACATTTCTTCTAGTTCTATGATTGTCTGATTTAACAAACAAAACCCTCCTGGTTCCAAATAGACCATACATCTAATAAAAAGAACTCCTAAGTATAATGAACTTTAAGATCCCTTAACTATTCTAATCTGTATATCAACTGGATAAAATTCCAAATTATATCACAAGTCTAAATCCATTACATATTACATGTTTTGAATTACAATTAAAAACAAAACTGATCTGTTAACTCTAATAGATCAAATTCCAGCCATTGAAAGTGCCCAAACTAATAAGTATACACAGATTTCCTAACACAAAATATATTAACTCCATGAAAAACTTTTCAAATCTTGCAGTTGGAAGATGCTTAGCCACTATGGAAGCGATTATGTCATCCTTCACAGTCTGGGAGGGGTCCCCTCCCAGGTAAATTTTGCATTTGTCTTTCAGGTTGCTGAAGCTTCTTAAGGACCAGATGGAGCAGGCTCAGACAACACTGCATCCTTGTTTGTGTCACCGAAGGGGCGTTATGACACACTGAGCCTTATTTATGGCCTTGCTCTGAGAGTTCAACGTTTACAACAAAAGGTGGTCACGTGGCTAAAGATCTCAGAGGTGAGTCATTTTATTACCTAATTTTCAAAATCATATTAGGATCTGTAATACTCACTCTTGAAACTTCCTTATATGACAGGCCTTCGCTGTGTCTTAGATTACTGAGATATTTAAATGACTTTTTAGCCAAACTCTTGCATTCTGCGCATACATTTTTAATGTTTTAGAAACACGCAAGGCTTATAATTGTTAAAATAATAATACATTACATTCTACCTATACCTTGTGGATTTGTTTGATTATTTTATTGTAAGTTCTAAGAGCATCAAAGCGACACCTTATAAATCCTCTTCTAAAGCGTACCCCAAGGAAATATTTATAGATGTGCAAAAGAATTCCACCACAGGGATTCCATCACAGTATTATTTTTAGTAGAGAGTGACCTACATGTCAAACAAAGTCTCTTTTGTTATTTAAAAATTTCTTAAAGGCAGGAAACAAAGTTTGTGTGTCTCTCTTTTCATCTGGAATCAGCCTTATGGCTTTGCACATAGAAGGTATTTAATAAATGCTTGTTAATGAAATAGTCTCTTAAACACACTCCTCTGCAGCAACTGTGTTGTTGGGAGTGGGGCTTGGAAGGATTTTATATTCCAAAACATCTTCATGAGCCATTTTTCAAAATGAATAATTGATGTGTGTGTACTAGGTCTTATGTCAAGCACTATACAAACTCACAACTTGACCCCTCTATAACAGTAAGACATGGCCCCTACGATCCTCTTACGTAAAATTTTAGATCTGCCACTCCTCTGTAAGATACTGTTTTAAAAAGAGAAAAAGTCCCAGGACTTGACTGTCTGCAGTGGGTGG
This sequence comes from Pipistrellus hanaki, assembly GCF_964339955.1. Lineage (NCBI taxonomy): Eukaryota > Metazoa > Chordata > Mammalia > Chiroptera > Vespertilionidae > Pipistrellus > Pipistrellus hanaki. The sequence goes on from NC_140505.1 coordinate 158,107,116, forward strand.
CATTGCTGGGAGGTATTCCATCCTTGGTAGTAGTCCTAGATGGCTTGCTGGAGGAAGGAGATAAGGTTTCAGCAGCTGCTTATCTCAAACTCACATGTCATAGAAATTGGTACAATACCAAAGTATGCTGCCCCACCCCACTAAAAAAGTAAATGAGAAAACAGCATATATGTTTCTGGGGTCTCACTGGGAACCTCAACAATGATGAATTAAAAGCACCTTGGACAATCATCTTAGAACGAAGAGATTTATGCAATAGGCCTTCCTTCTCCTGACTGCTGGCACCGGTTTTCCTTCGGCACCTGGGACCCAGGCCTTCACTCTGTACCACCTTCAGTCTTGGCTCCAAGTGAAGCACCACTCCTGTAGCTCCCTCTGCCCCTCACTCTCCCCCTCATAGCAGGCTTCTAGCCCCCCCAGCCACTCTGACTGCATTCATGTTGCCCAGAGGCCAAAAGTGGCTGGGGGTCGGGGCCACCTGCATCTTAATTTGCATAGTCATGCCTGATTGGCTGGTGTGGTGTATTGAAGTGACGGTCAATTTGCCTATTTTTCTTTTATTAGTGTAGATATGTGATGGTCTCCTGATCCAGCCCCCATTTGAATCCCATGGTTTAGATGCTACACTCCCATCTCCCTCCCAAGAGAGAGTACCCTGCCTCCATATACCGCCTGTGCTGCTCCCTCAGTTGAAATGTAAAAATAACAGTAGAAATGGTAAATGACACCCATGTTCTAATCCTGGCTTTGCTAGGCTCTCCGAGCTTATTGCCTCATAGTTAAAAGGAAGGTAAGAATGCACACTTCCCAACAGGGTGGAAGGAGAGCATGTCTGAGAAAGGACCAGTCCTAGTGCTCAACTTAATGTGTGCTTGAAAGATAAACTGGTATATTTTTCAAAACATGTGGCCAATCACAAATTTTGTTGTGGGTTGGTTATTTTCCTTCTTTAGTCTTGCCTCAGGTTTCCCTTCAACTCTTTTTCAATGCTAGACAAGAGAAATTTTAGTCATAATAACCATAATTAAGTTAAAATTCAACTTAAACATAGTGTTAAGAACAATGTACTATACTATTGACCATGGAAATATAGAGATTTTGGATTTACGGTCCTCCCATGTGGCTTCAGCATGTGGGGCTGTCAATGTAAGAAACACCCAAACCTGTAGAGAATTTTTATGAGTTTATTTGAGCCAAACTAATTGCATATGCCAGGGAGCAGGATCTCAAATGCTCTAATAACAGGTTTGCAGCTCCTCTTATGCATTTGAAACGAAGGAGGAGGAAATTGGAGAAAGTATGGCAGGGATTGGATTACAGGGTAGTTAACAAGATTATGTACTCTCTTAAGAGGTAATACCCCCTTTGAAGGGTATCCTGGCATTTCAAAGGTGTGTTAACCTAGATGCACAAGAACAATGGATAGGGCTGGCTTGAAAACTTTTCACTAAAGAAGTTACAGACCTGGGAAGTGACCACCCACCATGATTTGATCTGCTCAGTTAGGAATTTATGATCAGTAACCTTCTTTTTTTTTTTTTTTTTTTTTTTAAATATATTTTATTGATTTTACACAGAGAGGAATTGAGAGGGACAGAGAGTTAGAAACGTTGATGAGAGAGAAACATCGACCAGCTGCCTCTTGCACACCCCCCACTGGGGATGTGCCCGCAACCCAGGTACATGCCCTTGACCGGAATCGAACCCGGGACCTCTCAGTCCGCAGGCCGATGCTCTATCCACTGAGCCAAACCGGTCCCGGCTATGATCAGTAACCTTCTGAGATTTACTCTCATACAACCCCTGTTCTTTTGCTCACAGAGCTTTGGACTTTAAATAAGATCAAATAAAGTTTTCTTTCTAAACGAAGCTTTTTCCCTTTCCCTCTTGTCTACAACTTACTGCTCACGCAGGTATTACCTCTGCAAGGACAAGGCCTTTCTTGGCTGCTCTGGACTGTTTAACCTTCCTTTTTGATTGTGACCATTAGCATTTACTAGCTGTGAAACTCCCAACAGAGATTTTGCCATGCAATAATATTCATCATACAGTCCCCATTTACTGAGCGTTTTATATTTGTCTAATTTTTACAACAACCTGCAAGGTAGGTATAATTATCTTGATGTTACAAATGGAGGCAATAGGCTAGAAGGGATTAAGTAACAATGGCAGGGCTTGGATTCAATGCATGAAGTTTCCACGACTCCAACCTATCTTCCAAATATGTTTATTACTTATTTATTTGGGTTTTTTAATTTGTGGGTTGATTAATTTGTGTGTCCCCTTCCATAAAGTATTAATGGCCATACCTCTGAATGCAGGGTTGTATTACAATGCCATTTACTTGCATTTGTTCCCTTCCCTTCTAAGTTACAAGCAACCACCTGTTGAATAAAGCTAATGCTCTCCAGTTAATCCATGCTGTCATTGTATCCCTCCCAAACAAAGCTAATAATGCTAAGTACTCTCTGTGCATACTTATCAAATGAACTGAATTAATGAGGAAAAGAGGAGATCATAATGAGGACCCCCCATATCACTGCTATCCCTCAGCATTGGAATCCAAGAACCTAAGTCAGCATGCATCAATGTTGACTCAACAAGCCTAGCTCAGTGTCACCAATTTTCCAACTGAAGGACTTGAGTTATTTGTTTTTCATGATGAGGCCAGTGCAGGGCTAACTGAAATTCATGCTTCTCAAATGTTTTTAAAAAAATAAATTTGAAAGTTGATATTTAGCAATAGCCAAAAACATTGAAAAGGTGGCAATAACAACCAATGTTTTTTGTCACCTAGTTTTTAAAAATAGCATACCTATGTGTTACTTGTTTAGACATTCAGATATTACTAAATATAGTCTCTTACTAAAATGTTCACTGCCAAGAGTCAGCCCACAGGCATATTTTTATAGGCAAGTTACATATCCCTGAAAAATTATCGTAGAAATACACAATAACGCCTACGTCCCTAAGGCCAAAGTCCACAAGCAGCTTCTGTAGACCTGGGTGTCACAGGAGGCAGCAGTCTTTCCTAACTGAAAAGAATTCATAAGAATCTCAAAGGAAATGAAAACATCTTTTTCAAAACATGAAGCATCAAGCCATCCTTCACATCAGAAGGGAAAATACAGGCTATAAATATATCACATGTTCTTTCCATTTCTGTTAATTTTGCTCATAAGTGAAAGTGTCCTGTATAATTTATTCATGCATAGACCATAAACCGTTATTCATATTTATTCAAAGGCAACAGGGTTAGAGGTTCCTATAGTGCTATAGCTCTGCCATTTGTGCCCATGTGATCCAGTCCCCATGGACTTGGTTAGTATCCACAAAAGTCGTGTCTGTGAATTACAGTTGGGGCTCAGAGAAATTGCATCATCAGTCAAATAGCAAACATTTAATGAATGTTCATTACACTTATTGTGCTAGGCGTGGTGGCCATATTAAACATAAAAGGTATGATTCTTCTGTTAAAAATGAGTTAAATTGAATCCAGGTGTTGGCATAAACAGATAACTGATTTCTATAGTCCTTTGTAAAATTTTTTTAATCTGAATTGAAAACAAATTTCCAGTCAATATTTTGAGATAAGTCTTTGAAATTATGAAGTTCTCTCTAACTATTGCTTCCACCACCTCCTGTATTGTTGTTTAGAGTGGCAGTGGCCAAAATGCATTCCAGTTGGAACTGAGTGAAATAAAGTGACAAGGATTTCTGAGAACCTTTAATATAGTAATGATTCCCCAAACATATTCAACGGCCGGTTTTGTGGTTGTTTTTGTTTGTTTGCTTGCTTTTTTTTATAAACATCTCATGATAACTACACTTATGTCCATGTTTGTCTTCTCAAGAGTCTGTAAGTTCAAAGAGAATTGCGTGTGTGTCTGTGTGTCTTCTACTCGTTATCTAAAACATAATGAAATTCTCTTTGCGCCAAAAATTTCTGCGATCCTTAGATGAAAACTGTTTTAACAGAGGAAACGGATATTCGGATCACTTCCAGTCACATGCTTTTAGTCTCCTAGCCCATGAGTGGCCCTCTCAGATCCCTCTTGCACTTTTCTCTGAGTATCCAGGTGAGTTGGCTGTTGCTCCAGGCTGTTTTCCTCAGAGTGTGAGAATTGAACCACAGTAGCTGCACACCAACCCTTTCTCTACCATTAGGAAAACCCCTGAGACTACTCAGATCTCTAGAAATATGGAGGTGTGAGGTGGCGATTCTCAGGGGGTGGGCTGCAATTCATCCCATTCCACATAAATTTCAGTGTCTTCTCTTGAACGTTCAAGTCACTCCAACCTATGGTTTGAGAGAACTGGGAATGTTTCTATTATTGTTCCCATCAACAGTCATGCTTTTGTTACTTATACTACACAAGGATGTTCCTTCTTGTCTTGCAGTAGAAGGAATAAAGGGTGAGAAACAATCACGAACAGTAAAAATATGCCCCCTTTTTTTCTAGGATAATGCTTAGAAAATGTAACAGTCATTCAAGACAAAGGTGAATGAAGTGATATCAGTCTCATTTTCAGGAGTGCACCAAAAGTCTTGCTTTGGGTTCTTTATGTCAGTATGGTTATGAGAAGGGTTGTCATTATATCTTATTTATTTATTTATTCACTTACACTAGAGGCCCAGTGCCTGTGACCTCTCGCAATCTGGGACCCCTTGGGGATTGGGCCTAAACTGGCAGTCGGACATCCCTTTCACAATCCTGGACCCCTTGCTCCTAACCGCCCACCTGCTTGCTCCTTACAGCTTGCCGCTCCTTAGGGCTGCCACAGAGGTGGGAGAGGCTCCTGCCACCACCACTGCACTTGCCAGCTGTGCGCCCGAGTTCTGGCTGAAGGGTGCTCCCACTATGGAAGTGCACTGAGCACCAGGGGGCAGCTCCTGCATTGAGCTTCTGCTCCTGGTGGTCAGTGCACATCATAGTGACTGGTTGTTCTGGTCATTCTGTCGTTTATGGTTGCTTAGGCATATATATATATATATATTAGAAACTCGATGCACGAAGATTCATACTAGAATGGGCTTTCCTTTCCCTGGCTGCCAACACTGCCTTTCCACTCCGGCCCAGCCACTTTCTGTTCAGACCTGAAGCTGCCTCTTTCTGCTCCAGCCCCGCCTTCCCACACTGCCCAGAGGCCCTGAGAGACCAGGGGTGGGGCAGAATGCCTGAGTCCCACCCATCACTCGATGCCTGTGTATGCAAATAACTGCCATCTTTGTTGGGTTAATTTGCATATCACTCCTGATTGGCTGGTGGCGTAGCGGAGTTACAGTCAATTTACATGTTTGTCTATTATTAGGTAAGATAGCTATTTTGCTACAATTGTATCCTCTTTTGCAATTTTTACTTTTTTTCCTGGAATTTAAAGACATTTCATAATTGCCAGGAGAACGTGAGAATACTTTAAAGAACTGGAAACCAACTGCATCTCATGCATAATCCCAGCAAAAACAACCAACCACAATTCAACAAGGAGAAAACTAGCCAAATTTGATGTCTGCCATGGGTCATCCAACAATATGGCAGGAAAGAGTGAAAGAGGAAGGCCTGGATTACTCACTTCTCTGTGTCCCTGGAGCCCTTCAACTTCAGCAGATCATTATTTGCACCTTCTTCATTGAGAAACAGAGATCAGGCAATGGGGGTTTCCTTCCCTCTGCTGCCCTTCTTCCTGAAGTCCCTTAGATCTCTGAAGAGAAAGGGACTCCTTGTCCAGATAAGACTCCTCATCTATGTGTGATATCATCTTCCCCAATCTTCATTTCGACCAGGGATTGAACCCACAAACTGGGCATGTGCCCCTCACAGGGAATCGAACCAGCGACCTTTTGGTGCAAAGGAGGACACGTAGCCACATCAGCCAGGACCCTTCCACAATGTTTTTGCTGGCTTGACTTCTTTTTGACCTACAAATATGTTCTATTTTCTCCATTCCCATTTTAATTTCCCATTTGTTTTTCTTCCTTTATTACCAAGCAGTCGCTTTTAAATCCGGGCTTGCTCCTTCCACTCTCCTAAAATGGTTCTCCTGAAGATCTCCAGTAGCCTTCCTACACGCAACTCCATTGGCCTTTTCTGTGTTCTTATGCTCTTCAATCTTACCAGCACCTGACACTGTGGACCATGTCCTCCCTACTGAAATTCTCCTCTCTCAAGCTTTCTCCTCTGGATTACTGCATTTCAGCTTTGGGGAGACTATTCAGCTTTTTCCTTTCTCTCATTTCCTACATGAACTTAATCGGTGAAAAAAAAAAAAAAAATCAGACTTTGGAACCAAATTGACTGGGTTGAATCCTTGTTCTGCTGCTTTCTAGAACTGTGACCTCAGGCAAATTGCTTCACTCCCTGAGTTTCTTCATCTGAATTAATCAAGTACCCATTATTTACCTAACCTAGATATAGCGCCAGTTAAATGAGACGATGTTGACAAAGCACCTTGTAGATACCTGTCATATCATAGATACACACATTTTTCTGCATTTTGCTTCCAGATAGTCTCTACTGTCTTAGAATGCTCTCTCTCCTCGTTGCTTTTATCGTCACAGCCTTCGTTTCATGGTTCGTTATCACTTGCCTAGATCATTGCAACTTTTGGGAAAAAAAAATAGTTTCTTGCCTGCACCATGTCTTAGCCTCCTGTCCCTCTTACTACCAGAATTCTTTCTGGAGCATTGATCCAATCCTGTGATGTCACATGGCACACAGAATAGATTACAAGCTCCCCATATTGGTATTCAAATTACTCCAAAACCTGGTCTTCTTAACCTTTAAAAACTGCTACTATATATGCAGCCCCTTGAGCTCAGTGCTTTAGCCAAATGGGACTCTTCAAGAGACAGTCTTTACTTCCCCACCTTCTTATCTATGCTCACTCCATGCTTTTGGCCAGCTAGTCGTGTCCAACCTGTTAGGTTATGTGGCCATTGGGCCTATTAGCTGCAGCTTAATGAAACAATACTGAGAGGAAACCAAATGGAGGTACACTTTATTTATTTATTTATTTATTTTCAAATATATTTTTATTTAATTTTTACAGAGAGGAAGAGAGAGGGATAGAAACATCGATGAGAGAGAATCATCCATCAGTTACCTCCTGCACACCCCCCACTGGGGATGTGCCCGCAACCAAGGTACATGCCCTTGACCGGAATCGAACTAGGCCAACGTTCTATCCACTGAGCCAAACCTGTTTTGGTGGTACACTTTATTTAATACAGAATTTATGTGCCAGGAACATTTTCATGTGTTTTAGAAGTATTAACTCAATCTTTATAACAATGCTTTGAGTTTGGTACTATTATAACCCTAATTCAATAGCTTTAGGAAACTGAAGCATACACAAAAAAGTTATGTTTGTGCCCAAGATCACAATAGGGAGCTAATAAATAGCAAGGCCACGTTTTAATGCAGATGGCCCAGCGAATTAAGGGTCATTGCTCTCTCCTACAGATGTGCTGGGGCAGTGCCAAGGTAAGCAGTTCTAACTCAGGTCACCAGTCTAAGTCAAGCTAAACACCAACAGGCAGGACCAAGATGTAAAGCCAAATCGGTCAGGAATGAGATGCATCGATGTGTGAGGAGGTTCAAGGTTGACATTGCAAGATGAGCAGACAGGAATTACATGAGCAAAGTTCAGGGGTGCATGACCACTTTTCATGCAGTCCCTGTGACTTCTGTTCTGATCAAGTTGGGAATGGTTCAAGGCCCCACCACAGGCAAGACTATCCTGTTAAGTCATTTGTGTGTCCCTGTCCTGCGTGAGAGGAGACCTTCCATAGTGGGGGATCGTGTGCTACCTTTGTAGTCTCCATATCTAAATATAACACTTTTATTCACTTAAGTATTTATCAAGTGCCTACACGTGGTGGGGAGTGTAGGGTTAAGGGGCATTTCACCCTCTCTTCCCTCGGAGTTGCTTTTGTGCCTCATCTCTGACTTGATCTGTAAATTATATTTCAACAAGACATCTTATTGCCGAAAGTTTCTTCCACAGTCTGCAGAAGCTATACAAATCACCTGAAACTGCAGGACTGTCTGGAAGTGAATTAGGGCTGAGACTCAAAGGCATGACTCCAGGGAGTTTTAATTAGAACTGCAAGTGCATCACAAAGATTCCTTGCCATCTGATGAATCAAATCGGATCCCAATAAACTTGCTACACTTGGCTCAATTACAAGTGTTGTGTCTTATCCTTCTCTATATTTTCCCTGGTGTCTTGCACAGACTCTTTAAAAAAAATTCTTTATTGTTTAAAATATTATACAAGTCTCCTTTTCCTTCATTGACCTCTTCCAGGCAACCCCTAGCCCACAGCACAGACTCTTAATAGAGTAGGTTTACTATGTATTTGGGATGATAAGAAATGGTAGTGAAAATTTTGTATCTGAACTTTTTCTCTTTTTTTTTTTTTTTGTCTTTGAAGTATAAAGTTGTTTTCATCACGGGCAAGGCTAGCTGTTACAACATCAAATAGTCCGGGTTAAATGTCACAAGTCTCCAGTTTGAGAATTTAACAAGAGCAAAAACCAAAAGAAAAAAAAAAGTTTGAGATAAATGTTTCTATTTTAAAAGCTCACACAAAGTAAAACTCACTCTGTTCATTATTGACCATCAACCTGGACACTGAATGTTTTGCTTCCACTTGGGATAAAAAAAGAGGTTTTTATTGCCATTTCTCCTAAATCATGTAATTATAGGGATTTGGAAATTACTGGATCTACTCTCTGACCTTCAGGCAGAACTATGTTTAAAAACTTTCCTGAGCAGCTGAGAGTTTGTCCTGTTTTTAGTTACCCTTCGAGCACACTGCACAACCAGTAACCTATTTTATGTCATGTTTAATAGCTCGAGTCTGATGTTTAATCGAATCTTCTCTCTAACATTTCTCTTTCTTCCTCTCTTCAGTGGAGCTTGAGAATGAGGAGGTAACTGCAGTTACTTCACGAGGTCATTTTCCTTTCACAAGAAAAGACATAAAAAATGTAGGAAATGGAGTTACTGAATTGTATACCCTTGTATGGGGGGGCTTCTCTGTGCATCAAAGATGCTTATATAAATATAGAAAAGAATTAATTGGATATATGCTGTAACGGAACGAGGAATACAAATATTTGAGATTGAGTCCCAGTTCTAACTCTTACTAGCTATGTGGCTTTAAAGGAATAGAATAGAATTGTTATGAGATTAAATTTCTTTATGCACATTAAATTTCTTTGGGATCATGATAACCCAACCAAGTGATTTTCATACATTGTGAACTACTCTGCATAAAGCATGACTGTTGGTGTCCCAGGTATAAACCCCCAAATTCTTTTCCATTTCTACTTTAAACTTGTAGATGAGAAAATTGTTTATCTTACATTAAAAAGTTCTAAGAAGATGTTTCTTTGAGGAGGAGAGTCTGTCCATTTAGCCATAATGCAATATTACTCAATTATCACTGAAAAAAGGGAAATTATACTTGTGTGCCTACCTTCTTTGTGAGGTTGCAAGCTCTTCAGCAATAAAGGATATTTACAGCTTCCACTGTCTACACAATGAATGGTATAGGTTTTTTTTTTTAGCAACTATTCATGGGATTCAAAAATTGCATGACTGAATTATTTATACTTTAAATGTTAGCTAGTTACCTAAAGGGAGACTTGATGTACCATTAATTACTATTAATTCCTTCTCATCTTCAAGTGTAAAGAAAGATGCTTTCCTTCCTGTCACCCATATATACCCATGTAAAGATCCTTAACTTAGTAACAAATCAGACCCAAATTGAATAAGCTAGCATATCCTAAATCCCACAAACTTATCTTTGCCATAAAAGATGAGTATATTCATCCTGAAAGAGGGAAACAAATTAGTGATTTCAAAAATCACTAAAGTTAGACAAAGAAGCAAGTAAGATATTTAAAAAGAGACATGATTGAAAGAAGCAAAGAACATTTAAATGGCAGATATTTTACTCCATGAACTTGGCTCAAGCATCTGAAAATTTTGGGGCCAATTATGTGAACTCTGGAGACTGTGGGGAGGGTAGTTAGAGCTATGTGGGTGCTAGGAAAGAATATGTCTTTTCTTTACCCAGCTTCCAGAACCAGTTCTCATGAATGCCTAAAATATTTGGTGTGGTGTTTTATAAAATCATGTCAGGAGGTTTTTCTCCCTGTACTTTAAAAGAAACTATTGTCCTCTTGAGCCTCTTTTCAAAAACGATTTGTTTCATGTTAGTGTATGTTGTTGGATATCTGTAGCAACTTCAGAAATTCTTTTCTTTTGAGTGTGATTTCAGTCTTTTCCATTTAAAATGCAAATTCACCCAAAGGGGTGTAAATGAGAATGTTTTTCCTGTTCTTTTTCGTTGACCTTCCATGGTCTGGGGGAGGGAATGCAGAAAGACTTTCTCTCCAATAGATCCTTGGAATTGAGCATCTTGCATATTTGGCCTACATGGGCCAATGGTCAAAGAACATGGATGATACCAGAAGTCACCAACTAGACAATGTTTTTAAGAGTGGGCACAGCCGCCGAGACTGGTTTGGCTCAATGGATAGAGCGTCGGCTTGGGGACTGAAGGGACCCGGGTTCGATTCCGGTCAGGGGCATGTATCTTGGTTGCGGGCATATCCCCAGTAGGGGGTGTGCAGGAGGCAGCTGATCGATGACTCTCTCTCATCGATGCTTCTAGCTTTCTATCTCTCTCCCTTCCTCTCTGTACAAAATCAATAAAATATATTAAAAAAAAAAAAAAAAAAAAAAGAGTGGGCACAGCCTATTCATGGCACTTGGGCTACACAACTGCATCAGTCATGGAGACTCTTTGCTACTCATGATGGATGCCACCCATAGCATTCCTCACAATACAGTAAGTACTCCAGGCCCTTGATAGGAAAGCTTCTTTCCATCTCAGGAAAGAATACTGACACAGTTAAAGTATGTGACTTAAATGACAGGTATTGTGCAGAGGAAAGATACATCCTGGGGGTCACTCTACAGAAAGAAGAACCTTGTGATTAAAGCCTGTGGCCCAGAACCTTCAGCCTCTTTTGAAAGTTCTAAATGCCATTACACTTAGAACAAATAGGAGATATGAAGTCAGAGTTGACCATGGGCCTGGAAATGAATTTGGAATCTACATCTCACTTTTGAAAGAATGTCATATTAAATTTACTGCCTGCCTATCCTAATAGGAGAAACAATATATATAAAAAAAAAAGGCTTCTGTCAAAGCATTTGTTGTAGCCTTATGATTTTCTCTGGGAATTATCCTTTCAGTGTGGACTGAATTGAACTGAAGTTACATCAATAATTTAAAAAATTGATCATGGTAGTAATTGTCAAAAAAAAAAAAAAAAACAACTTTCAGGTTTTGCAGCACTTAGGTGAATATCAAGTTACAATACTTGTTGGAAAATGGTTATCAGATTAAGGATGACATGGGCAGAGGCACAGTTCTTTGGGTTTGGAAGCAGTTTTCCCCCTAACAGATGGGTGATGTCTTTTTTGATGCATTCTTGAGAAGAAGCAATTACTGAAGCAGAGGAACTGTAGGGGTGACCTCTAGGTAGATAAGAGAGAAAAGCTTTGTCTTCGTTCTGTCTCAGGGGTCTTCAACCTCCTGGTACTCATACCTTTGTATAGTACTTTCTTGCATTGTACCAAGGTTGGGTTATGTGATCAATTGCATATGACAGAAAGTGACAATATGTCACTTCTGAGATTAGTTTATAAAACCATTTCAGATCCTATCTTGGGAGATTACCTATTTATCTATCTACTTACCTATCTAGCTTCCTATCTATTTCTATCGCATGGATTACTTTTTCTGGGGGAAGTCATGTCATGAGCAGCTCAATAGAAAGGTCCCTGTGGTAAGGAACTAAAGCTGCTTGCCAAAAGTCACATGAATGAGCTTGAAAGCACATCCTTTAGCCCCAGTCAAGTTTACAGAGACTGTGGCCTTTGCCAATATTTTGACTTCAACCTCATGCAAGATCCAGAGCCAGAACCATCCAGCTAAATTAATCCAGATCTCTTAGAAACTATGTGAAATGATAATATTAGCTGTTTTAAGCTGTTAAATGTTGGGATGATTTGTTACACAATGTTAGATAATGACAGCATGGCAGTATAGAGCCAAGAAGTCCAGGAGGAATGTTAAGTAGAGAAAAGAAACTCAGATCTTATCAACAACCCAGCTCATTCTCTGAACATCTGACAGCAGACCTTTTGGTTGGTCTCTAGTTGAAGGATAAAATGGTGGATTAGCTTGTCCTCATCAAGTCTTCCAACCAAGCAGGGAAGAAAATGCCTACTTCTGACAACAGGAACGCAGCTGTAGAGGAACAAGTGGAGTCAGGGTCCAAGCTGAGAGACACTTTTGGGAATTTAGTAAGATTAGGAGGGAGTACCTACAAACATGGAGGAAGAATGGGTTAATGAAGAAACTTGCTTCCCACAAAACTTCCACTTCAAAGAGGAGAGGAGAAGAACCATTGAAGACAAGAGGAGTCAAAGTTCATTTGGGAAGGAGGGGCCTGAGAGCCAGGTGTTTATGGTGATCCTCTCCAAACAAATGTTCTGCCTTCTGGGAAAAAGAAGAGCACAGAAGTCCATGAACAGCCTTATATCAGAGGGGTTCATACCCAGGAAAGGGAACTTTAAAATCCCGACTCTAAGAATTCATTCCCTTATCTGAGAAAGTTATATATGTCAACATTTCTACATGTCAGATTCCCATATGGGTGAGATGAACAAAATAGCAAGTTGGGTTACATGACTTGCTCTGGGGAGCATATTCAACTAAATAGAAGATGCCATGGACATACTGTGGGGGAAATTAACTTTAGGAGAAATTTCCTAACTCAATCCTGTAGAAGTGTGTGGCATGCTCTTGGAAAACTAGCACAATTTTGATAAAATAGGAACTGGTTGAGGGCAGGTCAGCTAGTGATTGCATCCTGAGGGATCTAATGGATCCTCAGAAAGCAGGAGTGGATGGTCATGGTAGAAAGACTGTCTTTGAGATCTCAGTGAATAGACACTAGATTAGGAAAGTCTCCCACAATGGAGTGAGAGGAGCAGAGTCTTCCTGAACTCTTCCTTCTTGGAGATGGTGATAAAACAGTGAGAAGGAAATTGGAGGGAAGGGGGAAAAGACGTTGAAGATTAAACTGCAGAGCAGATTATTCTGCCAGTTCCATCTCCAACCAAGAGCAATCCCAGCAGCAGATAAGAGAAATTGAGAATTGAGTTACTATCGAAATTATAATCTGTAGGCTATTCCAAAAGAGAAAGCAATAACTGAAAAGTGTGGGGACAAGTGTTCTTCCAACACCAATATGTAATTTCTAGATTTATTTTTATTAGGGAAAATGGCATTATGTTACAAGCTCCTCATCCATTTTTCTCTTTTGCTGGCCAATAATTTACTTAGGAAGAATAATCAGTTAATTATATTACAGAACACTATGAATGACACAATATTAAATGGGAAATAAAAAGTAGGTTAAGTTTTATACAGCAAAGGAATTCATCTGCAAAATGAAAAGACAACCCACTATATGGGAGAACATATTTGTCAGTGATTCATCTGATAAGGGGTTATATATCCAAAATTTATAAAGAACTAATTAAACTCAACACCAAATACTAAACAATCCAGTTTTTTAAATGGGCAAAGGACTTGAATAGAATAGATACTTCTCCAAAGAGGGCATACGGATGGCCAAGATACATATGAAAAGATATTCAACGTCACTAATCAGAAAAATGCACATTAAAAGCACAATGAGATATCACCTCACACCTGTTAGAATGGCTATCATCAATAAATCAACAAACAACAAGTGTTGGTGAGATTGTGGAGAAAGTATTGTTGGTGGGAATGCAGATTGGTGCAGCCACTGTGAAAAGCAGTGTGGAGATGTCTCAACAATTTAAAAATGGAACTGCCTTATCACCCAGCAATTTCACTTCTTAGAATTTATCCTAAGAAACCTGAAACACTAATTCAAAAGATCATATACACACTTATATTCATTGCAGCATTATTTACAATAGCCAAGATTTGGAAGCTGCCCAAGTGCCCATCAGTAGATAAGTGGATAAAACAGCTGTGGTACATTTACATTTCGTACAAATAAAAGAATGCATGGATGTCAAAGTTGGAAATCTCTGCAAAATATCTTCCTTCCTCACTCTGGACTGAGGACCTGAAGGGACCCTTTATGAACTTCTCTTATCTTTAAGTCCCATGGAGATGCAAGTAGAGGAATTCCCACTGACCAAACCTTGGATAATTTAAACATCAAAAATCAATAATAATAGCAATGAATTACAACCCATTGAGTAAAGCAAAAATCCATAAGCCTGTACTGACATACATACACATACACATACATACATACATACATACATACATATTAATACATACATACAGGAAAGCTCTACCTTACAGTAGAAAGTCAACTAATTCAGTAGGAAATAAATATTTCCTGTTTGATAATAGGAAATACACAATGAAGTATTTAGAAAGAAAGGGATATGATGTCTCCAATTTATACATATGTGTATCTATGCAGTATAGATAAAATGATAAAGCAAATAGGGCAACATGTAAAATTTGGTGAATCTGGGTAAAGGGTATATGGGAGATCCGTGTGTTTTGTAACTTTTGAAACTTTAAAATTATATCAAAATAAGTTGTAATCTAGAATGTTTGGGATGTGCTAGAGTTGCTTTGTATCAGTCATCTGCTCCCAGTGAGCAGGCAGAGATGCAATTAGAGTTTTGAGGAACTGTTTAGGGGAAATTGCATTCACAAGAACTCTGGATGCTTCTCAAATCTGGTGGAATCTTTAGTCAGCAAAAATGGTATTATATGTAGCTATGCACCGCTATGGAAACTTGGGGAGGCCCATATTTAACTGGGAATATGTTGGGTTGCTGCTTTATTTATATAGCATTCTTCATAACTTTCCATGTCCTTTGCTATTAAAAAAATTTTTAAGGGGATTTATTGACTCTGCATATTCACTCTCCACAACTTAAATCCCGTATTGCATTGTATTTTGCTTAGTCTAGAGTGTGTAGGATAGAAATAAGATCAGAAGAAGTATGTGAATATTAATCAGCCGAGAAAAGAATGCATGGGTGTCAAAGTTGAAAAGCTCTGCAAAATATCCTCCTTCCCCACCTCTGGACTGAGGACCTGAAGGGACCCTTTATGAACTTTTTTTATCCTTAAGTCCCATCACCTGCTTCTCCATTTTCTTAATGCTTTGTACCACCTCAAGCAATAAGAAATGATCAGTATCTAAAAGAAATTAAAATAAGTCTGCATTGAAAAATTGACATTAGCATAGTGTAATGGTAACAGCACAGAATTTGGTGTCAAATACCTGGATTAAAGTTTGTCAAGCCGAGGAGGATCCAAGATGGCTGCTCGGGTAGATATCTAACCGCAGCAGCACACAACAATTTCAATGGAATACAACTAAAATGTAGAGTGGACATTGCCCAGAGCTACAGGTAGTCGACTGACTGAAAATTCTACAACAAGAAGAAAAGAGAAAACCAGAAGGAAAATCAGAGGAGCTGAAAAAAAGCCTAAGGTACAGAGACATGCTGCGCGCGGAGAGGTCACAGCCAGAGAGGAGGAGAGGGCTGGGTGCTGCCTGGCGTTCCCTAGCAGGAAGGAAATAAAACTCCCAGCCTGGGCTGAACCCCCGAACTGGCAGCGCTGAGCCCCAGTTATGGGCCAGACCCTGGGGGCCCAGGCTCCGGCAGGGGGAGACGGGGCTGTGAGGCGGAATCCCAGGCGAGCAGCGAAAAGCAGGGCCCCCGGAATCGTGAGCACATTGCGCGCAGAGGACAGAATGTTGACTCTGATGCTGGATTACCCTAGCCGGAAGGAACAGGGCCTCCAGCGGCGCTGAGCCTCAGTCTGGACTGCTCTGAACCCCAGTTCTGGGCCAATCCCTGGGGACCCAGGCTCAAGCAGAGGGAGACGGGGCTGTGAGGTGGAGTCCTGTGAGAGCAGCAAAAGGCCGAGCCCCTGGAGTCGCGCACATTGCTTGCAAGGGAAGGAATGTTGACTCTGATGCGGGATTGCCCTGGAGGGAAGGAAACAGGAGCCCCGGCCGTGTTGGGCCCCAGTTGTGACTGCTCTGAACCCCAGTCCTGGACCAGACCCTGGGGACCCAGGCTCGAGCAGGGGGAGACGGGGCTGTGAGGCGGAATCCCAGGGGAGTGGCGAAAAGCGGAGCCCCCAGAGTCGCGTGCACTGCGCGCAGAGGACAGTCTGTTGACTCTGATCCTAGACTCCCCTAGCGGGAAGGAGAAAAAAAAAGCTCCAGACTGGAGGAATGCGACAGGGAGCAGGAGCCCCTGCAGGACACCGGCCAGCCGGGCGCCGGCAGGGAGCCGGGCGACGGGGCCCCCGGGGGGGCGGGGGGTGCCCCTGAGCCTTCGACCTCTGAGCGCGGGCAACGGAGCCAAGGCCGTGGGCTGCTTCCTGGCTGGCACCGACCCCAGCAACAGGCTGGAGCAGCGCGGGAGCCCGCGGAGAACAAAGGGGTGCCACAGGCCAACCTGCTGAGCTCCCAGGACAAGGAGGAAGAAACCAAAGAAGTTCTCATTGTGAAGAAATCAAGTGAGAGCAAAAGATAGTAAAATTACTTAAGAATACAAAGAAGATCTTGAAAAATCAAAGACTAAGTCAGAACTCAACTCACCAGCCAACAGTGCAACATATATGCATTAAAAAAAAAAAAAAAAAAAAAAAAAAAAAAGGACAGAATGTTGGAACAGCGGCAGCCAGGCCTAGAGTGCCCAGGCACAAAGCAGTGGCAACCGGGCCCAGAGCAGCAACGGCCAGGCCCCAGAGCAGCAGCAGCCAGAACCAGAGCAACAACAGCCAGCACTGGAGCAGCCAGACCTGGGGCAGTGGCAGCCAGGCCTGAGGCGGAGGCAGCCAAGCCCAGGGTGGTCAGTCCAGGAACACCCAGACTCAGAGTGGCTGGGCCCGGAGAAGCTGGGCCCAGAGCAGCCGGGTTGGAAGCAGCCAGGCCCAGAACAGCAGTAGCCAAGCCCGGAGCATCCAGGCTGGGAGCGGCCGGGCCCGGGGCAGCCGGGCCTAGAGCAGCCGGTCGGGTGCGGCCAGGCCCGGAGCAGCCGGGTCGGGTGCAGCCAGGCCTGGAGCAGCAGCTGCCAGGCTGGGAGGGGCCAGGTCCGGAGCAGCCGGATCTGGTGCGGCCAGGCCCGGAGCAGCAGCTGCCAGGCTGGGAGCGGCCAGGCCCGGAGCAGCCGGGTCTGGTACGGCCAGGCCCAAAGCAGCGGCTGCCAGGCTGGGAGCGGCCAGGCCCAGAGCAGCCGGGCCCAGAGCATCCAGGTTGGGTGCGGCCAGGCCCGGAGCAGCAGCAGCCAAGTCCAGAGCAACTAGGTCAGGGTGCGGCAGTGACCAGACCCGGAGCAGCTGGTTGTGGAATGAACCAGAGCAACAGAGGCCAGGCCCGGAGCAGCCAGGCCCAGAACAGCTCGCTCCTCGCCTGCCTCTGCCCCATGGCTGCCTCTCAGACATGGCTGGAAACTTTTGTGGGAACTTGAGGGTCTGCTGAATCAAGTGATGAAGGCTTAGATCTGAATATGTTGAGTTAGTATAGGGCTGGGGTGTTGATCTGTGAGTGCCTTGGGTGGAGCCTGGATGAGGCTGGTTGACCTATTTGGAAATGTCTTTTGTGTGAAATGTATCATTGGGCATGTGGAGGTATTATTGATATGAGAAAATGCTAAGTAACTGATTTACTATCTGAAAAGGGATTT
This sequence comes from Pipistrellus hanaki, assembly GCF_964339955.1. NCBI lineage: Eukaryota > Metazoa > Chordata > Mammalia > Chiroptera > Vespertilionidae > Pipistrellus > Pipistrellus hanaki. The sequence continues at coordinate 158,124,944 of NC_140505.1, forward strand.
ACTATCGGGGAAAGGGAGGGAGGAAGAGACTGAACATAAACTGCACCTATGGATGAGGACAATGGGGGATGGGGAGGGAGCGGAGGGTGGGGTGGGAACCTGGTGGAGGGGGGAAGAAATGAGGAACCTTTGTAATAATATGAACAATAAAGATTGATTTAAAAAAAAAAATAATAAATAAAGTTTGTCAAGCTACCCTATTGCTCTGAGTCTATTTCTGCATTTACAAAATTACATAGCTTTATGTTTTTGAAGTAGGAAAAGAGTTTTTATATGACAAACAAACAATAAACATAAAGGAAAAGATTGAGAAATTTGACTATATTAAAATTAAGAACTGTTCACCAGAAGGCACCATGAAGTAAGTAAAAAACAAAACAAAAAACAAAAAAACAAGCTATAGGCCAGAAAAAAATATCTCTGTAATATAAATAAATGACAAAGGACTCATATCCAAAATATATAGAGCACTCATATTCAAAATATATAAAGAACTACTAATTGATGAGAAAAAGACAGATAGCCCAATAGAAAAATGGGCAAGAGATTTCAGAAGCCACTCTCTCCCTTTCCCCGCCTCCCCTCCTGCAAAGAAACCCAATGGCCAATAAACACACAAAAGGTGTGGTAGTAATCAAGAAAACGCAAATCTCATTTAGGATAAATTCCCAGAAGTGGAATTGCTGGGTTTTCAGGCAGTTCCATTTTTAATTTTCGAGGTAACTCCATACCACTTTAAATTCAATAAAGAGAAAGAAAAAAAGAAAATGCAAATTAAAGGGAGAGAGTACTCCACACCCACCATGAAGGGTAAAATGAAAGACCAGCAATAGCAATATGCCAGCGAGTGCAATAACAAGAACTCCCAGATGCTGTTGATGGGGTGTAAGTTGGTATAACTGAATGAAAACGAAGTAGTATTATCTAAGTAGTGCATATTCTGTGAGTCCCTAGCTCCACTTCTAGGTGTATCTACCCTACCTAAACTGTGCACATGTGCACTCCAGGACATGTGGAAGAACGTTCACACAAGCAGTATTTGCATTAACCTAACCTGGAAGCAATCCAAATTTCCATCAATAATAAATGGATAAATAAATTCTGGGATGTTCATTCAATGCAAATACTCCTTTGCAATGAAAATGAAGGAACTATAGATGGAAACAACATTGATAAGCCTCCAAAATACTATCTTGAGTGAAAGAATCCAGGCACAAAAGAATATACAATTCTATTGAAATCAAGTTAAACATAAACAAAAAATTATAGTTTTTAGTGGCGCAAATAAGCGTGATAAAACTATAAAGGTTGGGATGATAGCTGAGGAGGGGCTGAGGGGGCTTTTGGAATTTGATAATGGTTCTTGATTTGGAGGTGGTTACACAGGTGACTATCTTAATTCCATGAGCTGTACATGCTTTGTGCACTTTATTACATGTGAGTTACATTTCATAATAAAGAGGTTAAATTTTAAGGAATTAATTCTATCAGTCCTATCTACATCAAATGTCCATTATGAGTCAAATAAAAATTGTACAGGCATTTTAAAACTATAATGTACCATAAATTTATACTGTTGACATTTCTATTAAAAACATTAGGCAAATAGTACCAAAAAGCTGTGATTAACAATGAAAATCCTAGAGTAGTATATCCTCAACGAAGAAATCACATTTCTAATAGGGCATAATGGCTACCAGCCGAAACTCTGTTAAAATAAATTCATCCTGTCTAGACCAGCTCAGCATCAAAAGTAAAAACAGATGACTTAGTTATTTCCTTTTCTTTTTAAATACAACTAGTAATACTCATTGATATGAGTTTAGGGTTAAATATGTGAGAATTAAGTCAGAAAACTCAAGGTAAGAATTAAAAAAGGAAAATTCTTATTGAAAACCTAAAAGCATAATCTAAATGGCTTCTTGTGTATAGCTGGTGTTTATTTTAAAGAGTTACTCTTTATTATTTTTAATAATAACACCTATAATAAGATTAATAATAATAGTTACTATGTATACTGATTTTCAGAAAATGTTTTTTTATTTTTAATATATATTTTATTGATTTTTTACAGAGAGGAAGGGAAAGGGATAGAGAGTTAGAAACATCAATGAGATAGAAACATCGATCATTTGCCTCCGGCTCCCCCCCACCCCAAACTGGGGATGTGCCTGCAACCAAGGTACTTGCCCTTGACTGGAATTGAACCTGGGACCTTTCAGTCTGTAGGCAGAGGCTCTATCCACTGAGCCAAACCGGTTTTGGCTTCAGAGAATGTTTTATTTAATATGTTTACTCTCTGAGCTTAGTATTTTTTTTAGTAAGGATTTTTTCTTTAATTCTCTGTACCCTTGCATGTCTAGAATCAATTATCTATTACTATTAATCAATTATTATTTTCATACTGCTCTTCTCTCTTCAGGGATATAGTGATATGCATAAAGACAGGAGTATTTATGAACTGTATGTTTATGTTTCCTTCAATTTTATACTATAAACCTAGGACTACTCCTCAACTTTCCCTTTCTTTTTGTACTTTTGTCCTGTCTTTTAAAAATCTCTAGATTCGGTCTATTCTTCTTTCTCATCAGAAATGGTTTTAGTATCATCTCCTCCTAACGGCTATTAAAATGACCTCCGAACAGGCTCTTCTGCTTCTAACCTCTCTCTCCATACTTCAGTCTTCACATAAAACTCTTTCCAAAGTCCAAGATTTGATCAGATCACTCCCTCTTCTTGAAATTTTGATGGCTTATTCCAGCCTCTACTTTTTCTATTGCCAAAAGTCCCTCCCCGCCATGTCCCTGTGGGCCCCAGAGATACCTGATGCTACCAATACACAACCTTTGGGCATTCTCCGAACTCAGCCTTCCTGTGTCTGTGTTGGTTTCCCATTTCTTTCTACTGGCACGCAGTGGGCATGCTCAGTGTGTTGATTGACAGCAAAACTGTGAGACCTTTATGGAGAGACACCAGACTCCCCCAGACAGTTGATTACTTCCTACTTTGGGGTCCCAAAGCAACTTGTTCATGTCGTGATTGTTAGTTAGTGCCCAATAATACATACCTCTCTTTGTTCCTTTCCTAATCCTTATGAACTATAAACACAACTGTTGCAGGTGAATAAGGAAACTCCTTTGAGGGACCTGGCAATGGCTGCTGCTAGAGGAAAGCTGACCCTTTCATTTCAGCCTTCCAACTGCATGGATAGCCAGTAAATAAAAATCAGATGTTTCCTCTGTACCAGATTCTGCGCGAGGTACACAATGAATCATAATCCCGTTTTTCATGGTGCTCTATACCTGGTGAAATAATAGACCTACCAGGACGGGGTGTGAGGAAAGTGTTTTCTCATTTGCATTACTCATAAGAGATGCCTGGAATATCCCATGCAGAAAGGATCAGCTTTTCTTTTCTTCTTCTTATCTTAGCCTTTAAAATAGCCCCTTTCATCATAAATTGCTCATAAAAGCATTTCTCAGCTACTCTGTCACTTGACCTGAGCGTTTCAAAGTATCCCCTGAAGAGTCTAATTCGAAGAAAGACATCTTCAGTTGCGATGATGTGAAATTGATCCTCGGGCACTTGTTCTCCCTACTCAGACAGCGGTTGTAACCACCATCCTATTAAGTGGCGCCAATTATGTTGGAGAGCCCATCATGTGACCATGGTGCTAGCTAGCCCCTTGAATGAGATCCTTCAGATATATAGGCCTTGTAGGAAGTAAATAATCACAGATCATCAAGGAGGCCTTACTTTTCAGAATTAGTTCTAAGAATGGATATATAAGATATGATGCTAAGGTATTCCTTTTGTTTAAAGAAAATATATTTTTTTATTTCTAATGCAAACAATTTTATCTATGTCTAGCCCTAACAACAACAACAACAAAAACTTTAAGTAAAGGTTTTATGTTAATTATTAAACACACACACACACACACACACACACACACACACACACACACTAAATCCTCATCTCCCAGACCAGGTTGAAAGTGAAAAAACATTCTAGTTAATTACATTCCTATGCATGTCACTCATACATAATTAGATTTCTAAGACTTAGAGCTGATAAACATTTATAAAAGAGAATAAATATGTTGATATTGATATAACTTAGACTAGCCTCATATATTTCTCTACATTACTTAAATTCTCTTCATTTTGTCACATTTCCTAAATTTGAGTCAATTTATTTTTTCAGTTAACCAGTTCTGCATTGAAAATATGGATGATCCAAAGAATCCATTAGATGGTCTACCTTAGAACCATTCAGATTAGTTTTTCCCATGAGACATCTTAGTGAAAATTAATGTCAGATAGATTTCCCTCTAGAATCTAGCTGGAAATAGAGGCAGTCGATATTGGGAGTTTGATGAATAATGAACTAAAAGAATTGGTGGTGTAGAAGGAAGAACCCTACTGGTATAGAGGGTAGATTGGATGGTTTCTAGTAAGGGGTTTTTGGGTACCAAAGGAAAATATGAGAATATCTAATACTTAGAGGAAATGTTATTAGTTAGCTTGTTTTAGCAGCAAGCAGCAGAACATTTCAGTTAAAATTAGAAGTCGGACAGGCTACACGCATGTAGAGCTGAACTCCACTTTTCTGTCATCTCTTGTCTTTGCCTTTCTCTGCATGTTGGCTTCATCTTCAACCCAATAGAAAGAAGGTTGTAACAATTCCAGGGCCAAACTCCAGATACCACACAACAATACCCAGAGGAAGATGGTACTGTTTCTTCCTGTGTGTCACTGTAGGGTGGCTCAACCTTTCCCTGAAGCACGCAAATGAACTTCCCCATTATGTCCTATTGGTTGGAATTATGCCACAAGCAAAAATTACGCACAAATCAATCTCTGGTTAGGGAAGGAGAAAGTCACTATTGTCTCAGATCAATCAGAACTTAGCCCCTGGAGCTACAGGTAGGGACAATATCCCTTGAGTCACCTAGTCCCCTTGGAGGAGAATGCATACCTAAAGGAAAGGGAAGTTGTGTTAGGGCAGAAAAACCAAGGAAATTGGTTGTTGTTTGTGCAAAGAGTATTTTTCACAAGGAGTGAAGGATGCATGATCCTATGAAGTGGGAGAGAAAGGGGGAAGGTACAAGGGGAAGGTTCCAAATACAAAATTCATAAGCTTCAAGCTTTTGCCCAGAGCTCAATTCTAACTTTAAACTCACCTTTAATTAATATCTATTATCACGGTATACCAGTCACAGATGTACCAGTCAATAGAGATTTTCTATTTAGCAAGTACATGTTAATAGAAACAGTGTGTTAATAGAATTATTAATATACTAACTAGGACATCCAAATAATAGTTGTCACCTATATATTTTATGCCTGGCACTAGGCAAAACTCTGAGAATATAAAGGTTGGCGAAAACAGAAAGAATGTTCATGAACAAATAGATGTTTTACTCAGTAAGCTTAGAAGATTTAAGCTCTTGAGGGATGCCCACATTTTAAAAATTATCCAATTGAAAACACCTTTTAGGAACTAGCAAAGAGAGAAAGAAAAAAGAAATAAATAAGCTAAATTTTCTTCAGAGAGAGAAATAGTTTGGTACATAACTAATATTGTTTCAAGAATTTTTTTTTAAAAAAACTTCTTGTGGAGGCAAGTTTGCATTTGGGAGGAAGCTGTTGGGAAATAACGCGGTTCACTCAGTCCCCGTTGCCTTATCTCCATGGATGGTAAACACTTCGTGTGCCCACACTGATGATTTCATCTACCATCACACCTTTGCAAATAGCTATCTCATTATCAAATGCATTAGAAAAACTCAAAGAGGGAAACCATAGAATCTAACAAATACACGTCTGTCCAGCTAATGAAGCATATACTTAAAAATATTTATTTTGTGAAATGTAGGAATTTTGGCTATCAAGATCTTGGAGGTAGGAACTGTTTTTTATAATAAGATAATTCATGCCACTCCTTAGTGTTTACTACAGTATTTTCAATTCAGCATTTGGTTGAATATTTAAAACTGAGAAAAATGAATAGTCCATTAAAAAAAACAACTTACGTTTGACACGTGCTCCTTGCTTATTTGGGGGAAAAAAAAGAAAAAAAAAAAGAAGAAAAAAAAAGAAAAACAAGGCCCTAAAGGCAGAAACAAAAAATATAATTTTGAAACTACTGTCAATTAGAAATGCATTTAAATAACAGTTTTTATTTATGTGCAAAAATCTCAAAGGTGAGTGGGATTAAAGCAGGAAACATTATGTAAAGTCACAGGAAAGTGAAGTGCATCCTTTATATCTGATTCAGTTCAATCCAATCTGGTTAAATAAATACCTTGTAAAAGCCGAGATGGAAGTTAATGAGGGCATGACTAAAGACACTGGCAATGAAAATAGAAAGACAATTGAGCAACATTGCTTCACAGGATAAAATACAAACTCCTTCGCATGGCATGAAAGTTCCTTCTCAATCATGCCTTGTCCCAGCCATACAACTCTGTCTGGGATTTCCCCACATCCTTCCCATCTCCCTGTCTTTTCCCCCAACATTTCATTTTGAATACATTCTTAAAGTTTTAAGAATATTACAGTGAGCATCCATATGTCGACTACCTAGATTTTATTACTGTTTTATTGTACTTCTTTTTATCATGTATCTACTCAACCCTTTATCCCTCTATCCATCAAAGTAAACTGCAGTCACCTGTAGTCTTTCCCCCTAAATACTTCACTAGAGATCAGTACTAGTTTATATGGCCTTTTATTTTCCTGCTGTGATAAATTTTATATATAGTAAAATATGCAGATCTTTAGTGCACCATTTACTGGATTTTGACAAATGCTGGGTAATATGAACCCTTTTTGAGACAGAGCAATTTACCATCATCTCAGGAATTTCTAGCCTGGCCTTCCATTTTTTTTTTTTTCCCCCCATCAGAGGTGAGATTTGTTTTTCCTGTCACTTAACTTAATGTAAATAGAATTATATTATATATATACTCTCATACTGTTTTTGAATGTAGCTGGTGTATCAATAGCTCATTCCTCTTTACTTATACAGATATATCATAGTTTGATTATCCATTCCCCTGTTCACAGACATCTGGGCTAGTTCTAGTATTTTGCTATTACATAGAAAGCTGCTTTGAACATTCTTGTATAAGACTTTCTTTGGATATATGTTTTCATTTCTGTTGGTAAATATTAATGGAGTTGCTGGATCCTAACAACTTATATATTACTTATATATTTTATAAGTAATAGCCAAATCTCTTTCCAAAGAAGATGTTCTGTGTTATACTTTCTGCCAGCATATGAGAGTTCTGCTTGCTCCACATTTCCATCAACATATGGTATTGTCAGTCTTTTTTATTTTAGCCATTCTGCTGGGTATGTAGAGGCATCTCGTTATGGTTTAATTTGCATTTACCTGGTGGCTAATAATGTTGAGCTCTTTCTCATGTGCTTACTACATATTTGTATTCTTCCTTTTGTGACCTATCTATCCAAATCTTTGTCTTTTTATTACTGAGTTATAGGAGTGCTTTATATATCCTGGTTATAGGTCTTCTGTCAGACATAAGTTTTTTAAATGTTTTCTCTAATCTGTGGCTTTCCTATATATTTTCTTAATAAGTATCCTTTGGTAATCAGAAGTTTTTAATTTTATAAAGTCTTCTCAATTTTTTTTAATGGCTAATTCTTTCCATTTTCTGTCTAAAACTTGCCTATTTCCAAGACTCAAAGATATTCTTCTATTTTTTCTCTTGAAAACTTTGTGGTTTTTTTTAGCTTTCATATTTAGATCTGTAATCTAACTTGATTTACTTTTTGTGAACAGTGTGAGGTAGAGGCTGAGATTTATTTTTCACATAGCTATTGCAGAATGATTTATTGAAAAAATTTATTTTTCCCATAGGATAGCTTTGGTGCTTTGTCAATCAAATGGTCCTTTAAGTGCAGACCTCTTTGGGCTCTCAGTTCTGTTTTATTGATCTTTGTTAATATTTATGCCAATATTATAATTTATTGATTATTGTAACTTTATAGGAAGTCTTGAAATCATGTAGTACAGATGCTCCAATTTTTTCAAGTTTCCTTTGTATTCCAGGTCCTTTGTGTTTCCATTTAAATTTTAGAATCAGCTTGTTGATTTCTACAAAAAGGCCCTTCCTAGATGATAATTGGGTGGCATTGATCCGGAGATCAATTTTGTGCCCTGTCATCTTTAAAAACAATTTTTTTCTCTATGGTGTTTTGTATTTTAGAACCCTGCCTGAAATATGCCCTTCCTTCCTTCCTTCCTTCCTTCCTTCCTTCCTTCCTTCCTTCCTTCCTTCCTTCCTTCCTTCCTTCCCTCCCTCTTTCCCTCCCTCTCTCCCTCTCTCCCTTCCTTCCTCCTTCCCTCCCTCCTTCCCTCCCTCCTTCCCTCCCTCCTTCCCTCCCTCCCTTCCTCCCTCCTTCCCTCCCTCCTTCTTTTCTTCCTTCCTTCCATTTTTGTAAGTGAAATGTGCTTTTTCTAAAATCACTAAAAGGCAGCTCCTATCTATTTTTCAGGGCTCAATTCAAATGGCACTTCTTTTAAGTGTTAACATAAAAACAAGGGGGGCATGGGGGGGTAATGGGGGGATAAGGACATATGTAATAACTTAATAAAGAAAAAAAAACATATTCAAACCTGTAAATAATTTTTGTGAATTTATTTGAGCCAATCTGTTGACAATTGCCAGGAAGCAGAACCTCGATGAATTGAGATAATGCTCCAGAGAATGGTGGGTTACATCTATACTTATATATTGCAATCAAAGGAAGGAATGTAGGTGGGTTACATGAAATCCATTGGTGATAGACTAGAGAGGCGGAAGAAAGCAAAGTGGGGGGTGGGGGGGGGTGGGGGGGGGGGAGAACCTCTGGATTGGATAAAAAGTAAAATGATAGACAAATACTTAGGTGGGTGCAGGAACAATTAACATGACAACATTGAATATCTGTCTTGGCATCCAGAAAAAGGGAAGTTACAAGTTACCCAGACACTTCAAGGGTATATTATTATAGATGCAAAAAGACAAATAGGCTCAGTTAAAGTAAAGGTTGACCTTGTCAGCAGAGATACCGGCCTAGGATGTAACTACCCACCATAACTGCTTTTAGTTAAAGTTTCATTTCAGACCATCCTTTGTGGTTACTTTAGGTCTCTGAGTTTGCAAGACCAATATGCAGGCCTCCCCTGAGCTTGTCAGGTCAGCATGTGGCCCCTTTTGTCCACATAAGTCTCCCTAGTCAATCCTCTCTTCAAGTAGAATTAATTACTTATTCCTTCTTCTGAGTCCACCACTGGTTATACATAGTACTTCAGTGGAGCTTATCCTATTGTATTATGATTGTTTTTGGATATATATATATATATATATATATATATATATATTTCAATACTTTATTCAAATATTTGCCATCACCTGGTATGGTAATTTAGCACATAGTAAACCATCCTTGATTTTTACGCATCAAACTCTTTTTTTTTTTTTTTTTAAATATATTTTATTGATTGTTTACAGAGAGGAAGGGAGAGAGATAGAGAGCTAGAAACGTCGATGAGAGAGAAACATCAACCAGCTGCCTCTTGCACACCCCCTACCGGGGATGTGCCCGCAACCAAGGTACATGCCCTTAACCGGAATCGAACCCGGGACCTTTCAGTCCACAGACCGACGCTCTACCCACTGAGCCAAACCGGTTTTGGCGATTTTTACGCATCAAACTCTTTATTGTGCATCTACTATATACCAGAGTTTGCATGTGGGGGGACACAGAAAAAACCATGTACACAGATAAGTGAATAAAATAACTGCAGATAATGCTAAGTGATATATAAAGACAGAAAAACTAGGGGAAGAGATAGAGGGGATTAGAGAGCATGTGCAATGACCTTACCTCAGCTGGTCAACGAAAGACTGAGGAAGGGACATCTGACCTAAGACATAAATGACTGAAACAGAGCATCCATAAGGACTTCTGGGGGAAGAGCATATGAGGCAGAAGAGTCAGGAAGTGCAAAAGCCCTGAGGTGAATCAAGCTTAGAACGAGGAAGGGACAATTATTGAGCAATTAAGTATGTCTAGCTGAGAAAGGTGTCTGGGAAAGCTTCACAGAGCTCAGGCTTGAGAAAATGAGTAGGTGTTATCCTGGGAGAGAAAATCAGTGGGAAAATATTCTAGGCAGAGGAAATTATGTATGGCAAGAAGAAATATACAGGCAAAGGGGAGAATGGAAGGAGATGAGGTTACAGAGGTAGGCAGAAGCTAAATAATGTAGGTCTGTAGACCATAAAAAGGAGTTAGGATTTTATTCTAATGGCAAAAGAAAGTTATTAAAGTCAGAAGTCAATACAGCTTGGCCCGTGTTGCTCAGTTGTTGAACATTGACCTATGAACCAGGAGGTCACGGTTCAATTCCTGGATGGGGCACATATCTAGGGTTGCAGGCTTGATCCCCAATGGGGAGCATGCAGGAAGCACCCAATCAATGATTCTCTCTTATCATTCATGTTTCTATATTTCTCTCCTTTTTTTCTCTCTCTCTCTCTCTGAAATCAATAAAAATATACTTTTAGAAAGAAAAAAGAAGTCAGTACAGTATATGCTTTGTGAAGACCTCTGTGGGTCCTAAGCAGCAAATAGACAGATAGGTGGGGCAAGAGAGAAAGAAAGTCCTGAGAACAGTTGGGAGTCTGTTGCAGCTGACTGGGTGAGGAATAAGGGAGATTTTTGACCAAAGTTCTTCAGTGGAATTGATGAAAAGTGGTCACTTTTGGGCTATATTGGAGTTGTCACTGACAGGTCTTGTCTATGAATGAATATGTGTCACAAGGAGAACAGTATGAAGGATAAATGCCACTTTTTCTGGCCTGGGTGTGTCATTTGGCCATTTACCGAGATGACATTTGGGCAGACAGAGTGGGAAGGGGGAGAGGCCAGGAATGAGGAGCTCCATTGTGAAAGTGTTCAGTTTGAGATGTCTGTAATTTATCCAAGAAGAGCTGTCCAGTAGGTTCCTGGATATATGAGTTTGGAAATGAGAGGAAAGGTCAGAACTGTATGTACTTGGAAGTCATAAATATATGGCAGGTATCCAAGACCATGGGCCTGGATGACGTCACTAGAGAGAAAAAGAGTTCTGAGGAGCAAAGGATATTGGGAAAGAGGAACTGTCACAACAGGATAATATCAGGAGCACGTGATGTCAGGAAAGCTTAGAGAAGGAAATGTTTCAGCAAAGAATAAGTAAGCAAACAAGTCAAAAGATAGGTGGAAAGTTGACCTGTAGGAATTTTTCAAAATGAAATGAGTTGGTGGCTTTAATAAACTCCATTTCAGTAGAATGGTATTCACAAAACATTGATGGTAGTGATTACAGGGGCAAAAAGGAGACGGGTAACATGGACAAATTTCAAAATTTTGTCCTGAAGATGATTAAAAAAAAAAAAAAAAAAAAAAGTCTGTAGTGCTAAAGACAAAGTCAAAGGATTTGTTTCAATCATTTATTTTTTTAACATGGATGACATTAAGTCATGTTTGTATGCAGATGGAAATAACCATGGATCGGCTATGTCCTGCATGCCCCCTACTGGGGATTTAGTCTGCAACCCAGGCATGTGCCCTGACCAGGAATCACATCACATCAGTGACCTCTTGGTTCATGAGTCGACTCTCAAGCACTGAGCAACACCAGCCAGGAATAATATTGATTTATTTTTTGAACTCCTCAGTGTCAAGCATAATTACTAGGATCAATATAGTATTACTGATATTTATTAATATGCAATCTCTAATTAGTAAAGCTATCATTGCCATTTATTTTGTTGTTAATCCTCTCCCAAGGATATTTTTTCCCATTGATTTTTAGAGAGCGTGGAAGAATAGGAGAGAGAGAGAGAGAGAGAGAGAGAGAGAGAGAGAGAATGGTTGCCTCCAATAAGAGCCCAGACTAGGGCTCTTATTGGAGGCTCTTATTGGATATGCAACCCTTTGGTGCCCAGGTTGGTGCTCTAACCACTGAGAAACACTGGCCAGGGCCATCTCCATTTTCTATCAGTATTTTCTTGTTGACATTTGCTATGATGCTATAAAATATTGGTATTCACTAAAATGCCAATGCCATTGTTAAAAAAGTCAATCTTCATACATGACCTTAGAATTCCTACCATCTAGTCAATTAACACATCCATTATCTGGAACCCTTTGCCTAGGAAAGTGGAGTGTTCTAAAAAATTACATTAATATAACTTTTAAAAATTTAATTATTTTAAACTATTATAATATACTACATATGAATAAATGGCTATTTTCTATTTGACTTATGGGCATATAAACAAAAAAGGGTGGGGAAATCCTTGTTAAAATGATTCCTTGGTTAAAATTAAAAACAAAAAAAGGAGGCCTTGATCTTAGACAAGAGAAAGGACATTTATAAATTCCATTTTAAGAGGAAGGAAGGCCGAGTACATGGATACTACTGTAGATAGGAGAGTAGATTTGGTGGTAAAAAATAAATAAAGAAATGAGTAAAAAAAAAATGGTAAAGGGCTTCTTAAGACTTGAGAATAGATTAGATGTTGGAAATTGAAGAGAAGTAAAAAGCACTTAAAGGATTCCAGCAAAATATGTGTGTGAGGGGGTGGGGGAGGGGCAGGTGCTGCTGACATACCACTGATCAGTGTGTTTAATCATTCATTCACTCTCTCAACAAGAGGAGCATGAACAAGACAGACACTATCCCGGTCCTCAAGGAGCTTTTGGTTGAGTTTACAATGATAGTTCTTGAAGACTCCATATTTTATGAGACATTATAAATAAATGTATGACTAATGTTCATGTGGCCATGAATAAGAACAAGGGCTGTTTGTTGTTCCTGAGATGTAGTTCTTTTCAGATAGCTTGAAATACTCTTTTCTTAATGATAAGAATTACTTTTTATGATGCCTGCATCATAGTATTTGAAGTCAGTTGGTCACAAATCTGTCCTTAGACAGTTACAAGCTAGGTTGGTGCCAGTCTATTCTTCAAAGGGTTTTCTTCTGACCTGTTACCTTTAACCTTATACATACTTATGATTACACTAGAGGTCAGGTGCACAAAATTCGTGCACGGAGTGGGGTTCCTCAGCCCAACCTGTACCCTCCCCACTCTGGGAACCCTCAGGGGATGTCCAAAAGGCCTGACCTAAACTGGCAGTTGAACATTTCTCTCGCAATCTGGGATGACTGGCTCCTAACCACTCACATGCCTGTCTGCTTGATCTCCCCTAACCCCTCTGCCTGCTGGCCTGATCACCCCTGCCTTGCCCCTCTGCCTGCTGGCCTGATCACCCCTACCTTGCCCCCCTGCCTGATCGTCCCTAACTTCCCTCCCCTGCCGGACTGATCTCACCCCGAACTGCCCTCCCCTGCCAGTCTGATCACTCCTAATGGTCTCTGCCTTGGCCCCCACCACATGGCTTTGTCCAGAAGGAAGTTGGGTGTTTGGAAGATGGCCAGTTGACCCGGTCTAATTAGCATATTACCCTTTCATTAGTATAGATAGATTAGGTAGGATAGGATTGCTTAAATGGGGCGAGGGGAAGCCTTTTTCAGCAGGAGGGGATGCTCTTGGCAGACAAAAACATATAATCCCTATATTTGGACTGATAGCCAGCCATATGCCAAACCGGACGTTAAAAAAATTGAACTGCTTTCTTACATCTTACACCAAATAGTTGTTACCTTAAAACTCCTCCTCAGCCCCCACCTTAGGTTCTGCCTTCACAGTTCACCCAGATTACGTGCTGACTGGTCAGTTTCTCTGCCAGTCAGCATCTCCAGGCCTATCTCCAGGCCTGATCCTAGAGGTGGGGATGATCAGCAGCCACCACTGGCTGCTGGCAGGTGGCTGAACTGCTGACCTCTGAAAGAGAGAGAGAGGCTTGGCTGCTGGCGAGGCCACTACTGATCAGCTCTGCCTCTCTGTCTCTTCAAGAGGTCAGCAGTTCATCCCACTCACCTGCTGCATGCACAGCCTGGCGTTCAGTTCAGTTGAGCCTCCAGTCATTGTGGATATTATGACCCTTGATCTTTATATATATAGATTCTTTCTTTAGATATGCTTAAATGATTACATCCCTTCAAGTTACTACTGTATTCGAAGCTGAGATACAGTAGAGCTTAGTGATTAAGAGTATGGACTCTGAATTAAATTACCCACATTTGAAGAACAACTTTACAATATACAAATCAAGTAATCTTGGGAACATTACTGAGCCTTTCTAAGCCTCAGTTTCCTCCTCTGAGGGAATAATACAAAGGACAAAATATACACACACAAATGAGTACCTGTATAAGTGGTGAAATATTATTAAACTCTGTGGATTATCCAAATATCAGTTCTTGGTTTTGATATTGTGATAGTGGTGTAAGATGTTAACATTGGGTGAGGCTAGAGGAAATATACATGGAACTTCTCTATATAGTATATTTCTTTATAACTTTCCATGAATATATGGTTATTTCAAAATAAAAAAGTTCTAAAACTGTGAATAGTAATAGTACCTACTTTATAGAGTTTCAGTAGGATTAAATGATTCCATATGCATATATAAAGGGCTTAGAATAGGGTATACATTAAGCATTATACAAATATTAACCATCATTTAAAGATGATTGTCATATATGCTCTGATTCATTTTTGTATTTTAACTCCCTGTATGTTTCTCTTATTTAATAATTCTTGGGAGAACTATCTCTTCTATGGATATTACATAGTAATATACACTGAGTGGCCAGATTATTATGACCACCTGATGTTTGTAGGCAAATTAGCCATACACTGCATCGTATGGGATATGGAAGCCAAAGGCCTGTTCGAACACTTTTGCTCTCTGCAGTTACCAAGATAAAGCGTCTCCAATTTGCACAGGAACACAAGGATTGGACAGTGGAGCATTGGAAAAACGTCATGTGGTCTGAAGAATCATGTTTCCAGTTGTATCGTGCAGATGGCAGAGTGAGAATTTGGCAGAAACAGCATGAAAGCATGCATCTCACAAGCATAAGTACAATCCTTCAAGCTAATGGGGGCAGTATTATGGTTTGAGGCATGTTTTCCTAGCATGATTTGGGCCCTTTAATTCATGTGGAACAACGTCTGAATAACACAACATACCTAAGTATCGTTGCTGATCAAGTTCATCCTATCATGTTGATGGTGTATCCCAATGGAGATGGCTTCTTCCAATAAGACAATGCGCCATGCCACGGTGCTTGTATTGTGCAGGAGTGGTTTCAAGAATATGAGGCAGACTTTACCTTGCTTCGGTGGCCACCACAGTCACCAGATCTCCATCCAATTGAGCGTTTGTGGGATAAAGTTAAAAGAGCCGTCAACCATCAAATCTCACAGAACTGGACAGTGCTATTCATCAGGCATGGTGTCAGATTCCTAGCATCACCTTTCAACATCTCATGAAGTCAATGCCAAGGAGAATCGCCACAATAATGAAGGCAAAAGGTGGCCCAACAAAGTATTGATGGGGTGGTCATAATAATCTGGCCACTCAGTGTATATGTTTATGTACTATATTTACATTTATAATTTAGAATAGTGTTGGGCATTGTTAAAGAGAAAACCACAGACCCAAAATAGAGTCACTTGTGCCAAAGCCCACACTGAAACTAGACTTGATACCTGATCTCATTGCAGTTTCAAACTTCTCCAGGAATATAAACTTAGTCAGTCTGGAGTTTTCTGGTAGGTACCCCTGAGGTAATCTGTTGCGATAATCCTCTCCATCCACTTCTCCACCTATACACCCCAACACACAAACACACAAAGTAAGCTGAATCAATTTGCCTGATATGATCTCAACCTTTCCCCAAGGGAGGGTAACCTTGCCTGAAACAATCCTTTCTTTTCTTGTTAATAACTTTCTTGCCCCTCCCCCTTTCTGACTATAAAAGCCTTCCTTACAGTACATCTTCTCAGAGCTTTGTACTTCCTAGAGGGGAGGCTACCCAATTCATGAATTGCCCAGCAAAGCCAATTAGATCTTCAAATTTACTGGAAAGAATTTTTGTTCTTTAACAGCACCCACCTGGCTTCCTACAAATGTTCCTTCAACATTCCCCTAATGTTAACATCTTAGTAATCATGTTTGGTAATAGTTTCAAAACTATTAACTAAGCTATAGACTTTATTTGATTTCACCAGTTTTGTTTTGTTTTCTCTCCACTAACATCTTTCTCTGTTCCAGAATTCAGCCCATTAAGTTGTCCTATCTTAATAGTATCAGTCAGGTATTTTGTAGAATATTCCTCAACTTAGGTTTGTCTGATATTTTCTTATGATCAGAATGAGATTATGGATTTGGTGAAGAATTCCACAGAGGTAAAGTGCCATTGGCATTGTATCATATCATAATGTACATGACGTTCACATGACTTATCACTGATATTAACCTTGACTGATTGGTTAATTAAGGTGATGTATTCCAGATTTCTCCACTGTAAAGTTACGACTTTTTCTTTCCAGACCTTGTTTCTTTGCTATACTTTGAAAGCAAGTCGCTAAGTCTAGCCCATACCCAAAGTACAGGAAATTATGCACTACCTTCTGGGGCAAAAGTATCTAAATATATTATTTGCAATTTCTTGCAAAAAAAGATTTGACCCTCATCCCCACTGTATTTAGTTATTCAATCATTTATTTATATCAGTATGGATGTATGGATGTTGTTTTATTCTTTGAATTATAAACCAATATTATATATAATTTATTTTGTTGCTCAAATTGTTTCAGTTATTGTGTGCCTTAGTCTTTGGGAGTTCTTTTAGGTTGAGTCCTATGCCTTCTTTTTTTTTTTATTAAATATTTTTTTGTTTTTAACCATTCTTTGGAAGCATCATAAATGATGAGGTATAAAAAAATGTGTTATGTATAAATTAAACACATTGGCATCCTCTAGAACCTTCAATTATGTGGGCAGTAAAGCTTCCTTATATCACTTGAAATTTTATTAAAACATAGGGCTCCTTGAAAATTTTCACATATTGTTCCTCTACAAAAAAAGAACTTGAAAACAACTGATAGAACATTGGGTGTTCTTATGCTTTTCACCCTCTGCTTCTTACTAAAGTGAGAAACCTGTTAAAAGAATCCTTTCATGATGTTATTTTCCTATGAAAAATAATAGTACAGTAAATAGATCTGCTTGGTTGAGAGGAAGGGCCTCGTGATCTTGTTATCTTATTGCTTCACAAATTCCACAATAGCATTGCCAACTGCTCTAAGAATGCCTTTCTGAATATTTATCCCACAGGTTCGTACAGAGGCTTTTCCGAGCCACTGGGCATTCATGAGCATGACTATACTGGCAGTCAGGTGACTTTCTGGAGAGAATGCAAATGCAGTGAAGATCTTTGGATCATCTATAAGTAGGTCAGAAAGAAGTCAGGAAGCTGAGCTGGAAGAGGAACAAATGATTGTATTGAGAAACCTACACAATTAGTGGATTTGTCATTTAAATATATTTTAAAGATATAACTGTATACAGGCCTACTTTGTACTAAGCACTAGAACATTTTCACATTTAATTTTTATGAACTTAGAGGTTAAGTCTTTACCCCCAAGGTCATATTTTAGGATTTCCATTGCAAGTGATGGAAAATCCAAAACTGCAGTGGCACTTATGGAGTTTATTCCTCTCTTGTGTAAAAGTCTGTGAAGTGAGCTGTTACAATGCTTCAGGGTATGCTTGACCTCCTGATCCAAAATGGAAGCACATGTGCTCTAAATAGGAGGAAGGAAGAAGAGGTCAAAGAAGGTATACATGCTGTTCTTTAGGAAGCTTCCCTATGACACTTCCATTTACAGCCTTTGGTCTAGCTGCTTAATAGACTGGAAATGTAACAGTTCTTTTTCTCAGTGGCTTTGTGCCCTGCTAAGTTTTCTATCTCCACGGAAGGGGAAGGCAGACATTAGGGATGAGTGGAAGTCTCTGCAGTAGTTGTAAGGATAAAGATAGGGTTTGAGCTCAGATATGTCTTCCCTTCATGTTCTTTCTAAACCAGATCTTTTCATGGAGAAAAATACAGAAAATGTGTTGAATTGGCCCCACTTTTTGCATTTCCAGATTAATTGAAAGAAAGGAACATGCATGTGACAGGATAAAAAGAAGCTGAAGAATCATAGAGTGGGCTTTCAAGCTCCCTTTACATGGGTAAGGAATAATCTTCATAAGAATTTGGTCCTCCTGAAAAGAAAGGACAATACTTTGAGGACCACCTCTCCATAAC
Organism: Pipistrellus hanaki; assembly: GCF_964339955.1. Taxonomy (NCBI): domain Eukaryota; kingdom Metazoa; phylum Chordata; class Mammalia; order Chiroptera; family Vespertilionidae; genus Pipistrellus; species Pipistrellus hanaki. Next base: position 158,143,239 of record NC_140505.1, read on the forward strand.
CCTAGACCAGACCAGGTCTGTCCGAAATAGCAGCCACTAGCTAGCTGCATGGGGCTACTGAGCCCTTGAAATATGACTAGTTAGAATTGAGATGTACCATAAGTTTAAAACACATCCTGAATTTCAAAGACTTAGTACAAAGAATGAAATATATCTCAATAACATTTATATTAATGACATGTTGAGATAACATAAAATATAATTACTAAATTAATTTCACATATTTCTTTTTACTTCTTAAACATTACAGTGTGACTTGCATTGTGGATTATGCTTACTTCTATTGGAAATCAATTTTTCTAGAAGACAAAAGATTGTCCTACAGCTGCCCTATCCTTGAAACAGTTTTTCAGAATGCTCATAGGATCTCTGAGAAAGTTTTCTCCAAGGATTTTTACAAGAGGCATGTGGCAAATTTGGTTCCAGTAAATGAGCCCAGGTTCTTTCTGGGGTCTCTCTCCCAACATGTATGAAGTATGAATGATATTAACTATCCCCTTGATAACTAGTATGGATTGACTGCAACACTTGGATTATACTGAGCGACGCTAGCCCATGCTTCTGAGGCATATGACCATTGATTATTCTTACTAGAAGGATGAAGTGGTTTAAGATCACATTTTTAAAAAAATTCTCACCCAAGAACATGCTTTTTGTAAATTGATTTTTAGAGAGGGAGGAGGTAGAGGAGGGGGAAAGAGAAAGAGAGAGAGAGAGAAAGAAAGAGAGAGAGAGAAGGAGAGAGAGAGAGAGAGAGAGAGAGAGAGAGAGAGAGAGAGAGAGAGAGAGAGAGAGAGAGAGAGAGAGAGAGAAATCACCAACATTTGTACATGTAAGGTAATAGATTTATAATTGCATTCGTGTTCTTGATATCTACAATTGTGTATCTTGTATGATGATTTCACTGTTGGAAAGATTTGGAAAATGGAACATTATCCATAGGTAAAATTAATGTTTTAAAAATGCTGTTAAGAAGAAGTATATAGCCAAAACTGGTTTGGTTCAGTGGATACAGCATCAGCCTGCAGACTGAAGGGTCCCAGGTTCGATTCAGGTCAAGGGCATGTACCTTGGTTGCAGGCACATCCCCAGTGGGGGATGTGCAAGAGGCAGCTGATCAATGTTTCTCTCTCATCGATGTTTCTAACTCTCTATCTCTCTCCCTTCCTCTCTGTATAAAATATATTATAAAAAAAGAAGAAGTATATAAAGCCAGGAATGGGTCCATAATTATAACAATGACAATACATTATATTTGAAAAACTCTTTTTAAAGAAATTATGACTTAAAATACAACTGAGTTACATGTTAGATAATATGTGTGAATAATCCATACATATTACCCACAATAATCTTTTCCTTATGTTCTTCCTAATTCTTTGAGCATTCAATGAAAAAGTTCTGGAATGCTAAGTTTTCCCAATACTATAGTTTGATATTTATAATATATGTATTTATATATATTTCTATAGCACACACTGTATATAACTCTCAAGTTAGCCAGCATTTTATTTATGAAGATGCTGAAAAATATTTACCTAAACCAGCAATGACAGGTGAAATCATGACCAGTAGAGGTTTACAATTAGTACTTAGTGACAGAAACCAACTCTTACCCAGTTTCAAGATGCCAGTGCATTGCATTATATACTCCATTTCTTTGGACCCACACAGCAAACTTACCAAAGAACTGCCACTATCTCCATTTTTTAAAACCAAGAAAGAAAGGCAAAACAAAACAAAAAAATAATAATTTATGCATTTTGTCATATCAAAGAGAGAAGAGGAACTGAGAATTGAACGTTTAGCTCTAAAAATATCTTTCAAACCTTTTGTTAAGCTATGGAATCTTTTCTTAAGGCAGAAATTTCTGGTCCTGTGAAAAATAGAAAAAAATAAATTCCTGGATGCTCTGGTTGAGCAGCTGGTTTTGCTGCTTCCTTTTTCTTCCTGCCTGGCCCCCACTGCTGTATTACATCCTCAACTTGAAAACTGCTGGATTATGCCCTTAGGCTTTGTCATCCTAGTGTTTTGTTTTAATCGACGATACTCATTTAGTATACCAAACTATTCTCCAGTAACAAGAATATTTGATAAGCCAGAGCAATACATTTATGTAATATAGTATTTGTTGAACTTTAGATATTATTATACAAGGTAGATAAAATGAGGAGGAGGATGATGCTAGGATTTACTCTATATAAAACTTGTGCGTTTGCTTAGTTACAAAGTTAAATAATAGCGTTTGTGCAGGCCTTTTAAGGCACTTAGCCAGTTGTATTGCTCTCTCCTGAAAAGCACCAGAGAGCTTATTTTATAGGTGGGTTACGGGTATGTTAGCCTGGTATTTTTGTCATGTAGCCCTGCCAGCTCAACAGAGATTGACATGACCTGAAGACTCATGGCCCATGATGATGCCTGGCAGAGAGGCGTGCCCCTGCTTCTATCTTACAGAGTTAGAGTGTGAAACATCCAGGGAGAGTCAGCATTGAGTAAATGCAGAAGTAGGGAGAAGGAAGACAGGAAACAGAAGCCATGAGTAAGCAAAGCTATGAGGCAGAGAGAAAGTGAGTAGTCAGTAGCAAGATTCGAAAAAATAAGCAGGTAGAGGGAAATAGAGACAGGACAGCTGACTCATGCGCTTGGCAAGAAGCCTGGGGCTCCTATGAAGTCACCAAAGGGTAGCTTATCCTCCTAGACTGGGGCTATTCCTAGTACTCAGTTGTTGCTGAGCAGCTATAATGAAAAGTTAGTGTTCCAAGTGCCTGCCAATGACAGCTTTATCTATCTTTTCTACTTCCCCATATCGTATTATTTTTAATAAGCCCAAATTAATTGAGCCAAATGATCATATCTCTGTTCTTTGCATCCTGAAAGAATCTAATTAACACAATACTGAAAGCTTGCACAGCACCCGGAACTTAAGAAGGAGTGCCTTATATCGCGGCTATTATAGTTTTAAAAGAGGTCCTACGAGCAAACGCAAGATCTGCAGACTACCACTCAAATCTAAGCAGCGCAGTTTATTTGAAAGCTTTTTTTCTCTCCTCCTTTAAAGGTTATTTATTTATATTTATTTATTTATTTATTTATTTGTGTGTGTGTGTGTGTGTGTGTGTGTGTGTGTGTGTTTGGTGTTTTTTTGGTGTTTTTTTTTAGTTCTAGGAGAGGGTACAAATTGGATAAGTTTAGGAGTGGAAATAAAACAGACTGAGAGGATGGGTGAATCTCTTGGAATATGATGTTTCACAAAATACTTCAAATTATTTTTCAAATTTTATAGGCTTGCAAAAACAAAATGAGTTTCTAAAAGAAGTTCTCTTTTTAGCATCAAATGGCCTTAAGAGAATAGTAATGTACATATTTCTAACCATCTTACATACCTTAGTATTATTTCCAAGGAATTGATGGACGTTAAAAAAAAAGTTTTGAACTCAAAGGTATTTTTGGACAGTGAAACTGTCTCCTTAGAAAATAGTTAAATTAGATATTTTCTTAAAAGGGTTTCAATGCTTGGCTTCAAACTTTACCAAATTTTGTTCCTTTCTTTGACAAAAAAAGAAGAAACTTCTAAAAAAAAAAATCTTCCTTCCAGTGATGAACAATAAGTGTAATTTGAATTCCAGAAAATTAATTGGCAACAAAGGAGAAACCAACCATGTTCTTAATCTATTGATAGGTATTAAAAAAAGGCTCCGAATAAAATTCAGTGTCATTTTCTATTCTATTCTTTTTAAAAAATATATTTTTATTGATTTCATAGAGGAAGGGAGAGAGAGAGATAGAAGCATCAATGATGAGAGAGAATCATTGATCAGTTGCCTCCTGCACATTCTACACTGGGTGCAACCTGGGCATGTGCCTGACCGGAAATCAAACTGTGACTTTCTGGTTCATAAGCTGATGCTCAACCACTGAGCCACACAAGCCAGGTCAGTGTCATTTTTAATATCTATTGGGTGGATAGAGTAATGGTGCCTGCCTGAGTTGTAGTGAGGATTATAAGAAGAAATATATGTACAGCCCTTGCAATGGCACCTGGCATATTGTTAGTGTCCAAATAATGTTCGCTATAAAAATATTTCTTCCATACAGTGAATTTTAAGCATATTTCTTTTTTTTTTAAAATGAAGATTTTATAAAAGTCAAATGAAAATAAAATTTTTAAAACCATCCATTGTGATTTAGTCATGCACATTTTATCAACACAGCCTGAAGTATCACTGGTAATGCTCTCTTGAAAAGTCTCTGTTTTTCTCCAATTGGCTAGTTGGCCACTCTCACTATTAGTGAGTCATATGATCTTACTCATTTCTGGCTGAAATCAGTTGACAGTGGAGCAGGAATGCCAGACACTATGAAGGGTTGCAATTCTGGATTCTTTCAGCCTAATAAGTATGTCAATTGTCTGAAAGAATGGCCACGATTTAACAGTTACATAGTCAAGAATTCTTAAAATAAGATTTTTCTTTTTCCAACCCTGGCATGTCTCTGACCCTGAACAGAGTGTACTTGGGTCACTCTGGAGATGTGGCCACTGCCCAAGTGTCCCTTGGACAGATGAAACAGAGACGGAAAAGCCGTAAATGACTGGCTGTCGGTCCAGGGGTGGCTTTCGTCTTTCCCAGAGCCCCATCACAGAGCTGGAGGGCAATGATAAGAGGTAGAATTCACTGAATAACCACCAAGTGTGCCATGTTTTAGAAATATTATTTCTAATTCTTACACAAACCTATGAAAGTCAGCTCCCACTATGTTTTCCATTTTACAGATAAGAAAAGCAGAAATCAAATAGGTTAAGTCACTTGCTCAAGAGTTTACAGATTTAAAATTCTTGGACTGTACCATCTTCATAATTTTTACATAAAGTTTATTTTAAAACTAAAAGATTTCTTTTTTTTAATATATTTTATTGATTTTTTACATAGAGGAAGAGAGAGGAATAGAGAGTTAGAAACATCCATGAGAGAGAATCACATCTATCAGCTGCCTCTTGCACACCCCCTACTGGGGATGTGCCCACAACCCAGGTACATGCCCTTGACTGGAATCAAACCCAGGACCCTTCAGTCCGCAGGCCAATGCTCTATTCACTGAGCCAAACCGGTTTCGGCAAAACTAAAAGATTTCTATTGTGCATGGAAAACCTCAGAAGAAAATTAATTTAAAAAATAAATTTCTAAAACATAGAATCTGGGGGGAAAATATCACTGGACCTGAGAATAAACCCAGTTCTATCTGTTGTTTTTTTATTTTTGAATTTATTGAGGTTAACATTGGTTAATACAAATTTTAGGTGTACAAATTTATAATATGACATCTCTATTCTCTATTTTATGCTTATCATCCAAAACCTAGTCTCCTTTCATTACCATCTATTTGATCCCCTTTACCTTTCTCTTCCTCCTCCCCTCAACCCCCTTTCCTTCTGGTAACCACCATTCTGTTGTCTGTATCTATGAGTTTGCATGTGTTTTGTTTGTTTTATTTGTTCATTCTTTTGTAGTTTTTTTTTTTAAAACATGTTTTTATTGATTTCAGAGAGGAAGGGAGAAGGAGAGAGAGATAGAAACATCAATGAGAGAGAATCATTGATTGGCTGCCTCTTACATGCCCCCCACTGGGGATCAAGCCTGCAACCCGGGTATATACCCCTGACCAAAATCAAACCTTGGACCCTTTAGTCTGCAGCCCAATGCTCTATCCACTGAGCAAAATTGACTAGGGCACTTTGAGCATACAATGTTCTAGATCCCACATATTAGTGATATTATATGATTCTTGTCCTTTTTAATCTGATTTATTTCACTTAATACTATCAAGATCCACCCATGTTGTGACAAATGGCAATATTCCATCTTTATATGGCTGAGTAGTATTCTGTTGAATATATGTACCACATCTTTTTTATTTAATTTAAAAATTTTAATTGAGTTGGAGAAAGGGGGTGGAGGAGAGAGAAAAAGAGAGGGGGGGGGAAGGGGGAGAGAGAGAAAAAAATTCATTGTTTCACTTATTTATGTATTCACTGGTTGATTCTTGTATGTGCCCTGACTGGGGATCAAACCCACAACCTTGGCATATTGGGATGATGTTCTAACTAATTTAACTACCCAACTAGGGCTGTACCATTTTTTAAAGAAATCCAATTATCTTTCGAAGGATACTCCAGTTGTTTCCATATTTTAGCTCTTGTGGATAATGCTGCAATGAACAAAGGGATAGATGTGTACACATATATATCTTTAAAAGTGTTTTCAAATTTATCTTTAAAAATAAACCTTTACCCTTTATATTTTAAGAAAGCTTCTTTATCCATTGTCTACCTCATCCTCCTTTAACCCCTAACCTCCATTTCCAGATATCAAATATAATCCTAATAGGATAGGAAATCTTCCACCACGTCAAGAAGAAAATTTGTATCTCTTGGGGTGACCTTCCCAGTTACAAGCAGCTCATTGGCTTCTGCCCAGCTATTTAAGGCTTATTATACTTTTAGGTGGTGGGAGGGAGTTTCCTGGTACCTTTCAAACTCCTTTTCTATGTCCTTGCCCACCCCTAGTTCTGCTGAGCCAGATCCCTGAGCTCCTCTTGTACAGGTGCAGGCCATGCGACAGTGACCCTGTGCCTCGCCTGCTGATCTGCACACCTGAGTCATCACCACAAATCATTCTCTCTTTGTAGGTCCCACCTTACCTATAAATGGGACTCACAACAATGTATTGATTGATGCTTTTCTAACTTTAGGAATGCCACAGACTACATGTCCAATAAACACAAAGAAACAGTTATTCAGCTCAATAAATATGTATTAAACACCAGACACTGAGCAAGACTGGATTGGAACAGTGGCTGAAGACATTCAGAGGATAAGAGACATAGAAAACACATAGGCAAGTACAGTGGTCGGCAAACTCATTAGTCAACAGAGCCAAATAGCAACAGTACAATGATTGAAATTTCTTTTGAGAGCCGAAAACTAACTTTTGCGCATTGGCCACAAAGTTTCAATCGCACTGTACGTGCACACCTGCATGTGGTATTTTGTGGAAGAGCCACACTCAAGGGGCCAAAAAGCCGCATGGGGCTCACGATCCGCAGTTTGCCACCAGCTGGGCAAGTAGATCTGAGAAAGTCAATGCAATAGAACACTGAACCTCTTAGATTAAAACCTACCTCAGGACAGGGAGTTTATTTTTACCCTGATGCACCCCAAGTGCTTGGAATAGTGACTCGTGTATAATAGATATTTGATTAATATTTGTTGTATGGATGAATGAATGAATGAATGAATGAATAAGAAATGACTCTTGTTCTCAAGAAGCTTACACTCTAGTATATGAGAAATAAATCTATGCAATAATAAGTGTTCCTATAGGAATAAGCAGTTGGGAGCAAAGGTACCAAGTCTAGTCTTGAGATGGTTTTAGAAAGTTGGGGACATCCTCAGGTTGTTACATGCTCTGGTAAGGCTGGGAGACTGATAAAAACAAATTATTTCTACCTCCTGTTCAAATGAAAATCAAAGTTTTCATCTAAGTCAGTTTTTTGCTAGTGTGTCTGTAACTTTAATTTTCTTTTATGGCTGGGCATATCTTTAATAGTATGTCTATTCCCATTGTATTATTTGTCAGTGAAATCCAAATATAAATATCTATAAATAATTTTAATATAATCTAGCTTATCATTGGTGTAGGCACTTTCCTTTCTGATCAAATATTGAAGTGAAGTAGAGAAGAGAGAATAGAGTGGTGTAGGTCCTTAGAAATGACAAAACCAGAGAAAGGGAGTTTATAGATTACTCAGTTCCTAAGGGGACCTAATTTTTGAAAATGGCTCTAAGTACTTAAAGGAAAGTTTTACCATTAGAGAAGAGACAGGAAGTCAAAAGTTGCCAAAGACTTTCACCACATAATCCTACACTATACACATGAATGAGAAAGTTAAGGATCAGACTCAATTTCTAGTTATGCTTATATTTCTTACTGTCATAAAATAACGTGTGTCCTACCTTGAAAATCCCTTGGCTTAGTCTTTAAAAAATTATTTTTACAGGAAAGAAAATTATCTTCTAAACTGAAATCAAATAATGCTATTAAATTTCACATCACAGGAGTCTTGTTCCCAAGTAAGCACAGAAAATAACTTCTTTAGTAGAACATTTCAACTATAAGAGTACCTCTGACTCTAAACCTATTGTTAGCTCCCACAGATTCCTGCAAGAGCAATGCACAGATGGTGGATTACTAGTATATTGAGATTCTTGAAGGGTTCTCTGCATGTTGACAATATCAGTTTATGCACGTGAATAACATAGCTTAATTTGCAAAGAACAACAACAACAACAACAAAAAACACACAAGAACATTTAGTGACAAAACAGAATGCCATTTGGACTATTATTGGTTTTATCATAGAAAATGCAAAGTTTGGGGTAAATATGTTTATCTCTGTTAATGGCATGGATGCTTTGCAACAAAGACTCACTGAATATAAATTGAAACTGATGGTGGTCATACATTATGTATAATATTGAAGCGCTATGTTACAAAAGTCTGCATTTCTTAGGTAACAAACTATTAATATAGAAACTACATAGATAATTTCTGAAGTCAACTCAAGAAATTAAAATTGATGGATCATACACTGAAATAGAGAAGTCTGAAATAATTCAATCTCTTCTTCCAGTAGAAAGGCAGAAATCTTCATTTTTTTATTTTGTTAGTGCTTTAGACTAGAATCTTCTCTAAAAAGTGTTGGTGCTGTTTCACATACCCATAAAATTTTTCTAACTGTACATGTAACATTCATTTCTCTCATTCTTCCAGTTCAAGTAGCAGTGTTTCTAATGAAAAAATTTCATACTAAAATGTATAACAAAATGATTTTGTGTTTCTCCTTTCACACACTGAGGAAATCATGCAGGAAAGGAAAATAAATCATTCTCTTCTGGGGTGAAAGCATTCACATTTGATAAGTGACTTGAAAGTAAAATGAGATTTTTACATAAACATTTTACATTTTTTATGGACTTGTCTTTATTGGCATTCTTTTCAGAAAAGAGTTATTACTAAAAAAAATATGCACATGGAAAAAATGTATGACAAAGTATATTTATAGATAATTTGTGCTAGAGAAATGAAGAAATCTTGCAAAGTGAATATGAGAAAGAACCTAGTAATAAAAAGGTTCTAGGAGAGTATTATTACAGACAAAAACAAAACAAAAATGTTTTGCTTTATGTGAGCATGGGACTACAATTAAAAAATACTATCTAGAGATATGAAGAAGAAGGAGAAATAACCAACTACTCAGAGAGGGGGGAAAAATACAACAGAAAATGCTTTCATAAATTTCTGGTTTTAGAATGTCGTCGGTATCTTCATATGGCCCCCCTGGATGGCTGTCAAGTCAGAGCTGGACTAGAAATGCGGTTACGGGATCTAAGATAAACTTTCTTTTACATTCTTGCTCCACCCCTGAAATTCTTTTTGACTGCATTTAAAACATTGGCTGCCAATTAACTCAGCCTTTTTTATGTATTTAGAGGCCGTAGGCTGTAGTGAAATCTTTATAACATATTCCACAGTGGAGAAAAAGCAAACTGACAAACGCCCCATGCCTTCAACTCCCACCATTGGCTTTGCACCCTTCTGGCTAGAACTTTATACAAAAACAGTGAAACTCTATTTCAGTGTTAACTGCTGTTGAGAACAGGCATAATACATGACCATCTTAGAGGATAACCAATTACAGATGTGTTTTATAGCATTTTGTTGGAAGGCATAGGATTTATATTCAGGGTATAAACTTGGCATAAACTATGTGCCAGGTACTAAGCTACTCTCTATCTCCATGGAGGATGCAAAGATGAATAGAACACAGTTATTTCTTTAAGGGGCTTACATGTAGGGGATGTGAAATATTATAAGCAACTATAATAAATATATGTATGCAAAGAAGCTTTGATTGCCTCATTTATTCATGGCCTCCTCCAAAGAAAAAACAGCATAAGGTTGCTTCTTTATGCCTATGGTATGCATATTCTTCTCAATATTTTGAATGATTGAATCTGAAACCAACACCTAAACCCAGAAGCGTTCTAAGGAACAAGCTCTTCCAGAGAATGGAGTTCAAAACCAATTCCTTCAGTGGCTCGCTTAATTAAGTTCACCTTCCGGAAGTTTGAATGTGAGACATGCAGGGGGAGTCAGTTTGTTTGTAACATGGCTAGAGTTGAAGAAGCAGAGACAGAAGGTTATGAAGCTATTGTGACAGCAGAAAAGTAGAATAAGGAGCGAGCAAGGATGTGTTACTGGAGTTGAAAGAATGGGCTTGGCTAGCTAAGCAGGTGGCTAAAACTTCTCAGCCTGGAAGGTCTCAAGCACTGCTATGTCCTGGATTCAGGTTCTGTTCTCTGCTGATTTGACTGTTGAGACTATTCTTCCTTTTACTTCCTGTGGACCTTCACAATGCATTCCTAGTAGCTACAAGCTAACCTGGGTGTGCCTATTCTTGCTCACGGAGAAGGTCCCTCCAAACACTACAAAACAGTAGGAGGGATCAAAGGTTAAATACTTGGCAGCACAATCCTTATCTTGCAATTTCACCATCAGACACTGAGAAGATCCACAGATATTTGAATGAATATTGAATAAGGGAGATGGGTAAAGTATAATGAGAGTTAAGAGTGGGAATTATTTCTTGCTGAGAGAATCAGAGATAAGCTTTTATGAAGACACATCTGAGTAGAGCCTTGAAGTCAGAGGGTGCTTAGTTAGGAGTGAAGGGCAGGACTGCTGCAAACATATGCTCTAAATCTGAGACTTTTAAACTGTTTTAAAAGTATTACGTTGTTGTGAAATTTTTTAAGGTTATGATGAAAACACACTGGAGAGAACATAATGAAAATAGTAGTTAAAGGATTGCATCTTTGAAGGTACTCACTTTCCCATAAACCCAAGGAATAGGTCTTACACCTGGGCATAGCCGTCTTCCCCATTACAACCTGTCCTAGCAAAGGTTTGAGGATTAGGGAAGATTCAGACATGGAAACACGAATTCCAGGCAGTGGACAAAGTCATAATAGTGGGACAAATAGGGAACTAAAGAAGCTTAGCTTCAAGTAAAGCATCAGAAGGGGAATGTTAGTGGGAAAAGAGGTTGGGAACATTGATTCGGGTTTGCACTTCATTCTGTAGGTATTTATCCTTAGGTATTTATGAATTGTATACAAGGGAGGAATGCCAGCATTGTGCTTCAAGAGGATTAATCTGAAAATGGTATATGAAGTGGATTTGAAGAAGGTAAAATCAAGTTAGAACTCAGTGCAAAAGCCCAGGTGGAAGGTACTAATGTGGATTACCATCATTGTAAAACTACATGGACTTTTCAGTGTTACTATCCAGTATTTGTCTTAGTGTCTTGCATTTATATACAGCTTCATTATTTATTTACATGGAATAGCTCCTTATGATATGTTAATAACACAGCCAACACTATGCATCTTTTAATTTATAGCAACAAGATTGCATGCAAGATGCAAAATCCCCTAACAGCTTGTTTCTTCAACAGCACATAAGGAAAAATAATAACCACTCCACATATTGTTTACTATTTTGGGTAGTGATGTTACCGAAACCTAGCCAGTCTCAAACTCTTTTTACAAAGTAATGCTTTTTTTCTCAGGTGCTCTGAAAATTCTTAGATTTGAAAGAAAACCGAAAGCAACCTACCTTGGGATGTTGAGTCTCATGTGTTAATGTCCCAGTGCCTGACACTGCCCCTTTGGGAATTTTATCAATTCACATTTCACACTGTGAATGCCCATGCATTGAAGCAGCCTGACTCTAACCACCTGAATGCAAAGTCATGATGAATGGTTTTCAAATGTTCCACTCTAGAACGATTTGAAAAAGATGGGCCAACTGTCTATTGATAATGCCATCAAGGCTCTTCTTTTCTTTATGGCATTTGGTAGGATTTTGGATTTTCCTTAGAAAAACTGCTTGCCCAATGACTCTCAGTCTTCCTGAGACACCAATAAATGAAGGTAATCACATCCATCACATCCTCCAGTGGGAACTAGCTGCCACTCCCACTCAAGAAAGCATACAAGAACCCATGTCAGTCTGGAACCAGGTGCTAGGAATAACTGAACATGAGTTAAATTTTTTAAAGCCAACCTAAGAATGAAATGCGTTAGTATTAGTCACAGATGATTTGTGTATCTCCTCATAATTAAACACCTCACAACACCTGGCTTCGGTGAGAACTGCTAGCTAGACTGATGATGTTATCACCACCAAGCATTACTCATTGTCAGCAAAGTACACACACAACTTACTCCCCCACCACCCATTCATGTGCACATTCCCAGTCTCAACGAGACACAGACTAGTGCATTTCCTCATTCTAACCTCTGTTTTCAAGCTCTATCAACAATTATATACAATTGCATAGAATTTTGCTCTTTTATTTTTTAAAAATTTATTGATTGATTTTAGGGAGAGAGAGAGGAAGTAAAACACCAATTTGTTCCACTTATTTATGCATTCATTGGCTTATTTTTGTATGTGCCCTGAATGGGGATTAAACTCACAACCTTTGTGTGTTGGGATGATGTTCTCACCAACTAAGCAACCTGGACAGGGCCATGCTCTTTAATTTTATGTGTAAGCACAGTGAATCACAAAAACAAAAAACAAAACAAAACAAAAACAACAACAACAACAACAAAAAGACACGTTGATTTTAAAATTAGTTTGGTTATTGAGGACTTACTTTGTTTGTTTTTGTTCCTAAAACTGATTTCGGGGTAATAGATATTCTAAACCAGCGATTTTCAGCCTTTTGAGTCATTCACACCAAACAGCTATTGTGTTGGCTGTTTATTTGACAGTCTAAGGGAAAAGAGGTCAGTGCTCCTGACTAAATAGTGAGGTTTTGCATGTTTTAAAAATTCTTGTGGCACACAGGTTTAAAAGTGCTATTCTATTCATCAAGAGAAAACAAGAAATATGCAAAAGATGTTTAATGGTGGCTAAATGCCTTCTTTCATATAACATCATGAGAATTTGCACACTGATCACAATTTTATCTATTAACAAAACTCATTTAGGTAGTCCTACCCTTAACTTTTAAAAAACAGTACAGCCCTAGCTGGTTTGGCTCAGTGAATAGAAGGTTGGCCTGCAGACTGAAGTGTCCTGGGTTCAATTCCAGTCAAGGGTACATGCCCGATTGTGGGCTGGATCCCTAGTATGGAGTGTGCAGGAGGCATCTGATCAATGATTCTCTCTCATCATTGATGTTTCTATCTCTCTCCTCTTCTCCCTTCCTCTCTGAAATCAATAAAAATACTTTTAAAAAAAAGATTATCTCTTTAAAACAAAAAAACAAAAACAAAACAAACAAACAAACAAAAAACAACAACAGTACAAGCTGCATACCATTCTGAAGCCAGGAGAAACAGCAGCTCATTTGTCTGAGCTTGTGCAGGTAACCGCATGTTTCAGGGTGATTTTCTGGAATCATGCATTTATATTTTTACTTATTTTCTTGGTTGGCCACATTCTTATTTATTCTGACACACCATCAATATGCACTTTAGGATTTCTTTACTTTTTTCATTCAACAAATGTTCTTGAGAATATACTATGTGTTCTACTTTTAGGAATTCAACAGGAATAGAATACAAATTCTAGCTCTTGTATAGCTTAGTTTCTAGTTGAGGAAAGACAGATCTTGAGCAAAAAAATGTATTGTGTGACAGATGGTGATACTTTCCATGGAGACAGGGATGCAGGTAAAGGGAAACAAGAGTTCTGGAGTGAAAATTACAGTTCAAACAAGGTGATCAGGGACCTCACTGAGGAAGTGGCATTTCGGCAAAGACCTGAAGGAATTGGGGAGAGAATTCTGTAGCTATCCGGGGGAAAGAGTCTTCCAGGCAGGAGGAACAGCGCGTTCAAAACCCTGAAGTGAGTGTCTGCTGGTCTCTCCAGAGGGCAAGAGGAAGCCAGTGTGGCAACAAAAGAGCAAGCAAGGGAAAGAGGAGGAGGACATGTGATTAGGAAGCCAAGGGGGTCTCTGGTGGGCCATTGTGAGGGGTTTGCCTTAGAATGCGATAGGAACCTTTTGGAGGAGTGACAAGATTTTATTGTGACTGACTTGAACATCGGTAGATGGGATACAATATGAATATGATGTCACTTAGTGATGATTTCTAGAGACCTAAGGTGTTTTATGGAGCTGGGCTAAGATTTAGTGTCTGAGGAGTTTTGGTATTTGTCCCGAAAAAGGGAAAGAAAGGAAGAAAGGACACGGGGAGGGGAGGGGAGCAAGGGAGGAACAAAGGAATGAAGGAAGAAAAATAAAAGAAACCAAGTATTGTTGAGATATTAAGAGCAGTAACTTTCTACTTGGGTGGTATGACTCAGTGGTTGAGTGTTGACCTATGAACTAGGGGTCATGGTTAAATGCACATGCCTGGGTTTCGAGTTTGATCCCCAATAGGGGGTGTGCAGGAGACAGTTGATCAATGTTTCTCACATCATTGATGTTTCTCTCTCTCTCCCTCTCCCTTCCTCTATGAGATCAATAAAAATATATATATATAAAAAGTAGTAACTTTACAACATTATCCATGTTACTAACAAACCTGGTAAATTAAAACAATCTAGAGAACATATAGTGTATTTATAGTTACAAAAAAATACATGACAATTATTTGGTTTTGCTCACAACGTTCCTTTAAGCCAAGACAAACTGCTACTCTATCAGTTAAACTATCTGCAAAATGCATAAAATCTGTTATTTGGAAACATTTCATTGGCATCCTGGAAGTTCAATTAATTAATATCTGTAAGTACTTTGAGATCATTAATAATACAAAATTGACCTAAGGACAAAGGTTTTTCAATGACTGCAAAGAACTCCATTATTTGGGACATCTGTTTTACCTCTGTAAATTATCTTAGCAATAATTTCTCCTGATCACCATTATCAATCGATGCCATCTCACAGAGACTCAGAGAGCTGGTCCTGAGAAGTAAAATGATAAATTTAGGAAAGCTAATTATTGCATTGGTCTCTGTTAAATTTGGCCTTATTTTATTAGCAAAACATAAAAATAAAAATTCTTTTGAACAATTCTCAAAGTATAGTCCAGGCACTCGTGGGGGTTTCAAGGCATTTGTACTTCACTTTATCTTAGTCAAAAGGCTGAGAAGCAATCAAGACATTTTTAGATCTGCAAAGTCAAACCTGTATTCACAATAATAGCAAGATATTATTTTCTTTTTTCACTTTCATTTCTCTTATGAGTGTGCGGTGACGTTTTCTAGAAGCTATGTGTGCTTTCTGAACAGATCCAGGAGAAGATGCAAGACGAACTTACTTCTCTTTTCAAGCCACACATGAAAGCGATTTGCAAACATGTTAAAGCAATGTTATTCTTCTCACTACCTTTCAAACTATAATTATTTTCATTAAGATGTTGTTCATGTTAAGATGTAATGAGTTTATTTTTGTTATTTTAAGTGAATTAAACAAGGAAGTCAATGCATGTTAAGTGTATGTAAGGATCTTGAAACCCACTACTTTTGAAAACCTTAGAACCACTACTTTTAAATGTACTCTCCAAGAGGGCAGAGATTTTTGTGTTTTGTGAATCACTGAACAAATATCCCAAAGAGTACTTAGCATATAGTAACTGCTTAATAAATACTTACTGAATGACTGACTGACTGACTGAATGAATGATTATTACTAAGATGTTAGATGCACTAACATGGGCTTCTTAAAGGCAAATGGTAATATTTATGTTTGTTGAAGTTTGTGCATAGAATTATTACATAGAATTATTTTATGAAGACATTACAATTGTTAATGAAAGGAATTCAGAATAAAATGAAATAATCATTTATATTTCCATTTGCAACTTCTCCACACATTCACAGACCGCTAATATAAGAATTATGACTCTGTCAGTGAAAACAAAGATGTTCGAGTTCTCAGCATGTGAAAGACTGGTCTTCTATTCTTTTTGGTACATTCACAAACTCCTACATCTTGGCTTTCAAGGGACATTTGACAAGGCAAACATCTTCCACCGAGAGTAGAAGAATTTAGCAAAAGGGTGACTGGCTTCTTTCAGCTGAGGACATATGGATACCAAATTAGATGCCTGATCCCAAAGGGATCTAATGCCTCTAGACTCTAAAATATTAAATTCATGTGCACGAATAAACCCCTATATGAATGCGCTTTACCATGGATGGAATAAAAGTACTTTACAACATATTTAATAACTGATTAAGGGAAAAAGTCAACAACTAGGAAAATCAGGCTTGTAATCAATGGGTTGTCCAATGAGTACCTTCTTGGCGAATTAGAAGGAAGAGATTTTAAAAAATTCTAGTGATTTCCAATATTTCTAAATAGAAAAAGAATTAGAAGGAAGGGATTTTTTAAAAATACTAGTGATTTCTAATATTTCTAAATAGAAAAACATTCAGTGAAATACTATTGTATTAGGGAGCTAGAAACAAAAGCAAAAGACTATTTGCAAAGTCCTTACTTAGAGAGGATTATTAGTCCTATTATTTTCTTCAGAGCAGCATACCCACAGATTTTTATTAAGTGAATACTATGTTCTTAGGTCTCTCTGGATATGGAGGATTCAGTGTTCCCTGGCTCATGAAGTTTATATTTCAGGGAGAAAACAGACAAGCAAACACAGAAACAACCATGATAATTTCAGGTATGATCAGCATGATTAAACAAGTCTCTGTGTGAAGGAGTAATTTGTTGGAGAGTAGAAGTCAGAGAATAGGGAGGGGAGTGCTGATGTAGGCTAGGTGTTGGGGAATCTCGCCGGAAGTGGTGGTATTAATCTGACACCCGACATCAAGAAGAGGTACGCAGGCAGGAGCATCCTCAGAAGAGGAAATTGCTAGTTCAAGGCCCTGAGGAGGGAATGAACGTGGTACGTAAAGGGAAGAAAAAGGTGACGTGGTACGTAAAGGGAAGAAAAAGGTGGCTAGTGTAGTTGGAGTCTAGTGAGGAAAGGGATCACACGTGATGTGTTCAGAAGTAGGTAAAAACTGCAGCATGAGATGACTTAAATGCACTTTAATTTTCTTCTGAGAGCAATGAAAAGCCTTTGGAGAGCTTGATCTGGTCACATGATTCAATTTGCATTTTGAGAAGACTCAGTCTGGCTGCCCAGGGAAATGGATTGTAGGGAAGCCAGTGTAGAGCAAGGGATCCATTAACGGATGACTGTCCCCCTGGGAGAGGGACAATGGATGGTGGCTTGGAAGGTAGCGGTAGCAGTGAAGAAGAGAAGTGGACAGTGATGGATTGATTTGTTCTTTGTTGAAAGCAGTGTATGAAACTTGTCTGGCTCATTGGAGTTTAACAAATCGTACCTTATGGCATCGCTCCTTTTTTAAATGCATAGCTTGCAGAGACTCGTGGATTTGTGCTAGCTCACATGACTAGTAAATTTATCCAGTGTACAATTCCCACTGCCACCAGGTACTGTTATACCATTCACAAAACCCCTCCCTGAGGTCTCTTCTCTTTCTGATCTTTTCTGCATTTGTTACCGTTTAATCTTTCTCAAGCATTGCTTTCATTGTGTTTACCTTGCTGATAAGGACCTTACATGTACTAGTGTAGTTACTGAGTAATTACAGTGGACTATGTTTGTATGTGTGGGTGGGGTTCACATACTTAAGATATGGCTCTCGCCTCTAGGACTTAGAATTTACTTGGGGGAGACATAAGTAACCCATATGAAATAATAGATGGATTGAAAAGATGGCATAATTAACAAAGCTTTCACAAAGGAGGTTGGATTTGTTCTAGATCTTGAAATAGAGAATTTTAGCAAAGACAGAGGCTGAAAGATGCTGGGTGAAAAAGGAGTGAAGACACAGTTACCTAGTTTTGTACTGTCGAGAGGAGGATTGCTTGAGGAGGAGAGAGTACCTGCTTTGAGAAGGTGGGAGACAAAGTCACAGGGCAGGATAGTGCCAGACAATAGTTGCTATCAAAAGCTAGGTACCAAGAATTTGGCCTTGATTCAACTGGATACAAAGAGTTATTAAGATTTGTAAGCAAGATTCACTCTTAGTGAAGGCTTACCTAATACCAGGGATCATTCCTCACTAAATTTCTAAGGAATTTATCATCATCTTTAGGTACTAAGCTTATTAATTCTTTGTGCTTTTAAAATATATAATCTGTATGAGTGCAGCCTAAATGGAGAAGGTACAGAAGAAATGTTTGACGATGATGAAAGACATGCGTAAGGAAGATTAATTTGGCAATCTTTGGCAACAGCAGATGGCCTGAATTGAAGAGCGGAAAGCCAGGATGCAGGAAAGTCATGAGGAAGTCGTTCCAGAAGTTCAGGTGTGAAGGGAAGAATGTGGAAGAGGCAGATAAGAGAAAATGCTTAGGAAATACAATAAGGGAGCTGTAATCAATTGGAATGCAGAGTGGGTTAAACATTAATTTCATTTTAATCAATTTGAATGCAGAGTGGGTTAAAAATTATTTTTTTTTAATATAAAGTTTTGAAGGACCATCATGCCCTTCATGTAAGATGGAGAACTTGGGAGGGGTTATTAGTTTGGGAGGATTAAGAAGGGGAATTTGATTTCAGACAGGCATTTTCGATGAGGACAGGGTATTCATTTAGAAATGATCTAGGATTTGGGCTAGATAAGAATGAAGTGACTATGTAGAGACTGCTGAAGGTTTGTTATGGTTTCACCCACGTTAACCAAAATTTATAGAGGTCCTACATAAATCTGTGCAAAGAGCTATAGGATATAGAGCTAAAATCAGAATGGACTTTGAAGAATTAACTGCCCACTGGGGAAAACAGATCATGCAAGAAAAGAATACAAAGTGAAATGAAATAAGAGTCAGAGGAGATATATGCTGGGTAAGTGAATTAAATAACGCCTAGTTAGTGGCACGAATTTCCCATGTGAGAAAACTGACATCGAGTCCACAAAAGTATCCAGAGGTGGTTCCTCCTGATTAACTTTCCCTGACAGTTACGGCGCCTTATTCAAGTTCATAGGAGCTTTACCTACCTGGGCAAAGCAGCTGTCTTCTCCCGGTGGTGGCCTGTGGGAAGAATCTACCCCCTCCCAGGCCCGGGTCTCTTTTTTACAAGGATAACAGTAAAAAGCGGATGGTGGGTAGTCACGTAGATCACTACAAAGAACAATGCACATCTAAGTTAACAGATAACATCACACAGTTCTCCACACTCTACACATCCATTAACCTCCTTCCTAGGGCCTAACGTTTACCTTTGGGCCACATTCTGGAGGCTGCAGAGAGTTAAACAGTCACAGAAGGTTAAACAGAGAGTCCAACATTTCCCAGATGCCTTTACTGCTGGAGTCATGTTAAATCTATAAAGTGAGTTCCACTATAGACCCAAAGGCAATGGTCTCTAAACCAGGCTGGCCACCGATTAGGAAACTTGTGTCCCATAAATACCTTTCTTGTTGACTAGTGAAATGACAAATGTATTCAGATCCTCTCTCTTGGGAGGTTTTAAATGTAAGCCATAGAGAGTAGTCACTAGAAGCAGAGGTAGCAGAAGCTGAGACCAATATGGGAAAGAAGCAGAGAGATGCTGATTCAGGAGAATGGCGAGATTCCTCTAGTATGAGCAATAGATGCTTGCTAATGAGGGGATGAGCAAGGCACCCCGGCCTGTTGCTGGACTGCAAGAACTGCAGTTGGTTCTTGGAATGAGCAGTAGTTCAGGCGGATGATAAGGCTTTCTGAAATGTCCTTATGTCCTTAAAATAAACCCTCAGAGTCTCCAGTGCTCTGAACATGGCCTGACATTTTACATAAGAGCCCAACTAACACAAGGGTATTCCTGTGGTTTGCTTTGATTATATCCGCAGAAGAGGGTACCTTTTAAAGTAGGGGTGTCGAACTCAATCAGAGAAGGGGCCAAAATCTAAAATCCAGCCTAAATCGTGGGCCGAATGGTTTACTGAACAGTCATAAACTGACAATGTCATAAACTGACAGCGGAGTGCAGTGATGACAGCGTGGTGCGGGCCACATTGCAAGGCCTGGCGGGCTGGATTTGGCCCGCGGGCCTTGTGTTTGACACATGTGTTTTAAAGGAAAGGGCCAGGGTGATCTTTATAAAACAAGATCAAAGGATGTGGGCATGTGCACGTGTGTCTGTGGCTGCCTTCCCAGAAGAGGGTGATGGGAGAGGGTGGAAATGCAGTTGCATCTTAGAGCAAGCCTGGAATCCTCAGGTTCGCACTTTTTTGTTACCCTTCTCAGTCTTTTCCCATCGTGATCACAGTACAGGACACTGTGCATGTCCCAGGGGAGAGCAACGAAAGGGAGAGCCAGGAAGACTGTAGGATGCAGCCACCAGGGGTGAGAAAGAGAAAGCCCCCAAATGAAGAGGGCCACCTGGGAAGGCACATGGGCAATTTTCCTTAATTATCGTCAGCTGAACGCAAGGGGTAGGCAGAGCCACACCTTGGAAACATGTTTCCCTAAGATGGTAGACATGTTGTCAGCTTGGCCTTCATGTCAGCCCAGGTGTCGGCAGGGGCGGGACTAGATATGTAAATCCAGACATGCTAGGGCCTACTTAAGAATGCAAATAAGCCGAAGCCGGTTTGGCTCTGCGGTAGAGCGTCAGTCTGCGGACTGAAAGGTCCCAGGTTCGATTCCGGTCAAGGGCATGTACGTTGGTTGCAGGCACATCCCCGGTAGGGGATATGCAAGAGGCAGCTGGTTGATGTTTCTCTCTCATCGATGTTTCTAGCTCTGTATCTCTCTCCCTTCCTCTCTGTTAAAAATCAACAAAATATATTAAAAAAAAAAAAAAGAATTAAAAAAATGCAAATAAGTTGGTGTTACTTCCTGGAATTGGGGATATAAAAAAAATGCCCCGGGAGGGGTCGTCATTGTCTTCCTGCCTCTCCAGCAGAAGGGATGGCGGCCCACGCAGCTCCCAGCTTAAAAAAAATATCTCTGTGTCTTCTCTCTTTATTTCTAATATTTCTCAATCCCTGGCCGCCTCCACTTAGAACTGGTTCGTTCACCTCTCTTTCCATGCAGGACGCGGAAAAGGGAGATCCCCGCCATGTCTGACACCACCACATCAGGCCCCCCGCACTCAAAAGCAGAAAGCGCAGCTTCCCAGAGGGAAAGAGAGAATTTGAGTATCTGGATGAAAGTTTCCCAATGTATAGACTGCTGGCCACGGGTTTAAGATCACCTGATTTGATAAAAATGAAGATTTCTGGTTCACCAATGGTTGGCAAACTCATTAGTCAACAGAGCCAAATATCAATAGTGCAACGATTGAAATTTCGTTTGAGAGCCAAATTTTTTAAACTTAAACTTCTTCTAATGCCATTTCTTCAAAACAGAGTCGCCCAGGCCATGGTCTTTTGTGGAAGAGCCACTCTCAATGGGCCAAAAAGCTGCATGTGACTCGAGAGCCTGGATTTGCCAACCACTGCCTTAGACCAACTGAACGGGATCTTTGGATGAGGGGCCTAGGAACTGGCATTTTTGAAAGTATATCAAATGCTTCATGAAGCGCTTACCTTTGAAATCCACTGCTCTAAGCCCAGGGTGAAGGAAGTGTTAGGGAGGCTGCTGGCTTCTGAGAAAGCACGCAGGATTGACTGGCAGAAAGGCTTGACATAGCCTATGTGCGCATTGCTGTAGATGTGAAAGGAAGGAGAGATAAAGTGTGTGAGGTGACGCTGGGAGATAACTGAGACCATATGAATGGATTAGGTTTCTGCTAATGCCAGAATTTCCTTAATCAGCATAAAAGTGCAATATAAAGTTCCCCCCTTCCCCAGCCCCCTCTCCCCATCTATATTTGTCCTTTTAAGATTTATGGAGGACTAACTACAGGGAGAACATTGTATTAACAGCTGAAAGAGAGGACAAAAGCTCATCATGTACTTGGAGTTGGACAAAATAAATCAGTGATTCATATTTAAGTGACTACAAAGCAACATACAAATAAGTGAAAATTCATTCACTTAAGACTCATTGTGTCCTTTGTGTGCAGACCCTTTTCTAGACTTCAAGGGGTGTGGTTTAAAGGACAGATTTTGTAAGAAGTGAAAACAGAGATTAAACTAGTTTAACGCACTTAAACTAAGTACAGATTTAGAATCACAGATTTCAGGAGAGTACACAACATCAACATTGCACTATTTATCAAGTGCCTATTGTAGGCACTGAGAATTCAGCTCTAAGAAAAAAAGAACACCCCCCCCCCAAAAAAAAAACAAAAACAAAAAAACACACACACACACACACAAAAAAAAAACCCTGCCGTCATGGAGCTTATGTTCTGGTAGGAGAAAACACACACACACACACACACACACACAGCTTACATAGTATATTAGGTGATAATTGCTCTAGAAAAAAAAGCAGGAAGATAGGTTTGAGGGAAGGGAGAGATCCAATATCACAGATGATCTTTTGGGAAGAACACGTTAGAACACATTTGAACAAAGATTTGTAAGGTGTTGGAGGGAGCTTTGGGGATTTAGAGTGGATGTGTGTTCCGCTTCCTCTCTTCTGCCTCTTCTACCGGGGTACCAATTGGTATAAGAGGGAGACAAAACAAGTTTTGCTGGTCACACTCCGCAGAAGGAGAAGGAAAAAAGGACGACAGTTGGTGTGAGGTGGATGAACAGCCATAATACTTGGGATCTAAAAGAATGGTTTTGTTCCTGTTTCATGATGTGGGCCATCTACCTCGTTTCTAGCTAGTTTATCCACAGCAGATTCTGGGTACGGCTTAGCAGGTTTCATTGTCCCGTTGTTCGATGTGTTCACTCCCTGAATGTTACCTGATGAATCTCCATCTTCTAATTAATGTTTGAATAATCCTCCTCCCGTCCCAAACCATCCAGGACATTTCTACTTAAAAAATAATTAGCCTTCTGATGGTGCCCTCAGGGGCAATGGGTGTGTGTGAGGTCCCAGCTTGGAGTGACCTGAGTGATGCAACAGCAAAAGCAAAAAACAACAGACCCTGTGAGTGATAAAAAGGTCCGGCAGGTTTGTCAGGGCTCGGGGCTAGGTTCCCAACCAGCTTCAGTGTGTGAGGCGGGTTATAACCCGGCCAAGATCTGGAAGGCCTGGGGTGGGGGGCCGTCTGCCCTGTCTCTCCCCCCCTCCCCCCCTGCCCTCCCCCTCCCCCGCGGGGTGACTGCCTGTTTGTTTACGGGCAGTAAATGACAGTACGTGGATGTGAACAAGTGTCGGCAGATCCCGGGGGGCCGGCGGGATTTTCGCAGCTTCTCCTCGTAGACGCGATCAGGGTGAGGCCGGCTTGCGGGTGGCGTGCGTGCGGCCGACCACAGGCGGCTGGGTCCGAACCTGCGGCTGCGGGTGGGGCTCTGCGGCGAGAGCCTGGGGGAGGAGCGGGCCGCCGCGTGGGTCCAATAGTAACACCCCCACCCCCACCCTGCCCCGCCCCGTCGGCTGGCCTCCCCCCCACCCTCCGCCGCCCCGGCCACCCCTTCCTCCGCGGGCCCGGCCCCGCCGCTCCTCCTCCCCGCCCGCCTCGTTCCCTTCCCTCTTCTTCCCACACCGCCCTCCGCCGCGCCCGCCCGCGCGGAATCGAGCGCCGAGCGCGTCGATCGCCCTGCCCTCGGCGCGGCCGCTCGGCCCCCGGCTCATCGGTGCGCTCGGCGCTCGATTCCCCTAGGCGGCGGCTCCGGCAGCAGCGGCGGCGGCGGCGGCGGCAGAGGCAGAGGCAGAGCGGCGCGGTGGCGGCGGCGGCGGCGGCGGCGGCTGCTCGGCCTGGACTCCGGGCCCCCGCCATTTCCGACTGGGCGCGAGCGCGGTGCGGGCTCTGAAGGCGGCGGCGGGGGCCAGAGGCGCGGCGGCTCCCGGGTGCGGGAGAGAGGTATGGATAGAGCAGACCTCCTCTCCTGGGCCCCTGCCTGCCCCGGACCCGACCCTCCGCCCGCGCCCGCGCCGGGCGGGGCCGGCGGCGAGTGAATGAATTGGGGGTCCCGGCGGGGCGGGAGGGTCGCGGGGGCCGGGCGCTGTGTGGCGGGGGGTGAGGGGGGCTGTTTCTGCGGCGGGGATTGAGGACTAGGCGGTGCGGGGCTGAGCAGGGTGAGGCTAGAGGCGGCCGCCGCTGGTACTGCTTCCTGGACGGGGAACCCCTTCCTTCCTCCTCCCCGAGCGCCGGGGAGGCGGCCGGCCGCGGGGACGCTCGCGGGCCCGGCGCGGGCCGTGCTGCCTGCCCCGCGGGGCGGCGGGGGGCGGAGGTGGCTCCCCTCGCGCCGCCTCCCCTCCCCCCGGCGCCCTGCTCGCCCTCTCCCCGCGCTCCCGCTCCCGCACCTCGGGTTCCCTCCCTCCCTCCCCGCGCCCGGCCGGCCGGCCGGCCTCCGGGCCGCCTTCCCGGCTGCACAGAGCATCTCATCTCAGGGGCGAAGGGATAAACTTCTCCCCGGAGCGCAGACCCCACGGCCGGGGGTCCCTGTTCCCTGGGGAAGGGGAGATGGGGAGTTTGGGGCGGTCACGTTTGGGAAGAGCAGGGGAAAGTGCCAGAGACCACTGTGGGAGGTTATTGTGTGTTGGGGGGGGGGGGGGGGAGGAAAAAAAAAAAAGCACTGCAGCCGAGTTCCTGGCTGCTCCCCTCCCCCACGCACGGCTGTGACATTGCCGTGGCCACAAAGGAGGAGGTAGAGACGGTGGTGGAAGAACAGGTGGCCAACACCCTGCCGTGTAAAAAAGCCCGTGACTGAACGAGAAGGAAAAAGTTAAATCCCAGGAAGGTCTGTTCTGTTTGGCTTTGTCCAGGGAAAACGCAAACGCAGGAAACCCGCAGAGCAGAAGCGGGGCTTTATTTTCCCCTTATGTGGAGACAGTCATAGCCAGAACCATCCTTGAAGTTTAATTTACCTGCTCTTGTCCTTTCCCCTTATCTCTTTGATGTGACCCTCCTCCTCCTCCTCCTCCTCCTCCTCCTCCTCCTCCTCCTCCTCCTCCTCCTCCCAGATTTGACCCTCATCCCCAGAGGTGTTACTCTTAAACAGCACCCAAATTCTTTTTTTTTTCTTCTTCTTCTTTAAAACTGAGCTACAGGAGGAGTTAATTCATTGTAGCAATCTTCCAGCCAATTGCCTGAAATACTCTTAGGCAGGTGCATGCTATAGCTGAAGTCCTAAACTAACCTTAAATCCTAATATCCATCAAAACAAGGGGTTAACATTGTCTGATTTTTACCCAACATACATGTTACATATGTAATAGAGACATTCATTTCAAAAGAAATTGTAAAGGGACAAAAGCTGCTCATAATAGTCATCTCAGAATCAACCATAGGAGAGATGTCACTCTTAGGCCCAAAATGCTGACTCCAACCTAGACATCCAATAAGGTTGATGGTAATGCTACTTGCTTTGAGACTAGCCATCCTCGGGCATACTTGGTTTTAAGAGGTAGTAGATGAGATGATAAATAAAAGTGATTTTTTTTTTTCTTCCATTCACTAGATCTTGTCCTCTGAACACATTTCCACCCCTCCTTGCTCTAGCTTTTGTAGATTTGGGTGAGGGGGCCCCTTCTGGCATGTGATCTTTTGTAAGCTTCCTTGGGAACCCAGTTTTCCCTCCTGGACTTAAATATTACTTGATTTTTATAATCCAGTTTAAGGAATCCCTTCTCCCCAGAAACAACCACTCTATAAACAGGTAGACCAGAAAGATGTGTTTCTCTCAGGGTTTACACACGTCTATAAAATTAAGTTCTTATCCACTCTCTGTCCACAGGATCGCCTAGGCTAGCAAACTTTTTTGGTGTAAGGATCCCTTTATATTAAAAGCTATTGAAGATCCCAGCGTGTGGCATGTCAATATTTACCATCACAGAAACAGAAACTGAGAATTTTAAACATTTCTTCATTCATTTAAAAATAGGAACAAGGAGCCCATTACTTGGTAATATAAATAGCATTTTTTTTTTAATGAAAAACAACTTTTCAAAACAAAAGTTAGTGAGGAGGGTGGCATTGTTTAACACTTTTGCAAGTCTTAATTATATGACAATAGGAGACACCTAGATCCTCATATCTGCTTCTGCATTCAGTCTGTGGTGATCACACATCTGGAAAACTCCACCGTACACTTGTGAAAGAACGAGAGTAAAAGGGGTAATTGACCATGTAGAATTTTTATGTAAGTCGTTTTTTAACCTCTTGGACCCTCTTCCCCCCAAAAGCCTTCGGAAGCCTAATGGGTTCCTGGGCCGCTTTTGGAGAGCGAGGCTCTCCAAATTATTTTGCAGGGTTTGGTGGGCAGGGATGCATTTTGGTGTGACTCTCCTCATCCATTCCATTTTATATAGCCTGCATTTGGAATAAAAAGTGGGAGCAAACAGAATGAGATACATGTTTGTAGTGACTGCCAAGGTGGCCTTAGACAAGAGCAAGTAAGTTAGGCATGTGGCACCGAGTAGGCCAGGGATCTGGAGTATAACAGTCTGATAACAACAGTTGTCTGGCCTGTGTGCTCTCTGTGAGGGGGCTCAGGAATAGGGTAAGGAGGGTGGTTAGTATATTATCATTTGGAAAACCATATTATCTTTTATTTTCCGGGACTATTTGGGTACTTTTTGGCCTTCAGTAAATAGGATGCTGTATGTATATCGTGTTTATATCTGCACATTCATTAATTTGGGACTGCTTATAATAAATTGTGCATTTACTGCCATTCTTTCCATGGTTCCTTATTTGCAATAATATCATGTAATTATTGAGGGAGAGAAGATAAAATTAAATGAATTCATTTTATTTCAAAAAGTTTGAAACAACTTACTAAAAATTGTGTTCTGTCTTGTACTGATAACCTTACAAATTGTCAATATTTATTGCAACTGTTGGGAGATGATGAGATGCAAAGAGTAAAAGTCATGTGAGAACTATTCAGTCACATCTTTTTAAAAATTTCTTGTTAAAAGCAGCGCTTATTTTCAAATTTTATATAATTATATTTTTCTTGTGCAGAGTACTGATTTTCAGCACTAATATAGACTTATATGTTGTGATTGATGAATAAATCAACTGTTCTTAATATTTCACAATTCTCAGAGTTCTCTGTTTTTATACCATTATTTCCCCCAGCAGATATTTTACAAATTAAATTGTTCATCAATTATTGTCCTTCCCTAGCTGGTTTGACTCAGTGAATAGAGCGTTGGCCTGCAGACTAAAAGCTCCTGGGTTTGATTCTGGTAAAGGGCACATGACTAGGTTGCGGGATCAATCCCCTGTAGGGGGTGTTCAGGAGGCAGCCGATCAATGATTCTCTCTCATCATTGATGTTTCTCACTTCCTCTCCCTCTCCCTTCCTCTCTGAAATCAATAATATGTATATACTTAAAGTATTGTCCTTACCTACTTTGGTGTCTCAATTTTTATTTTCTCACTACACAGTGAACTTTATTTGACAATTCTTCCACACACCCCCCACCCCCTTCCACTCCCACCCCACTGTCTGGTTCTTTCTAACTACTCTGGAGAATTAACTATGATGATTTTTTTAAAATATATTTTATTGATTTTTCACAGAGAAGAAAAGAGAGGAATAGAGAGTTAGAAACATCGATCAGCTGCCCCTTGCACACCCCCTACTGGGGATGTGCCCGCAACCAAGGTACATGCCCTTGACCGGAATCGAACCTGGGACCTTTCAGTCTGCAGGCCGACGCTCTAATCACTGAGCCAAACTGGTTTTGGCTGATGATTCTTTTAAAAAATTTTCTTTAGCTCTCGGCTCCAGCAAAGACACTCAGCATATCCATTTGTAACTCTTAGGGGCCATAGCCAAACTAGGAGAGAGAGCCGTCCATAGTTTTATGTGGGTGTGTCCACAGGGTATAGAGCATGTGCTAGACACGGTACTGAGTAAAATCATGGCATGTTCTTTGAGAGCCATTAACTGCTATAGAACAGCAGACTGGCTGTTTAGGTAGAACAACCTGAATATATGATAAAAGAACTTTGTACTCTGAATGCATTTTTTTCCTGAAAGGATGAATGGGAAATTTGTAAATACAGTATGATTCATTACAATACACATCTGTACTGAAGGTTTATCATTGAATTTTGTGAGATAATTTGAAATAATTTTCCATATAAAGGTGAATTTGTGTTAAAAGGCATTGATAGAGTGTTTGACTTCTATTAATCTCATGTGTGATACTTGTTCTAATTTAGTTACATTTTCATTATTTTTATTATAAGGCCTGCTGAAAATGACTGAATATAAACTTGTGGTAGTTGGAGCTGGTGGCGTAGGCAAGAGTGCCTTGACGATACAGCTAATTCAGAATCACTTTGTGGATGAATATGATCCTACAATAGAGGTAAATCTTGTTTTAATGTTATGCATATTGATTTGTGCAGGCCCATCCTTTGGGTACAAAAAAAGTTGCAATACAAGACAATTATACTGAAAATAATTTTATTAAGTTATCAGAAATGTATTTATGCTTTAAAGCTTTGTTCTGAAGTTATACATAACCACAGATATGGAGAGCCCTTCTTCTCTTGGGACATTCTTCTCTTTCATGACATTCCTTCTGTGTTTGTATGTGTGCATTTCAGAGTTTTGTGAGAACGTGGAATGTGAATATACATTTTACCTATACCTAACAGTCATTTTTTAAAAATGCGGCTATTATTTTCATAGGTTTTGTTTGTTTGTTTTTTGTTATTTTGATGTCATGTATTAGATTTGAATTGTGAAGTATAATCATTTGAAGGCTAATTAAGAAATGTAATTAGTATTTCCCTGTTTCCTCTTCATATTGAAGTAGTGGAGCATCTACAGCTACCGGATGCATTTTAAAAAGCTCTTTCTTTACATATATAGATAACTGTATATCTCAGATATATATAAGTATACCACTACCAATCCTTTGCTTTACTTTGCAGCACTTTTTTAATTTACTCAAGGAAATGTTAAGAGTTTTTTTTTATTTTTTTTATTACAAATTGATTAATGATTTTCAGACTTTTATTTTAGTGAAAAATCACCAAACTAAAGGCCAACAACAAAATGATAGAGTAGCTGCCTGAAGGAGACCTTGAGAGGTCAGGTAGTATCAAGCAGATAAGGATTAATTTAATCCCAGAGACCTGTGGGAGGGGATGGCACAACTGTCCTTGTTAACTCATTTCCAGAATTACTATATTTTATGCATAATTGAAACTTCATGTTAAGTTTTACATCCGAGAAGATGGAAATAAGTATACCATTTCATCTTTGAAATAGACTTACACAGCTGGATTATTTTTTAGACTTCTTTACCTTGGGTAAATCCAAGTCCCTAGATTTTATTCTAGGTGTGATACACCAGTTGTTCAAGTCAACTTTGAAAATTTTCCCAGAACTTTGCGTGCCAAGCTGTGTAATGTCTTTGACTGCACTGAGGTAGGTTCTGAGGGCTTTGGTGCCTTGGGAAGATGTTTATGCAATTTAGAACTGAGGATTGATTAGATAAGTTTTATAAGGAAACCTATATATACATATAAAAAGCCTAATATGCAAAGTGTCCCCTCGGGAGTTTGACCTACCGGATGTTCGATCGCTTGCTATGATGTGCGCTGACCAGCAGGGACGGCACAGAACGAAGGGAGGCCCCAGCCAGCAGCTGCTAGGGACCCAACCTGTGCACAAATTTCGTACACTGGGCCTCTATGTTAAATATTTTTGGTACTACAGGGGAAAAAATGAAGAACATGTATTTGCAAAGATTTGGTTTAGACAGAGAAACAACTTTCATTTGGCTTCCATGTTTAAGAATTTGCAGTAAAAGGGAAGAGTCTTTCCTAATCAAGTGAACCACCTATATAATAGTTTCTATATTTGCTCTTGATAAGTCCGTTCAGTGCTGTATGATGGTTATGTTTTTGTTTTTTTTTTTTGTTTGTTTGTTTTTTTGTCTTCAAGGAGTATTAAATAGTTAACTAATTTCTAAAGCCAAGGCTACTTGGCATACTTCACCATTTAAATCAGAAGTGAAAGGAAGTTTTAAATAGAATTCAGGTTAAGCATGGAACTGTTCCTAGGATTTTGGGAGATGGTTTTAGCAGAAGTACCCTCATCTTCTCTGAAAATCTGAGGAATTTCATTATACTGTTTCCTACCAGACGTCATGAATGCTATATGCATGATAATGTGATAAAATAGGTTAGGAAAGTGCAATATAAATAGAATAGAACTAAATCTAGAAATTAATCCTCTATTTTGGGGGAAGGTAGAAAATGTTTATAAACTCAAACCCATAACTCTGATTATGATTTCTGTCAAACCAGAAGACTTGACTTTGGGAACATTGATTGCCTGTGAACTTTGAAATCGAGGTTCCTCACTAGTTAGTTTAGCCACCTAGGAGAAGGTATCATGCAGAGATTGTCTCTGAGGCAACTAACACACTAGGTTCTTGGGGTATAGTTAAACCACAAGAAAGGCAAGAGAATTAGTTTATTCTAATAAGCAGCTAAGCAAAATGCTAACTTGATGTTTTTGTAAAAAATTTAAAAGGAGGATGGGGATATCACTACTGCTGTTAGGTTTTGATTGGTGAGCAATGTAGGTCAGAGAGAAAATGAGAGAGGACATAGACTTCGCACATTTGTAATTCTCATCAGTTTTCCTGCATTAAAACAAATGGAAAGAAATTGCAAAAAAAAATTTTAATCAAGTTATTTTCTAGTGGCTTAAAATTTGCAAATGTTTTCATATTATGAGATAGATAAGGAAGGTGGTCATTGTTTCTTTCACTTTATAGATAAAAGTGGTCTCTCTTTTTGGTAACTTGCCTAAATTTCTTGCCTAGTAAGTGGTAGCATTTTAAGTTTTCTGAGACTAAGTTAAATGGAATTTCCACTCTATCCTTGTATAAATCTTTAAGCAAAGAAATAGTTAATATTGGAAGCTAATTCATATCAGTATACCAAAATTTGATCTTAAATACTATCTAATGGCATCTTACTGGCAGAGATATGATATAGAATTAGATAGGAATGACACATTTGTGGAGCATGTTTATATTTGAGGCTATGCACATGATAATCACCTATCCTGAAAGATTTTACCTTTATCTTTTATGAAGTCAATCAAAGAGTTCTAGAGATAATGAAATACTTCATTAGTGGTGCAAGATTACTAAAAACTCAGAGCCATCCCCTAAGCATAATACCAGGCTAGAAATAATGTATGTTTTTATAGTTAGAGATCCCTTGTTATTATGAAAACATGTTTTCTAAGTTATATTTAGAAAGGGAAAATTTGATAGAAAAAGAAAAATCTTAAAAATAAACAAGTAGTTACAGACATTGAAATCAGAATGATCAGTTGATCAATTAGCAAGTATATTACCAGAGGCCCATTGCACGAAGATTCGTGCAAGAATAGGCCTTCCTTCCCCTGCCTTGGCTCCCAGCCGCCCAGGAACCTGCAAGTCTTCGCTCTCAGCCACTCCTGTAGCTCCCTCTGCCCCTGCCCTCCCCCTCATAGAAGGCATCCCTCCATGCCCAGGCCACTTCATGCCTGCATATGCAAATTAACCCGCCATCTTTGTTGGGTTAATCTGCACACTCCTGATTGGGTGATGGGTGTCGCAGAGGTACGGTCAGTTTGCATCTTTCTCTTTTATTAGTGTAGATATGTATCTAATGGATATAGTATACTAGTAAAAATCGACATAGAAAGAAATGTTTTTTCCAAGCTCTTAATTTCATTGACATTTGCATGTTTCTGTTAGTGTTACACACTTATAATTCAGTCCAACTTTTATGTACTTCTTTGATGAAATAGTTTTCTTAGTAAGAAAGAATGGATTCATAATTGGATTGATTTGTGCTATCTTAAGTGCTTTGAGCTATAATCACCAAGATTTATCAGTTTCTCTGTTTTTTTTATACATAAACTTTATGGAATTTATTTTACTTGCTGAATAGGGTATTTAAATTATAGCGAGAAAATGTGTAATATTGTATTGAAAAATGGTGTTAAAAAAGCTTTATGTAAACTTGCTAGCTGTTATTTTTCTGGCTTTTCTGTGTTTCAGTAATCATCAATGAGGAGTGACTTTGCCTTTAGGGAACATTTGTCAATATCTGGAGATGTTTTGTTGTCACAACTTGAGGGGGGAACTGCTAGCACCTATGGGGGGTAATTCACAGGACAGCCCCACAGCAACCTGGCCCAAAATGTCAATAGTGCTGAGGTTGAGACACTAATTTGTTACGCATAGCCTTAAACATTTTTTTTTTTTTAATATATCTTATTGATTTTTTTTTTACAGAGAGGAAGGGAGAGGGAGAGAAAGTTAGAAACACTGATGAGAAAGAAACATTGATCAACTGCCTCCTGCACACCCCCTACTGGGGATGTGCCCGCAACCAAGGTACATGCCCTTGACCCAAATCGAACCTGGGACCCTTGATTCTGCCCGCCAACACTCTGTCCACTAAGCCAAACAGGTTAGGGCAGCCTTAAACATTCTTAAATTGTTAGACTCAAGTCCCTGAATAAGGTTTATGTTAGGTTTTCTAACAGATTTAAGTTTTACCTTTTCTAAACCAGTAATACGTTATTTATTTACACACACACACACACACACACACATACATCTATAGGTGTGTGTGTGTGTGTGTGTGTGTGTGTGTGTGTGTGTGTATAACTTCCTATTAAAACATTCTGTGTTTAAAATAAGGTAATAGCAGTTTTGTAAATGAAGTTCTCTTCAAGGCTGTGACCTGCTCTTCTCCCCCTTGTAAATGAGTGCCCTCTACTGGTCAATTTATTTGCTTTTATAATGAATAACAGTAAAATACCTCCTAAATTTGGAGATTTTTTTCCTATTTGTGTGTGGGGGTATAATCATTTTATAAGTATATTAATTTTATTTAAAAGTTTTATTTATTTGTCTAAAAATCTAAAGTATCATAATTTACTCTGCTAATATTAAGATTACTCTATGGACAAGTTTAGCCTAAGTATGTGGGTGAGTGTTTTTAACTAAGAAAGGAAATGTAGCCTAATAAGAAAAAAGAGGGGAGATTATTTTGTTTGAGGGAATAAAAAGAGGCTCTGAATTTCTTTACTTACATGCAGAAGTGATGTGTTAATTGGGTGTTAGGAAAGGTCTATTCAAAAGTGGCAAATTGTGGAAGTTCACATTTTGTAGATTTTTATAGGATTGTAGAATAGTTGTGATTACATGAATTTTAGAACATACACAAAATTCAGGTTCTATATTTTGGTCAATTTAAGAGTAAGTATTTACTTAATAATAACTATTTGTTTGACCTGAATGTTAATTCTTATTTGAGTTTTTATAAATACAAAGCTCTAAAAACATACAATTGAAAGTTGATAATGGAAATAAGTGAACGAAAAAAAAATGTTAATGTGTTGGCATCTCTTAAGAGGATTCTGGTTTAAACAATGAAGTCAATTCTTAAATTCTGTAAATATAAGTGCCCACTTTGTACCATACAGTCTTCCCAGGAGCTGGAGACACATTAAGGAGCAAAGGGACCAAATCACTACCTTCGTGGGACTTATTAGTCTTAGAAATATTTTGAAGAGCAATGCTTCTAGATAATGATTCTAATTATATACAACTTAATTTAGAAGGCTTTATGCTTTAGGGGGGCAGTAGATTTCTCTCATCTCAATGATATTATTTATCATAGTTTCTAGGTTTATGGAACAGTTATAGTATTGTGATCTTAATTAGAGAGAGCTCTAACCTATTTGATTCAGTAGTTAGAGTGTCAGCCTACTGACTGAAGGGTCGTGGGTTCGATTTTGGTCAAAGGCATGCTTGTACCTTGGTTGTAGGTTCCATCCCTGGCCCAGGTTGGGGTGCATCCAAGGAGCAACCATTGATAAATCTCTCACATTGATGCTTCTCTCTCCTCCTCCCTTCCACTCTCTAAAAATCAATGGGAAAAATATCTGGTGAGGATTGACAAAAAACAAAACAAAATTGTAGATATGGGTAATAAAAATAAAATAATTGAGAAGATTAAATAGCGATATAGTGCTTATCTTACTTAATTTTTTAACTTTTTATTTTGAAAACTTTAATTTATGGAAAAGTAGTAAAAAATAGTATAATGAATACCAGTTGCTCTTAAACTAGACATACTTGCTTTCTCTCTATATGTGTGTGTGTGGCTACTTTTACACTATAACGTGAGTTGAGTAGTTTAACCAGAGACCAATTACTATATGACCTTTTATAGAAAAAGTTTGTCAACCCTTTCCTAACAAGATGAGCATTCCCTTGTATAATCACAATGCAGTGGCAAAATTTAGGAGATTCAACATTTGTACAAAAAAAAAAATTATATATAGCCCATAATCTAATTTTGTCAGTTCCCTGAATGTTTCTTTTTTTTTTTTTTTTTTTTTTTTTTTAGCAATTCCTTTTCTTTTTTCCTGATCCAGGATAAAAAAAATTAGTTGTCATGTCTCAAAATCAGTTTCTCAGCTTTTCTTGACAATGGCACTTTTTAAAGAATTCAGACCAGTTGTTTTGTCTGATTGTTTCCTCATAATCAGATTTAGTTTAAACAGTTTTGACCAGAGAATACCACATGATGTTATGCCTCCTCTGCACATCAAATCAGTAGGCACAGGTTTGCCCATTATTGGTGATGTTAACATGATTATTAGGCTAAGGTCATGTCTGTTTTCTCTCTGTGAAGCTATCTTGGCTTCCTTTATAATTGGTGTGTACTCTGTGGGGGGACACTTGGAGAATATAAATATCCTGTTCTCCAACCCATTTGCACCCAGTGAGATGTAGCATACACTGATAATTCTCACCAGAATAAATTACTACCATCGTGAATGTAAAACGGTAGTTAATCTTCTGACTCTGTCATTACTTCTACATTTATTGGTTGACATCTACCATAAATAACAGCTCTCTGTTTTCTTGTCACTCTCTTTTTTTCATTTGTTTGGTTTGCCATATTTGTACTAGTATGAACTCATGTATTACTTTTTTATTCAATGCGTTAAATTGATTCTCAAGTTTGTTTTTTATATAGCCAGTGGAATCCCTTTCAAACTGGCCTCTGTATCCTTTTGGCATGTCTCCATCAGTTTTTGAGCTCTTCCTTCTGTCACAGTGTGTTCCAGGTTCATCTTGTTCTTTCCATGGCCGCACCCTGGATTCAGCCACTTGTCCAAAGAACCCAAATCCCTTTTAGTGGGGAATTATATTTAAAAAAAATCTGGATGTTAGGTACATTTATTGCGATTGAGGAGTCACTGCTTCTAGACCTTTTCCAATGGACAGAGCTTAGAAATATCTTGTATTTAAAAATCATGAGTTCATTCTTACTCATTCCATATTTTCATTCTACCTTGTATAAGGTTTAATGTTAAACATTAGATATGTTGAAATAAAAATGATAATGTAAGTCCTAAATTCTATTGTAGTATTATGTAAATAACTCAAGTTGGATGAATTAACATTAGGTTAGCTTCTTTATTTGTATAACTAGAGGCCTGGTGCACAGATTCGTGCACCGGTAGGTTCCCTTGGCCTGGCCTGGCCTGGCCTGTGGGGATCAGTGGATCTCCATGCTGCTGCAGCCTGGCCTCACCCGCCACCTCGTGTTGAGCTCCAGCCTGCTATCCGCATTGATCCCCCACAGCACGAAGTAGTGCATGAAGTGGCAGGAGGCCAGGGAGGAACCTGAGCCCAGGCTGAAGGGACAAAGGTTAAGAGTAGATGAGAGATAAATAGTTTGCCCATGCTCATACCACCAGTGTGGAGTTCAGTGGCTGCCCATAGATTGAAGATTCAGGAGTATATATCTAGCCTAGATTTCTGTCCTGGGCATCAGACCTATATATCAAGCTGCCTACAGCTCATAGCCACCAGAACAATCCACAAACATAAGGGAATTCAACATGTTCCAAATTGAACTACTCTTTTCCTCTATTCTTTCTTTCGTTTCCGTCCCTAATCAGTTAGCACTGCCATTTGAAAAACTTGAGATATAATTCACATAGCAAAAAAATCCATCCTTTTAAAGTATACAGTTGAATGGTTTTTAGTATATTCACAAAGTAATGCAACCATCACTACTATCTAATTCCATAACATTTTCATCATCCATAACATTTCTTCTTTCAAAAAGAAGCCCCATAACCCCAATCTGGAAAATACTAGAAGTTTGACATCTCAAAAAGTTAAAAATAAAGCTACCATATGACCCAGCAATTCCCCTTCTAGGTATACCCAAGAAAACTGAAAATACATTCACACAAAACCTTGTACATGAATGTTTACAGCAGTACTATTCAAAATAGACCCAAAGAGGAAACATTCCAAATGCCCATTAGCTGATGGATAAATAAAATGCTATATCCACACAACCAAATATTATTCAGCCATAAAAGGAATGAAGTATGTGATGACAGCATAGATGAGCCTTGAAAACATTATCCTACATTAAAAAAAGCCAGACAAAAAGACAACATATTATATGATTCCAGTTACATGAAATGTTCAGAATGGGTAAATCCAGAGACAGAAAACAGATTAGTGGTTGCCGGGGCTGGTAGAACAGATTGGGGTTATAGGGCTTCTTTTTGAAAGAAATGCTTTAATGGAGCTACAGATAAGTTTTTATACTTAAAACAACACTTGAAGGCATGTTAATAAACTGGTACAAGTCAGAACAAAAACAATGAAAATTTTAAGTGGGCAAAGGACATAGAAGATGGGAATAAATATTAAAACTATATAATATTATCAGTCCTCAAAGAAACGAATATTAAAACAATAAGAATTTTTAGCCTGACAGGAGTTTAAAGAAAAATAAAAATATAAAATCCAGGAGTGGTGATTAAATGGGTACATTCTTAATGCTGTATGAAAAAGTAATATAATGAATGTGTATGCACCAACCAGATTTTTCATAATGTAGCATTCTGCCACTTTTGGTTTAGATTCCTTTTCAAGATTATAAAACTTAATACAATTGAAGGACCCTGTGTTCTCTGCAATCTTCCCTCCCAGTGTTTTTAAATATCTCTGTGTATTGTTTGGTTTATATTTTTATATTAAAGGCTTTATATTATCTAAAACTTGATTGACTGTATTCACTAAAATACTCAATATATTACAATTTAAAAATTTATAACTTGCCGAGACCGGTTTGGCTCAATGGATAGAGCGTCGGCTTGGGGACTGAAGGGTCCCGGGTTCGATTCCGGTCAAGGGCATGTACCTTGGTTGTGGGCATAACCCCAGAAAGGGGTGTGTAAGAGGCAGCTGATCGATGACTCTCTCTCATCGATGTTTCTAACTCTCTGTCTCTCTCCCTTCCTCTCTGTACAAAATCAATAAAATATAAAAATAAAATAATAAAAATTGATAACTTAATTTTTAAATATAATTTAAACTATTAAACTTGTATTTTGACAAGACAGTTTTATAGTGTCTGCACTTATTTACATTGAATGGATTAATTTATTAACAGCCAGTTCTGATTATCTGCTATGTTTAAAACTTACACACACAGTATATAATGTTAAGCAAGACATATTTGAGTTCAACCGTCATGGAGTTTAAAACCTAGTAGGGGGTACAGATTTAAAGAATTACACAAATAAGTATATTAGTAATAGATCATAATACATGATATGAAGGAAATATAGAGGTGCTAAGTAAAGAGAGGGCTCAGTCCTTTGGATTTTATTTTGTAGAATGAAGGGATACTATTCGAGGACTTTAAGCAAGCTAGTGACATTTAAAGCAAGTGACATTTAAAAAAATAATTACTAGCTGCTATGTGGAGCATGTATCATTTAAGAGTAACCACAGGGATCCTTGCTAGGAAGCAGTTGCAGGAGATTACATAAGACAAAATGGAATTGTGGATCAGGGTGCTGGTGCTGGTGGGTGCTTGGATTTGGAGTGTATTTTGAACATAGATCAATGGGGTAAGATTGTAGGTTGGTATTAAATACCTATGTAATTTTTTTTGTAAGATACTTTAGGATGCCTGCCATGTTAAGTATATCTCTATTGTAACTATCATTTCAAAGGAAATAAATCATATTTCCTTAGCATCATTTACCAAAAGTGGCAGTGTCAAAGGCTATGAAGATTTGTGTGGTTCTTGATAACTACTGGAACTGCTTTCCAAAAGGATTGTGCCTGTTTATTGTATCACTATAAATGTTTAAGTTCTATGATTAGCTTTTGCAACATAGTATATTTCATTTAGAAAAGGTTTTGCTTTTGGTACTTATGTAAGCATAACCATAGTACTGTAACTGAGAGTGAGAGAAAATATATGGAATAACTTTCTTGCATTTAATATTTTATTATGTAAAGTGACTTTATTTTATCTTAGTTTCCAAAGGATATTAGTAATCTGTGTACCTGATCTAAAAATTATTTCTATTTGAAAGGATAATACTAATTAAGAATGTTAGGTTTTGATTCTTTTCTTGCTCTATTCCTAACAATTTCTTTTTAGAATCTGTGGTTTTTAAAATTGGTTGAACTTGAATAACCTGTACTTTCTCAGGAGGTGGTTTATATTTTAAGTATAAAAGGAACAAATAATATGTGTTGAGAATATTTCAGACTTGTGAAAAGTTATTTTATTAGCATGGAGCAGGATTGGCAAACTTTTCTGTAAAGGGCCATATGGCTCTGTCACATAATCTTTGTTTTATTTTTAAATAACCATTTAAAAACGTAAAAACTATTCTTAGTTCATGGGCCAGACAAAAACAGGTGGGCAGGATTTAGCCTGTGAGCAATAGTTTGCTAAACTCTTATTTAGACTCTAGTCTTGGGAAAGACCTTACACTGATGACTAAATTTTTTTCTGATTCCATATACTTCTTCCCAATGTCTAGCCTGAAGTTGGAACAAAATATTTAGTATTTATATATTGTTTTTGTTGTGCTTATTTTCTGCTTTGTAATCAAACCTATCAGTTCCTTTTTTTTTTTTTTTTTTTTTTTTTTTTTTTTTTTTCAGATCATGCTTTGCCTTTTAACATCTTCTTAAGTTTTGACCAAGTGACACTGTGTCTTTTTATAGTTCAGTGATTACTTAAAATTAACTTTGGAAATAATGAAGTTTTAACCTACATCTATTCTTTTTAATCAGATTCTACTCATTGTTTTTATGTAGGTTGTAGATTACTTTTTTCAATAACCTAATATAACACAGATCTTAGCTGTTAATATTTTTAGGTTTTAGAAGGGAAAATGTAATAGGAATGAGATAGATAGGTGAATAGGGTGGGACTACTTTCCCAGTTTCTTAGTCTTTTCAATGGAATATTCATCATGGAAATGTGTCATGAAATACATAAAGAAACTACAAATATTCCACACTAAATACTTTTAAAACAGAGTATTTGAAAATTTTGTAAATGGGACTTTATTGAGCTACAGTTTGGAGTCATTATATATGTGGGGAGATGGTGAATAACCTCCCACCCACACCTTTGGTCTAGACTTGTGTGGCTCCAGAAACTATAGTCTTTTAATTTTGTTGGTAAAACATTTTATATTTAAAGATAAGGAAACTATCAGCTAAAGGTTAACTTAGGTTAGTATTGGTAAGTGAAGGACATGAGGTAACAGCAACAGGTAAGGAAAAGTCTTTTTGATCTCTAGCCATACCTGGGTAATGATTGGATTGATTCTAAGACACTGTACTTTGCTCTCAAGATAAATATTCGTCCTTCTTTTCTGATGGTGGACTAATTTTATTACAGATAGTATGGAAGATGCAGTTTACTTTAAAAGATAACCATTAGATCACAGTCTAACATGGTCGTCTTTCACACTTTTAAAAAGTATTCCAAAAAAGGAATACATTTAATAGCATATAGTACAAAAAAAAAAAAAAAAAGCCTTTATTAACATTTTCATGCAATACCATAGGTTTTTAAATATATGTATAGGTACAGCTATGTACATATATTTTATTGGGACCATGCTACATATAGAGGATGGGCAAAAGTAGGTTTACAGTTCCTATGGAAAATGATACAAAAATAAAATAATGCAGGAATAACCTTGCATACTGACAACTGTAAACCTATTTTTGCCATTCCACAAGATATATATTTGTATTCTACTGTGAACATTTAGAAAGTATTTTATCAAAAACATGACCTTTAATGACCATTCTCTTTTTTAGTATATGTGCTGCCGAAGCAAGCACCCATTCTCTTTTTTAATGATGGAATGGTCTATAAAGTAATTCATCAAATAAAGACACTTTAGTGCTAAGCCCTCATGTAGAACAATACAAAACAGTGCCTTTGGTGTATGCTTTATACCCATCATCAGCCTGCCTCTTATTCCATGACTTCACATTGCACCATTCTGTTTTCCTCTTTTTTTTTTTTTTGAGGCTTGTTTTGGCAGAGAGTGTGTGAAATCCTTTAGGCATGAGTATAAATCAAAAGTCAAAGAAAATCAGATTTTTATTTTAAGATTCCATTGATGTTACCCACCCCCTTTCCTTACTCAGTTTGGTGTTGCATAGGTTTTTTAAGATAACCATCTATTCTCCCCCACAGAATTTGCAGATAGAAGTTGTATTCTTTAGAGTTATCCTAATATCCACCTGGCTGTGAGATTCTGTTCCCAGGATTTCAGAAATGGATAAGGGCATTAAATCCTCAGTATTGACCATTCTCTTTATATTCCTTTGACTATTAGTAAAATAGATTCATGACATTTATTTGTTAGCTGATTGAATTTTTTTTCTGAATAACAGTTGGTAGAGCTATCACATTTTTGTAATAACTATTTTTTATAAGAGTTTGGGTCTTTTTATAATATGTACACTTCCATTGTTGAATCTCTATATAACAGCTTCTTAAAAATTGTGGTAATATATATAACGTAAAATTTACTATTGCAGCCTTTTTTATTTTTTATTTATTTATTTTTTAAATATATTTTATTGATTTTGTACAGAGAGGAAGGGAGAGAGATAGAGAGTTAGAAACATCGATGAGAGAGAATCATCGATCAGCTGCCTCCTGCACACCCCCTACTGGGGATGTGCCTGCAACCAAGGTACATGCCCTTGCCCGGAATCGAACCCGGGACCTTTCAGTCCGCAGGCCGACGCTCTATCCACTGAGCCAAACCGGTCCCGGCTGCAGCCATTTTTAAGTGTACAATCCAGTGACATTAAGTAAATTCACAGTGTTGGGCAGCCATTAGCTCTGTTTTCATTATCTCAAACTAAAACTCTGCATCCACTGGACAATAACTTTCTAACCCCTCCTGCCCCAGCCTCAGGTGACTTCTATTCTCCTTTTTGTCTTTGTGATTTATTTTAGGTATCTCATGTAAGTGAAATAATAGTTTTGTTTTTTTTTGTCTAGCTTATTTCACTTAGCCTACTGTTTTCAGGGTTCATCCATGTTGTACCATATATTAGAATTTTCATTTTTATGACTGAGTAATATTTTATTGTATTTATATATCACATTTTGTTTATCTACTCATCCTAAATTATAGAAGCCTAATATCCTGAGTGTCTGGTCATCTGGTGACCAGTCGATTGTTCAACCAAAGTGTAATATGCTAATGATTTGCTAAGGCTGCTCAAGCACTTGCTATGACATGCACTGACCACCAGGGGGCAGACAATCGACTGGTTGACCAGTCACTATGATGTGCACTGACCACCAAGGGACAGATGTTCCAACTGATAGGTTAGCTTGCTGCTGGGGTCTGGCTGATTGAGACTGGGCAAGACTGGGCCGGACATGCCCTGGAGCCCTCCCACAGTTCCTCTCTGGCCCGATAGTGTATTGGTGGAATAGTGCATTGGTGGAGTCCCTTTGCCTGGCCTGCACCCTCTTGCAATCCAGGACTCCTCAGGGGATGTTGGAGAGCCAGTTTCAGCTCAATCCCACAGGCCACTCCCCTCAGGAGGATGCCAGATGCAGGGCTCACAGCTGGCGAGCACTGCTGTTGAGGTGGTGGCATGTAAGCCTCGACTGATCGGGACTGATTGGGCATGAGCTTGCGGCAGGTGCAGTGGGGCTGGGATAAGCAGGAGCAGGTAGGGGCTGCAGGCGGCATCGGACTGCTGGTTTCAGCCGGATCCCCGCAGGCCCCCTCAAGGAACCCCACCCGTACATGAATTCATGCACCAGGCCTCTAGTCTGTTAATAAACATTTGAGTTGTTTCTATATCTTGGCTATTGTAAATAATGTTGCTGTGATACAAATTAAATAGATACAAATATCTGTTTGATTCCCTGCTTTTAATACTTTTGGTTATATATCAAGGATTGGAATTACTGGATCATATGGTATAAATAATAGGCATTCTACAATAATGGCTGGGAAACCGTAACTCGTTGCGGTTTTGATTTGCATTTCCCTGATGATGTTGAACATATTTCCCTATGCATATTGGTCATTTGTCTGTTTTGGAGAGATGTCTATTCAAGTCATTTGCCCAGTTGTGACTTAGGTTCTTTTTCTTAAAAGTGTCTTAACACTTTTTTAAAAGTAAAAGTACCCTAATAATCTAGACTGTGTTTCTCCCTTCTCAGGATTCCTACAGGAAACAAGTAGTAATTGATGGAGAAACCTGTCTCTTGGATATTCTCGACACTGCAGGTCAAGAGGAGTACAGTGCAATGAGAGACCAATACATGAGGACTGGGGAGGGCTTTCTTTGTGTATTTGCCATAAATAATACTAAATCATTTGAAGATATTCACCATTATAGGT
The DNA here is from genome assembly GCF_964339955.1 of Pipistrellus hanaki. Classification (NCBI taxonomy): domain Eukaryota; kingdom Metazoa; phylum Chordata; class Mammalia; order Chiroptera; family Vespertilionidae; genus Pipistrellus; species Pipistrellus hanaki. Next base: position 158,186,105 of record NC_140505.1, read on the forward strand.
GGGTTTAAATTGAACATAGTAAATTGACATTAGGACTAATTATATTATTTCACTTATTGAATCTTTGCTAACAACCATACATAAATTATCTAATTTAAATTTTAGAATAATTATGAGATAGGTAATATCCCTATTTTACAGATGAAGTTCTTGAGAATTAGAGAAATTGAGTAACTTGTTCCACTTGCATAGATGGCGTTGCTGGCATTGAGGCGTAAGGCCTGTTTAATTCCAAAAATTGTGCTTTTAACCACTCTTCACTAGAGAAGGCTATAAGCTAGAGCTAGCATAAAAATGAAAACCACCAACAAAAATAGGAAAATGTAACTGAGGGAGTGCCATTTAAGTAGCCTTAAAAATAATCAAGTATATTTAGTGTAGAATTTCTTGGAATCGGATATTAGCTATTTAAAAGAAAAGAAAAAGAAAAAAAAAACAACCCAAAACTTTGAAGTTGTAAACGACAGGTATTAGAACAATTGCAGTTTTTAAAGAAACTGATAAATCAGCCTAAAACTGACTTTTTTTTTTTTTTTTTCAAGATAATCACTATTAAATTTATATTGTTTCTTTGAGGGTTTACAGTTTTCGTAAAACTACATATTCAGCAAACATCCCATTTATTGGCTATGTTTTAACAGTGAGTTAGCCTAGTTAACATGTTTAACATTTTTTACAGCACACTTTCTCTCTAGTCTAGTAATACAGAAAAAGAAATTTGGGTGATTGGTAATATTTTTGTAGAAAAGTTGACTTTTTCATGCTGCATCTTTGAAATTCACTTAAAATTTTGAAGGAAGTTATTTTTACTGCAAATTTTAGAGTTTATTCACATCTTATTGAAAAAGAAGGACTTTTACAGAATAAACAGGGTAGCACACACAGAAATAAAACTCCAGTTGCTTCTTTTTTTGAGAAAAATGTGAAAATTAACGTTATGATTCATGTTTTTTATAAAAACATTTTAAATTCTATACACACTTTTAATAGCATATATAGTATATGTTTCTAAGATTATAATTTTAAAAATTGGGCATATCTTTTTTTTTTGGTCTAGGATTTTCAGTATTTTCTGTTTTATCATGTGACCTCATTGCAAATATGAACCTATTAATTGTAGTTTTAGTATATTTCTAGGTATTTGATCTTTTAAGAGACATAGAAGTTTGCTCTTTAAGATGGGTGAAAACAATACTGAAATGGAGGAACAAGGAAAATTTGGTGTGGTGGGAACCAGGAATTAAATTAAAAGTCTTCATTATGCCATATTTTATAAGAAAAGGTGTGTACAATTTTTGTGTTTCTAATACCTCTCATGCAACTTTTTTTTTTCCTCCCCAGAGAACAAATAAAAAGAGTTAAAGACTCTGAAGATGTACCTATGGTCCTCGTAGGAAATAAATGTGATTTGCCTTCTAGAACAGTAGATACAAAACAGGCTCAGGACTTAGCAAGAAGTTACGGAATTCCTTTTATTGAAACATCAGCAAAGACAAGACAGGTAGGTAAAACTGTAATAAATCCAAATTTATTCTCTTATCTATATCAAGTGATTTTAATTAACCATCTCCTAATAATGTCATTTTGGGGGCAGGAAGGCTAAACATAAATAAATGTACAAGCCTGAGAGCATAACTATTTTATTATTGAGTGTACATTATCAGTTTTTTCTACTGCTATACTAAAGTAGGCAATAAAATTAATTATTTGGAAAATGCTCCCTTAAGGATATGAGAGGGCAGTGCTTCTTAATCCAGTCCCCATGCTATTACTTTTGGCTTGGTTTCTTTCCACATGGAACATTTTCTTCAACTCAGCACATTTTACATTCAATAAATGTGGGGATTTTTTATTTATTATTATTATTATTATTTTTGCTGTGATATTTATAAAGTGAAAGAACGGGGGAACAAATATTGAGTTCCCTGTGTTAGAAGTGCTTTTAAGAGTCTATGTCATATGTTTCTAGATTAAATTTTGTTGTATTTGAAGTACTTTACTTCGGTAGAGTTTTTTTAAGGATATATTTTAGGAGAAAGTTTTCATTAAAGCAAGAGACTATTTAGAAAATAAATAGAACTTCTGTTATTCATTTACTAGGTTGTTCTGACAAAAATTTTTGCAAGTTTGATCTTGACTTCTATTTTTAAAATTATACTTATTTGTTAGTTTATTAATTTTTTTGTTAATCCTTAGTCTGGGATATATTTCCCATCAATTTTTAGAAAGAGTAGGAGGAAGGGGGAGAGGGGGAGAGTGAGGGATAGGGAGAAGAAGAGAGAAACATCGATGTGAGAATGAGACATCGGTTGGTTGCTTTCTGCACATACCCTGACTGGGGCCAGAATCAAACCTGCAACCCAGGTATGTGCCCTTAACCAGGAATCGAACCCATGACCCTCTGGTGCTTGGGCTGATGCTCTAACAACTGACCAATACTGGCGAGGGCCAAAAATTACCTAAAATTTAAAAATAACTTTTCTTTAGGTAAAATAAAATAATTTCAGTTTTATTATTTATCCTACCTGTATGAAATACAGAGTTTAATATATTAAAAAAAAAAATCCTATTTTAAGCCTTTGATTTATAGATTAGATAAATACTTGATATACAGCACTACCCTTTACTTTAGAGGAATTAAGATCCTACATTGATTCCCAGGTCCATAGGCTGGGAAGAGGTTTCGGCTTTGTCTCCTTTTTTTTGGTTGTCTCTGACCAGACTCCTTGTTTTCAGTTAGAGGGGAGGTACTCAAAAAACATGATTATAATATTCATAACTTATCGCCCACCATTTTCGTAGGAAAATTTTACAAATATAAAATTAAAGGAATCTTATTGAAAATGTTTACAAACCTACTACCATTAACAATTTATTCATTAACAAATATTGAGTTCCCCTGTAGTGGTTTGCACTAGTTATAACTTTTAAAGATACTTTTTAAACTAGTTATCATTTTAGTTTAAATTTTATAAAGAAAAAAACCTAGGAGACTGCCTAATGTAAAGAATTGCAAATAGAGCAGTGCTTCTCATACTTTAATACAGGGGTCCTCACACTTTTTAAATTGGGGGCCAGATCACGGTCCCTCAGAGAGCTGGAGGGCCTGACTATATGAACTACTAATTCCTACTGTAACACCTCGGCTGCGCTCACTGCCCAAAAAACCTGGCGGGCCGGATCAGACTCCTCTGCGGGCCGCATGTGGCCCGTGGGCCGTAGTTTGAAGACCCCTGTATTATTAAAGTTTAATATGTTTAGGAATTAACTGGGCTGCTTATTCTTATCTAGATTCTAATTCAGTGGGTCTAGGTTGGACCTGTGATTCTGAGTATCCATCTGGCTCTCAGGGGATGCTACCTTTGGTCCCTGGACTATAGTTGTAGTAGAAACGTAATGGAGGACAATAGAAAGAAGTCTTGTTATTCCCACAGTGCTGCCTTCCACTTCGCATTTGATGAACCTAAAATAGCTGTCTTCTTTCTTTGTTCTGTGGTTACTATTGCAGAAGTATTAGTTCATTCTTAGAGTTTGATATTAATGCTTTAATATACCACAGCATTCATTATTAGAGAACTACCTGGTTTCCTTTTAAAATAGATTTTTAGGCTTTATGCTATATATATATATTTTTTTGTTGTTGGGGGAGGGAAGGTAAGAAAGTGTTTTTGATATGGAAGTGGATTAACTTAAATTAGACATTTATGTGGATCATCTAATGAAAATATAGAGTGATGTAAAGTAATTCTTCACTTCTTAACCTTCTAGTGCTCATCTTATATTTATATACTGTTTTATTAATATCTTTATGTAATTTATGTTGCTAAGCTATAATGTAGATATTTAGTTTCTGATCTTTGTTTTATTACATAGACTTGTTGATTTGCCTTTCAGAAGTTTATTCATCTTCTTCTGTTGAAATTAACTTGATATTTGCATGCTTTTGGAAGACTTTATAAAGCTCTTTTCAAGTACTAATTGTGGAAATTATAAATTTAAAATATAAATTTAAAAATTTTATATCCATTGTTTTGTGAAAATTTGAAGCCCTATTTTCTACAGAGTATTTTATTTGTTACTTATTTGCTATTATTTGAACAAAATAAATATGCATATCCTTGTTGTATTTTAGCAACAACTACTTATTTCATGCCCTACATTTTGGACTTGAGCATGAACCTAAAACACTAACATCAAAAAGATTAAATTTAAGGTAATAGGAAGTTAAAGCTCACATAAGTCAGGGACTGGCACAATTTCTCTGGTACGGGCCAGATAAAAAAGCATTGTGAGCCACAGGTAGTATCTGTTGCATTTTTTTTTTCTGTCTTTCTTTCTTTCTATGTAACCCTTTAAAAATGCAAAAATCATTCTTAGCTTTTGGGCAGTACAAACAAAAGAATGTGGCTACATTTGGCCTTCTGGTTGTAGTGTACGGATGCCCAAATTCTCTGGGAAACTGTATTGTTTGGTTATACAATACATTAGAAGTTAGGGCAGACTTTTCAACTTAAAATTACTAATGTTAGCCTGTAAAAATCTAAAGTAAAACTTAACGCATTCTGTGAAAGGGAAGTAGTGTATGTGTGGAGGGAGAGAACAGGGACATTTTTCCTAATACTTTTTAAGATAAGGGTTGCAGAATATATATTTCACCAACTTTAAAAAGCCCACTACATGGCTAGGATATAATGAATTATATTTCTTTACAGTCATTTTAATCCACATTTGAAAGGCTAAAGTAATGTTTATTTCTGCCAGTATGCATTGTGTGTGGTCCCATGTTCCTACCGTGTAAAGACTGCTACCTGGCTTACATTTATCTGGGCAGATAGCAGCTGCCTGATTTTCCTGGCTGCTTTGGGCAGTGCATGCAGTGTGGGCAGAGGCTGCTGAAACCAAAACATTGACACCATGGTAGTCAGCTGTGTGTTTTCCAGTCTGCTGCAATCAAAGTGGATGACAGAAGCAGAAGTCTCAGATATTTGCTACTCCTGATTCAGCTTTTTTGCTTTCTAAAGGTCTCAATTTGAGCATAATGTGAGAGTTAGTTTTATGAACTTAAAAATATTGAGTGATCCTGGTTTTTATTGGTAATTTCTAGATACTGAAAATTAGTTGTTATAAGACCTCCATTAAAGAAAGTTTTTGATCATATCATTTTAACAAACAAACCAAACAAAAAACCTTATGTACCATATTTTTGTTTATAAGTAGTTGAATTTGTGTACATGAGGTCAATATTTTGAACTTTAGCTTTTTATGAGTTAAAAATATTGATAGTAACTGAGCACCTCCCGTATGCCCTACTTAGCTTCACGATTAGTGGTATTGCTGAATTTAAGTTGTCAAGGCTGTAGTTTGCAAAGTTTTTAGAGAAATTTGGCAGTGCACAGTTCCTTTATAGAATTTACTACCTTGTTTCTCTCATTCTTTTCCCCCAAGAAGGCTAATATTCTTGCATGTGACTGTCTAATAGAATATTATTTCCTTGGGTTTGCAAGAATTTTTGCAGGTAATAAGCCATTCAGTAGGAACAAATACTTGGTTAAAATGAAATCTTAGTTGAAAGCATTATAGACACTAGGATATGGAATGATGCTGTTAACAGTTCTTTATCTAGTATGGAGTACTTGATTACCTTAGTCTCACAGGTATGTTCAGAGAGTAGCTGAGCTGAAAATATTGTCAAATATCTTGATTTTTCAAAAATATTTACTTGTATAAACTTGTACACATTTGTTCTTTCATAAATATTTTCCGTTCTTAATGTATAGTAAAGTGACATTTGAAAATGACTATATACAGTAGTATGCCATAGTATCAGGAATAAATTATTAAGCGCCAGTTAATGCTTAGCAACTATCCACAGTTGGGTATTGAGTTATAATTTCTTTAAAAATTACCTGCAAATTTTGGAATGTGAAACCATTGCTCTGTGCCAGTGCCAGTAGTTAAGGTGCATACAAGGATATATAATAATCTCTCGATGTCAGTATAACCTTAGAGCATATTACCCAAGAAATAAGAAGTATTGAAATCTGAGAAAATATGGTAAATGATTGATTCCTTAAAATCTAATTTAAATTTTCTGTTAGTCAAATTTAATAAAAAAGTCATTTGGGAATAACTTTTCCTGTGTTAATAATTTTAGCAACTGAGGTGCTAATATTGAATATTTTGGTGGTGGGTAATAAACTCTTCTTTTTAATCACTGGCTTCCAATTCTCTCTCTGCATTGCTGGAAACAAAATTATATATTCCGGTATCGGTGATGGGGGTGTGCATACTATTATAAAGTAGACTCTTTCAGACTGATTTTAGAAATAAGTTACAATCAAACTTTGCTTCTGCTAAATTAGTAGAGGACCAAAACTCTGTTTTTCTCCTCTCATAGAATGTTTGAGAACTTCTACATTGACCTTGTAACTTTTTAAAAACAGGCGTAGTAAATCTTTACATTCTTAACAAATATGAGCTTTTACCTGGTTTGTTTTATATATATATATATATATATATATGTATATATATATATATATATATATATATATATTTAATTTCTTGCATTTTCAAATTTAAAAAGTATTATTTGTGAAAATATGTCAAATGCTAGCTCATGCTTTACATTTTACATGCTCTACAAAAGTCACTTTAATGCCTTAAAATATTTTATTTAGCAGTGATAATTTTTAATATATTACTTTTTCAAGGTCTTAGGAGTAAAAGTAAATCCTTTCCTTGAGAATTAATGGTAAATATAAAATTTTATATACAGGTACAAGTGGTAATGTAATTTAAAGTAATACATATTTAATGATTTCAGAAAATTATTGGAAATTTTTATTATGTAGCTAGCTAGTAGTTGATTGATTCCATTAAAAATAAGGTGCACATTTTCTAGGGCTATAGTGATTTTTATATGAGATAACTGAATAGAAATATAAGTACTTTTGAGGTATACATTTTAATATACAGTCAAAATATTATTTAAATGCCCACTTAACTGAAACTTAATTTCATAAATTTTAAGTTAAAGTTTTATTTTAATGGTAAATTACCAAACTTTACCAAAGCAGTTGATATATTTTTGAGATAAAAGTTAATGAATTGAAGTACTTTCTCTTCCTTTATTACAAGCAATGGATATGCAATGACTTTGGCATAAAGAAATTAAGCCTAACCTGTCAATTTACTTCAGTTAATACTAAAATGGCTGATTCTGTGTGCCTGATTTAATTTAAAACTACAAATGCTACATTTGACATGTATTAGCTTTTTAGGTGTTAAGTCCTTTTGGTCACACTTGGTTTGTAGAAAAACTAATATTACCAATTTTAGAGAGATAAAATATTCCAATCTCCATAGTAATTCATTCTTAAAAGTTAAAATAAAATTAAAAACAGTAAGTTTGAAGTTAAATGTACAATAAAGTAGACCAGCTTTCTTAAACACTTCATTCTTTGAGAAGAATACACACAAGTGTTACATCTTCTAAGTTTGTTTGCACTACATGTAGATGAATATTTGTGTGAGTTTCTCTTTTAGATGTAAGCTACTACTTTGATGGTATATTTTTTAAGACAAAGCAGCAGTACAGTTAACTAAACACTTTGTCCCACTTGGCTATTGCCTAATTTTCTGGACTGGAAAATATATTGTTGATCTCCATGTATAATTGTGTTTGTCGCCATAATTTTCTTCCCATAGCCTTAAGCAGAAGTCCCTTTTGCTTATTTAGAATATTTGAATTAGAATGCTAGAAAGTATAAGGTCAGTATAACTGGATTACGTTCAAAAAATTATTTTTTAAGACTTATAAAGATGCAGAATGCACTGCTGCTGTTTTTTTTTGTGTATATTGAACAGTTCACAATGTTTAGAATTTAAATAATGTAGTTATCCATCCACAAAAGTCCCAGTTTCAGTTTCACTTGTCCATCCTAGAAAGTCACTAGACAGTGTTGTAATTGAAGATAGAACTCAAGATTCCAATCTTTTGACCTGACTTTATTTTTAGGTGTGTGGGAGAGGTGTTATTTTTTTATTTTTTATTTTTTTTAAACAAAGGTTAAAATCCTTTTTGTACCACTTTTCTCCTCCCCATGTGGGGTTGGAGTGGGAAGGGGTGGAGGTCAGTGCTATAAAAAGCATTTGTTTCCCCTAACTCAAAGAAATAATTTAAACCTAACTTTAGATTTTGATTAATTCTATTGACTAGCAAACTAATACCTGTACTTAAGTTTTTCAGAATCTCCCCTAATTGCTAATTTGAATTTTCTAAAAAAAAAAAAAAAAAAAAAAAAATCTAATTACATTACAAAACAAAACTGATTTTAAAGAACAAACCAGGATTCAAGCCATATTTGAAAACTGCATCCCCAGTTTTATTCAAGCAATCTGATGTCTGTTTTAAAAATAAATTTTTAAGTAAAGCTCATAATTTCAAACTTATTACACATGGCTGTCCCAATAAATTACTATTACCAACGAAACAGACTTTAAAGAAGTTGTGTTTTGCAATGCAGAGAGTGGAGGATGCTTTTTATACATTGGTGAGAGAGATCCGACAATACAGATTGAAAAAAATCAGCAAAGAAGAAAAGACTCCTGGCTGTGTGAAAATTAAAAAATGCATTATAATGTAACCTGGTAAGTTCAGCATATTGATTTTGGCAGAAAGTCGATGTCTTTCAAAGGAGCAACCACTTTAGGACTACCTAGTTCTGGGCTTTTCATTTGAAATATTAAAAGAAATCTTAGGGGAGGAGGGTGGAGGGATGGATAGAAAATGTGAAGGGAAATAAGAGGTAAAAAAATAAATTAAAAATTTTTTTCTTGGACAAATTCAAAGTAAAAAAAAAAAAGTATCTTTTCTTAAAAAAAAAATAAATAAAAGAGAACCCTATAGTATGTTTTCATAATTAGTATATTGGAATTTTTAGTTTAATGGATTTTTATTATAATTGAGGCAGTTTTGATGGCTATAGACTACATTTGTCATTGGGTCTAGGAAGAAAGAAATTAAAGAAACCATATAGAGTTTATAATAAGGTTGCATGGCCCAGAAGGTAGAAAAGGGCAATTGCTAACAATTCTAATTAATTGGCATCAACACATCTTTTTTCCTAAGTTAGAAACTGGGAGTCGTCAGGTGACTCCTGCTTCCTTCTTTTAACCCCCATTTGAAGACCACTACAAATTCGGATGATGTTACATTCTAACTTTTACCACATCATTAGTTCAGTCCCATTTCGTTTCTTGCTGGGACTATTATAACCTCTTATATGGTTTTCTTGTTGCTGTCTTCATTCACGGTGCAACCTGAAATATCATTCTCTTATTTTTAAACCCAGTCACTGACTTCCTATTAACTATGGAATTAAATCTCAAACTTCATAACATCCTATATAATAAAAGGCTAATATGCAAATTGACCAAACTGCAGAACGACTGGTCACTATGATGTTCACTGACCACCAGGGGGCAGATGCTCAATGCAGGAGCTGTCCCCTGGTGGTCAGTGCACTCCCACAGGGGATCGCAGCTCAGCTGTGGTGGCAGGAGCCTCTCCCACCTCCATGGTAACACTAAGAATGTTCTACTGTCTGTGGGGAGAGCGGGCCTAAGCCATCTGTCAGACATTCTCCAAGGGCTTCTGGACTGCGAGAGGGTGCAGGCCAGGTTGAGGGGCTCCCTGAGTGCACTGGGCCTCTAGTGTTATCTAAGGCTCTTAACTCCCTCCTATCTCTGGCCTTATCTCAAAAAATTCCTTGGAAATTACTTTACCCTTATATAAATGAACACCATATATTTTCTTACTGTCCCTTGTGTCTTGACTATTGCTCTTGTTTAGAATACTAGTATTCTTATCCCCTACTCTTATAAATTAGCTAATACTTTTTTGTGATTCTATAATCTGTCTTCTAAGAACCTTTCTTTAAACCTTTACCAGTGGTTCTCAACCTTTCTAATGCCGCGACCCTTTAATTCAGTTTCTCATGTTGTGGTGACCCCCAACCATAAAATTATTTTCACTGCTGCTTCATAACTGTAATTTTGCTACTGTTAATGAATTGTAATGTAAATATCTGTGTTTTCCAATTGTCTTAGGCCACCTTGCTAGCAATTCTCAACCTGTGGTCACAACTGTAGAGCCTAAGACCATCGGAAAACACAGATATTTACATTACGATTCATAACAGTAGCAAAATCACAGTTATGAAGTAGCAGTGAAAATAATTTTATGGTTGGGGGTCACCACAACATGAGGAACTGTATTAAAGGGTCGAGGCATCAGAAAGGTTGACAACTACTGCTTTAGACTGAGTATAATGCCCTTCCTGTGTATTCCCAGTATACTGTTCTTAAACATTACATGCTTACCCTATCACTTGAAATAACCTCTCTTATATTTGATTCCTGTCCTGTAGAATCTTAAGAAAGCCAGAATCACATATTTTTTTCATTTTTACATATCCTTACCTAATAAAGTTGCTGGTACTTACGAGCTGATCCATTGGATTTTATTGCATGTGATTTTTCAATTTCCTTTCTAAACCAATCCATATTATACTGGTCTTGCTCAGAAAACCCATCACTCAATAGATGCCATAAATTTTATGCCAAAGATTTAGATTTTGATGTATATTGTTTGATGTATATTTATAATTTTATTTCATGTTCCTTTAGAACATGAAATAAAATTATAGGATATAATTTATTGTGCTGATTAAACTAAAGGTAGAAGTCTTTATTATATGAATTTGAAGTCATAAATAATGTAGCTTCCAAAAGTATGAAATACACATCTGAATAGTAGATTACATACCAAAAGATATTGTGTGTTCCAGTATTAATATAAATTCAGAAGAAATAAAGCATGACTGACATTAATTTTTATTGATATTTTTACTATTATTATCTAAAGCATTATCTTAATTTGAAAGGTGTGATAAAATTGAACATTGCAATGCAATTTGAAAAGTCAAATTTTACAGTAGCCATGAGCCCGATATAAGTGACTAAGTATAATTTTCTATTTTAATTAAATTTAATTTTGTTTTAATTTTTTATTTCCTCCTGTTATTTACTATTAGTTGATTTTTTTAAAAGTAGAACTTTTTAGAATAAAATTAATTAAATTTTATGCTTTAAATTTTTATTTAAATAAAGATGGAATCATACTTTCCTAAAGTTTCTCGTTTGTGCAAACTATATTTTCATTAACTATGTAGTGCGAATGTCAAATAATTGTTGGACATGATGAATTTAATTCATGTCTTTTCATTCTACATGGATAGCATTTTGTAAAGAAAAAAGTTATTTGTAATATTTTACATTTTAAATAAGAATATTTTTATAAAACTTGATAATGATAGCTACAAATTAGTTTTCCTTAGTCCTAAAATAGATGCGTTTAAATAAAATAATTACTGGATACTACTTTTGTCATATATGTGTGAATGAGAATAAACTAGTTTCCATATTTTAAAAAAAGCATTTACTGCTCTGTTTTGATTAATTATAACGTTTCCCTAATCATTGAAATTATTTAATTTTAGGAAGATTGCCTAGAAAGGAGAATTCAGTGCAATGTGAACCTAAAATATTTGTCAGAATCTTAAAATAACGTAATGTTAACAGATTCGGTTTTCGTTGTATCCTAAATACTTGTTTTCAACTTAGAATGTGTTATTTTTTATTTCCATCTCGTGGTGTTTTATTTCATCTGCTTCACCAGTTTAGTACCATTGACATTCTTCTTCATTTTAAAAGTTGAAATGGAGTATATTATGTATGGAATTGTGATCAGAGCATTTATGAAAGTAAAGTGAGGTGGATTAGATCCTCTTTAAGTATTCCATTTTAAGGGTTTACTTTCATAAATTAGTCAAGGGTTGGTGAGCTATAAATTTATTCTTTACAATATCATTGGAAGTTTTTAGCTTTTTTTTTAAGGAGATTAGCATGAAGGTTTATATATAAAGCCTTGATTGTATTGCTGATTGTACTTTTTCTCACTACTTTGAATGAAACAAAAGCGTATGTTGTATCAGTAATGATTTCAGAAAATGGGAAGCACTCAATGAGTGCAGGTTTGGGGCTTTCTTGGGGAGCTTGTTTATTCACTAATACTCATATCAGTAATGCTGGTTTTATCTTACTATTTGTTTAAGTGTGAATAGGCCTCTCATTACCATTCTGTATTTAGTTCAAAAATATTGGTAATGCTTCTCTGAATTTTAGATTTGTTGTGAAAATTAGATAAATGAACCTTGAAGAAAATGCCCTGATTTAATTTTGCTGTTATTTTGAAATACTAATTTTGGAATATTTTAGTAATACATTAAAGGAGAAATCATATCACTTAAATTTTAAATTATTTTCAAGATAACAAATGTGTTTATATGAATATCAACAGAGGTGGTTAAAATGAGTAAAAACCTGTGTTCATTGTTTTTAAGGTGACTTGATTTATGTAACTTTAATTGTTGGGTATTAGTTTCTAAGATTCCCTCTAATGTCCAGCTAAAAGGTCTCATTATATTAACAGGCTTTAAAAAATAGTACTACTCAGTTGAACAGATTTAAAAATATATAGACGATAATATTTTTTCTTTAATTTCATTTTGCTTTTATAATTAATTTGCTCTAATGGAGACATGACAAGAATTGACTATGTATAGATCTTGTATAATTTCAGTATTGCAGTTAAAAACTCTCCTGCTACCATATTCAGAGTGCCACTTTTCATGTAATGAATTATTAGATTGAAAATTATTCTGACTTACAATCACTTTTCACCAATATTGATTTTGGTACATTGCTTTGATCACAAATACATGTCAACCAAAATGACCAAATGGATATTTTTTTAAGATATAGCATTTGGTTTTATATGGCAAATTTTTGAATATCTAATATACCAAACAGAAACTAAATATGTAAAATAGAATATCCTCTAAATTGGTTAATTATACCCCTATTTAAATGAATTGACTCCTTTTTCCATAAATCAGAGTATTAACATTTTTCAAAGTAGTATCTGTGTTGGGTCACTTTAAATTTCTCCCTTATAGAGCTGGGACTGGACCAGCTTGGCTCAGTGGATAGAGCGGCGGCCTGCGGACTGAAAGGTCCTGGGTTCGATTCCGGTCAAGGGCATGTACCTTGGTTGCGGGCACATCCCCAGTAGGGGGTGTGCAAGAGGCAGCTGATTGATGATTCTCTCATCGATGTTTCTCACTCTCTATCCCTATCTCTTCCTCTTTGTGAAAAATCAATAAAATATAAAAAAAATATAAACTTAAAAAAAAAAATTTCTCCCTTATATGATTAAGTATAATTGAAACTAATGCCTTACTACAGTATGTAATATTCGAAAACTGAAAGTATATTCCAATAAAGGGGGGATGAGGACAAATAAGTAATACCTTAAGAAATTTTTAAAAATGGAAAAAAATACTGTTTAATTCTCGGTAATTATCTAAATCTAACATATTTAAACAAATATTGAACCAGAGCTCAAATATTATTACTGTGAATATTTATGAAAATAGCATACTTGCAGATTTAATATTTAATGTCTAGAAACTCAGGGATAATTAAGTGTAAACACATTTTCGCCACACATACACATTTGGATTTTGGTTACCAAGATGTGCTGATATGTAAAAACTAGTAGCAAATTAAGTTCTGGGAAAAAGTCATTTGTGAAGCTTATGTAAGATTCTTTGCCTTTGCTTTTCATTTCCTTTTGTTAAAATCAGTGTCCCTATTTATAACATTGACAAAATATCTGTGAAGAAAACATTAAAGAATCTTAAATGTCTGATAAATACTCATTTGCCTATAGAGAAACGTGAGGTGTCCTTACTCTTTCTCAGTATTAATGTTTCCATTACTGATACACCTTTCCTGTTATCTGTACACATCAAACCATCATCTATATTCACATTTTAATATTTGTTTTATATTTCAGGGCGTTGATGATGCCTTCTATACATTAGTTCGAGAAATTCGAAAACATAAAGAAAAGATCAGCAAAGATGGTAAAAAGAAGAAAAAGAAGTCAAAGACAAAGTGTGTAATTATGTAAATACAATTTGTACTTTTTTCTTAAGGTATACTTAAGTGATAATTTTTGTACATTACACTAAATTATTAGCATTTGTTTTACTTTAGCATTACCTAACTGTTTTTTCTGCTCCATCCAAACTGTTAGCTTTTATCTTGAATGCTTATTTTAAAACGACAGTGGAAACTTTTTTTTCTCTAAGTGCCAGTATTCCCCGAGTTTTTGGTTTTTGAACTAGCAATGCCTGTGAAAAAACAAACAAACAACTGAATACCTAAGATTTCTTTCTTGGGGTTTTTGGTGCATGCAATTGATTACTTCCTGTTTTTTCTTACCAATTGTGAACTTTAGTGTGAAACAAATGAATGAAGCTTTTAAATCCTCCCTCTTTTGTGTTTTATCTAGTCACCTACATGGATTAATTACTAATTATAACTTCAATTGAGATTTAATGTTTTGCCAGAATATTAAGGGAACACGAATTTCTGGGCTTCCTGTAGATTCATCTTGTAGCCATCATGTCCTCTAGTTTCAGTTGCCATTACTTAACTGTAAATTTACACAGTTCACAAATGCTTTCTTCCTCTTTCTCTGCTATTTGTCATAGTCAAGTTCCCAAAAATAATATATTTTTTCTATAAAAGGGAGGAAAAAAAAGGAAAAAAAGGCAATGGAAAATATTAAAAGGCTATTTACTTTCCACATAGATAAATTCCTATAATACTCTTAATAACTTTTCCTGTTAATGCAGACCCAGTATGTAATGAGGATTCTAGCAACCATTTGGGGGGGTATATTTACATGCTACTAAATTTTTGTAATAATTTAAAAAAATTTTAACATGTATAAAAATTCTCGTAGGAATTAAATGTAGTCTCCCTGTGTCAGAGTGCTCTTTCCTAGCATAACTTGAAATAAAACTTTTCTTGAACTTCAGTCTTTAAAAATGAGTTTAATTCTGGTAGTGATATTAGAGATGATTTGAGTCGGTTAGTTTAGTAGGTGTTAAAGAGACCAAGTTGAAGTCCAGGCCCTGTGTGAACCCCGGAGACCACTGTGAGTTTCACAGTGTGCAGTGCATCCCTATGGTCTCCACTGGTTGTCAAGCATCGGTTGGTCAGAAATAGGGACTGAGAGAGATGTGGCTAGCTCAGCAAGATACATTCTCACTATGTGGTGGTTCTGCTGACAGTTCAGGAACATAACTTAAAAACAACAATAGAACTTAAATTATATGTATATATTTTAAATGAGGTTTTGGGGATGGGGCAAAACTTTAATTTTTTTAAATAATGAAGGGGAAAAGTTTCAAAGTCTCTTGTATTGTCTAGTTCTACTTAGCATGCTAAAGTAACATTTCATAAACACTTTACAAGTCTGGCCCATTTTTTAAAGAATATCTAAGGCTTAAAAATAGATAAATTAAGAAAATGATTCTTTCAGTACATTTGAAATGTTGCTTATTTTAAGTTTTAAAGTGAGATGGTATGTACATTTAAAGCGAGAGGTGAAAATATCATTGAACTAGGAGGAAGGTGACTTAGATTTTGGTGTATTTTACAACTTTGATTTTGGGCAGATCACTTATCATTTCTTCATGTTAAAATAAGTCATCTCAAGGCCATAGCTAGCCTTACAATTATGTGATTTACATTCAGTTTACATAAAAAATATACCTGTTTGTCAGTCTGAGCATAATCTATAACTTTTTACCTGTGTTACTATTTTCAATACCAGTTTTAGGCAAAATTATGCAAGAGTGAAGTTTATTTTTGAATATCCTTTCTCCATATTCAAGACCCTTCCTCCCATATTAGTGTCACCTTGCCTGCCTACCCTTCTCTATGGCCAATGACTTAATTGTTTTAATACATCTAATTCCCCCTAACCTCAAGATTTATTGTTATTTTGGGTTTCTTCTTGAAGGCTTCACATTAGGTCACATCACAATGCCTTCCCCCTTCTCTTATTTGCTCAAGCTCAACATAATCTGACAGATACTACAGTGGGATTTGACCTAATGGCTAATTTTTGAGGTGGCTGTAGCAATTTAATCTTGAACCTTTGAATATTATGTTTGCTGACTGGTCCATTAGTGACTAGGAATTTCCATTCCCATCCAATGGAAGAATTGTAATAAAGGTGGTGCTGAAAGAATTCCTTAGATAATCTGTAATTAGGACTGTGCTGAAAGAATTTCTTAGATAATCTATAATTAGGACTAACTCTGGTAATAGGACACATTGCATTGTTTTAATAACAAATCTTAGTGAAAAATACTTTAAAATTTAATTTATAAAGCTTTTTAGCATGGTTCATTCAACATATTTGAGTGCCTTCTAAATGCCAGGCACTACACAAGGCACTGAGGATATTACGGTAAAAGGGACATAATCTCTATGCTAAAGTAGTCATTATATTCTAGAGTGTTTGTAATATCTTTGTAAGGCATTTGGCATGTGACCCAGAAATAACCATGCATATTTTAGTTTTGTAGGGAAGGGAGTTGGTCTCTTAAAATTTCTTCCATTTTTGGAATAATTATTTTGCTCTGATTCCAATGTAACTTTAATCAAGCTACTTTATATAAATAATTTTCATTGTTTTAAGGGAGTAAGCTTGACTGTACATTTTTATTTGGCTCATAAATGTGTGACTCTATTGGGACAATTATAGTATACATTAACTTGTATGTAATAATATTAAAATCCCCAAGTGTGTAATATTCTGGTTGGTCTCTTTGTATAAGTAATTAAAATAGACTTTAATAATAATAATAAATTCTGAAAGTTAGGTTTATTTAAGGACAATTAAACATGTGCCTGAACTAATTCACAGAAAAGGAAATTTCTGTGTAAAAATCATTATGATTTCTGAAACAGTTTCCTAAAGTAAGGTCCATGAAACATTATCTAGGTGGAGTATTAAGACTTTTAGAACCTCCTCTTATTTCTACCCAAGATAAAGAAATAGCCATACTTCAAGAATAGCAGTGCATAATTGAGGGAGGGGATTTTTTAGGATTCTTGAATTTGTTATGTAGCTGGACAATTTTTTTTTAAAGCAGTGGTAATTATCCTTTATTATCTAAATTTCGAATGAATTGACACAAGGTTTGTTTTCATAGAGATTTTAATTGAAGAGAAATGACCCTAGAAGTAATATAAATGTTATCTAATTATTACAGACTTAAAGATAAAAGTCCTTGTTGAAGTTGAAAAAATGCTAAATTATAGTCTTAGACATAAACATGTCTGTGGAAGAATGTATCAGAAGTATGTAGTAAAATTTGAATGAATATTCCCTATGGGGAATTCTAGGCTCTGTTTTAACTGAGTCACACTGCATAGGAATTTCGAACCAAACTTTTATAAGTTATCATAACCTTTGCCACCATTGCACAATTTTGTCTTTAATATATAAAGAAATCTTGTGAAGCATGTTAAGTTGCAGTTTGCACAAGTTCATCTCATTTGTATTCCAGCAATTTTTTTCTTCTAGCCATTTTTCTACACATTCAGTTTTTGTAGGTAATAAAAGCTGTCATTTACATTTGTCAACAATACTTTCATGATAATTATATATTTCTGATTTTTAAGAACTTATCAGTTACTATAAAACTGAATTTAATAACTTCTCAGTTAATATTGGGTAGCATGAAACCTGCTTAGATAAATTGAACAGCATACAACTGGTAGCTGCAAATACCTTCAGAAAATGAAATTATTTCTTTGTAAAGATATTCTCATCCGTTCTTAAAATATAGTGATAACTAGATTAATACGTATTTTAGTTTAATAGTTTTAAGTGCCTGTTTGGGATGATGCTAGGTAATTTAGATGAATTTAGGGAAAACAAAATTATTACCTGCAGAAATGTCAATTACAGAGGGCCCCCCTCCCCATAGAGCTAAATGGGTTATGTAATGTTTTATCCAAAAGTTTCCAGTTCCACTGTCTTGTGTTTTCATGTTGAAAATACTTTTGCATTTTTTTCTTTGAGTGCCAATTTCTTACTAGTACTATTTCTTAATGTAACATGTTTACCTGGAATGTATTTTAACTATTTTTGTATAGTGTAAACTGAAACATGCACATTTTGTACATTGTGCTTTTTTTGTGGGACATACGCAGTGTGATCCAGTTGTTTTCCATCAATTGTTTGCGCTGACCTAGGAATGTTGGTCATATCAAACATTACATTTAAAAATGACCACTCTTTTAATTAACTTTTAAATGTTTATAGGAGTATGTGCTGTGAAGTGATCTGAAACTTGTAATATTTTTGTCATGAACTGTACTGCTCCTAATTATTGTAATGTAATAAAAATAGTTATGATGACTATGCTAGTGTGTATTTCTTTTTTTAAAAAAAAAATACATTTTTATTGATTTCAGAGAGGAAGGGAGGGGAAATACAGAAACATCCATGATGAGAGAGAATAATTAATTGCTTGCCTCTTGCACGTCCCCTACTGGGGATCAAGCCTGCAGCCTGGGCATGTGCCCTTGACCGGAATTGAATCCTAGACCCTTCAGTCTGCAGGCTGATGTTCTATTCACTGAACCAAATCAACTAAGGCTAGTGTATTTCTTAGTAGAAATTTGAAGCATTTGCCCAACAACTGATATGGAATAGTTCATAATCACAGATACTATAGTGTAAATCTTTTAGTAAATCTTTTTTTTGTGTGCTGCTTATAAGATAGAAATATTCTTTATGAAAGGTGCTGTGAACATTTTGTAAGGTATGTTTGCTTAAACTTACGACCATCTTAGTTTTAATCCCGTTGCCATGTTAACTCATTTAGAAGTAGGTGCAAACAGATCTACCGTTATGACAAAAAAATAACTTTATTACTTTTTATCAAAGAAGGTAATTGATACACAACAGGTGATTTGTTTTAAGACCAAAGGAAGCTAGAAGCAGAATAATGGAGGTATTGAATAGGTATGTACGTAATGCCAATCACTGGCAAGCTATTGCAATATCAGACGTAATCTTCATATGTATTATTTCTATAACTGCACTAAAATCATGACCAGGTGCTACTCGTTTTGTAGTGAACTACTTCAAAAATTAAGAGAATAAATGTGTAAGATTATTTTGCTTAGTTTCATGTGAATTAAATGGCATTGTCAGTTAAATGGAGAAATGGGCTAAGAATAATTGGCAAAAACGTATTAAGTTACAATTGTTTTCAGTACATTATTTTTCATTTGAAATTAGGTACTCATTAATCTATAATTGGTAAGTTTGCAACGTTATGTTAGTATAAAATTGCATAAAGGGTTGCTGATAAAACTCAGTATAAATGGAAGTTGAACCCTGTTTTAGCTCAGTTAAGGCAGCTTAAATATTTTTTATATGTCTGTATGTGTTGCCATTTTAAGTTAGAATTATTTTTATATTTGTTGTACATAAACAGCTGACACTAGTTTTAGCGAAATTATAGTATTGATCAGTTAGTGTCTTTGGTATCTGAATAATAGCGCTGTTTCATAGCTCTGTATTTCCTAAGGAAATATAAAGCTTCTAGCTCTTTCATTACAAATTCACCCCGTGCAATAAGTTCTCTGATCTTCTCTGGGTCCTTCACATCCTTGTTTTTAAGGAAAACATTCTTCAGACGCTTATTAAAATAGTCTGCTCCTTTTGGATAGTCTCGTCCAAGGTACAGCAGCTTAAAAGAGAAAGATTATATATTTCTAAACCATGCCAATGAATAACATTTATAAAGTTGGTAATGTAATTACTTACATTTTTATAAAGATTCAGTACTTCTCCTCTTAACGAATTAGCCATTTTCATTTATGGGAAATATCCACTTATATATAGCATGCCTAAAGAAAAAGAAAGTTTGTGAGGTTTTTTTGCAGATAACTGTATTGTAGTAAAAATGAAGAAAACTGATTTTACCTGGGGGGAAAAAAGCTAACTTTTTTTTTTTTTATCCAGTTAATATTTTGACCACTTTTATGTTCTAGGCACTGGGATATACCTATGAATATTGGTTAGATAAGATACCTGCTTTCACAGAACTAACATCTCCTGGGGGAGACATAAATAAGATAATTATGAATTTTGACAAGTCCTATGAGGAAACTAGGATAATGAGAAAGAGAAAATGAATTGTCAGATATGTATGTACACTTTTTAATACCACAGTAGAATGTATTAGAACTAGATTTGAATGCCAGCTTTATAATGTTGTATAGGTTACTTAACCTTTCTGAGCCTCAATTTCCTTGTCATCAAAAGGAAGACTATTTTTTTTCTGCTCTCAAGGCAAGGCCAGATATGGAGGACATTGAGAAGAGGCCTGGTCAAATCTAGAAGGGTGCTATCCTAAGAAAGGCTAAAATGTAGAAGAAATTTTCTGTGTGAGTCTAACAGGCTCACAATTAATGGTAGATGGGCAATAAGATTGGTGGTAAAGAGGCCAAGTGAACAACACATATGGGATTACATAAGCAGGCAATATCAAAAGGGATAGGTTAGCAGAGATCAGTTTGGCTCAATGGATAGAGCGTCAGCTTAGGGACTGAAGGGTCCCGGGTTCGATTCCGGTCAAGGGCTTGTACCTTGGTTGCGGGCATATCCCCAGTAGAGGGTGTGCAAGAGGCAGCTGATCGATGACTCTCTCTCATCGATGTTTCTAACTATCTCCCTTCCTCTCTGTACAAAATCAATAAAATATATTAAAAAAAAAAAAAGATAGGTTATACGAAACTAGAGGCCCGATGCATGAAATTCATGCAAAAGTAGGCCTTTTTCACCCTGGCTGCTGGCACTGGCTTCCCATTGGCCACCAGCAGGCACCAGGGACCTGGACTTCCCTCCAGCCACTGGCAGGCGCCCAGAACCTTGGCTTCGTCCAGAAGGACATTTGGTCTAATTAGCATATTATGCTTTTATTATAACCTAGTGACCCAGTGCACGAAATTCGTGCACATTAAAAGGGGATTAATTAGAGGAAATAATTTAATATTGCTGTTTGCTCTTTTTTTTTTTATAATAGAAATGTCAGAGATGAAAGAAAATTAGTAAAATGTATATGAAAAATTTCCTTCTGTTAGAGTCTGGGGCATGCCACAGGAACCAGAGTCAAGTCCTCGGCTACCCACATGTGTGCCTCAAAATTGCTCAAGGCCCAGACCCAGCCGGCCCAAGCCCAGTGCCACACGGCCTCAGGTCCCCCAGGTGGGGGCTGCAGCCTCAGGTTGCCTGGCCTGGCGCCGGGAAGGGAGTATGGCCTGAGGTCCCCTGGCCCTGGCCGGGGGGTGGGGAGGGCCGCGCCTTGAGGTCTCCTGGCCTGGACCAGAAAGTGCAGCCTGAAGTACCCCATCAAGCCCTGCGGGGTCTCGGCCTGAGGTCCCCTGTCAAGCCCCACCAGGTGGGGTGTGCAGCCTCAGGTTCCCTGCCCTGGGCTAGTGCCACACAGCCTCAGGTCCCTGCCGATTGCTTATTAAGGCTCGTTACGGAAACCTGGCCTCCGCAGTGGGTAAAATTATCACGTGTTATAGGATCCCTGCCTCTGCTGTGGGCACAGCCATCTTTGTTATGGCATGACATCAATTTGCATATTCCCTCTTTATTAGATAGGATTAGAGGCCCAGTACATGAATTTGTGCACAGTTGGGGTCCAGCCAGCCCGGCCCCAATTGGTGGATTGGGACTGGGCCTGTCGGGAGAGGGCGACGACAGGAGGTTGGCCAATGGGCCCTGCCCCTGATTGAGGTGTGGGGGGCTGATTGGGGGCAGGGCCAGCCATGGGGAGGGGCTGTGGGCAGTGGGCCAGCCGCCAGGGGGAGGGACCATAGTGGATAGCCAGCCAACCCTGCCCCTGATTGGAGTGGGGGTGACGAGCGGGAGCAGAGCTGGCTGGGGGAAGGGGCTGTGGGAGCCCATCAGGGATAGGAACGGGTAGGGGGAAGGGCTGTAGGAGGTTGGCTGGCAGATCCCACCTCCTATTGGGATGGGGGGTGATAGGAGTGGGGCCAGCAGGGGGAGGGACAAGGGGGGTTTGGCTGGCCAGCCTCACCCCCAGATCTGGCTGGTTCACTGGCCCCGTAGGCGTCATAGCGACTGGTCGTTCTGGTCATTACACCATTCTGATCACTGGCTTTTATATGTATAGATGATTTCACACTTGCAGGAAAGTTGCAACATACTAATATTTTTTCCTGAACTATTTGAGAAGTTACTAACATGCTATCCCATCAGCCTGAATACTTTGCATAGCCATCTAATAGAAATATAAGAGGCACTTATATAATTTTACATTTTTTGTAGTACATATTATAAAATAAAATCATTTAATAATACTTTTTATGTTTAAAATGTTATTTTAATTTGTCACACTAGCTATATTTTAAGGGCTTACAGGTACCCAGGACTTAGTTGCTATCACACTGGACAGCACAGCTTTAGCGTGTATTGTCCATGAACAACGACATTTCCTACTGAACCATACGATCAGCATCAGGAAGTTAACACTGCTACATTACTCCCGTTTGATCAACAACCCCTTCATGATCTGGCACTTGTCCTAAAGATGCCCTTATTTCACTAGGGGCCCAGTGCATGAATTTGTGTGCCTTGAAAGGAACTGTGAGCCGCAGTCCCTGGTCCCCTGTCTGCCAGCAGCCCTGCTCCTGCTGCCACCGCTTTCACACACCATCCCTGCTCGCACCCACTGACGGCACAGAGGGATTGGGGCCGGTGCCAGCAGTGGGTGCAAGTGGGGCCAGCGCCATCAGTGGGTATAAGTGGTGGCTGCTGCTCTGACCGCCCCTCAGGAGCAGGAGGAGGTGGAGAAGCCCTCAGGGGCAATCAGGGCTGGCAGCCTCTGCTCACACCCACTCATGGCTCACACCCGCGCATGGCGCTGAGCGATAAACTAAGGTAAATTTTCCTCAGTCTGTGCAAATGTTAATTTAAACAGATTAAGGCAGTGTATCTTTAGTACTGTACACTGACGTTCAGGCATTTACGTGTCTTTTAGCCTTTGGGAACAATCAGTCTCCCTGGGTTTGCAACTGGTGCACCATTTAAGTGCAGCAGGGGCCTGGGACTGCTCCTTAACCTCGCATCAAATTATGGCGGCTTCTGTTCTTTGTAAACAGCCAGATGAGTTAGGGATGGAAAGAAACCCCCCTTCATTCTGAGAATGAGCTGTGAGTAGTAGGCAAAGGCTCGGGGTAACAATCCCCACTGACTGCCTTTCTAGTGCCTGGGCTAAGAAGCTAAGATATAATCAACTCCAGTCCAGGGTTAAGCAAGGATTGTCATTTTGCTAGGGATTATGGCATTCAAAGCTGTTGTTAATCACTCCTCCCCATGCAGTTCAGATGGCAATAAGAGCGGAAAGGAAACTGGCAAAGAAGGGCAATGCGCTATTATTATTGATTGGGATCTGGTAGACTTGACTCAAATAGACGAAGCACATATCCCCAAAGTAGTTAAACCTAAAAAGCTTCCCACAAAAGCGTATTCCAACACAACTTGCCAGCACTGAAGGATATGTAGTCAGGGAGGTCGGTGACAAGAGATGTGACAAAGGCTGGCATACAGCTTGGTCTAGTCCCACCTAGAAGCCAGATGATATGAGTGAGCTGAAAGGAGACGCTTATGCGTGTTCAGAACGGGTAGGTATGACATGACACCTGTCTGAAGGAAAGAGGAACACTTCCTTACTCTCACGCAGCTTGCAAGAGAAGTACTAGAGGAGAACCAAGCCCACTGGCATAATCTTCCTACAGCGCCCGGTGACTTACAACACAGTCCAGACTGCCTGTTCTGCCACATCCATAGCAATACCAAGGGCGGGGGAGGTTGGTAAGACTGAGAGTTTGAGCAAGTCCTCTCCCCGGAGGCCCACCATGGTAAGGTAATTTGGAATTATCACCTCCTTTCCCCAATCGGTCCTAGTTGAGTGGACTGAAGTTTTGTATCATAAAAAGTAGTTTGGTTGAAAAACAATTTAAAACGAATGCTGACTCCCAAACGGCTTCAGAAGTAGATGAAGTCAACGTTTATACGTTTATCTTACTACCGGGAATTTGGAGGTGGACCTCAACCAGCCCACAATCTGGGTTTTTTTCTCTTACAAATGATGACAATAACGCTGTAACCCACAACGACTAGCTCAGTAAGTAATATTTATTAATACATTTAATCAATGCCGTTGGGATAGAGCATTATAAAATTAGAATTCAAAGATGAGAAATGGTGTCAACAATTTGAAAGTATTTCATGTCCCGTTATGCTAAAACAGGGTGTGTGTTTTTTTGGTTCTAAAAATTCAGTTAGGCTTTGGAAGGCACTTAATTTCTTAAATCACTCAACTGTCATTTTCTGTGGGTCTCTGAGTTGTCAGTGTTCCTTCACTGGGGGAGGAGTCACACTCTGAAGGTTGTGCTAGTGGTTATCACAACTTCTGACCTTGGGCAAATGACTTGACCCTGGCAGGGCTTCAGCGACCTTCCTCCTTAAGCGATAACTTTTCCCAGTAACTGTTTCAAATCCTTCCCAGTTTTTTGTTTACAGCGGCTCTTAGAGAAAAAAAAAAAAGACACCTACCTTGCACGGGGAATACACAGAACCATGTGCAGGGAGAAGAATCCAAAGGTCGTTCATTTAAAAATAAACCAAGCCACTGGGGAGCCAATCTATTGTATCTCTTATCTAAATAGCCGGCTCCCCGCTGGCCTAAGCTGTGGGGACCCGGGTAGCGGGGCAGCAGCCGACCTGGGTACACAAATTCGCCCAACACACTCCAGGGGAAGAACGCGCGGGGGGAGGGAGAGAAAGAGACTCGCAAAGGCAGAGGCTCCAGGACACACACCCCGAGGACATCCTCAGCCCGAGCGTAACTTCGCCGCCTCCAGACCCCAGGGTCCGCCAAGCAGAAGGGAGCACCCGGACGCTGCACTCACGCACTTTCCCCGCGCGCCGCGGCCGGAACGCTCCACACGGCTCCCAACTCCGCCGCCTGTCACCCGCGCTGCACGGAGGCGGCGCCGCGAGCAGTCAGCGAGGGGGCGGGGCGCCGCCCGGAAGGACCCAGCGCGGCTGCGCGGAGCGTGCGCGCGGAAAGCGCTGTGTTCCTGGGGCGTCAGTGGGCGGGGCCTGTCGTCCTGACAACCCAGGAGCGTCCCGTCCACACAGCTCAGCTTCGCCTCCTGCAGACCGACCCCCGAGGTCGCGCTTCCCGCAGCATGGTGAGCCGGGGACGTGGGGGAACCTGGGGAAGGGGCGAGCACCGATTCTCCTCCCCAGGTGTTCAATGAGGATAAGAACCCGCCTTATTTTAGAGGGGAGCAGGTGGGTTTAGGAAAGAACCCCTACCCGCTGTGGGGGGAAAGGCCTTCTCTCAATCCGTGGTCTTCCCTATGCCCCCACCCCATACCCCGACTCACCGGACAGGTCAGATCTCACCCTGTTGCATGGTTTAAACATGGTCTCAGCCGAGGGAACATAGGGATTTTTGACCCAAGGTACGCAGCCTGCCCTGAATGTATTAATGATGATAAAGCTTCTCGTTTCCCTCCCCCCCCTCCCCCCACACACACATTCCTCAGCTGACTTTTCCAAGAACAGAGGCCAACATATAGCAATGAGATATTAATCTCATTAGGTTTATGGTAAGGAATTTGTAGGAGATCATGCAACTGTAAGATAAGATTTGTAGGAAAGTATGATCTCCTAACAAATATCTTTCCCCATTTTTCTTAAGTATGATTTCCGTCTTCTATGACTGAAATCGGAGGAAGTGGAAGTGTAATTAATTATTTAAAAATTATCGGAAAATGTAAAGTTCATTCTTTGTACTTATGCCCTTTAACTCTGAGCACCACTCACTGACTGATGCTCTTAGGATTTGCAGGGAGGGAAGGCTATGTGTTTATCCCAAACCTGCTTCACAGGAAAAGCACTAGTGAGAGGTGACAATTTGCCCATCTTTAAAAGATGGCTACTTGAGAGCAGGGGCAATGCTATTTATATAGTACTTACTTCAAACTGGAAGTATGTTAACTGTCGATAGCAAATATGATAATAAAAATGGAGCCCGTTTGTAAAAGTTATGTGAGAGCAAATTCTCTTCTATTCTCCTTTATATCATCTCCAGCATTTTAGAGTGTCTTGTTCGTAAATCATTAATAAGTATGTGCACTTTTCAAGAATGTATAATCTGTCTTGTGCCATTTTAAACATTTATATTTTGATACAGTGATAACCTTATGGCTTGAACCAGTAATTTGCCTTGTGTTAGTGTTCACATATTGGAAGTTTATAATCTTATAGTTACATGATCTCCTACAAATTCCTTACCATAAACCTAATGGACACAGGGGCCTGATCAGGAAATTACAAATAGTGTAACCAAAAAATACTTCTAATTATTTATTGAAATAACCTTGGTTTCCAAAATAATTCCCACACATGGCTGAATTCTGATTCTCTTTCTTATAAAATAGACAATCATTTCACAGAAAGATTTTTCTATGAAATAATTCCTACACTTTCAAACTGGAATTAGTACCAACACTCAATGACTTATTGTTCTTTAGAACCTTTTAAACTAGTGCATTTCTGGTGGTACTCTGTTTAGTGATAGGGCATTTGATTAAACACAGATCATTGAACAATTGTATTAAGAAAGAGTGTAAAATTCACTTATAAAAGATGCTTCAGCAAGTGAACTATTTTTATTTTAGTTTTTCCCAGACTTGCTTCTAGTTTTGTCTGAATTCTTTTTTAAAAGACTTTTATTTTAAGATAACTTTAGGTGTACAAAAAAGTTGCAAAGATGGTACAGACTTCCCTTATATTCTTTACCCAGCTTCTCCTAATTTTAGCATGTTACATAGCCAGGGCACTTTTGTTAAAAGTACTTGATTTTTCAAAGAATTTACCAATTCTTTTGTTTTTCCCCCCCAAATTTTAGAGTGCCAAAGCAAAGAAGGTAGGTAGAAATTTTCTCATCATAGTTTTATAATTACTGGCATTGTACAAACAGAATATTAAAACATTTTTAGTTTTATTATAGTTTATAGAGTTTAGTAAGCTTACTTTGTAGACATTAATGCTGTTTAAATCATGAGGTTAATCCATTCACTTCACATAATTAACATTGTGTGTGTGTGTGTGTGTGTGTGTGTGTGTGTGTCTATGTGGATGGTAAGAACATTTAAGATTTACTGCCTTGGCAGCTTTGAAGTATACAAAACAGTGTTATTAACTATATTCACCATGCTGCACATTAGGTCCTCAGAACTTACTCATTTCATAACTGAAATTTATACCCACTGACCAGCATTGCCCATTCCTCCATCCCTCAACCCCTGGCAATCACCAATTTACTCTCTGTTTCTATAAGTTTGGCTTCTTTTTAGATTTTATATCTAAGTGAAATCATACAATTTTTGTCTTTCTCTGATTTAGTTCACATAACATAATGCCCTCAAGGTTTATCCATGTTAATGCAAATAGCAAGATTTTGTTCTTTTTTATGGCTGAATAATATTCTATTGTATGTTTTCTTTTTCCTTATCTATTCATCTGTGGATAGACACTTATATGGTTTCATGTTTTGGGTATTTTGAATAATGTTGCAATGAACACAGGGATGCAGGTATCTCTTCAAGAAAGTGATTTCATTACATAAAGTTTACATTCTATCTTGGGGGAGGAAGGTGATGAAATAATATAAACCTATTTAATAAAAAGCTAATATGCAAATCGACCAAATGGCAGGACCACTGGTCGCTATGATGCGCACTGACCACCAGGGGGCAGATGCTCAATGCAGGGGCTGCCCCTTGGTGGTCAGTGCACTCCCACAGGGGGAGCACTGCTCAGCCAGAAGCTGAGCTCATGGCTGGTGAGCACAGTGGTGGTGGTGGGAGCCTCTTCCACCACCGCAGCAGCACTAAGGATGTCCAACTGATGGCTTAGGCCCACTCCCTGCAAGAGGCTCCTGGACTGCCAGAGGGCACAGGTCAGGCTGAGTACCCCTCTCCCCCCCGCCCGTGTATGAATTTCGTGCACCTGCCCTCTAGTTTTAAATAACTTGGAATATGCAGAAAACTAAGAAAGGTTGCAGTGAGAAATATGTGGTAGAAATATGTGCTATTTCATATAGGGTGATTAAGGAAGTAAAATTTGAGAAGAGACCTGTATGAAGTAAGAAAGTCAATAGTTCCCTGGTGTATGTCCACTTTAGACCAAAGAAACCATTATTTCAAAGTTGGCAGTGACCTTGTGAGAATACCAGAATAGAGTGAGAGCGGTAGAATAGAGAGCGGTAGAAAGTGAAAAATAAAATATGGGGTGGGGTGTGAGTGGAGAAGAGAACAGGAGACAGTTCATGGCTAAGTAGACCAAGATGAAATGTTTGTTTTTTTGTGTTTGTTTTTTAAAAAAAAATATTTTATTGATTTTTTACAGAGAGGAGGAGAGAGCAATAGAGTTAGAAACATCGATGAGAGAGAATCATCTATCAGCTGCTTCCTGCACACCCCCCACCGGGGATGTGCCCGCAACCAAGGTACATGCCCTTGACCGGAATCGAACCTGGGACTTTTCAGTCCACAGGCCAACGCTCCATCCACTGAACCAAACCGGTTTCAGCAATGTTTGGGTTTTTATTCTGAGGGTGATGAATAGCCTGAGAAAGTAAACAGAAGAGTGACATATGATTTACATTTTTTAAAGGGTCAGTGGAAAATTCACTCTAGGGAAGCAAGAATACAGAAGGAGGACTAGTTGGGAAACTGTTGCAGCATTCTGGATCCAAGTCTTCGCACTGAAATAAATCAAACTCTAGAAGTGAAGAGGACCCTCAGAGATACACAAAGATTTTCTGAGGAGACAAGGACACAGAGAGCTTTATGGAAATCAGTTTCCAGATAATCAACTTCCATATTGATCTTTTCCTGGGGAAAATATACAAAGCCGAACCTTTTGCCATTATACTCTCTCTTTCACAATTCCCCTTTTGCTTTTCAAAACAAAGGCATATCTCTCAACCATTCTAATCTTACCCTCCGGCCTGGGCTATGAAACTGATGGACGATTCCTTTTTATTCTGGCAAACCTTTCTTTAGCTATGGCACCAGGGACTTCTTGTCTTGTCTTGTAAGCGCTGAAATGTGGCATTAGAAGTTTTGAGATAGTCTGTATTTCTTATATATTATAGTGTGGAGTGGTGGGGCTGGTAATAATTTTTGTTTAGTGACATCACCCATGAGATTATTGTCAAACAATGATACACACACACAAAAAAAAACAAAACAAACCAACTATCACAATGTAATTCATTAATAAAACATCCAGATTCCAAAAGTAGCAATTTTTAAAAATAATTCTTTATTGTGGAAAGTATTACATATGTCCCCCTTCCCCCCCTCATCGACCCCCTCAGCCTGCCCACACCCCCCAACCCAGGCCTTCAGCACCCTATTGTCTGTGTCCATGGGTTATGCATGTATGCATACAAAGTCTCAAAAATAACAATTTTTAATGAAAAAAGATTGAGTATTAGTAAGTATATAAATGAGCTTACTATTTCTACATAGACCTTAAAGTCGTTTTTGAAACCTCATACAACTTGAATTAATATCACTCATTGCAAAAGCTAGGAAATTGTACAGGACTATAGAAAAGATTAGAATACGAGGTGCACTGTTGAGAGATCCACACTGCGTTCACATCAATATGTTGTTTTTTCCAAAAACCACTGCACTTCATAGAATACATGAAATAGCAGAAGGCATTAAGTAGATTGTAAGGGAAAATTGCCTTATAGATTGCTGACTATATAGATGATTTCGGTTATTCCCGGTTAATTTATAATTGCTCTTCCAGTGAAAAAATTACATTAAGAAATGTTGATATTTGAATTATTTTTAACAATACATCTTGTGGAGAGATTTACAGAACTTGGTTTATTTTTATTAGAATTGATTTTATTTGAGTAGACTGAGAATGGTAACAAGAAACCTTCAGGTATGGAACTATACTTGAAATGCTATTTTAATTTAGGAATACCATTTTCACAAACAAGCTTTGTTTGCCTAAAATTTGAGTCCTGTTTTCTATGGAATATTCAATGTTGACCCTAAAATATAAATGATGTTAATTAAGTTCAGGTCATTAAAACTGCATCTTTTTAAAACAATGTGTAAGAAAATGGAATAAACTCATACCTGACCTCATCATACAAATTGAGGTATCTTATTATGAAGATGCATGTTAACATATGTATCTGTACTATAAAAAATGAAGTCAGACTGTCTTCTGTAATTGTGATGTGGCCATTTGGTTTAATTGTGATATGACCAATTGGTTTAACTTTGAAAGCCAGACTTTGCAATAGGTAAATAGTAGACACTTTTTATTCTTTAAATGATTAAAATCTGCAGCTTTAAAGTTTTGATCAACTTAAAATTAATGCAAGTGGTGAGATAAAAGAATTTTATCAAAAATATTTTTATTTTTTCCATTTTCAGTAGTGTTGGGTTAAACAATTCTTTTGGGTCAACTCTTATGCTGAAAACAAATAGTGCTGACTAAACTATACTTATAGATAAAAACTGTCATCTTAAAGTCATTTAAGAGCTAATAAGATAGTAAGAAATTAACAGAAGAAATCCTGTATGAAGGAAGAAACTGAAGAAGTAACAGAAGCACTGTTTTTGTTTGTTTGTTTGTTTGTTTTTTGGTCTCACATAATTGTCCTTATTCCCCCATTCCCATTCCAAACCCATCCCTAGATATGCCCTTCCCTCCCCCCACCCCCACCCCGTTGTCCATGGCCACTGGCTAGGCCCATATGTATGCACACAAGTCCTTTGGTTGATCTCTCCCCCTTATCCCCATCCTCCCTTACTTTCCCTCTGCGGTTTGAGAGTCTGATCGCTGGTTCTCTTTCTCTGGGTCTGTTTATGTTGTTCATTATTTCCTCTAGATGTGTGAGAACATGTGATCCAAGAAATACCCTTGTAAGAACCTAAACTGCGATAATCCATAATGGTTTCGCTGAGAGGCAAATGAATCAGTCTGTAGTGAGTTCCTTTCTGGGCCAACAGTTCTTTTGAGTCCCAATTTCAATGCCAGATAGTTCCTTCTGTGTACATGCCAGCCATGATATTTCAGATCTGGTTGGTGGACAAATGGTGGTAATGCAGGTCCGCCCGTCTCTGGATTGGTCCTGGGCATCCTTCAGCAACCCGCAGCTGCTGTCTGCTGGTATGCTGAGGCGTCGTCAGCATCTTCCATCTCTGAATTGGGTCTCTTCTGTCTTCATGGCTGGAGCTCAGTAGCACTGTTTTTATCGTAAGGTCATGTACAGACCTGGCCACGACTTGAACTTTGATCTTAGCAGCAACAATGGAAGCCAAACACAGTGGAATAATGTCTTCAGTAAATAACTGCCATTTTAGAATTCTGTAACAGTTCAAAGAGTTTTAAAAAATAAAAGTGAAATAATATTTTCTCAGGCAAAACTTGAGTTTCCACCTGCAAAACAGAGCACATGCATAATGTATAAAACGATCATAATAATAAAATATGTGGGTTCAAAAAATAAACTAAGATTCATGACAACCAACCACATTTTCATCAGTTGCTGAATAGATAAAGAAAATGTGGTATAGCCCACATGTTGTAGGTAGCGGGAATAGCACCAGGTGCCAGGCCTGACCTGGGTTTAGCAACCTCAGTATTCGAGTTCTGGCTAGGAAAGGATTCAGAGCCAAGACTCAAACTTCAAGAGAACATTTATTTGGAAAATCACAGAGGTAGAATAATTTGTAGGAAAAAAAAATGGGCTTAGGAAACAAGTTACAGAGGTAAAGGAAGGGCCCTTGGAGCCTGAGAGAGAGGAAGCTAACAGTCACCAGCCTGGGTGGCCAGGGAGGGGACGGGGGAGAGGGGAGAAGTGCAGCCCGCCTCCCTGGGGGGCGAGGGCACAGCGTCCTTCCTCCTGCGGGTTTAAGGTGGATATTTTAGGGGAGGCACCAGGGGAAGATCTGAATAGAATATTCAGCAGCTTTCCAGGTGTGTCCTTTCAGGGTCTAGTTCTCCACTGGTTGATTGGTCAACGCCAGAGCAGGGGGTCATTATCTAATGCAGCTGGTCCTGAGGTCAGTCATGGGGTCACTGATCTGGTTTTGCTGCTTTTCTGGGCCCGGAGCTGAAATACAACTGAGGCCTGCATATTATTTCTAGGGAGGAAAGGTCGCTCTGGGGGTAAGGTCCCATTCTACAATTGTTTTCTGCTAGGCACCGAGAGCTTTCTGCCCTGGTGATCTCCTGTACCTGGCCTATCGCCCGTGCTCTGCTCATGTCTAACTGCTTACCACACATACAATGGAATATATATATATATATATATATATATTTAGCCATAAATTGGAAATTTTGGTACCTACTATACCAGGGATAAATCTTGAAAACATTATGCTCAGTGAAAGAGACCAATCACTAGAGACCACACATTGTATTATTCCAGTTAAATGAAATGTTCAGAATAGACAGATCTATACAGAAAATAGATAAGTAGTTTCCTAGAGCCAGGAGGTTGTGGGGAATGGGGAAGGGTGACTGCAAATAGATGTGGGATTTCTTTTATGGGGGTGATAAAAATGTTCTAAAATGAATTGTGGTGGTTGGTTATACAACTTTGTGAATACATTAAAGTCATGAATTATATACAATAAATGGGTTAATTGTGTGAATTATATATCAGTAAAACTGTTATAAAAAGATACATTGGCAACATGTATGATTTGGGTAAGGGGAGGATAAGTTGAGTTAAGATGTACTAAAGTCCATGTAAGGTCTCATAGTAGGATAAATGTAATCAAATATTAGTTATATATGTTGACTTTCTAGACTAGCACCTAAAACGATATAAACAGAGTATATAAATTCCAAACTAGTAGAGGGCAAACAGTGGATTGACCATAAATAATCAATGAAAAAGATATTAAGAAAGAATACAAAATGACTGCCAAACAATATCCCCCCCCCAAAAAAAAGAAAGTTTGTCACACTGGATAAAAAATAAAATCCACCTCTTGGTTTCTTGGCTCTTTTGTGCTCTTGGCTTTCGTGGTGCGATGGGGCTTTTTGTCCCACTCTCCTGCACTCGCCTACATGCCCAAGGCTATGTGGACCCCACACACGATGGACTACAAGTAGGCTGATGCTGTATGAACTGGCTCCAACATGAAAAGGAAACTGGACACTGGCTTTGCTTCCACCTTCACTGAGAACCCAGCTACACTTCTCTCACTGGCCTAATGGGACTTCGGAAACGCAGAGATTAGATTCCATGAATAAAAAAAAAAATCACGAGTTCTCCCGTGAGGGAAAAAAATTCAACAATTAACTTTCTCAAACACTATGCAAATAAAAATACAGAAAAGTTGAAAATAAGATGATGGAAAAAAGACATGTTATGCAAATGCTAGAGAAATGAAAGCTGATATAAAGCTATATTAACATT
This sequence comes from Pipistrellus hanaki, assembly GCF_964339955.1. Taxonomy (NCBI): domain Eukaryota; kingdom Metazoa; phylum Chordata; class Mammalia; order Chiroptera; family Vespertilionidae; genus Pipistrellus; species Pipistrellus hanaki. The sequence continues at coordinate 158,219,701 of NC_140505.1, forward strand.
ATATACAATAGACTTTTAAGGCAAAAAGCACTTCTAGAAAATAAAGAGGGTCATTTGTGATGACAAAGATGTGACCAACTAAGAAAATATAAAATTTTGAATTTGTGTGTACCTAATTACAAAGGCTTGAGATATACACTAAAAATTTAGAGAACTAGCAGTAAAAGTAGTGGGAGATTTTCTTTTTGAGTAATTAGAAGGTGGAATAACATAAAGAACAAGTCTAATGAATTAGGCATATTTAGAACATGGTACCTAACAAAGAGAAAAATAAAAAATAAATTTTTTTTATTGATTTCAGAGAAAAAGGGAGACGGAGAGAGAGATTGAAACATCAATGATGAGAGAGAAACATTGATTGGCTGCCTCCTGCACAACCCCTGCTGGGGATCCAGCCCGAAAGCCAGGCATTGATTTCTGGCTGGGAATCCAACCGTGACCTCCTGGTTCATAGGTCCACACTCAACCACTGAGCCACACTGACCTATAAGAATAGATATTCCTCCCCCCACCCCGCCCCTAAATTGACAGTATACTGTGACATAATCCTATCCTCAAAATTCAAAGAACTGAAACAATTCACAGTGTGTATGAAATTAAGTTTAAAAATCAAGGAAGCCAGGGAGGTACTTGCACTTTGAGACATCCGCAGTAGATGTTAAGATAATGACCATAAAGGCCTGTCTGTCCAGCCCGGGGAAAGGACCAGATTGAGTAAGGGACACAGAACTCTGGAAGATCTACAAAATAGATTGGTTCTGGGGAGGATCCAGCATCAGCCCACTAGAGCTTGGGAAGTTGACCGGTTAGTTTAAAGAAGTTCCTGGTCCATCCCAAACCCCAGGTAATATAACCTACACTTAGCAAAGCACTCTTGCCCAGGTGGCCTGGCTCAGTTGGTTCAGTGTTGTCTTGTGCATCCAAGGGTTTCCAGTCTCAATTCCCAGTCCGGCATAGGCTTGCAGGTTTGGTCCCTGGTTGGGGCACCTGTGGAAGGCAACCAGGGCAATCTCTCTCTCTCCCCCTTTCTCTCTCTAAGCATGTCCTCAACCTAGGATTGAAAACAAAATAAAACTCCCTCTCTCTGACCCCAACTCAACTCCTACTTGCTGGAGTGCTCATGTATCCTCTCTGGACAGCAGCCATGTGACTTAGCAGCTGCCCGGGGCTAGGGGCGGACAGCAAGGTCCTGGCACAGTGTTAATCAGAAGAGCAGCCTAAGCTATCCCGGGGGAAACTGGGCCCTATTTCCCCCTTCTTGGGATATCTGCCACTCACATCTGAATGTTAAAATTTGGGGACAAAAACTTAAGTATTACCTGCTCTGTAAAATTTTACTTGATCCCAGCTATTGAAAATAATTTCTCCTTCCTTCAAACTTGCAAAAACAATTCTCTGTTTATCTGCTAGTCATAAAAATTGCTTTAATATTTGTAGACATGTTGCAGTATTAAAACTGTTTTTACATATATATTTCTTTTAATCCTTACAGCAGTGAAATGAGGTTCTGTTTAGCACCACTTTTAAAAATATATATATTTTATTGATTTTTTACAGAAAGGAAGGGAGAGAGATAGAGAGCTAGAAATGTCAATGAGAGAGAAACATCGACCAGCTGCCTCTTGCACACACCCCCGCAACCAATGTACATGCCCTTGACCAGAATCGAACCTGGGACCTTTCAGTCCGCAGACCGATGCTCTACCACTGAGCCAAACCGGCTTTGGCTATTTAGCACTATTTTAAAAATGTGAAAACGGAATGGGGGAGTTACCTAAATTGTACATACTTGTTAGTATTACTCTTGCTGTTGAATAATTTATATGCTTATTTTTCATATTTGTTTCATACTTGAGTCAAGGCTTTGCACATAATAAGCTGTCTTATTTGAATGAGTGAAAGACTGGATTCATGGGAGAAAAACTGTTTTTTCATAATTATGCTTTGAGGGATATGTGCTTTTAAGTTACTTGGGTGTGTGTTAATAGCCTTTTTTTAAATGTTGTGGCCTTCAAGAAGCCTGGCAATAAGAAAAAGAAATTCTCCAAAGCTGAACGACTGAAGCTGATGCAAGAGGAGGAGGAGAAACGACTAAAAGAGGAAGGTACAAAATACACAGTTATACTAATTTCGTATGTAGGTTATACCAACCGTCCTGTAATGTAGTCAAAATATTTTAAAAGAATTTTCAAAATTCTTTAATTTTTCAAGTTTAATTTTTTATAATAGATGTTTACTATTTAAAGGGTACCAGAAAGTTGATTGTACACACAAATCACTTTCAGATATATATTGAAGTATAGTTATCAGATAAAATACAGGATGCCCAGTGAAATTTGAATTTCAGATAAACAATGGATAATGGGGTATAATTTGCCCCATGCAATATTTGGGACATACTTAAAAACAAACAAACAAACAAACAAAAAACCACCAACAAAACAAATAGTTCATTATTTATCTGAAATTCAAATTCAACAGAGTATCCTTTATCTTTATTTGTTAATTCTGGCAATCTTACTTGAAGTATTTATATTTACAGGTGAAATAGGGGCTTCAGTGCTGATTGTGCATTGAGAATTCTGACACTCAAATTCAATAAGTATGGGAAATACACGTTAGCAAGAAGTACATACAACTGTCTCAATTCTTACAGTTTAATAATATTTATCACTTAAAAAATGTCTTTTTGTTCTTTAGAGGAAGCCCGTGTGAAATCTGAAAAAGAAGAACTAGCAAGGCTGGAAATAGAACTAATTGAGAAAGAAAAATGGCAACAACTTGAAGCAAAAGTAAATAAATGTTAATGATGTTATTAGTGAAGACAAACTATATGGCTATCAGATCTGTTGGACCATTTAATGTCATTCTCCTTCAGGAGCTATTCGTAACACTTAGGCCTATCTGAACTGGCTTAACTCACTAATCCTACCATAAAATTAATGACATAGTATCCACATTTCACAGTTAAAGAAATAGAGAAATCAAGCTTAGCCAGAGCCAGAACTAGACTCTAGTATGTGAGCCCATGCTTGTATACACTAAGTTATATTCTCAATCTACTTTATAGATAAACTAGAGGCCTGGTGCACAAAATTCATGCATGGGGGTGAAGGGTCTCTCATCCCAGGCTGCACCCTCTCCAATCTGGGACCCCTTGGGGGATATCTGACTGCCCGTTTAGGCCAATTCCACCCAGTAGGATTGGGTCTAAACGGGCAGTCGGACATCTCTCTCACAATCCAGGACTGCTGGCTCCCAACTGCTTGCCTGCCTGCCTTTCTGATTGCCCCTAACCGCTTCTGCCTGCCAGCCTGATCACCCCCTAACCACTCCCCTGACAGCCTGATTGATGCCTAACTGCTCCCCTGCCAGCCTTTTTGCCCCTAACTGCCCTCCCCTGCAGGCTAAATTGCCCCCAACTACCCTCCCTTGTAGGCCTGATTCCTCCCAACTGCCCTCCCCTGCTGGCCATCTTGTGGTGGCCATCTTGTGTCCACGTGGGGGCAGGATCTTTAACCACATGGGGGCAGCCATCTTGTGTGTTGGAGTGATGGTCAACCTTCATATTACTCTTTTATTAGATAAGATAGAGGTCTGGTGCATGGGTGGGGGCCAGCTGGTTTGCCTGAAGGGTGTCCCGGATCAGGGTGGGGGTTTCCTTAGGGTGTGGGGTGGCCTGGGCAAGGGGCCTGTGGTGGTTTGCAGGCTGACCACACCCCCTGGCAACTCAAGCAGAGGCCCTGGTATGTGGGGTTTATTTATCTTCTATAATTGAAACTTTGTAGCCTGGAACGGAGCCAAGCCTTGTGCTTGCTCCATGGCGGCAGGCATTTCTGTTGGGGTTTATGTATCTTCTATAATTGAAAATTTGTAGCCTTAAGCAGAGGCCTGGGCCGGACAGGGTGTGCAGAAAGCGTGGCTTCCTCCATTGCCGGGGGCAACCCTAGCCTCCTGCTCTTTCCAGCTCCATGGCTCTTTCCATTTCTATTGGGACTTATTTACCTTCTATCATTAAAACTTTGTAGCATTTAGTGGAGGCCCAGGCCAGCAAGGCAGGCAGAAAGCTTGGCTTACTCCATTGCCAGGGAAACCCAAGCCTCCCTCCTGCTCTCTGTGGTGGTAGCCATTTTGGTTGGGTTTATTTGCATATTTGCTCCTGATTGGTTGGTGGGTGTGACTGGTGGGTGTAGCGGAGTGATGGTTAAGTTGTATATCACTCTTTTATTAGATAGGATAAACAGGGACAAAAAAAAAATTCAAATTCTACCTCTTCTTTTTTAGTTTCACTTCTCTTTTTCACCAGAATTTTTCAGATCAGTAGTTCTGAAATATTTTGATCTCAGGAAAAAAACAACCTCATTACTCTTAAAAATTGAAGACCCACAAGGAGTTTTTTTTTTATATGAGATATATCTGTCAACATTTGCCAGAGTAGAAATTAAAACAGATTCCTAGCCTGTTGCTCAATGGTTAGAGTGCCAGCACTTGGACTGAAGGGTCTCTGGTTTGATTCAGGTCAAGGCTAGTGGGTTCAGTTCCCAAGTAAGGGCATGCATCTTGGTTGTAGGTTCCCCAGCTCCGGTGGGGGGGACATGTGGGAGGCAACCACTCGACATTTTTCTCTCTCTCTCCTCTCTCTCCTTTCTTCCCTCCACTTTATAGAAATCGATGGAAGAAATATCCTCAGGTGAGGATTAAAAATAATTAAAAACCACAAACATTAATATAATCTCTATTCAAATCAGAAAAAGTTCTTTAAGGATTTTGAAACTCTCACAGTGCTACCACTGGTCAAGGGCACACCAGTTTTCTAAAATTTGAAATTCATTTGAAAGCTTGAATTTTATCATTGGCAACAAATGTTTTAAATTGTCTCCTGGAAATGACATGCTCAATTCATTCACTTTTGAGAGAATATCTGCCAAAATACTTAAATAAGTACATAAGAATTTATTCCTCCAGACAGTATTGTCTGTTGATATGCAGCTGACATTCTTTATGCTTACTTCCCATTTTATCACTCAAAATATTAAAAAGACATATACTTAAAGGTTGAAATGTAATAAAATTAATCACTTTTTCATCTGGTCATTCTCGCATGAAACTGGCAGTTTAATACCCATCCCTCTGTAGAATAAGGCCACTAGTACAGTTTGTGCCTTGATTTACGCTAAGTCATCTGCAGCTTCATACCATTTTACACCATCAGTGCAAATGTGTACACTGTGAGAAAGGCAAATAAAGTCTCAGTATTATTGTGAAAAGATATTTGACCTCACACATTCCAAAAGAGCCTGGGGATACACCAGGAGTCTGTGGACCACACTTTGCAAACCACTGTTTCAGATGAAATCTTTTAGAAATATCAGTTACATCCACGGTAATTATATAATATTTATTCTGAAATTAAATACTTTGCCAAGTAAATTTTCTATGCTACTTATGAAACACAAAGCTGAAATTGAAAAATAAATTTATGTGTCCCCATGCAACAGGATCTAGGAAGGAAAAATGATGAACTTGGAGAACTTAAGGTATTAGAGAATTGTTTTACTGAAGCAGAGAGAATAAAACGAGAACATAGATTGTATTCTCAGGTAAGACTTATTATTATTTTTTTGAGATAATACTTTTGTACCACAAGAGGGAGCTATAGTCCGATATCTTTTTTAGTCTTAAGAAATTCTAAATTTGTCTATGAAAAAAAATCTCTAATATGACAGATTGCTTATAGCTTTGCAGACAACTATATGTCAATAATAAGGTCCTTGGAACATTTATATCCTTTTTGGAATCTTTACTGAGGAAATTATCCTAAATTAAAATATAAAAACTGGATTTAAGGCAATCTACTGTTGCTCAAAACGGCATTAACTTTAGAAACAACATAGGTGATTATTAGGAGAAAAAAGGAAAAATCATAATAAAATGACAAAATATGATTATGGTATAATTTTAAGCAAAATATTTTAAGTAGAATATTATTGCAAATGTAGAATTTGCATAGATTACAACATGACTGAAAGGGTTCATACTAAAGTGCTAATGGAAATGAACAGTTAGCAATCATTTAAGAAGTAGAAATTAGCTCAAGTATTGGCTTTTGTAAATATAGGAGCTCTATGAGTAGAGAGGAAAGCAAAAACAAAGCTAACTCATATATTGTTTTAAAAATTAAAATGACAATAAATATGTATTTACCTTAATGCTTGAAAATTATTTTTCTGAAGAGGATTTTGGTTATTTTAGAGATAAATCAAGTAACTGGTTAAAGTCATAATATGTCTTTATCCTAAATTGGGAAAACTAGGTTATGAGAACTCGTGCATAAACAAGATGTAATTTACTCTTGAGTTGAATTCATCAGCGTGAACTTTCAAACATTTTTACTCCACAGTGGACACACTACATTCAATGTGATGGGAGTCCTGACCCCTCAGTCGCCCAGGAAATGAATACTTTCATTAGCTTGTGGAGAGAGGAAAGAAATGAGACATTTGAGGAAGTAATTACAAAGAGTAAACTAGTATTATATGTAAGTACTTAAATATTATTCTATAATTTTAAATTACTTAAATTACAAATTAATTCCAAAAATAGGAATTAAATAAATTTGATAATTGCCAATTAATAGCATTGTTGCTTCCTTGGCTAAGGAGGAAAATATTTGCTAACCTCTTTTTTTTTTTTTTTTTTTTTTTTTAATGCCTAAAAAACCTCTTGATGCCTAAGGTGAGGTCAACATAACATAAATGTGAAATGCTAATTGTAATGTGTATCTAATTCAAGTGCAAAAATTAAATTGCATCTATTTATGTCAATAATTTAGAGGGAAAGTGCATAATTTTATTATCAGCTGGCATTATTCACTATTCAGTGATGCAGTACACATGCTTTTATTGTTAACTATGTGCCAGACATCTACTCATTCAGGCAGGGAAAGTATAAAAATGATTAAGAATATCCTATGTTCTATTTCTGCAAATAGGATGGACAGACTAGCCTGAGGAATTACCACTTTACAATAGACTTAAAAATGCTAGAAAAAAATTTTTCATTTATTTTTATTTTTTCAAGTTTTCCCCCTTTTTTTTTATTAACTTTAATCTTCATTGTTTAGAATATTACAGATGTCCCCCCTCTTTCCCCTTATTGCCCTCCTCCACCCAGATACTGCCCACCTGCTTCACCACCCTATTGTCTGTGCCCATAGGATGTAATGCACATCCATACTAATAAAAGCCTATGTGGTCGTGATGCCCTCACTGCATGATGCCCTCATTACATCACAACCCATCACTAGGAGGCTGCATGTGCAGCTGGTGCGCGAGGGTGGGCGGGGCTGTATGAGTGGCGAAGCACTCACAGGTGGGTGAGGACTTGATGCTGTGTCCCCAGTGGGGACTTAACCAGGAGGTGCATCGGGGGAGCGGATGGCTGCTGCCACTGCCCAGGGCCTGCCCAAGGCTCAGGCAAACCACAGCTGCTGAGAGGGCTGAGGCTCAGGCAGCCTCACAGCCAGCAGTGGCAGCAGCAGAGGTGTGATGGGGCATCGCCTTCCCCTGATCGCCCGGTCACCTTCCACAGAGGGAGGCCAGAGGCAGCAGCGAGGAGGTGATGGGGCAGTGCCTTCCCCTGATTGGCCAGTGGCCTTCCTCTGTGGAGCGGGCCTAAGCCATCAGTAGGACATCCCCTGAGGGCTCCCTGACTGTGAGAGGGGGCAGGGTAGGCTGAGGGAACCCCCCACCAGTGCATGAATTTTCGTGCACTGGGCCTCTAGTATGCATATAAATTCTTTGGTAAATCTCTTCCTAGCCCTATCTCCCCCTTCCCTCTGAGATTTATCAGTCTATTCCATATTTCCACGCCTCCACTTCTATTTTATTTATCTCTGTGTTTTGTTCATTAGATTCCTTCATTTATTTTGATTTTTAGATTCAATTGTTGATAGATATGTATCTATTATTGTACCATTTTGTTGTTCATATTTTTTTTCTTCTTCTTCTTCTTCTTCTTCTTAAAGAAGACCCTTCAACATTTCATGTAATACTGGTTTGGTGGTGGTGATCTCCTTTAGCCATTTCTCTGTGAAGCTCTTTATTTCACCTTCAGTTCCAAATGAAACTTTGCTAGGTAGAGCCTCCCACACACTGTGAGGTATTTCACACCAATGGACTCATCATACAGTGTTCTCGCCATTGCATCGCTCTCTACCCAGAGGCTGCCATGGCGTGGTGCTGGGCCAGGAGTCTGGTGCTCTGCCATTAGCAGGGAGGCTGTGGGAGGTGGCACTGGAGTTCACTAGTGATGAGCAAGAAGTGGTATCTTCCTGATATGAATGTGGGGTACAGAAGTACAAGTCATAAGTAGCGGGGGAGATGAGAAAAGGATAAGTAAAAGGAGACAGCAAAAGAGAGAAATCACAGCAATAGGAAACCAAAGCAGGAAGCCATAAGAGCAACAGAAAGGATTGGACAGCAGAGAACCCATGGTAAACATCAAGTTCCAAGTTATCCAATTTATTTCTTGGACAAACTCTGAGATAACGCTTACTATGCCAGGCTTTGGAAATAGTAACTTGCTGAATTTTTATAATAACCCTATGAGGAAGGCACCATCATTCCCATTTTACAAATGAAGTTGAGGCATAGAGAAGTTAAAGAACTTGCCCAGGATCACACTGGTATATAGTTAAGAGGTGGCTAGAACTGAAACCCACTGTCTGGTTCGAGTCCATACTACCCTAAGCTGCCATGTTGCCTCTTCTAACTTAGAAGTTTTTTTAATTTGTTTATTAGCAGTATCAGTGTTCAGAGCTAAATTCTGCCACTTACTAGTTGTTCCTTGATCATGCTGTGCCTCAGTTTCTCCCAACACTTTAAATATCTTGCCGCCCTTTCCTTGCTTGCATGGTTTCTGAGCAGTTGGATGTAACTATTTGCTCCTCTAAAGGTAAGACTTTTTCCCCACAGATTTCCATCAGGATTTTTAAATTTATGTTTTATTTCCTATAGTTTGAAAATGATATGTCTATAATTTGGGGAGGCATTTATCCTGCTTGATGTTCTTTGAGCATTGTGGAACTGTGGCTTGGAGAAATTCTTAGTCATTATTATTTTAAATATTTCTTCTATCCCTTCCTCTCTTTTTTCTCCTTTTAATATTCCCATTATGTGGAGACTGCTTTCAGTCATTGTCTCACAGTCCTTGGATATTCTGTTCTGTTTTTCTTTCAGTCTTCTCTCTCTGCTTTTGGTTTTCCTTTCTATTGATATGTCCTCCAACTCATAGAGTCTTTCTTCAGTTGAGTGTAGTCTGCTAGTGAGCCCACCAAAGGCATTCTTTAATTTATTCCAGTGTTTCTGATCTCTAGGATATCTTTTTGGTTCCTTCTTAGGGTTTCCACCTCTGCTAACGTTAGCCACCTGTTCTAGCATGGTGGCTTTTTTGTCCACAGAGTCCTTAGTAGCGTATTATGTTCAACACAGTTGTTTTAAATTCCTGGTCTGATCACTCCAACATCCCTGCCATGTCTGGTTCTAATACTTGCTCTGTCTCTTAAAATTGTGTGTGTGTGTGTGGGGGGGGGGGGTTGGGGGGGGTATTTTTTATGTTTTGTTTTTGCCTTTTGGTATGACTACTCATCTTTTCTTGATAGCAAGACCTGCTATAGAGGGTAAAAGGAACTGCTGTGAAGGGCGCTGAGGAAGGCCGGGGGTGAGAGATGGCAGGGGAGGGGAAGCGATCTCTAGGCCTGTGGTGGGCCTCAGTCCCGGCCAGGACAGGAACTTCACACGTGTCTTCAATTTCTCCTACCTCTCTCAGTCCGTGGGGGGATGACTGGAGCCAGCTGGAGTAGGTTCTTTTCTATCTCCCAGGTGAGGAAGGTCTGATAAAACTCCAGGGGTCAGGCTCTGATAAATCGGTTTCCCAAGCTTAGGCCTCGTGAAGGAGAACAGAGTGTCGGGGCATTGCAAAATGCTTCCCTTTCCCCTCCCAGAGCCTGAGCAGGGGGGATTGTCCCCTGCGTGTATTGTGGGACCTGGTGGAACTCCTGCTGGTACAGGCCAGGGTGCTGTGGGCTTCCCTTACAGCTCAGGGGAGTTCTTTATGTCCTGAGGCTCCCTCTTACAGCTCAGGGTTTCCTGCGGGCCCGGCCCAGGCCCCTGCTCAGTCCAAGCTGGTGAGCCAGGACTCCCTATATTCTCTGGGGAATCTCTCCAATCTTGGGGGGGCAGGGACTTGCCCTGTCTCCCCTCACTTGTGGATCAAAGAAGAGTTGTTGACTTTCCAGTATGGTCTGCTTTTTTACTTGCTGGGACAGAGTAGCGCCTTCCTGTAAGCTTCTGACAGGCGGAACCGGATGATCCTGAATTTTCTCATCGACAAAATAGGCACCAGCACCTGCGAAACAGGGTTATGAGGAGGATCTCGGCAAGTAAAACGCAGACAGCGTTTAGGATAGTTGCCGGCACCTGGTACACACTCAGGAAACGCTAGTGCCTTTCCTCTTGGACTTCTCATGGTTCTCCTGTGGGTGCGGTTCCCACTGGGCCACTGTCTTAGGTATGAGATCTCCGTCACACCTGATTGACAATTCTCACCATGGAGTTCTGGGAGGAAATGGCTCTGCTTTTCTGTGCTCTTAAATAATATAAAAATTACTTCCTATGTTTATTTTACTGACACTGACATGTGTTCTTGGATTCAAAAAGATTAGCATATCCCCATTTTCACCTTTTTTGTTTGTCAGAATCGATTGACTTTTATAGTACATTTTTACTTCCTATTTTTACTTCTTGCTTTATAGTTAATTAATAAGTTGAAATTAATTTTATTGGAAACGCCATCTACTGACTTGCCAGAGAAGAAAATTGCGCAGTACCAGGGCTCCATCGTGGAGCTGCAGGAGCTGCTGCACCTCAAGTTCAACATCGCCACGGAGCTGCTGCTCAGGGTGAGTGCGGGTGTGCTCCGATGTCAGTGTTAGCTTTTGTAAGGGTTAAAATAAGGGTATGCTATATAATAAAAAACACACACACACTATTTTCTTATTCAGAAATTAAAAGGTTCAGAAAAATCAGTGGAATAATGTAAGGCACACGTATTTACCCACTTTTAACAACTGTAACTATTTTATTTTTAAACAAAACATCCATGTAGCTAAAATTCTAGTTTTCTTTATTATACTTGATAAGGTTTGCTAGGATCACTTTAGAAATAAATTCACAAGACAATATATAGTAGGTATTTTCTCTAGATAAATCAGTTGGTACAGGATTACAATTATTGTAGTCACTCTGTTTTTCTGAATATCTTAGCACTAATGATAATATTCAAATAACCGTAAAACCATTATTATACCTAAGAAAATTCATAAAAATTCTATATCTTCTAATATCCAGTTTTATATTTAAATCTTACCTAATATCCCATGAATATCTTCTATAGCTGTGTTTTATATTTTTAAATCATAAAACCATCTAAGGTCATATTGCTTTTGGCTATTCTGCCTTTTTTTCTTTTGGTGTAGAAAACAGTCCTGGCCTTGGTATAGTCTTGGTAGCAAATGTTCTAATTGCTTAAAGAACTCCAAAGAATGCTTAAATTTCACTAAGTTTATTGTTAGCAATGATATTCATATTATAACTTTGCAATTATTTTATTTATATTATAAGAAAAAGCAAGTAAGGAAATATAATTATTAGTCAAGATGTTTATTGTAAGAGAAAAGTAATACAGTATGTAAAAGAAAATATTAGAAAAAATACTATAATGTTGCCCTGACCAGTTTGGGTTCAGTGGTTAGAAGTGTATCAGGTTAGATTCCCCCAGTCAAGAGCATATACCTGGGTTGCAGGTTAGATCATAGCACTGCTTGGGAGGCCTGTGTGGAAGGCAACCAATTGATGTCTCTCTCACATCAGTATTTCAAACTCTCTCTTCCTCTTTCTCCCTCTCCTTCTCCCTCCCTCTCTCTCCTCCCCTCCTCCATTCCTTCCAGTCTCTCTCTCAAAAATCAGTGGAAAAAATATACTCAGGTGAGGATTGGAAAAAAAAAAAAAAAAAAAAAATATATATATATATATATATATATATAGGGTCGGCAACTAAGTAATTGCGTATTTTTTAAAGAAAATCAAAGAATTTTTTCATGGAACTAAATAACTTTATTCTGTAATGTATTGCCCATTTTGATCAATGACCTTTTGCCATCTTTCAGGCAGCATCATAATCCCACGTTCAAAAAACTTCTGGTTTTTATTAGCAAAAAACTGAATCAGGTACGATTTGACATCATCATCATTATTGAAATTTTTACCATTCAAGGAGTTTTGTAAAGATCGAAACAAAAAGTAATCAGATGGTGCAAGGTCAGGACTATATGGTGGATGTGGCAAAACATCCCAACCAAGCTCCATTAATTTTTGCCGAGTGACCAAAGATGTGTGTGGCCTTGCATTGTCATGATGGAATACAACACCTTTTCGATTTGTCAATTCGGGCCGCTTTTCTTCAACTGCATTGTTTAATTTCGTTAGTTGTTCAATGTAGACATCAGAATTGATCGTTCGGTTGGGTGGTAAGAGTTCAAAGTAGACAATTCCTTTGTAATCCCACCAAACTGATAACAAAACCTTCTTTTGATGAATATCAGCTTTTGATGTTGTTTGAGTTGGTTCACCTGGCCTGCTCCACGATCTTTTCCGCTTGATATTGTTGTAAACAACCCATTTTTCATCGCCAGTTATCAGTCGTTTTAAAAATGGATCATTTTCATTACGTTTCTTTAGCAAATCGCAGCTGCTAATGCGTTGCGTTAACTGTGATTCTTTCAGTTTGTGAGGAACCCATGTATCGAGTTTTTGAACATAGCCAAGTTGTTTTAAGTGATTTTCAATGCATGTATGTGATACATGAAGCTTCTCTGCAATCTCACGTGTTGTACTGTGACAGTCTGAATTGATTATTGCTTTGATTAGGGTGTCATCAACTTCAACTGGACGACCAGAGCGTTTTTCATCTTTGAGTGAAAAATCACCAGAACGAAATTTGGCAAACCAATTTTGACACTGCCGTTCTTTTAAGGCTTCGTCACCATAAACAGCACATAACTTTTTATGAGCTTGCGATGCGTTTTCCCTTTGCGGAAATAAAAAAGCAAAATATGACGAAAATGTTCCTTTTGATTTTCCATTTTTCAACGAACGCCAAACGAAAACTACAAAACAGATCAAAAAACTTTTTTTACTGATTAACAGCTGAATAGCCAACTATCAAATAACAAAATGTGTTTTACATTTGTACTACGTCTGCAAACTAAAAATTCAACTGAAGCCATATATGTGTGAAACCCGCAATTACTTAGCTGCCGACCCAATATATATATATATATATATATATATATATATATATATATATATACACACACACACACACACATACTGTAATAAAACTGATATAAAACAGAAATATCAGTATGAACTCTATTTTTATTCCATATTAGAGGCTCAGTGCAAGAATTTGTGCACTGGGGGGAGGGGGTGTCCCTCAGCCCAGCCTGCACCCTCTCCAATACGGGACATCCCTCTCACAATCTGGGACTGCAGACTCCTAACCATTCACTTGCCTGCCAGCCTGATCACCCCTAACTGCCCTCCTCTGCAGGCCTGGTTGCCCCCAACTGTCCTCCCCTGCCAGCCATCTTGTGACAACATGGAGGTGGCCATCTTGTGATCACATGGGGGCAGCCATCTTATGGCAGCCATCTTGTGATGTGGGGGTGGCCATCTTGTGATGACATGGGACAGCTATCTTGTGACAATGTGGGGGTGGCTATTTTGTGAGGATATGGGGGCAACCATCTTGTGAGGGCATGAGGATCAATTTGCATATTACCTCTTTATTATATAGGACACTGGTCAGCAAACTGCGGCTCATGAGCCACATGTGGCTCTTTGGCCCCTTGAGTTTTCAGCAAAGGCCAGCTTAGGAGTACCCTAATTAAGTTAATAACAATGTTCCTACCTATATAGTTTAAAATTTTTGACTCTCAAAAGAAATTTCAATTGTACTGTTAATATTTGGCTCTGTTGACTAATGAGTTTGCTGACCACTGATATAGGATAAAGGAGTGAGGTGTAATTAGGTTAAATGGCTAATTCCAGGTCTGTGGCAAGGAAAGTGAAAGATAAGGTTGTTATTTAAAGATAAGGTTGAGTTTTCTGTGTAAGAAAGCAAATAAATGCTCAAAGTCTAATGGGGTTATATCCAAAGGGACATGACTAGCTTAAAGAGTCTCCTACTAGTCCAATTTGGAACAATATGAATATCAGAAAGAATAATGACTAAAATTGATTATAACGTAGTGAGTAAATGAAAATTCATGAGTCTTTAGTGATGCTCCAAAAGAAAGGAGGAAAGTGGGGTGGGCAGTGGGGGAGAACAATTATATACAGAAGAATATTATCTAATAAATGTAGGAGAAATGGTCATTTAACAGTGTTTCCCAAAGTGTGGTACATGTACCCTCAGGGGTATGGGAAGAGTTTGGTGGGGGTACGCATTGCACCGGAGTTTGGTGGGGATATGCACTGCACCGTGCTTAGCTGCGCCCAATTCTACATTCTCATGAGTACGAGGGGTACTCAGCGTTACGAAAATAATAGAAGGGGTACACATATGTCAAAAGCTTGGGAAACACTGACTTAGAAGAATCACCCGTTTTCAATCCCTAATGTAATAATAGTAATGAGGATCATCAATGGCTACCTATCAATAAATAATTAGTGAAAAGTTGAGTTGTTAAGGAACACATTACCTGGTAGTCTCCTAGTGCCAAACTATTTGACCACAGATTACTTCTTACTGATTGTGAAAAAGGGAGTTGTGGGTAGTTTCCTCCCTAACCAACAATATACCTCCTGAAGAACACAACAAAACCTATGATGCCTTCTTGCTAAAAGTGGTTTCATCTGAATCTAATTAAACCTATATAGACCTAACTTCTAGTACACACAAAATAAGAAGGTAGAGGAGCAAATTAAACAGTACCACGGGGAAACAATCAGATAAATCCACAATGTGGAACGATTCGACAAGGCCATTATCCTGATCACTTCAAAAAGCTAATTTCACAAGAAAAAGAAGTGGGGGCAGGGGATAATCTTCTTTTAAAAAAGCAATTAATCCCCAATACTCTTTAAGTTTTTACTTTATAACAACCAAATACATATGAACTTATGTAAGCCCTTTAAGGGAGCAGTGGGCATCAAACTATGCTAGTCTTTATTAAAATAAATTGAAGGGCATTCTTAAGTTGTATGTTTAATGTTAGATACCAAGTGTTGGACTAGTAAAATATAAAACTCATTTGGATTTTATATAAACTGGATATTTTGTGTCTATTCTTGATATATTCAGAAATAGGCAAACTTTTGCAGTAGCATAATTGTTTTTAATAAGGTGCAGATAAAGTAGCATGTGTATAGTTAGAATGAAAAGTCATGATAAGGTTAACATTGAAAAGGGTTACATAATAGTAATCTGCACATGCTACCTGGGTATGTAGGGCAACTTTCATCCTTAGACATCTGTAGAGAAACTGAGTGAAAAAGGGGAAAGAATATTTAATTAAATAAACATATTTATACCATTTTGAGATTTTTAAAAGCTATTGTTTGCTATTTTGATTGAATCTTAGTTTTACTCAAATAACTCTTATAAGTAATGAAGGGAATCCAACACTTAAGTGATGAAGTAACTTATCTAGGCTGTATAATTTATGAGGCCTCTGATTTTTTATAATGTTTTCTTCTTCTTTCACAGCAAGCTAGTACTTTAGCAGATCAGGACACTGGAAATATGGAAAAAGTCATTCGGGATGAAAATATTACCCTGTATGTGTGGGCAAACCTCAAGAAGAACCCAAGGTATTCCCATAGGAGATGCTGGAAGTTGAAAGACATTAGAGTCATATATCATGGTGGCCAACATATGCCTGTTGAATCACAGAATGGAATCCCTGGAAAAAAACCCATATTAAGAAATCAAGCATGTGGGATTTTGAATCATAGACCTGCCTTTTACCTTGAGCAAGTTACACAGCTTTGTTGAGCTTTAGTATGTCAACAGTACACTGATGATTATATTACTTATCTAGAGGCCTGATGCACGAAGATTCATGCAGGAATGGGCCTTCCTTCCCCTGGCTTCTGGAATCCCCTCCGGCCTGGAGCTGCCTTTCTGCCTTCCCATGCTGCCCAGAGGTCCAGAGTGGCTGAGGAAGATGCAAGTGTCCCGTCCCTGACTGCTTGGCATCTGTGTATGCAAATTGACCCGCCATCTTTGTTGGGTTAATTTGCATACTCCTGATTGGGTGATGGGTGTCGCGGCGGTACGGTCAGTTTGCATCTTTCTCTTTTATTAGTGTAGATATGTGTCTAATGGATATAGTACACTAGTAAAAATAGACACAGAAAGAAATATTTTTCCAAGTTCTTAATTTCATTGATATCTGCATGCTTCTTTTAGTGTTACACACTTATAATTCAGTCCAACTTTTATGGCCTTCTTTGATAAAATAGTTTTCTCAGTAAGAAAGAATGGATTCATAATTGGATTGATTTGTGCTATCTTAAGTGCTCTGAGCTATAATCAACAAGATTTATCACTTTCTCTCTTTTTTTTTTTTATATATAAACTTTATGATCAGGCTGACAGGCAGAAGCAGTTAGGGGCAATCAGACAGGCAAGCAGGCAGGTGAGTGATTGGGAGCCAGCAGTCCTGGATTGTGAGAGGGATGTCCGACTGCCTGTTTAGGCCCAATCCCAGTGGGCAGTCAGACATCCCTCAAGGGGTCCCAGATTGGAGAGGGTGCAGGGTGGACTGAGGGACACACTCCTTCATCCATGTATGAATTTTGTGCACTGGGCCTCTAGTTAATGCTTATAAAGGTCATAGCATGGTGTCTAGTACAAATATAAGCTGAATAAATATCAGGTCTTCGCCTTCTCTTCACCTCCTGAAGTAGACATGGTAGATACTTTCTACGTGGCAATCTCAAATTTAAAAAACAACAACTTTTTTTGTGACTGTTAAAAATAATTCCACAAGATAACACTTTCAAATATTTTATTTTTAGCTATTTAAGTGATGTTTTCCCAATTATTTTTAACAGTAACAGCTTTCTAAGGAATGATAGCAGTAATGATCTCAAATATTTCAAATTGGTTGAATTAGTATGGCAGTATGTTTTAAGAAAAAAATCACCAGAGTAAAAATTAGGAGGTTCTGGTCTCAGCTCTGAAAAGACTAGTCATATTACAATGGAAAAAACTGGATTTTATTTTTGATATTTAGTAAAAGGAAGCTAGAAAGCATTCTCCACGTTACATTTGCTACAAAATTCTCTGTGGTTTACATCTAAATTAGGGTCAACAAGCAATATAACCTTTTTTTTATTATGGAAATATATACTGAAGGGTGAAGAGAATTAACCTTTATAATTTTAAAAGAGCAAAAGGAAAATGAATAGCTCTTTATTAACTACCCACGTCCAAGAAGAGAATTAGGAGTCCTTTTACTAAGATGACAAGTAGTGGAGGCAGAAAACATTCTGTTTTATTTTGATGGTGATGAGGCGAGTTGTAGGAAGGGACCTGTTGGGTTTGAAATACCTATAAATATCAAGTACAACTGTCTGAAAGACTTCAGAGAAATCTGAGATTGATTTTGGGGAGTCATTAGCATATAAGTCAATAGTTCTTAACTTTTTGGGAGTCATAGACTGACTCTTAGGAACTTTAAATCATTCTATATGCTCACATATATACGGTTTTCCCAAAAATGCATATATATTCTTTAACAGCTGATAGTTCAGTTTTGAAAATGAAATGTATTTTAATAAACACTGTCTTTATAATTATTCATAGTGTGTACATACATGTTTTGGGGGCACTCTATATACAATATAAGGGCATTTTGGGACCCCTGGAAGTTCATTCAGGATGTTTCTTCCCCCCTACCCAACCCTAGGAAACATAGAACTCATGTTAAAAACTAATAATTTAATTGATCATTGAAGCCATAGAAGTAATATCTAAGGATATTATGTAGAAGGAGAAGCAAAGGGCTTGAGATTGAGAGCTGAGTAATATCAACATTTAAAGGATGGTTAGGAAGCTGGCCATACAGAGAAAACGGAGAAGGAGGTGCTCATGGAGAAAACGGCTGGGTTATGGATCGCAAGAATATGTTTTGAGGGGTATAACATTAGCAACTGGGTCCAAACCCTGCAAAGAGAGCAAGTCAGGATCGGGATTTAAAACTGGCAAATTAAAGTGGAGAGATACTGCTTGGGTATACATTTGCAACAGTTCTAGCATTCCCCTAGGCCTCATCTTTTTTTGTTACAATTAATTATTAACAGGCATAGAAATATCAGATGCCACGAAATGAAAATTGGCTTTGAAATACCAAGGATATTAGCATCAAGTGACATTGCTTTACGGCTCCTACATACTCACTATGATCATGTCACGCCACTGCGCCTTGTTCCGACAGTATTAAAATATGCCCCTCCCAGGGAATCTTTCTCTGTCGAAGAAGAAGCAGTTATTGCTACACAAGAAGCAATCAGCAAAGAGCTCCAAGAAGAGGATAAACAACCAGAAGACAAGTCTAATTTAGACCATTTAGACCAGGAGGAAGAAATAAAACCTGAAGAACAAGATGCCGGTTTTGTACACACAGTAAGACACATTTCAATGTATAATTTTTTTCTTTATGTAACAGATGTTTATTAGATTCTGCTGAAGCATCCTCGAGATTTTTCCCCCCCCTAAACAACTAGAAATTGTCCAAAATCCATCTTCTGCCAATGGCCTGATTTTGAGTGTGTATTTACCCCCCTGCTTCCTATTACTCGTCACTGTTCATAGTGGAGCCTGTTGCTTCAACATCCTAAAGTTCCAGGCAGGAGTTGCTCACTTTTGTTTTAGGGATAACACTGAACAGCTTTGAAGCCATTTAATTTTTGTGTTTATTATGCTTCATATTCACTTTTTGTGTATCTGTTCTATTTCAAACTCACTTAAGGGAACCTGCCATTAAAGGCAACTTTGTAGTAAATACTCTCACAAACTGAGGGGTTAGCTTACATTATTATTACTTCCTTAGCTTCTGGTTTTGTAAGAACGAATATTATAAAGTCAAACTTAGTTTTTTGAAACTTTTGTACTCTTAAAACTTGACATCTTTAGCTATAATATATTGAGTAATTTAGTAATCATATTCCTTCAAGTTTCTACTTTTATTTCTTAAGCTATTAAGTTAGAATAAATGGTTTATAATTTAGTAATACTTTCTCAGAATGAGTAGCTCCTTTGGCCATAAGCAGGTTGCACTTTAGGGAGGACAGAAAGAGCAGGTTTTCCTATAAGTGCTTAAGACAGGAAGTATATTGGTTTATTTAAACACAGGTAATAATTAGATTGAATACAAGTTTCAAATCAGAATAGTAGTTAAGAACATAGTTAATTGAAAATTCCATTTTAAATATTATATCAAAATAAATTATAAAAGTTCTATAGCATATAGAAAATGGACATAACATGATAGTCAGTACAAAGAATAGTACTTAGAGTGATTACAACCTTGTAAAAATTAAAAAGGCATAAGGAGAGGAAAACCCAAAACCCTGTATATAGCTGATATTTTAGGGAAAATAAGTGATTTGCTCTTTAAAAATTGGTCACTTAAAAATATTCTTTTAAAATTTTATCTTTATTGTGAATATTACAAATGTCCCCCTATTACCTTCCTCCACCTGGCTCCAGGCTTTGCCCCCATTCTTGTCTGTGTCCATGGGTTATGCATATCTTCTATACTAATAGAAGGGCAATATGCTAATTTGACCAGACATCTTCTGGACAACCTTCTGGATGTCCTTTCAGACAAAGCCATGGTAGCAGAGTTGAGGCAGAGGCGATCAGGCTGGCAGGGGAGAGCAGTTAGGGGGATCAGGCTGGCAGGGGAGATCAGTTAGGGGAGGCCAGGCCAACAGGAGAGAGCAGTTAGGGGAATCAGGATGGCAGGGGAGAGCAGTTAGTGGGATAAGGCCTAAACCTGCAGTCTGACCTCCGTCAACAGGTCCCAGATTGGAGAGGGTGCAGGCAGGGCTGAGGCGCCCCCACCCTGTGCATGAATTTTGTGCACCGAGCTTCTAGTCCGGTTAGGTTTGAATTCCTTTATAATCACAGAAATATTGGGACTATCATAACCCAAAATGCTATTCATACCTCTGTTTGTGTGGCAAAAATGTATTCTAAATTTCAAAAACTGGCATATCAACTCATGAAATTTAACTTGTCTGTGTGTGTTGTACTAGTACGTGTGTTTCTGTGAGTGTCTGTGTAAATTAGGGGGCTCCCTGAAAGATCAGTAGGTGCACTTACCATGTTTTGGTTTTAGGGGAAGAAATTGCTCTACTTTTGCATCGTTTTTAAGGGTTATAATCTTAGGTTAGCATATTTAAATATTACAATTCTCATATCTTTTAAATGAATTCAGAGGCTGATTGCAAGTTATTAATATAAAAATAGCCAACTTGTAATCACAAATAACAAATATTTAGCACCTTGTAAGTTTAAAAAATAAATCTCTTCTAATATTTAGAAAATGGTCCAAATTATCTTTCCTTTCCCATGGGTCTATTAAGAATTTTGCCACTAGAGGGCTCTTAATACCATAATTTAGTTAATTTAAATGTGTAATAATAATAACACAATATTGTAGGTATACTGACTTCCCATTAAATACATTTTACAAATTTTTAGAAAACCCTAATTTAAGTATACCACATTTGTGATAAATATTTTTTTTTTAATTTAATCAACTTCAGCAATATTTTAGTGATCCTAAGGGAAATCCCTGATAGTGTGTGGATCTTTGAACTTTTTAAAGTTCAAGTTAAAAAAGAAAATAGTCCTTGCCTTTAAGATACTGTTAAACAGGTATAATATTTACCATAAACATGAGTACATATTATATATTTAACATGAATGTTTATTCATAAAGGGATATATAAAAATATGAACATATATTTATATATAGAAAGCATTTACTAAGTACCTTCTACAATATAAGGAATTCAACGTGATCATCATTTTTAATGAGCTAACAATCTTGTGGAGGAGTAACAGTTAGTATATGTTCCGATATGTGAAATGAGAGAGATTGATTATGTGTGGGAGTTAAGATAAAAGTATCCAAAAGAAAAAGCTGGAGTGAACAGATGGGAAGTCTTCTCTGTTGAGGTAGCATTAGAGCAAAATCTTCTGATAGGCAAGGAGGAGCTTCCATGGGAAGGGGAAGCCACTCTTCTGGTCGGAGGGAAAAGTGTGGAGCCGGGAAACAGCTGTAGAAAGTTGGGGACTTCTAGGCTTCCTCACGGACAGATTGAAACTCCGAAACTAGCTCAGGTGGAAAGCCTGGCATTAATTCAGCAGCATCCCCTTTCCACAAAGTCATTTCAGCAACCCGATTTCATGCTCATGCCCTAGAGCTTAGTCTTATTCCTGGATCTTGTTCTTATCTTTTTACTTGCTCAATAAATGCCTAGCTCTCTACCCTAGGCGCTGCTCTGGTCCTCAGGGGACAGCGGTGAAAGGGCAAATGAGATTTCTGTTCTCACGATGTGCATATAAGTCAGGAAAAACCAAGGGCAAATAAGAACTGGACAATAGGAGGCAGTCATAAATGCCGTACAGGGCACAGAACTAAGCAGGCGTATGCGATAGGGAGTTAGTAGATTGGGTGGTTAATGGGGACTTGTATGGTGAGTTATTATTTAAGCTGAGACCCAAATGACCAGAAAGGATAAGCTCCATGATAATTAGGTAAAAATATTATAGTCTACAGTTACTGTAAAGGACATAAGACAGAAATGAAGACCAGAAAGAAGGCCAATGGACGGACGGATGGATGGTGGGTAAAGAAGGAAGTGGTATGCGATGATGTCAGAGAGGGAAGCAGAAGCCAAATGAAACAGGGAATGCAGGCCACAGTAACAAGTTCGGATTTTATTGTAAATGCATGGGAAGCCATTAAAGCAGTGGTTCTCAACCTTTCTACTGCTGTGACCCTTTAATACAGTTTCTAATGTTGTGGTGACCACCAACCATAAAATTATTTTTGTTGCTACTTCATAACTAATTTTGCTACTGTTAATGAATCATAATGTGTTTTCTGATAGTCTTAGGCTCTACAGCAGCGTTTCTCAACCTGTGGGTCATGGCATTAGAAAGGTTGAGAACCACTGCATTTGAGGGTTCTAAGTAGAAGAGTAGCATGATCTGATTTATGAAAGGTTATTCAGCTACTAAGCAGAGATTGAATTGTGAGGGGCCTGCATAGGGGAAACACAGTATCTAGTGCTTGGGAGGCATGAGAGGTCAAGGTGGCTTGGACCCAGGTGATAGTAAGATGTGGAAAGGTGGATATGTTTGGGATTGGTTTTGGAGGCAAAAAATCCAGCTGAGTTTTTATTTTGGGAAACAAAGCAGATGGTGGTTTAATTTACTGGGATGGGTAGGAATAAGCTGAGATGGTTATGAGTAACAGTGTAAAAAGAGTTTTGGTTGTGGCAAGTTTGGGACACACAAATGGAAATGTCAATCAGGTAAACAAATGTGAACCTGGAGTTCTGAGAGAAGTCAGACACAGCTGATGGCCCTATGCAGTCCCTGCACTTCTCCAGTTAAGCAGTACAAGGGGTGTGAGGCCTAACGAACCTCACTAGCATAGATTTCAGAACCCTGGCCTGTAGATGGTATTCAAGCGATAGGATTGAATGAGATTTCAGCAAACTCAGGATAATTCTTAACTATTCCTCAAAATGAAGCAGTGATGGTAACTTTTCAAAATTCATCTTTAATTCTGTATCAAAAGCCAGTTCAAACAATTTATTCTGAAGCTCTGGTACAATTTAAATTATCTTTTGATGAAAAAAAATGGATTTCAGATCAGCAAATTCCTTTGTATAGATCTTTTGATGGAATAAAATTCAAGATATTCTATCAAATTTGTCAAGTGCTCATTGCTGACATTTTGCAATGTGCAATATCGAGATCACCTACACCATATCATATCAGTCACCTAGTATCTTTTCAGATCCTTGCATGATTTTTGTCATCTTTGATTAGTTTAGTTATGTTTTTACATTTAAGTCTGTCAGGACTTTATTTTAGTGTAAACTGGGGAGAATGAATATAAATTTCTTTGATTTAAAATCTTAGCCAGCTATCTCAAAACACCATATCAACCTAGGCTTTTCCCACTGATCTGAAATGCCATATGCTAAGTTCCCAAGTGGATCCTAAGATCTATTTCTAGAATTTCTATTCTGTTTCCAGTGATCTTATTCATGATCCAAGTCACGTTTTCATATCAAATTCAAATTGCAAATAGACTAAAATAATTTCCATGTGACAATATCTGTGCATTTATCAAATTGCAGTGAAAAATACTTTGCTATTATTCCATGAAGCTCTTCCATATCATAAGCCAATTTCAGTATCTATTGAGCTTTGTGTCATGGAAAGTTATACTTTAGCTACCTTCTCTGATTCATATTCTGTAAACATTTCCAGGCAAAGATTTTTAGAAAATGTTTATTTTTTTAGTAGATTTATTAGAAACCTAAAACCCTATATAATAAAAGTATAATATGCAAAGTGACCTTAATGGTGGACTGACCAGTTGCTATGATGCACACTGACCACCAGGTGTCAGATGATCAACACAGGAGCTGCCCCCTGGTGGTCAGTGTGCTCCCTCAGGGGGAGCTCTGCTCAGCCACAAGCTGAACTAATGGCTGTGAGTGCAGTGGCAGTAGCAGGAGCCTCTCCCATCTCCTTAGCAGTGCTAAGGATATCCAACTGCGGCTTAAGCCTAAGCTATCAGTCTGATATACCCCCAGGGCTCCTGGGCTGCCAGAGGGATGTCTGACTGCCAGCTTAGGCCCAATCACCCAGGGAGTGGGCCTAAGCCAGTAGGTGGAAATTCCCCAGGGGTGAGAGGGCTCAGGCCAGGCTGAGGGACCCCCCCTTACCCCGGCAAGTGCACAAATTTTTGTGCACCAGGCCTCTAGTACTTATATAAAAATAAAATATTTATTATTTTTTAAAAAATTAAAGTTTATCCAGAAGAAAATAATACATGGAAAATAGCTAAATTTTATAAAAAAAACAATTGTGGAAAGAGGACTTTTTATTACCAAATATAAAACATGATGATAATATAAAGAAAAAAATTATTTTTTTCAGCTCCAGTGCCAACAAACACAAGGAGCTTTATAACATACAAAACTAGGAATAATTATATTGTCAACAAATGTGGTCTGGAGTTTGTTTGTTTGATCACGAATAAGTTCTGATGATACAGTGGCAATGACAGAAACACATTCTAGAGCAGTTCTTAAGATCGGTGAGCTGCACCAGAATGTAAATGGGCTCATTGCCTCCTTCATGAAGAAGTTCACTTCCCAAAAGCCAATTGAACTAAAGATGATATAAAATAGTAAAATTTTTAATCATATAAAGGCAATGTGTTAACTACAAGATTATTCTCTCTATTATGTGTCAATGTAGAAGCTGATAAATTCCTGTTGTTGAATGTGGTTATCAAGAGGAAGGTTCTGTTAAGAAAGTCTAAATTCTTGGTCTTCCTACAAAGCAAGAAACATTTTGGTCTAAACTCTGAAGAACTTCCAACTCTTTGAAGATGTGAATTGGAAAGCCTGGCTTGCTTATTGGTCTTATATCTTTGGTATTTTAAATGATCACAATTCCTGTTAGAAAGAAATGCAACTGGCTTTTTAATGGCAGATAATATGAAAGGCCACCTGGATGTACCTAGACACCTTAAATCCAACATATCCACAATCGAATTCACTACTTCCTCTTCCCCACCCCCCCAACCCTGTCCTTCCTCCTTTCTGGATAATTGGACCACCTCCACCTTGTAACCTAAGACAGAAACCTGAAAATCAAGTTTCGCCTACTTCTTATATCCAGTCACCATCCAAGTTATGTTGATTTTGCTTACTTATCATTGCATATATGCTTCTAATGGCCCTATCCTCTTACCTTGGATTCACCTCTTTCCACTGAGCAATCCATTCATCAGCTGGCCACCAGGGGTCAGATGACCAACGCAGGAGCTGCCCCCTGGTGGTCAGTGTGCTCCCACAGGCACACTGAGTACCTTTACAAATGCAAATTTCTTCATCCAGGATACTTTTCTATCACAAGCCTTTTTTGGGCTTTCCTTTACCCATAGGAGAAATTCTCCTCTTGAGAGTGGCACCCAAAGCTCTCCATAAGCTGGCCCCTGCTTGCCTGTAGCTTCAGATCTTTACCCTCTCCTAGAATGCCTCACACAACCATACCTGACTGCGTGGGGTGCTTGCAGCCCTCTGTTTTGCTCCAGGCCTTTCTGCCTTTGCTCACACTTGGCATTATCTCCCACTGTTTTTTGTTTTGTTTTGTTTTGTTGGGTGACCTAATTATCTTTCAAGATTTAGTTCAAACGTCATCACCTTTGGGTATCACTTCTTATCTTCACCCACCCACAGAATTGACTGGTCTTCCTTTACATTCCTATTGTGCACCCCTCACTTTTTATTACACACCCACAAAACCATCCTATCTATTTGTTCATCTGCTTCCCTAGTAGACTGGAAGTTCCCTAAGTCAGATACCTTATGTGCTTTCCCCCCCTTTATTCCTAGTACTTACCAATGCCTGCACAAATTGGGCACCCTGAAAATTCTTTGAGTGAATGAGTTAATAAGTGACAAGTTTCAGAGGCACACCGGTTGTCAGAGAATGTAATAGTGTTGAAACCGGTCCAGAGAAAGATAAGGCCAACGCAGGGATGAGAGTAGGGAAAAGGAAAATTTACTGAGGTGATTGGTGATGGAGGCCTGGTGTGATTAGCTGGCTTTAAGCTTCTGACTAGAATTCTGATGTAAGGTTATGATGTTGCTATAGAAGTGCAGGTGGTAGTTGAGATGAAACCAAGTTTACTGATATCGTTCAGTTTGCCAATATTAACATACACATCAAATTTTTATAACAGCACATTTATCTAGTGCTTTGCAGTGTACAAAATTCTTCTCTTCTCTATTATTCGACCCTCAGAGCAGTTATCTCCCGAAGCTTCAGTTTCCTTTTTGGCAAAATTAAATTAACAACTATTTCTTAGGATTGTTTGCAAGATGTATTTATATGTGTGGAACACAGTTGAATACCAAATACAGTGGGACCTGGGTTCTCAAACTTAATTTTTTCTGGAAGGCTGTTAGAAAATCGAATCATTTTTTTCCCATTAGAAATCATGTAAATTGAATTAATCTGGTCCAGATTCCCAGATGATTCCATGTCTAATGCACTATATCACCTATAAATAAACACTTTAAAGGCAAAAAGCTCATGAAATCTAAATGAAAATTTAACAAAAAAGCAATGAAATATAAAATGAAAAATGACATATACACTAGAATTTTAATGTTGAGAGCAAAAAAAGCAAAAAATACAAACCTAAAATATTGACAGTATAATCTTCTGAGATGTTAACAATATGAGATTTAGTGGTAAACCAACTCATACATTCTCTCCTTTGTTACCTGAGAGATGCATGAATCTTTATTGATCATACAGGTATCAGCATGAAAGAGTTGTCTAGTCCAGACCTGAAGTTTTGTTGGATAACTGAGACATTTTTTTTTTTTCTCTGTGAACAACGTAGTTGAGAACTGAATTGTTTGAGATGGGAGATGTTCAACAATTGCGGTGTGACTGCATGTTGTTAGCTCCTAATGGATAAATGACTTGCTCAAGGCCACTAAGGTGACTTAGTGTCAGATTGAGATATACAGTATATTCTAATCATATTGTCCTTCTATTGTAGTACTAGAGGCCCAATGCATGAAATTTTCTATTCATGCTTGGGGTGGGGGGATCCCTCAGCCTGGCCTGCACCTTCTCCAATCCAGGACCCCTCGGGGGATGTCTGATTGCTGGCAGTTAGACATCCTTCTTGCAATCTGGGACCACTGGCTCCTAACCACTTGCCTGCCTGTCTGCCTGTCTGCCTGATCACCCCTAACTGCCTGTCCCTGCTGGCCTGATTGCCCACTAACTGGTCCCCTGATGGCCTGATCACTCCCAGTTGCCCTTCCCTGCCAACCTGATCACCCCAACCACCTCTGCCTGCCAGCCTGATGGCCTTCTAACCACTCCCTTGCCAGCCTGATCACTCCCAACTGCCCTCCTCTGCCAGTCTGATCATCCCCTAACTTAGGGGTGTCGAACTCAATCAGAGAAGGGGCCAAAATCTAAAATCCAGCCTAAATCGCGGGCCGAATGGTTTACTGAACAGTCATAAACTGACAATGTCATAAACTGACAGCGGAGTGCAGTGATGACAGCGCGGTGCGGGCCACATTGCAAGGCCTGGCGGGCTCGATTTGGCCCGCGGGCCTTGTGTTTGACACATGTGCCCTAACTGCTCCCCCCCTGCCAGCCTGATTGCCCCTAACTTCCTCTGCTCAGCCCCTGCCCCAGTGGCTTTGTCTAAAAGGATGTTCGTCCAGTAGATGTCAGATCTAATTAGCATATTACCCTTTTATTAGTATCGATTCCTTTTACTATCCTCAAGTATAATGGGATTTTCTATATACTTGGTACACAGCATCTTTCACTTCCTTGACAGGCTTACCAAAAAGTAGGCTTTGTAATTACTCTATCAGACAGCTGATTGCCCAAATAAGCAAAATCTATAACATATGGTTTAAACCGGCAGTTAGACATCCCCTGAGGGGTCCCAGATTGGAGAGGGGCAGGCCAGGCTGAGGGACCACCCCCCTCCCTTGGCAAAACCCCAAATGTAAATGTAAATAATATTTTTATAGCTTGCATTGCTTCCTAGGGTCTCTGTTTTACACAGGACAGTGTTCAAAAGAGAATCTGAGCAGGCTGGCTCCTGCTTGCATGAAGATCTGTGGAGATGTGCTCACATTTTGGTTGACTTTTTAACTATGTTCTTTTAAGTCAAGTTTTATGCCAGAGCAAGTGTCAGTTTGGGGCCTTAGAATTAAGGTAACAAGTGTTCGCAGTGGGGACTGAAACAGAGGAGAATGGATTTGGGCTGAAGAAGACACTGACAATCACACCCATCCATCCTTATGTTTTCTTTTAGAGTTTTGCCGAGGAAGAACCTGAAAGCACAAAACAAGAACCGGAGATAAAAGTATTAAATGAAACAGGTATTCTTCTAACTTACATTTTTAACTTTATTGGGATTTTCCTGCTTACAAAAGAAAGGCAAGATCATTGTAAATTCAGATATTGCAGAAATATATTTGAAGTGAAAATTCTTTACAATCCCTCTTCTGAACTAACCAATATTAACAATTCTTTTTATTTGTGCTTGCTTCCTTCTCTCTCTCTCTCTCTCTCTCTCTCTCTCTCTCTCTCTCTCTCTCTCTCTCTCTCTCTCGATTAAAAAATAGTTTTATTGATATCAGCAAGGAAGGGAGAGGAAAAGAGAGATAGAAACATCAATGATGAAAATCATTGATCATCTGCCTCCTGTACACCCCCTACTGGGGGTCGAGCCTGCAACCCCAGCACATGCCCTTGACCAGAATCAAACTTGGAACCTTTCAATGGGGTTACCAGGCTGGAAGAGTGGGCAGTTAGGGGCAACCAGGCTGGCAGGGGGGCAGTAAGGAGTGACTAGGCCAGCAGCGAGTGGGGCAGTTAGGGGTTACCAGGCCAGCAGAGGGTGATAGTTGGGGGTGACCAGGCCGGCAGGAGAAGCATTAAAGGGTACCAGGCCAGTGGGAAGGAGGGCACTAAGGTGTGACCAGGCGAGTAGGGGGGGCAGTTAGGGGCAATCAGGGGGGCAGTCCAGCAGAGGGGTATTATTGGGGGCGACCAGGCTGGCAGGGGGTGCAATTGAGGGTGACAAGGCTGGCAGTGGGGTGGGGGGGCAGTTAGGGGAAATCAGGCCAGCAGCCAGAGGCAGTTAGGGGTGATCAGGCTGGTGAGGGGCGGGGGTGGGGGGCAGTTAGGGGCAGGCAGGTGAGCAGTTAGGAGCCAGTGGTCCCGGATTATGAGAGGGATATCCAACTGCTGGTTTTAACCGGCAGTTAGACATCCTCTGAGGGGGTCCCAGATTGGAGAGGGGGCAGGCCAGGCTAAGGCACCACCCTCCCCCATGCATGAATTTTGTCCCTTAGCCTGGCCACTAATATATACATAGAACACAATACAGATGCTACTTAAATGAGTAATATTTAACATTATTCTAAGTCAGACCTCATTGGTGACCCTATCTAGTAGCTCTATAATTCCACCCAATAATGGGACATTATTTAAATCTTTATTGATTAACAAATAGTAAGGTTATTTCTAATATTTTAACATTGTAAACAATGTTGCAATGAACATTCACAAGTATTCATATACACTCAGATTTCTCAACACCTTTGTATTCAATCTTATCCTGTCAAATAGCAATTGGATATACTTTAAAAGTGTCAAAATGATAGTGATGCATCATTTGCAATCTTTTAGCTTGATATTTTTGTGCATTTTTTCCATTAACTTTATCATTATGCTGGCTTTCTCAGGAACTTCTAAAGAATCTATTTTCTATATATTTCTTAGCATATTTTTAATAACAGTCTTCTTTTCTATTTCCTTACTTTTTTCAACACACTTTTATTTCTGCAGTCACCTAAGTTTATATTTTGTAATTTTCTATAACCTTTATGAGATAATTTTCTTATTAAAAATGATATTACAGTCAATTATAGCCTCTGTCACAATACCAAGGTTTTCTACATGATGATACCCAATTGATCCTATCTAATAAAAGAGTAATATGCAAATTGACTGTCATTCCAACACACAAGATGGCTGCCCCCATGTGGACACAAGATGGCTGCCACAAGATGGCCAGCAGGGGAGGGCAGTTGGAAGGGACCAGGTCTGCAAGTGAGGGCAGTTGTAGGCAATTGGGCCAGCAGGGGAGGGACCAGGCCTGCAAGGGAAGGCAGTTGGGGGTGATCAAGTCTGCAGGGGAGAGCAGTTAGGGGTGACCAGGCCTGCAGGGGGAAGGCAGTTAGGCATCAATCATGCTGTCAGGGGAGTGGTTAGGGGGTGATCAGGCTGGCAGGCAGAAGTGGTTAGGGGCAATCAGGAAGGCAGGCAGGTGATTTGTTGAGAGCCAGCAATTCTGGATTGTGAGAGGGATGTCCGACTGCACGTTTAGTCGGACATCCCTCGAGGGGTCCCAGATTGGAGAGAGTCCAGGCTGGGCTGAGGGACATCCTCCACCCCCCCCCATGCACAAATTTTGTGCACCGGGCCTCTAGTATATATCATAAATGTCTAAAATTGGACACAGTATTCTTTTTTACTTTCTTTTCAGGTAAATGGGTTATTAATTAGACACAATTGAACATTAATTAAAATCTACATTTTAATGAATATACAGAAGTAAAAAAAATGAAATTGCTAAACTGGATTTCCTTTGAATATTTCCTTTAATTTTCAGTGCCTGATATCCATGGGTTAAATTCAATGCCATCTCAGTGTGCTTCCTCTTATAAGAGGAAAACTGTAGTGGTATATAAATAAGGCTAGCAGTTCCTGAGTTCTGAACTCTTTACATACTGTATTTTTCGGACCATAAGACGCATTTTTTTCCCCCCAGAAGTGGGGGGGGAAAGTCCCTGCATCTTATGGTCCAAATATAGCCTACACATATACTTTAAAAAAAAAGTTTTTTTACTTGCCCGGCTCTGTGTGGTCTCTGTGTGCTTGCCCGGCTCTAAAATGGTTCTAAATGCTGCTGTTTACTTTACAGGGTTGATTACATGTGTTTATGACTGTGATGTTGGGTTTTAATGCACATAAAATATTTTAGGACACTATTTGTTTCAGAATCTTTTTTTCTTCATTTCCCTTCTCTAAAAACTGGTGCGTCTTATGGTCCGAAAAATACAGTATATGAACTCATACAACCCCCAAATACTATGATAGGTGCTACTATCTACCCATTTTGTAGAAGAAGGAACTAAGGTGTTAATTAGCATATATTGCACAAGGGTGAGACCTGTAAGTAGTCTGATTTCCCTTTCTTACTCATTGCACTGCGTTGAAAGGATTTTAGTGAAAGGCAGGAATGTCCTAGTAATATGTGACTTCAGATATTCCCCTGTTTG
This sequence comes from Pipistrellus hanaki, assembly GCF_964339955.1. Lineage (NCBI taxonomy): Eukaryota > Metazoa > Chordata > Mammalia > Chiroptera > Vespertilionidae > Pipistrellus > Pipistrellus hanaki. The sequence goes on from NC_140505.1 coordinate 158,251,005, forward strand.
TAAATGAGCATTATGAAATCATAGTATTTTCCCATAAAATTTCTGAATATGAAGATTATCTGATCCAGTTTCTTCATTTTCAAGCCTCCATCCCTGTTTTTCTATGAGCTGGACCTATTTTTGTTGGGAAAAAAAATTAGCTTTAATTTTATAGATGCACCAAAATTAATTTTTTTAATGATTTTGCTTGCCCCCAGATATCTAGCACCATAAGGCCCAATATTAAGACATTACTTAAGCAGTTATCAAATTTTGTGTTAAACCACTTTTTTTTGACCTTTTATAATAAAAGGTAGCAGAATATGCTGCCCCCAAATATACCACTTTGGCATAAGGATTATTTTGAGCTGGAAGCAACTGAAAAGCTATAGATGTAAGAAAAGTTCCCTATCCCTCTGCTATTTGCTTAAAAGTAGTATATAAATTTTTAAGTATCGCTACTTTCTTCACGACTAGGAAGGACAAAACTTAGGGTGTAAAGTTGTCTCTGAGAACTATCAGGAGAGGACACCAGAGGAATCTACAAAACTAACTATAATGTAGCCTTTATCTCTACCCTCAGAAACATTCAGCTGCTTTTCTTTGTCCTGTCATTTCCCCACAACTTGTCTGTTCTTTGTTGAAAATGCTGTGTAAGCTGGAGTTCTACGCCACCTCTTTGAATTACTCTGCTTCTCCCTGGGGATATCCCATGTATACATGAGGCACCCCTGTTAACTTCTGTTTTCCTCTTATTAATATTTTACTTCGGACGTCTCAGCCAAGAACTCACTAGGGTAGAGGGAAAATTATTTACCCTTCCCTAAGGTCTATTTTTAAAGTTTTTCTGTTAATAACATGTGCTTATTGTATACAAAATTCTGAAATGTGTGCATATAAAACATGAAGTAGTCATCCTAATCATTACCCAGGCCCATTTCCACTCCAGTGGTCAGCTTTTTGAATAGTTCTGAGTTAATCCCTTTTTGAAGTGTTAGTAGCTAAGTAAAGACTTCCTGTGCCAATGCTAGATATTGTTTCCCTCCTAAAAGTATACAAAAATGTTATGATCTATTTAGAAATAGAATTAATCTGATTAATTTTAGCACAGCTGGCGCTGCTAGAGAATGCTCCCGAGAGGCTACGTAAATTTGAAGAGGATGAGCTTGACATATGCCAATTCACAACTCTGGGTGGAGTGTACCACTTGGATATTCTGGAGCTTCCCCCACAGTGTAAACCAATGAAGGGCTGGATGATAATGGAAGTAGGTTGATTCTTAAAACTTACAAGTAAAATAATTTCTCACACTTTTATTTTATATCAACGGCTCTAACACATAATGAATTTTAACTCTATTAAGCAAGCACGAAAGAAAATGCAATTTTATAAAATTTGAATCAGTATTAACGAGAAGAAATCTAAAATCATAATGGATTTTACTCCAGCTGGTGTGTCTCACTGGTTGAGCACCGACCCATGAATAGGAGGTCATGGTTCGATTCCCGATCAGGGCGGTCAGCGCACACACCCAGACTGCGGGCTCGATCCCCACTAGGGGTTGTGTAGGAGTCAGCCCATTGATGAAGTTTCTTTCTCATCAGTGATTCTATCTCTCTATTCTTCTTCCTTTCTCCCTAAAAATCAATAAAAAAAAAACCAAAACAAAACATAAGATAATATGGATTTTAAAACTAGAAATCATGCATGTTAATTGTAAACCCGTAGCATTGTGTTTACACTAGAGGTCCAGCACAGGAAATAGTGTGGGTAGGATCCTAGGGCCTAGTTTCCTGCAATCAGGGCCATCTTCTGCCCGTTTGCCAGTCCCCAGACTGAATGCTGTCTCTGCTGCAGGGCTGTCAGGCCGTTGGGATCACCAGCTCATCCCTGGCTGCTCAGAGGCTCAGGCCTGCGGGAAAGCAGGTGATGGTGACTTCACCTCCATGTGCGTGCACCAGGCGGCCACTGATGGAACACGCTGCTCACTCAGGGCTGCTCAAGCGGGGCACCATTGCTGCTGCTGCAGCTTGAGGCACTGATGGAAGCAGTGGGGCATGCCCATGACCTACCCGCCTCGGTGTGAGTTGCCCTAAGCAGGCAGCATTTTCCATCAGTGGCCGGCCCATCGCACACACGTGGAGGTGAAGTCACTGGCACCTGCTTTTCCACAGGCCTGAGTCCCCGAGCACCCGGGGATGAGCTGGCGATCCCAATGGCCTGACAGCCAGCCTGGTCCTCCCACTACCCACCCTGATTGCCCCATTCACCATCGCTGATCCATGGGAGCCTGCTGGCCAGAGGCAGGGACCAAGAGGTCAGCTGTTCAGCTGCTTGCCAGTCCCCAGTCCCACCCCACCCTGCTCGTGGGCTGAGGGAGGGAGGGACCGAGAGGTGCTCCATGCCACCTCAGGGTGACCAGTCGTTTGGTCCTCACAGACACTGGCTTTCTATATGTATAGATTGTGCCAATTTGTCCTTAATAATGAGAGTCTGTTTCAGAGGCTGGAAAACTGTTTCTGTAAAGGGACAAATGGTAAATGTTTTCAGCCTTGTGGCTATCCTGGCTCTGTTGCAACTCCTCAGATCTACCATTGTGATGCTAAAACAGCCATATGTACAGAAATGGGCATGGTTATGCTCCGGTTTAAGCTTTATTTACAAACACTGATGGTGGGCCAGGCTTTCTAGGGACCATTATTTGTGGATTCTAGTCTAGATAAGTTGTTCCCTACATGTGGTCCCTGGACCAGAAGCATCAGCATCATCCAGCTTCATCTGGGAATTTGCTAGATATGCAGATTCATGGGCCCCACCTCAGTCTTGCTGAATCAGAAATTCTGGAGGCGAGACCCAGCAGTCTGTATTGTAGCAAAACACAACTAAAGTACTCTTCTGGATCCTTGCTATACAAAATGGCCAGCAGCATCAACATCTGGGAACTTGTTATAAATGCATAATTTGGGGCTTCCCCTCGGATCTCCTGAAGCTACATTTTAATAAGACCCTCAGGTGATTCATGTGCACATCAAAGTTGTGAAGCAGCCAAAACCGGTTTGGCTCAATGGATAGAGCTTGTCGGCCTGCAGACTGGAAGGTCCCAGGTTCGATTCCAGTCAAGGGCATGTATCTTGGTTGAGGGCACATCCCCATAGGGGGTGAGCAGGAGGCAGCTGGTCGATGATTCTCTCCCATCGATGTTTCTAGCTTTCTATCCCTCTCCTATCTGTAAAAAAAAAAAATCAATAAAAATATATATTTTTTAAAAGTTGAGAAGCACAGATACTGATGATGCCAGCGCTCCCCCAAACTAATTTCCATGCAGGACCACACTTGGAGAAGTAAGGACCGCACTTGGAGTAATAAGGACCACACTTGGAGTAATAAGGACCATAGCAGCCGTTAGATCATCTATCCAGGATTTTCTCCCTCTTGGTTTAGTAGGTAGTAGCATTTGCACTAGGACTGACTTGGTTTCACGTTACCTCACTGGCCTGTGTCCCAAATATACCCAAATCTGTTGTCATAGCTCTTGCTGCCCTGCTGTCCTTCTTTCCTCCTTCCCTCTCCGCCTCCTCTAACACGTCATATACATAGATTGCCCGGCACCTCTCACTACATTGTAGGTTGTTGGTGCGTTCTCGCATTAGAGCAGTATTTCTCAATTTTTTTCCCCCCATATCACCTCTCTTGTAAACATTTTTTCCTAGTCATCCCCCGCCAAGGACTTTAATACCGTAGATAGACTATCTGTGTGTGTGCTGTATGCATATCTGTGCTTTATACATAAAAGAGTAAGATTTTTTTTCATGTTCCCCCCAAACTAATTTTCACCCTAATGGGGATGATATTGGCATTTCTTTCCCCTTCTCCCCACAAATGAGAATGCTTTTATTGGAGCACACCTGGGGGAGATAATCTGGTCGATAGCCACTTTGAAGTATCTATTTGAGTCAACCTTCCCTATCTCAGGGACACTAGAAGGATAGTGGGGAGTTCAAAACAGACATTCTTGTCCATAGGAAGGTCTCAGCCTGATGTGGGGTTTTCAGGATTCACCCAAAGATCTTTGTGAAAATGTCCTGAGACCACCAGTCTGTGCCCTCCGCTCTCCGTTTGAGCACAGAGTATCCTGCCTCACACCTGTTTTCCTCTCCTGCAACAAAGAGGCCTTCCTACTTTTTTCCCAAGAATCTTTTTTTAAAATATATTTGTTTGATTTTTAGAGAGATGCTAGTAAGAAGGGGGAAGGAGGAGAGCACAAGAAACATCTATTGGGTCTCTCCTGTACGCACCCCAACTGGGGATTGAACTCCCAGCCTGGTGTGTGTCCTGACCAGAATCAAACCAGCAACCTTTGGGTACACAGGAAAGACACTCTACCAACTAAGCTACACTAGACAGGTTTTTTTGGTTTTGTTTTCAAGTATCTTTTTAATAATCTCTCCCTCCTCTACAATTAAAAAAATATATATATATTGATTTTTTACAGAGAGGAAGGGTGAGAGATAGAGTTAGAAACATTGATCAGCTGCCCTGGACCAGAATTGAACCTGGGACCTTTCAGTCTGCGGGCCGACGCTCTATCCACTGAGCCAAACCAGTTTCGGCGCTCCTCTACAATTTGTCTCCACTCCAGTTTTTCTTTCTTTCTCTATTTTGTAACATTTTCAGTCTTTCCCCTTCTCTAGATCTTTCTCTACATTTAGATAGTGGATGGATTGCCTTTGTCCCAGAGAAATCTCTGTTGGTTTCATTGACATACTTTTTTCTCCCAGCTTTATTGAGATATAATTGACATGTAAGTTTAAGGTGTACTATGTGATGAGTTTTACTTTCATCCATTCATTTCTACACTTTTTACAGTGCTTATCCTTTTTTCTCTTCACCTACACACCCTAGCCAGGGTATTGGAACATGATATCTGGGGTCCCATAGCTCTGTTTTTGAGTTCTGATGCCTCTTAGAAGTAATTTGTAATTTGTGGCAAATCACTTGATTTATGGAGATCCCACTTACCTTTTTTTTTATTAAAATTTTTTAAATTACAGTTTACATTCAAAATTATTTTGTATTAGTTTCAGGTATACAGCATAGTATAATAGTTAGACCACCATATACTTATTATTATTTTTTAATTTAAGTTCTTTATTGTTTAAAGTATCACATATGTCTCCTTTTCCCCCAATTGACCTCTCCCTGGCCTCTCCCACCCCTCAGCACATGCCCTCATCCTCCTACTGTTTGTGTCCATGGGTTATGATTATATGCATGAATACAAGCCTTTTGGTTGATCTTTTACCCCCTCCAGCCCCACCTTCTTTCTGAGGTTTGACGCAGACCTTCAGTCACATACTTTAGAAATTGTTTCCCCTGATATTTCCAGTCGCCAGGTGGCAGCATTACTTGACATCCCATGACTGTTTTGTAGCTGCCAATCTGCGCTTCTCATTTGCTTTACCCTTTTCACCCAGTCACCTGCTTTGTTAAACACATGCCTGCAGGATTGCTTGGAATAAAATGCGCAAGTCCCAGCCTAGAACCTGACCCATAAAAGGGTTCTGTAACTACATTCAAATTTAGTGCTTTCCTCCTTAATCATTATCTTTCATTTTGTTATAATATTTTGTTAGTCAATCTATAGTTGGGACCAAACTTTAGTACTTATTAAAAATAACTATATAGCTTATTCAGTAATATTTACAACTTTAGTTATAACACCTAACTTTATGTTTTTTTGGTTGTTTTTTAAAAGATACTCCAAGACGGATTACAGAAATTTATTTATCCTCCAGCAACTACAGAAGACTTCGAAACAGAAAACTTTTTCCCGCCCATAGATGTCATGCTTGAGGTTCATAAAAACGTGATCTTTTTTGAGAATCCCCAGGTGGCAAGGTGGGATGCTGAAGGTACACTAGCTTTGACAATTATGTAACTAAAAGAGGCATGCTAAAACAATCATAAACAGAGAGAGAAATGCATGCTTTTCTCTGGGAGTGTTCAAGTTGTAGGAGAGGCATATAGAGAAAAACATCACAACATGACACAGTGGTGTGCTTTCAGAGATGGGAGTGCTGCAGAGCAGAACAGTGACTGAGTCAGTCTCGAAGGTTTAGGATGAAATATTCAACAGGTCCTCAAGAGACTAAGAGAGCATTCTCCTACGAGACTTTGCATGGATATATATCTTCATTTCTCTTGGGTATATATCTAGGAGTGGAATTGCTGAGTTGAAAGATGAAAATATGTTAACTTTTTAAGAAACTGCCAAATTGTTTTTTTCAAAGTAGCTGTGCCATTTTACATGCCTGCTAGCAATACAAGTTTTCCCATTTCTCCACATCCTTGCCAACGTTTGCTGTTATATCTTTTTTATTATAACCGTTGTGGTTTTAATTTGTATTTCCCTAATGACCAATAATGTTGAGCTTTTTTTTTTTTTTTTTAATATATCATCCTTACATATATCTCCTTTGGGGACATATTTATTCAAACCTTTTACTCATTTTGAAATTGGGTTGTGTTTTATTATTGAGTTATAAGACACACAAAAGACCACCTATTATATAAAAAGTCAAAAAAGGCAAATCTTTAGAGATGGGAAATATATTAATGGTTGTCTGGGGCTGGAATATGGGAATGAACTAAAAATGGACACAGGGAACTTACCAGGAGGATAATAATGTGCTTAAAAACTGGATTGTGGTGATGGTTGCAAAGTTGGGTAAATTTACTAAAATAATTTAATCGTATACTTAAGACAGGTAAATGTCAAAGCTGTTTAAAAAAAGAAAAAAGAGATTCTCTAAGAGGTTCTGAACTGCAGGGAGAAAGAACTGCATGTGCAGAGGCACACGGGTGCATGAGGTTGTTAGGGAAGGAAAAAAGCGGTGGCAGAAACCAGGTGTGAAGAACTGGTAAGGGTGAAGCCAGAAATGTGAGTCAAAGCTTCATTTGCAGGTCTTGCAGAACAAGCGTGACCCTGTAGATAGGAAGAAACTCCCAGCAAGGTTGGTTTTTTGTTGAAATTCTATTCTAAACAGTTATTTAGGTTTTATTCAACCTATTTTTGTATAGAAAAAAATTAAAACTAATGTCATTTGCTTTAATCTAAAAGATAAATGTTGGAAAACTGATGGCATCAGTAATATAACTTATAAATCAGAAGAAAGAGTTATAACATTCAGCCTGGACACTTTGGGCCCTGTTACCTTGATTCAAGATACTCATATTAACATGCCATACCAGTCATGGGAACTAAGACCATTTGATGTGAATAAAGTACTTTTGACTGTGACTACAGTATTTGCTGAGATTCAAATACAAATTAAGGTAAGTCATTGTTACAGCAAGTCACATCCAAGAGGTAAGCCTCATTGGTGACTATAAGAAAGAGTGTGAAAACAATCTATCACTGGTCATTTACATTCAGAAATGTCTCTTTTTTTTTTTTTAAGAAACTTTATTTTCCATCAATTTTATTTTACTTTCTGTCTAAAAATCTGTATAAGAACAGCTAAGACCCTTGAGTGGTCATTTCTACCTGTTCAGTGGCCTAAGCAGTGAGGGCTGCAGCCCAGGCTTCAGTAGGGAACTGCTGTTGAAATGACTTTTATAAATAAATATGTTTAATATAGACCTTGAGCTATAATTTCTGAACAAAATATTAATTAGATGGTAAATAACATGTAAAAAGCGAGGCACAAATTTATACCCTAAAGTTAGTAGGAATAGACCAATTAATGAAGGTACAAGCCTGGTTGCAGTATGACTTTCAGAGAGTGTTTGACCCTCTCCTAAGAAGTGTCCTGATCTTTATCACCAAGCCCAGGGGTCCTCAAACTTTTTAAAGTGGGGGCCAGATCACGGTCCCTCAGAGAGCTGGAGGGCCGGACTATATGAACTACTAATCCCTACTGTAACGCCTTGGCTGCGCTCACTGCCCAAAAAACCTGGCGGGCAGGATCAGACTCCCCTGGGGGCTGCATGTGGCCCACAGGCCGTAGTTTGAAGACCCCTGAAAGCCCATTGAAACCCCCTTTGTGAGGTTTCTCTTTCCAGGAGCCTGTATTACTGGGCAGTCATAAATTAGCCTGGAGACAGAAAGTAGATTAGTGGTTGCCTGAGGCTGAAGATGGGAGTGGGGATTAACTGTACATTGGCATGAGGGATGAGAGGAGGATGGAAGTGTTCTAAAACTGATTTATGGTGACCATTGCACCACTCAGTCAAGTTTTAAAAAAAAAATCACTGTATTCTTCATTTGAAATGGGTGAATTTATGATATGTAAAGTATACCTCATTAAAGTTGTTTTAAGAGAGAGCTAGCCTGAAATTCTTAAGAATGTGGAAGACTAGAATTAGTCAAGCTTTGCTTTTGAAAGCAAATGAGAGGTGTGAATTTTGTACACCTTTGAACTTCCAGTTTAAACTTTGCAAACTTTAAAACTATAAAATAATTTTGCATTATGTTAAGTCTTATGTAATTATGTAAATAATTATCCTTAAACAGTGTAGCCTGATTGCTATCAAATAGCTATTATAATTCAATAGGAACATACGTAGTATTCTTAGATCATAACTTATAAAATAGGAGATCTGAAAGATCCTTTAGTTCAGTCCCCTTATTGTTCAGATAAAGCACCAGAAGGTAACATGGAGACCTGGTGGCAGAGCTTTCAGATTGGTCCTAAGATATACCTTCCCTGCATTCCTTTTAGTATTGAATGTGCTAGGGCTTAAAGAACCCTAAGGCTAGAACCAGAATGATAATGAAGTAAGAATTTCTTTAACTTGTATGAAAGCTTTTTTTTTTTTTTTTTTTTTTTTTTATACTAGGAAGGCCTCTGCATGTTAGCTTCAGTAACAATCGGTGAAAAAAACTATCTCTCTATGTTGGAAGGAAAATGGATGAGTCCTATTTATTTCATTATTACTTTACAAGAAGCTGGGTTGAATATCTTCCCTAATGAGTACTCTCATTTTTATGTGGCTAGAAACCAAAAGGTAAGAATGAATCTTTCCAAACTTAATGTAATGGACATTTAGAATGCTAATAAGTATTAAATTGTATATAAATCTTAAAAGAACATCATGGGTTTTCTATATTCATTTATATAAGATTATAGTTAGAAAAGAATAAATGGCAAGTTCAGAAATTCAGAATTTCTCTAAAGTTTAATGGTCTTCCCCCGAAGAAGTAAGCCTTTAGTATAATCTTCACTTGACAAGAGGAGGACACCCACAATTGGCCAGTGTTGGTGCAAGGGTAGTCAGAACCATGTCACAATTTGTATATGTTTTTGTTTCTTCCAGACTAGTTATATGTAAGACTTTTTTAAAAAATATATTTTATTGATTTTGTACAGAGAGGAAGGGAGAGAGAGAACTAGAAACATCGATGAGAGAGAGTCATCGATCAGCTGCCTCTTGCACACCCCCTACTGGGGATATGCCTGCAACCAAGGTACATGCCCTTGACCAGAATTGAACCCGGGACCCTTCAGTCCCCAAGCCGAAGCTCTATCCATTGAGCCAAACTGGTTTCGGCTATGTAAGACTTCTTAAAAGAGTAAATGACTGAGCAGTTTCCCAAACAGGATAAGTCAGATGAAATCAAACACACATACAGACAACTGGTACACAACCCACTTCCTCCTGGGCCTTGGCAGAGGCTCCCTGTAGATGCATACAACACACAGCCTGCTTTGTGTTACTGGGAAGGCTGTAGCTCAATGAGATCCTTCCTTATGAAACTGTTAGCTCTCTGAGGATGGGAAGTGCCTTTTGATCAATTTGGATGGATTCTTCTAGCACCTCACATATCCCTAGAATACAGTAGATGGTTAGTAATATTTGACATATGAATGAAGACAAATTCTCTCCTTATCACGAGAGGTGTTTTGAGCAGATGAGTTCAATCCTCAAGAACAAGTTTTTATTATACCAGAAAAATGACAATATAGGTAGACATTTATGTAGCATCTGAAAATAATTATCTCAAGAGTATGTACACATGTGAGTGTGAGTGTGTGTGTGTGTGGGGGAATACCACCTTGATTTTAGTAACTTAAATTGCCAGTTACTCTGCAAATGCTGAATATAGTGTAGTCCTCATTTACTTAGAATATTAAAGAATTTCTTTTTCTGACCACCTATATTCTAGTATTCTAGGCATGTTTTAGATGCTTAGGATACATTAGTGATTTTTTTTTTTAAAGTTCCTGACCTTGTGGAGCTGACATTTTAGTAGGAGACAAAAAATAAGCAATAAGCATAAAAAATGATTTCATGTTAAAGGTAAATAAGAGCTATGGGCAAAAGAAAAGGTAGATCATGAATTCTGGGGTTAGGGCAGTGTACAACATCAAATATGGCTTTGGGGGCTCGGTGAGAAGGAAAAGATTTGAGCAGAACATGAAGGTGGGGAATGTAACCAAGTGGATATCTCAGGGAGTAGCTTCCAGGCTGAGCAGCCTAGAAGATTGAAGGAACAGCAAGGAGGCCAGGTGCTTGGAGTGAGCAAAAGGAGAAGAGAAGATAGGTCAGATAGATATTGAGATGTGTGTGGGAGGGTGTCAGATCACACAGACCCTGACGGATCACTGTTAGGACTTTGGATTCTATTCTGAGAGCCAGGAAAAGCCATTGCCCCGTTTTGAAAGGGGAGTCACAGAATCTGACTTGCATTTTAATGGCTTCTTCTGTGTTGAGATAAACTGTAGGAGGCCAAGGATGGAAGGGAGACTTGTTGGGAAGGCTCTATGATCAATTCTATTGACTTTTATATTGACAGGATCCTTTGGTGGAAATGAAAGCTTATCGACAAATGGCCTTGCTAAGCTCTGCTTTTGCATTTGGTTGGAGCAAGTGGAATATGCAATGTGGTCCTGAAAAAGTTATATTTAAGGTAGAGTATGCAAAAGCCCATAACACCACTTTGTCCTCCAAAAGAAACGGTATTCAAAGGCTAAGAGAATATAGACCGTTTTCTCCTCTTAAAAATGGGAGGAGGGAATAACACTCAAAATGAAGTTTTAAAACCATTTTTTTTTTAATTTTATCAAAAATATAAAGCTAAACTATGTGAAGGGTTGTACCTTCATTGCCCATTATGGTACCAAATGCTCTTGATTTCAGACTAGAGTCCTTTTATCTCGTTATAGTGACTCCCTTTAATGCGAATATATATCAATGGTTCACGAACTTTTTGGCACATTTGCTACTTACATGATAAATTCTAAAAGCTGACTAATTAATGTTTGAGAGTAAATTAGCCACCATATTTATTTGTCTTGTTTATTGTGGTTCTCCCACTACTAGAACCTAAGCTCTTTGAGGACAATCATTAATTACTGATTAATGTTTGGTTTGTTATATTCCCAGCAACTGGAATAGTTGTTGATTGAATTATGGAATAGTTGTTGATTGAATTAATGCATTTTGGGGATTGAGTTGAGCCCTTCAACTAATACTCTCCTGCCAAACTATTTAATTGGAATAACAGATTTCTCTAATTTTCTTTCTTTAGGTGAGTGAACACCTTACTCAGGAAGAGACACCTATTGAGAATCCTAATTGGACTCTTTTAATGTTTAGTGGCAACCGAGCACTAAGGCTCAAGATTGACGAAGACAGTGAGGCATTCTCTGAGGCCCTGAAAGAGGAAACTGAGTTTCATTCTACTCTCTATCACATGATTAAGGATTTTGCTTCTGTGGAAGCAATGGAGAAAGTCTTGAGCCCTGACCACCAGTTTATTCACTCTGTGTGCCATATGCTACTCTGTACTCGAATATTCAGTTATTCTTAATCTCTATTGATAAACTTTATTCAGAATGAAGAATCAAGCAACTCAAAGGAAAAAAATCAGGAATTTTCTCAATAAAATGTAGCCAGTGACTATATTTCAAATAGGCTATTAAAATGACCTAATCAGAATTTTTTACTCAAATTTTATTTTGTAACATGTGGGGTTCTTTTCCTATGAACACTGGCTCACTGAGATTTAATGATTCTTTATTTCAACAAAAGTTAACAAACAACTTTATATAATATATCCTTCTCAATAAGCTCATTAAAAGGTCATGGGAAGGTAATCACAAAAAGAGGGAATTTAAAAATCTTAGTCATTCTGAGAACCTCTGGTTCCAGGCTACACTCTCCCAGCTATATGTTACTCATTTACAAAATTCGGATACTGAAACTTTAAAAAATCAAGATACACACATTAGGACGTCCTACAGTCACACTGGCGGTGGCCCGTTGTGTTGGAGTCTGGTAAATGGCCACAAGATATGTTCTAGAGACATCCAGGAGTCTCCATCCTGGGTGGGGGCAGCATCCACGGACTTCTGGAAAAACCGGCCTGTGAGGAAGCTTATCAAAGCTGCAAACAGTACAACCAACGCAACGGAAAGCCAGAGTGCCTTATTAGCCTTCCTGATGGAGGTCTTGAGATTTGTTGCCCAGGAAGCTATTGTGTCATAGCTACAAGGAAAATACAGATTCAGAATTTGGTCATCACAGTAACCTGTTATTAGAATCACTTCTTTCGTCAACAATACCTATCAAATCATTGACCAACACTGCTTTGTAATAAACTGCATGATGTGATCTAATGTCTCGGTTTGGGCCACAATCTGCCCCCCTTTATAATTGTCAGAATTAAAGAAATAATATGTGGTTATGGTGAGAATCTGAAAATGCTGTGATTCAGGCATCATTTAACTCCTAACAAGTACATACAACTATTTATCTTAATTCAGGGAAAGCGGCGTGTTTCTACAGTGGAAACAAAAATATTACTTATTGAATAGAGTAGAATATCTGTGTATGACATATGTATAGATAAATAGGTCATTTATTTCTCACCATACCATAGATGTCTGGTGTACTGACATTTAAACTCTATTTCTTTTAGAGACGCCCACACAAAAAGGTTACATATTTACAGCATCATTTAAGTCTTTGACACTGTGCTAAGCATTTTACTCATGGTAATTCATCTAGTCATGACCTCAGGACAAAGGTACTGGTGTCACCCGTTTTATAGATGAAGAACTGGGTGAAGGTGCCCAGCCACAGAGCTCGCTGGAGAGCTGGGTGTGGAGCTGGGCCTCCTGGCGGCTGGGCCAGGCTCACACAGGATGCTCCTCCCTGTTGTCACTCACAGGTTCAGGACTAACCCCTGCAGACCACTTGAAGTTTGCTATTCATCTTAAATCTCACAGTTGGACAGTACTTTAAATAAAGTAATTTAATCCTGGGTAATCCTGTTTACCCTGCCTTGCCCTTCCCCATTCCACGAAAGTGACAGAATTTGGTAGGTAGACAACTTACAAGGAAGAGACATCCCATTTCGATGGATTATTCCTCTTTTCAGAAAGACTTTGCTTCCTTGTCCTTTCTATGATTTCTTCTCCGGGGGGCTCTGCATCATCTTTAGTTCTGTAAGTAAGTGTTGTTGTTTTTTTTTAAATATACAAAACTAGGAATAATGTGCTATGATTATAAAATACCAGAGGCCCGTTCATGATATTCATGAAATAATAGGCTTTCCTTCCCCTGGCTTCACTCCCAGCCGCCTGGAGCCAGCAAGTCCTCACTTCTGTCTGGAGCACCACTCCAGTAGCTCCCTCTGCCGCCTCCCTTCCCCTCATAGCAGACTTCACTCCACTCAGCACCTGTATATGTAAATTAACCTCCATCTTTATTGGGTTAATTTGCATACTCTGGCAGTGGGCATAGCGAAGTGGTGGTTAATTTGCATGTTTCTCTTTTATTAGATAAGATTGCTACATTTCATTGTGTTAATAAAGATGCACACAAATATTTGACAAATATCTAGTTCTAAAAGTCATATCACCAAGTTTATTTAACCATTTTGTTTTCACCAAGTATTTTTCTACCATGTGGACTATAATAACCTATCTTAGTTGATTTTACTCTTTTCTTTGTAGGCTTTTCGGTCAATGGTAAATAGGAATAACATCAAAGTGTTGTTTCTTCTATTTTTCTAAAAATCTTAATTTTAAAACTTTATGAAAATATTCTCAGTGCAAAACTAGTTAAAATATGCTAGCAGTGTTTAGCAATCTGGCAAATGGTGACTGAATTGGCTTTATTTTAAATAACTTCATATTATCTAAAGAGGGATGCCCTGACCTGAACAGAACCTTTCATTATTATGTTCACTGCTGAGTTCAAGCTCGTGATACCCTCACAATTGCCAAAGGGAACTGTCTCAAAGTGGTGGTTGTTGTTTTAGTAAAAAATTACAGGGACAGTCTGATCAAGAGGAGGTAGGGGAGGGTGGGGGTAAAGAGGAGAGATCAACCAAAGGACTTGTACACATGCATATAAGCCTAACCAATAGACACAGACAACAGGGGGTGTATGTGAGGGTATGAGTAGAGGGGTGGAGGGGCAATGGGGCAATAAAGACACATATGTAATTCCTTAATCAATAAACAAACAAACAAAAATGGCAGAAAAAAATACAGGAATGTATGTGGTAGATTTTAGTTTAGTCTTTAAAGGAAATAAGGCCCAAAAGCCAGATTCAACAGCATTCTTATAAGATTCTCAGTTTTAGTCTTTCGTTTACAAAGACTTCTCAGTAAATATCATACTATACTAACAAAAAGCAAATAATACATTGTACTCATTTGAAGGAAACTCTTGATCTTTTTTCTGCCCCAGATCAGTAAACATCCATTATGGTAACTCTTAAGAGTTTTCAGCACATGCAGCAGACTCTGGGGAGTATTAAAAAACTTTAAAGGTAGGCCCTATGTCTCACTCATCTCTGTATCCCTTAGGATTGGTGTAGGGTCTGTCACACACTAGGCTCTCAAGGAACATGTTGAACATGAACATAAAATCATTTCATTAAGGTCTTCGCAGATGAGGAAACTGAGGCCAAGGAAGGTTAAAGCAATTTGTCCAACGTCACCCATGGACTTATAGGCATTTGTCATGTCTCTCCTTCCTGCCCTCTCTCCCTTGTGCTATAGAAGTATATTTTATGTAACTTGCTAGATATAGAGTAGTCATGTTGAGTTTTATGTTTCTCCTACTCTTCATTTATGTAAAGGGAAGATTATATATATATTACAGATGTGCCTATGGTATATATATAATTCACATATTTTTTATTCACTGTCCCCCCATCCCTGCTGGCAAGATACCTGCCTGTACAGGGAAAAACATTATCTTTACAAATCTAGAAAATTACAGGGCCTTTTCTAACTTAAGACCAAAAACCTTGCAGTTCTGAGCTCTACAAGAGTTTATTCACAAATAGCTTTTATGTAGTGCTTTGCAGTTTATAAGTCTTAAACAATGAATTAGCTTTTTAATGATGTAATGCTGATCTCATCTCCACAGAATAAAAGTGATCCCCACTGTTTATGCCCAGCTTGCATCAGGTTAACAAACACACGCTTCACCTACTTGAGCTCACATTTTTCTTCTTCACCATCTGCCCAGGAATAGGTGCTGATAAACCGTTGTAATGAGGGGCGGTGTTCACTCTGCTTTGACCCCAAAACACGCCTATAAAAGATGATCATATCCACTTGTCATATCAAATATATCCATACCCATTATTAACTTATTTCCCACTCCCGAACTCATTACAAAAGTTATACGTCCTAATTATTTTCCTTGGCACTCGCATATTGCTTATTAAAAAAATAAAACATTTTATTATATGACAATTTTAAAAATTATTCTGCTTATATCATTTATTTCAAACCCTTATTTTAACACAGTTAAAATTACTAAAGTTACCAAAGAGCAACCATATAATTATACTTACCAACTACTTGACCTCCTACTGAATCGGTCATTGTTTTCCTTCCCAGCAGTCTTTAAAGTTCAGGTGTGAAAGAAATGATAAAATATGAATTTAATGAAGAATTTCATATGTTTTTCTTATATGAAAATGACTTTGCTTTTGACTGAGAATAGTTAGAAACTTGCTTACCATTGCTGCAGTGCCAATATTTCTGGGTAAAGAGGCAATTGTCACTCTTCGAAGAGAAGATGGCTATTCAAAAGGGGGAAGCAAACATTTAGAAAATTCTTACTATTTTATTCTTGTATGCAACACTGATGAGTGTATTTGTACATACGCATCCATGCACTTGACTACTGCTGAACTAAACAGCAAACACTAAAAAGGATCCTGTTATGAGTAAATTGCCTTCCAGAAGTATTCTACTCATTTACATTTCACCTTTCCTAACATTGGGTGAGTCTGATTTTTGCCAGTCAAATAAAGGGCATAAGCTTTTTTGTTTAGGTTTGCATTTATTTGACTTTCAAAATATTCAACACGTTTTCCATGTTAAATACCGTATTTTCTGGCGTATAAGACGACTTTTGAAACGGAAAAAAGTCAACCGAAAATCGGGGGTTGTCTTATATGCCTAGTATATCCAGAAAAAATGTCTCAATATGCCGCTAAACGAATTTTCCAACTCGATCCCGCACCAGTCACTGCAAGGCTGCTCGGACCGCCTCTCTAACTCAGCCAATCCAAGCAGGCTTTTTATGCATGCAAATTATACATGTTCTGTACCCGAAGCTACACTGTGTTCTAGTAAAAAGCCTGCTCAGATTGGCCAGAGTCAGAGAGGCAGTCTATTAAAAAAACAACTGATGTTGCCTTGGAAGTGGGGGGTAGTCTTATACAGCGAATATAGGCCTAAACCTATGTTTTAACTGTAAAATTAGGGGGTCATCTTATACGCCGGAAAATATGGTAACCATCTGAGAACTACCTGTCTATGATCTCCGCCCATATTAATTTTATTCATGAT
This sequence comes from Pipistrellus hanaki, assembly GCF_964339955.1. Lineage (NCBI taxonomy): Eukaryota > Metazoa > Chordata > Mammalia > Chiroptera > Vespertilionidae > Pipistrellus > Pipistrellus hanaki. Next base: position 158,267,816 of record NC_140505.1, read on the forward strand.
ATTTTGGGCAAAAAATGTTTTCATTGTTAATACAGCCAAGTCTCTTCATCTCTTCCTCTCTTTTGTTACCATTTCTTTTAGAAAGATTTCCTCTACTAAGAGGAGCTAAATATAGACCTATATTTTACCTTTTTAAAATTGCTTCATTTTTTCCATTTAATGCATTTAAGAATGGGCATATTACTTTAATGAATGGGTGTGTTTTTCGATCCACCTTGAGACTTGCACAGAAAAAAATGTTATAAAAAAAATGTATTACGTGGTTCTTAAAGTTTGAGTAAGTACAGCTTCAGGAAATAAAAATATTTTAAATGTAGGAAATAAAGTTTTATGCCAATCTTTTTCTTAAACCATTATCCCTAAATTATTTTCATAGGTTAGTTGAGCATCAACTAACCACAGGTTTATGGTCCATGAAACTTGGGTCCCAATCATGGTTCTACCACTACATACATCACAACTAATCAACTAACTTCTGTGCTTCTCTCTTTCCTCATGAGTGAAAAAGAAATTTGGATGGAATGATTTTAGAGTCACTTGCTCAAAAATCCTATTACTACATTCTTAGCAATCCTGATTTTCAAACACCCTGATTCTTAGTTAAGCATACAGCCTCCAGAATAAAAAAAAAACAACAAAAAAACCTACAACTGTATTTCCAGTCCTATTTGCAACTAAAGTGAAAAGGGAAATGTTTTCTGGGACTTCTAGGAAGTTATTTATTTATTTATTTATTTATTTATTTATTTATTCTAAATATATTTTATTGATTTTGTACAGAGAGGAAGGGAGGGAGATAGAGAGTTAGAAACATCGATGAGAGAGAGTCATCGATCAGCTGCCTCTTGCACATCCCCTACTGGGGATATGCTCGCAACCAAGGTACATGCCCTTGACCAGAATCGAACCCGGGACCCTTCAGTCCCCAAGCCGACGCTCTATCCATTGAGCCAAACCGGTCTCGGCTAGGAAGTTATTTTTAAAGGGCAAGGGAATACCTGTCTTTCCTTTTTCTTGGAATGTGACTGGGTGTAATGGCCAGGCCTCACTGCAGAGGCCTCTGACACCAGAGTATGGACCCAAAGAGCTGAGTGGATGAAGCAGTTAGAAAGGAGGAGGCCTGCCCTGTGGATTTTGTGAAGCTATTTTGCTTTTGGTGGATTTCCTATTTCCAATTCCCATTTTACATGACAGATACTGTTGTTTACAGCTTCCTTCTCACCACCAGTCACATTTAATTGATAAACCAACATAACAAGAAATATAAAAGCATACACTTGAGCAAATATACACACACATATATGCATACATGTCAATTGTTTTATGATCTACATTCAAAGCTATGTTGCTTCAAATATTTAAAAACCAACCCCCTAAAATATTTGATAGACATCTTTAAAGTGAATCAGTAGATAAATTATTAATTACCTTGGAGTTTAGAGAAGCTGAGCGTTTTTTAATTTGACAGTCATCTAAAGGGAAAACATTTGCACATTTTAGAAACTATATTTGTAATTTCTGTTAACGACAGAAATTTGTAATTCTTTACAAAACAAAAACAAAAACCAATGATCAGAAACTATTTAAGATCCTGAAGACAGCTGATGGTATAAATATTTAGTTATTGTTTATTTGGTGATTCATAAAAATGACCACCTTAACGAACAGAAAACAGTCCACTATGTTACTACATATGTCCAGAATGCTGACCTGGCACATAGTAGGTACTAAATTAATATCTTTTGAATAAATGAACCCAAAATTTCAGATAGAAGATACCAACTATGGTTACTTTTCTTGAAGAAGGGACAGATCATTAAGAATTCTCAGAAGTTCATACTGCTTATTTAACAGAAACTAAGATTTATATAAACCTTATCTTAATATATTTTCCATGGCCTTACATGTGTCCCTATTTCCCAATTCATTAGTCAGCTTTACTATGTTAGGGTTATTCCTTCTTTGAGGAATACAAAACCATGATTGATGAGAACATTAAGTTATTCTGCCTTACTTTGTGTGGAGAAAGAACCAATTTTAACATATTCCTAAGTAGGAGAACACTAGGGTCAACTCAATTGATTGGATTATATATATTCTCTGATCTCAACAATTTAAATTTATTCAATGAATTTTTTAAAAATATGTTTTTATTGATTTTAAAAAGAGAGGAAGGGAGAAGGAGAGAGAGGGAGAAACACTGATGAGAGAGTAACATCATTGATCAGCTGTTTCCTGCACACACATCCCTCCCCCCCCACCACTGGGAATTGAGCCTGCAACCCAGGCATATGTCCTGACCAGGAATCAAACCAGCAACTTTTCAGTGCACGGGATGGTGTTCAACCCACTGAGCAACACCATTCAGGACATATTTAATGAAAATTTTTATGTCATTATCAAAATCCTTGTCTCCAGCCTGTTATTTAACTGACATCCTACTTTTGGCTATGCAGATGACAGGAATGAGTTATTCTTTTAATATAACTTTAACTTAAGACCTAACAAGTAGCAAGAGAGAGAATGAAAAAGATAAATGTTAGGAAAACATAACTGGCACTATTATCTTAAATTTGTATTACCTTCATCTTCCAGAGGGTTAAAAGACCTTTCATTTTGCAAAAGAACCTGTTTCAGTTCTTCTAATTCAGCGTGTTCTTTGGCATACATTCTCTTCAGATTTTCTACATGCTGAATCATTACTTCAACTGCTTTGCTAACCCGGCTTTCCTAGTAGAAAAAAAAAGAAAAAGAAACACATTTGTATTGAAAATACTATTCTTGATACCCAGTTAAAAGATGGTAATTAGAAACATTCATTTATCTTTATCCCTAAATCCCACTAAAATGCCAACAAAGGTATTTCTATTAAAAAAAAGAAAAAGAAAAAAAAAAGGCCTGAGTCCACCAGAGCAAATGAAACAGAAGATATAATAGCAATACAAATTTGAAAGCCCACTAGAACAACTCTTGGTAAATGACTAAGACGTGAAAAAGCTGAACCCTAAAAGAAGCAGGAAGAAAAGCCTAGAAGCAACCTAGGGAAGCGCTGAAGGACCAGGGGATAGTGGCATCTCTGGGATTAAACTCCAAGGTGGGAATGTGAACAGAAGAGATGGCTGACAATCCATGTAAAAAGTGATTACTCCACAGATGCCCTCCCTTACTCAAGCCAGCTGAGCAACTACCCTTCCACCACTTTGGTGAAAAACTACAAAGACTGAATAAAGAGGGTCTGTGGGTTAGGTAGGAAGAGATAGTTGATGGAGGTTCATTCTAACATGAATGGATGTAAGCAAAAGTCTGTATATATAATGAATAATGAGATCCCTAGCCTTATTCTCCCTTCAAGCTCCAAACACTGATAACCAGGCTTATACCTCAAGGCAGGTGGCTAAAAGATATTTCTCGAAGGAATCTAACATCCCAAGATGAGGGTCCTAGAACTGCTGTCAGTAAGAGCACTCCAACGCAACATCCTAGCTTGTGAGAAACTCAGGGCCAACAAGAACCCTCCCCACTCAACACACACAGAGTTCCCAATCAGCTGTATAATAATGGTCCATCAGATGTTGGAGGAAAGCCTCTAGCACAAATGAAGAACAGAAAAACAAAACAAAACAAACAAACAAACAAACAAAAAAACAAACAAGCTAGAGGAAACAAACCAGAGAAAAATAAAATCTTCAAGGAAACAACCAATATCTTGGTTGTTACAAATTATTGCATCTATGAAATAAGAATAAGGTATTAGTTAAAAGCATTCTAAAAACAAAAGGAGTCTGGAATTCTAAAATATGACAAACATTTTTTTTTTTTTTTTTTTTTTTACAGAGAAGACTGGGAGGAGATGATGATGGTTTAAGGAAAAAGTGTGAAGTTGATATTTAGAAGAGAGGGAGGGTGAAACATGGGAGGCCCTATGGATCCACATGAAGTTTATGATACTGAATTTCAAGAGAGCTAATCAGTATATAGGTCTAATGTTAGAGATATAGATATAAATTTTTAAAAAAGCCAAAGAGTTGAAAGCTATTTCTCTTTAATGTAGAGTAATGGATAATAAGCCTTAATAGAACTACTTAACTTTTTATTTTTGTTTTAGAAAGAGAGGAAGGAAGAGGGAGCGAGAGAAACAGTGATGAGAGCGAAACATCAACATCAATCGGCTGCCTCCTGCATAATGGGGATTAAGACAGCAACCTAGGCATATGCCCTGACTGGGAATCAAACCTTTGACCTTCTGAGGCATTAGTTGATGCTCAACCAATGAGCCACTCTGGCCAGGAAAACTACTTAACTTTTTAAAACTATGTATATATAACTTTAATATAAATAAAACAATATTATTATATAGTGAGGAGATGAAAAGGAAATAGGATATTAAAAGTGTATAACAAATGATCGAACTAAAAATATCTCTACATTTGAATTTCTACTTCTTAGGAAAATATATTTTAATACATTTGTTTAAGTATAGATTACAAAAATTTAAATTTTCCTACATTTGCCCACAAGAAAATTTGAAATTCTACTTCTCTATGAATAAGTGTGCAAAGCTGCATATATGAGGATATTTATTATAGTAGTGTTTACAAGAACAAAATATCAAGCATATCCTGAAATGACCAAATATAGGGGATTGGTTAAGTAACTTATGATCTATTCAACCAAACCATAAAATAATGACATGAATTTATACCACATAGAAAGCTATCTGAGCTGTATGTTGAGTGAAAAGAAGCAGATTATAACACTGTATGAAGGCAGTGTCTAAAAAACTATAACAAAATTTTTATAATGACTGTCACTGGTTAATCCTATTATGAGATATTCTCTTTTACATTTTTATTCACATATGCCATTTTTCATTTTCAGTATTAAACATATATGTCTTATAAAATAAGGAAGAGTTTTCTAAAACTTATTCTTAGAAATATAATCTATAATTTCAGGGAAAATAATCATTTTAGTAATTTCATTATAACTACAGAAATAGAAAAAGATTACCTGATTAATGGCTCCCAACATCTCAGCCCTACTGGCCACTCGTAGTGTGCACTGGCTGAGGAACGTTATACTGTTCTCCAGCTTCTTGATGATCTCCTGTGCCTGGCTGTCCTCTTCACAAAGAGGTGTTAACAACTGCACAGAAAGCAAGGCATTAGGAAGCATCCGAGCCCCAAATCCAGCAAGCGATTCTAACACTATATTATAAAGCAGACAACAGTCAAATCTCAATTTTCCTGGTAAAGAATGAAAAGAACTGCTAAGACCAATAATGAAAGATACTGAAATATGAGTACTTTCATTGGCTATCAAATATGTAGGGGCTCACAAAGCCTTCTATATCTATTCTTGATCCCTTCTTAAAATTCTCAAATTTGCCCCACCTTTATGCGTATTTATATTTTTCTTCTACAATGGAATGGGCATCATTGGTAATGGTAAAGACATATGCTTATAAATGAGTTGAGTATATTATCTGAGGAGCATAGTTTGAACTTTTAAGAAAAATAATGGAAGTGTACTAAAATTAGATATGGTTCTGACTACTACACTTGCTCTTCCATTGATGACAAAGCAACTGGGCTGATTAGGTGGGTATGCCTTCATTGCCTTATGAATATTTCTCTCAAACCTGTGCCCTTCATCCAACATGATGGCTTTCCTCTTGGAGGACCATTCTCACTGGGGTGGGAACAGATTTAAGAATAGCAAGTTTGGAAGCCAACAAGCTACTGCTCCGTAGCTGTGTGATCATGAGCACATTTTGAAGACTTGCCCCAATCTAAAACACCATACACTTTGTATAGCAAAGAAAGAAAAAGTTCTGCCAATAAAATTATAAGGTACTATTGACTGTAAATTGCACCCTAATTCTAGAAAGGTTACACTGTCAAACTTTCTGATTTACTATTTCCTCATCTGTCAGGAAAAGACAATTATATCTTTTTTCCAGGAATACTGTGACATGAGAGGTAATAGATGCCAGTTGTTTGCCACAAAGTAGGTGTTCAATGAATGGCAGACACTTCTGAAGCAGACAGATATGTATGAGTAGCTAATCAATTGGAATAGCCATTAGCAATTTCCTTGGTAGTTTAAAAAACCACCTTAATTGTGAAGGGAAGAGCAGATATTAGTTCTCAGCCAATGGAAATGGTTTAACAAAACTGAATAATCAAGAAATAGACTATTTGAATAAATCAATAACTAGTAAGGAGATGAAGAGATATCAAAATATCCCAGCAAAACAAAGTCCAGTACCAGGTTTTACTATAGAATTCTACCAAACAACTAAAGAATTAACACCAATCCTGAAACTCTTCCAAAAAATTAAAGAGGAGGGAACACTTACAAGATAATTCTTTGTAGCCAGTATTATTATACTAATACCAAAGCCAGACTACAAGAAAATTAAGTATTCCTTTATGAATACTTATCTAAATAATCTCAACAAAATATCAGCAAACTAATTCAACAGCACATTAAAAAGGTTGTACCTATATGGCCAAGTAAGATTTGTTCTTGGAATAAAGGATGGTTTCACATATAATAATCAATTGATGCAATAGACCACATTAAGAGATTAAAAGATAAAACTACATTATCATCTAAATTATTGCAGAGAAATATTTGACAAGACTTAACACCCTTTATAATAAAAACAGTTAAAAAAAACCCACTAGAAATAAAAGGAAATTATACCTCAATGTAATAAAGGCCATAGATGAAAAGCCATCAGCTAACGTAATATTCAATGGTGAAATACAATTTTTTTTCTTATAAGATCAGAAACAAAGCAAGATGCCCATTCTCACCACTTCAATGCATTTTAGTACTGAAAGTCCTTGCCAGAGCAATTAGGCAAGTGAAAGAAATAAAATGCCACATTGGAGAGGAAGGAGTAAAATTATTTCTGTAATATAACCCCAAAGATTCCACAAAAGACTGTTAGAATAAATGAATTTAGCAAAGTTGTAGGATACAAATCAACATACAAAAACTAATTGCATTTATATACACTAACGATCCTATATAATGAAACCCTATAATAATTTAATTTAAAAAAGTAAAATAAATAAATAAACAAAAAATAAAACCCTAATATGCAAATAAATTGAATGGCAGAAACGACCTGTTCCTATGACATTCACTGACCACCAGGGGAGAGATGCTTAATGCAGGAGCTGCCCCCTGGTGGTCAGTGCACTCCCACAGGGGGAGCACCACTCAGCCAGAAGCCAGGCTCATGGCTGGGGAGCACAGCAGCAGTGGCAGGAGCCTCTCCTGCCTCCACCACAGTGTTAAGGACCCCTCAGTGTTTATCCCCCAAGGGGTCCTGGACTGCAAGAGGATACAGGCAGGCTGAGGGACTGCCCTCCTCCAGTGCATGAATGTCATGCACCACGTCTCTAGTGAACAATAAAAAATGAAATTAAGAAAACAATTTCATTTGCAATAGCACCACAGAGAACAAAATACCTAGGAATAAATCTTACCAAGGAGGTAAAGATTTGTACACTAAAAACTGCAAAACACTGCTGAAAGAAACTAAAGAAACATAAATAAAGACATCCTACATCATGAATTGGAAGACTTCAATTCTTCAAGATGTCCATACTACCAAAATCAGTCTACAGATTTAATGCAATCTCTATTAAAACCTCAATGGAATGTTTTGCAGAAATTGAAAAATTCATCCAAAATTCATATGGAATCTCAAAAGACCCCAAATAGCCAAAACAACTTAAAAAAAAGAACTTGGAGGACTCGTACTTTATGCTTTCAAATCATTACAAAGCCATAGTAATCAAAATTGTACTGGCATAAAGACAGACTTACAGATCACTGGAACAGAATAGAGTGCCCAGAAATAAACTTATGTACACATATATGGTCAAATTATCTTTGGCAATGGTTCCAAGAGTACACAATGAGGAACAGACTGACTCTTCAACAAATGATGTTGGAAAAAATAAATAGCCAGATGCAAAAAAGTGAAGTGGGACTCTCACATTATATATAAAAATCAACTTAAAATGTATTAAAAACCCAAAACTATGTAATTCTAGAAGAAAATATAGGATAGAGATTAATGACGTTGGATTTGACAATGATTGCTTGGATATGACACCAAAAGCACAGGCAACAAAAGCAAAAATAGACCAAACTTAAGTAATACATCAAACTTAAAAACGCTTGTGCATCAAAGGATAGAGTAAAATATGGAGTAGGAGAAAGTATTTGCAAATCACACATCTTTTTTTTTAAAATACATTTTATTGATTTTTTTACAAAGAGGAAGAGAGAGGAATAGAGAGTTAGAAATATTGATGAGAGAGAATCATCGATCAGCTGCCTCTTGCACACCCCCTACTGGGGATGTGCCCACAACCAAAGTACATGCCCTTGACCAGAATCAAACCTGGGACTTTTCAGTCCGCAGGCCAACACTCTATCCACTGAGCCAAACTGGTTTCGGTGCAAGTCACACATCTTATTGAAAATTTGACAAAGGGCCTAAATAGACATTTTTGCCTCAAAGATGATACCCAAATGGCCAAAAAGCATATGAAAAGATGCTCAACAAACCTAATCACCAGGGAAAGGCAAATAAAAAGTCACAATGAGATACTACCTTGCACCCATTAGGATGGCTACCATGAAAAAAAAAATATAATAACCTGTTGGCCATGATGTGAAGAAATTGGAATCTTTGTGCAATGCTGGTAGAATTGTAAAATGGTGTAACCACCGTGTAAAACAAGATGGTTGCTCCTCAAAAAACATAAAACTCGAACTCCATATGATCCAGCAATCCCACTTCTGGGAATATTTCTAAAATAACTATAAGCAGTGTTCTCAAAGAGATATTTGCACACCCTTGTTCATAGCAACATTGTCCACAATAGCCAAGAGCTAGAGGCAACCCAATTGTCCATCAATAAATAAATAAACTAAATGAGGCTGAGAAGAGGGGGTAGGGAGAGTTGAACATCTATTCAGAACAATGTAAATATGGGTAACACTTCTGTACACTTAAAAAGGTTAACATGGTAAATTTTGTTATGTGTCTTTTACCACAATAAAAAAAATATATAGAATATGGTTTCTAAACTTTTATTTTCCTTTCCCACAATTAGCCCTCTTAATTTCCCAATCCATCTTAATATTTATGGTGACTTCCCAAGATGGAAGAATAGTAGCTGTTACACTGTTCTGTAACCTTACAGAGGGCTTGCCCACCATCTGATGACACCCATTTTCTCTCTGTTTTTCATTTTTAGTTACTTAAATAGAAATAGACTTTTGATTCTTTTCTTTAAATATAAAAATTGATATTATCTCCTATTTCTCAGTTTTTTGTCTGATAACTCATAGGACCAATTTAAAAGGCATGTATTGTTTGTTTATTATGCTTTCCTATTATTGAATCTTTTTTTTTAATTTTATTTTATCCTGATTCTGAATTCTTACCTCCTACTAACTCACCCTGGGAGTGCTAGGTCCTTGGTGTTAGCTTCAGTCAAATAAGTAAACTCCTATGTCATTTTGAAAACATTACACAGTCCCCAGATGTGATTCTTACCTCCAACAGCTTCACACAGTTAGTAATTTCTCTCTTCAGATTTTCTTCTGCCAAGTCACGGGTTCTTTCTTCAAGCTTCAGTCTTTTCTCTAAGGTGAACCAGTCACACTTAAATCCCAAAGATAATCTGAGAAATTCGGCCTGTTGTCAAAATAACAGGAGGGCAAAGGGAGAAAATTGGATGTCGTCAAATATCTCAGTTCAATACTGAATTATACTGAGGCATTTCTTTCTCCACTCAGCAACACAGTGTTGGCACACATAGACTTTACCTGCACTTGGTCATTACCAAGCGTAGGACAGCTGTGCAAAAGCATGAAGCGACTATACACAAGTGAGTCTGAAACACTTTTTAAAAATGCAAATAAAAAATATTTAAACTCACCTCTACCTCCTTCTCATTTGCAGAAATGCTATAGGGTAAGACAAAGAACTTATTCAAATACAATTCAACAGAAAAGCAAAACAACGTTAGCATGCTATGTGAAAAAGAGCTTACTTGTCACTTTGTTTAAAGTTAACCAATTTCACAGTGGTTACAGGAGCAGAGGAAACAGCAGCATCTATTAAAAGACAGTAAGGTATTATTTTTTGGTTAAAAAGGCTTATTAACAGCAACAGCTAAGGGCACACTCAATAAAATGTCATATTCTCTCTTCACTAAACAAAGGTGTCTCATTGAAATATGTCTGAGATGATAGCTAGCTAATAATGCATTTGCTGAAACATAGATTAATGTTATACTATGCTATTCATTCAGCATGTGAATGAATAGTCTTTGAATCGAGCGACAGCTCAGTTTTTCCTCTCTGCATTTGAATGTTTGCCTGACTTGATCCTGTGGCTAAATGCATACCTTCCTCTGGTGCCCTGCTTCTTTTTCATAGCAAAGTTAGAATAGCAGCAGCAAGAGTAATAGTGATTGTAGTACTAGTAGTAAAGATAATAATAGTGTAATAATAATAACAATACTGATACTGATAACAATAACATCAATGATACAGATGGTCTCAACCATTCAATCACAGGTTTACTACATGCCAGTCCCACGCAAAGCTCTTTATGTGTACTAGTGACACTCTTAATGACGACTTTGCAAGGAGGAAAACTAACAACTTCATCAGAGCATTTACCAAAGAAGGATGATATTATTGTTCTATAGTAGCTAACTTGTATGGAAACTTCTCGGCCTAACACTTTACTAAGTGCTTCAAACATAATTTATTCAATCCTCATAGTATAACTTCTGTGATAGATTATTATCTACAGTTCACAGATAGTTATTATCTATAGTTCACAGAGTAGGAAACCGAATCACAGCTTACCTACCACACATAGATATTTGGGAGACCTAAATAAAACTATGTACATAAAGAATGCTCTCAATAAAGGATATTTTTTTACTCATCTTTTCCATTTTTCAGGTGAGTAAATTAAGACTCAAATTAAATAACTTCCCAAAGTCAAAGCTAGTCAGAGACTGACCCAGTACAAAGTCTGTGTGACCCCAAAACCTGAATTCTGTCCACTACTCCCTCCCATTAAAGGTGCAATGGGGAGGGAAGCTTAGAGCACTTGCTCTTTAAATACTGTCTTGTGTACTTTTAGAATTTACTCCCAACATTGGCATGGTCCTTAGGCCACAACAGGGCAGTAGTCCTCTGGGGTCTAACAATCAGTGGCAACATGAATGAGACTTTCTGAAAATAATACAAATGGAATCAAGAATCAGTTCATAATGAACAACATAAATTGATGAACAGGGACAGATCCAGAGGCAGAGAAGCATCGATCAGACTGACAGACCTCAGAGGGAAGCTAGGGGAGGGTGGGTGAAAGGAGATCAACCAAAGGACTTGTATACATGAATATAAGCCTAACCAATGGACATGATCACCAGGGGGTGAGGACATGAGTGTGGAGGGCTTGGGAGTTAATGGAGAGATGAGGACATATATGGAATACCTTAATCAATAAAGAAAATTTTTAAAAAAAAAAAAAGAATCAGTTTTATTGGCTAATTTTATCTAGTGATGCACAATGTGTAGATACCACATCTGTACTCAGAAAAATTTCACCCATAGACATGCCAGGCAGGGAAAAAAAGTTCACATGGGGGTTCAGAGAGAACATTCCTTACCTCCTGCGACACATTCTTTTCTAGGATCATCTATTGTTTTTGTTTCCTCTTTGGCTTCCTAAAATCATAAAGAGATTTTATTGTTGAACATAAAGTGGGTAGCCTTTATAACCAACTTCCTGTCCTCCCCTAACCCTACCTGGTCAAAACACTAAAAAGAAAAAAAGAAAAGAAAAGAAAAAAAAAACCACAAAAAACTAACCCAACACATTAAACTGTCCTAGGGTTAAAGAAGAAACAGGACTGCTCCAGGGGGGTTTCCAATCTAGTTGCAGCACGAAAGACAGAAATATAGGAAAAGCTGCAAACAGGATACAAGTTACCACAAAGCAAACTAGGATGAATGGCTAAATAAATGGGATCTAGACAAGTAGGTGCATGGCAGGGGAAGAAGAGAGACATTATGGCCCGAGTACCATGGAAAGTTTCTGATGCCAAAGCCTGCTGGAGAGGTAGGAGAGGATGGATGATGAGGGAAAAGGGGTTTGTTCTAGGACTATCGCATGCAATGGATAGTGGAGAAACTACGGCAAAAATAACAGCCAAGATTGTGCTGTTCAGCTTTTACTCCATATGAATTTACTTGAAGGTTACTGATCAACTATCTTACAAATGTATCTATACAACAAGAATCTCCATAATAAGTGGGTTATATTGCACTGCCTGGGCAATCTAATGGGAAAGCTGTAGGTATACAATCATTTTATGATAATAATTATTCAACATTCTTAGAAATTTTCCATAAAAATAAGTCCAAGTCAAATGTCCTTGGTAGAGCCATTGATAACAGTATCATGAAATTTTAAGGCAGTTGAAACTAAGACCAATAAAACGGAACAATTGCAACACTACAGGTAAAGCACTGGATCTTCTTGTCAACATTTAAATATTCTTCAGTTTTTTAAATCCTCATTCAACCCTATGACCTCTTCCAGCTATGTCACTTTCTCCCTCTCCTGACCTTCATATTCACACTTCCGGGAGGAGTTGTCCATGGCTGTGTTTCCAGTTCTTTGTGTCCCATCTGTCAACAATGAACTGCTCTGCTCCCATATCCAACACACCAAGAAAACTGCTCTCTCAGTTAACAGTGAACTCTGTACTGCCAAACCAATGGATATTCTCCAGTCTTTGTCTTACTTGACTTCACTGTGGCATCTGAGACAATCCATTATCCCCTCTTTCTTGAAGATGTCTCTCCCCTTGGTTCTGCTCTCCCAACATCTCCCCATTACTACACCTTCTCCTCAGACTCCTCTGCATTGCCCTCTCACATTAGAAAATGGAATCATTGGGAGTTAATTATCCTCAGTGCTCTCTTCCTGACTGCTAAATCCTTCGGGAATCTTATCCATATACTTGGTTCTTTGCTGATAACTCATAAGTGTGTATCTGTTTCTAAAAGTCCCATCGGCAATTTAAGAAAATGGGTTTATAGTCTCATGTAAAATCTCCTTACAAACTATTGATGCCTCACATTGGCCTGAAACTTTATTTCTAACTCATCTTTTTTACCCCACAAATTCACCTCTTCTTACTCCCTCCCTCTTCTCACATTTTTGTGTTCATATCTCCACCATGACATTGCTTTTGGCCTCTCACACCAAGCATTTTCCTTTCACATCACTAATCACACTCTAATTATGGAGTCACTTCTTTCCCTAATTAGAACATATCTTTAAGATAGTTATCAGTGTTTTATTCAACCTTGTTTATTAGTGCCTTCACTTATTTTAAAAGTCCTCTACTGATTAATATTGGGCTTATTTTCAGTAGACCTTTGAAGAATAAATGAGTGAATTAAAGACTCTGCTGTGTGAACTGGGACAAGTCACAGGGATGCTTTGGCCTCACCTTCTTTATAAAATATTCGTATAATCACATTCTTCTAACCCCATGATATTTTGAAAGGAGAAAATGAGATAGTGCTTTCAAGAGTATTTTGCAAACTTAAAGGAACAGTTCCACCACTGTAATATTTCATTACGTTCATTGTTAACTCATGTATATTTCCTTACCAGATTTAACATGGTTTTGTTCTCATCCACAGAGCTTTGGAGTGCAATATTCTCGTGATCTGGACTTGTGTCTATGAGAAAAAGAAAACACACTTAACAGTTGGGGAGCTGTATCAAATAAAAGAGGAAGAAATAGTGAGGGTAGCAATACGAGCAGACTAGTGAGTAGCACAAGCCTTAACATGTTAGACAAATTCATACTGCATAACTTTAAAGGTGTCCATTGATTCAAAAATCAATACTAGAGAAGCTGAGATTCCCAGGGAAGCTAGCAATTTAATAGTAGAAATCTGTATAAATGGCCTTCAAATTCTCCAGATTTTAATATCTTTTTAAAGGCTGCTGTTGCTTTGTTAAAAAAACAAACAAACACATTACTAGTATAATTATAGAAACTGGATGAAGGAAGGATGGGCAATTAGTAGCTTAGTAGCTTTTTTATAGCCTGACAAACAGGTCTCTTAAAATTACATACCTAAGGCTGATAACAAAAAGATAGCCTTCTAAAATATGTATCTCTCTAAATAAAATGTCATCAAACGAAGAAGAGGACTTTTAAATTATGCCATTCCTTTTTGTAATTTCCCTTTATTTTTGTGTACTTTATTTGCATTGTAATGTACTTAATGATTTTCCTCTTCAGAGGATCCATTGTGCTGAATTTAGCTCAGTGTAGGCATAACAGTTAACAGCTATAGGTAGGTTTTGTTTCCTTCTTTTTAAGAAAAAAAAATAGTTGAAGAATGTGTTATATTTTCAAATTTTTATGGAAATAAGAACAAAATGGTAAACACTTTCTTCAGAGATATATATTTTTCCCTATGGAAATTTTATTTTCATATTCATTTAAGTTTTAAGACAGATAATAGATTCATATGGTCCATACATTTAAAAATGTAAAATGTTTCACATGCCATACAGAAACCCACTTTCTGTTGGTTTATCTACCCTTCCAAAGATATTTTATACATACATAAAAAATTTTTTCTCTTTCTTTTCTTTTTTTTAAAATATATTTTATTGATTTTTTACAGAGAGAAGGAGAGAGGGATAGAGAGCGAGAAACGTCGATGAGAGAGAAACATCGACCAGCTGCCTCCTGCATCCCCCCCACCGGGGATGTGCCTGCAACCAATGTACATGCCCTTAACCGGGACCTTTCAGTCCGCAGACCGACGCTCTACCATTGAGCCAAACTGGTTTCGGCTTTTCTTTTTCTTTTTTAAACAAATTTTTACATGTAATACATAATTATTAGTGTGTGTGGTTTCCTTGTTCAAGAAACAATAGTTCTTTGCTAACCTTCCAAGAAAACAGGTTCGTTATATATGTTTTATGGATACATATTTCATTACATGTCAAAATATATTAACTAGTATTCTATCTTACTAATAGTTAACTTGTTTTCAATATTTTTTATTACAGACAATACAGAAAATAAAATTCATACATGTCATATTGTATGTGTGTACTTATAGATCTATAGAATAAATTCCCTGAAATCAAATTGTTTTATCACAAGATATGCACATTTAACATTTTGGTACATATTGGCAAATTCCCCTCCATAGTATTTACAGTAAGTGGTGTCTCATTGGGAATGGTAGATAATAACTACTTTGTTTTCAGAGTCAAGTGGCAGAAAGAATCTAACATGTCATTTGGTTAGTTCTTTTGCCTCTTGAATGGACCATCACTAATGCTCTATCTCGTAACCTAATAGATTCTAATTAGGGTTCTGGAATTTCCTTTGGCTCAGATTCTACATCTGAGCCAAAGTTGAGACCCAGTTGTGGCTAATCAATATTTGCTATAAAGAAAATTTTATTGAATATATTGTAATTTTAGTTTTATATACAAAATTGGGGGAGGGAGGAGGTTGGTAACATTACCATAGTAAAGGCAATAGTCATCTCTTGGACTTAATTTCTCTACACTAAGTCTCCAAATTCTTTTAAAAAATAATGCAACTGAGAACAGTTACTCTACTAGCTTATAGGTCTGCTTAGTGTTTCAGGTTGGAAACCATACTTGATCCCTTTAAGAGCTTACCTTGGACTTTTATCATAGAATCTGATCTATCCTTCTTTTTCTCACAGAGTAATTTACAAGCAAGGTAAATTTATTCAAAGTTTCTGACTCGGAATCTATCAACAGGAAGAAACTAAGAGCACGAATACTATGCAAAAGTATTTGCCTATGTTCTTCTCATTTGCACACACGTCAGCAGGTCACAGGACATCAAGCTCACAGTTATAATACTAACACTCTATGGTGATATCTTTTCCGAGTCCACTCACCACTTGAAGTTACAGTACTCTCAGAGGATGACGTGTGTCCAGGAGACGATAGTGTGGTATGATCTCTGCCAAAAGAGTGGAAGAAATATTCTGAGGTGTCAGGTCCAAAGAAATCTCTCAAAAATTAATTGAAAGGCATACAAATTCACACACATACAACAGACAAGGCAAACCTGGACTGTGGCAGGCTCTCAGAATTCAAGAGTTCAATACCATTCTCCTTAAGGGAAAGAAAAGGGAAAAGTAGAAATAAGTCCTACAATTTGACATTTTCCATTCCAGAAAGGTGGTGTTAAGCAAACATTTTCATATAATTTTAAATGAACCCATATTTACTTAGCTCTTATCCTCTTGGAGAGGATATGGAAATGGGATTACACAGAGCAGATTGATAGCCTACTTCCTCAGAGCTGTTCTTGCAAAAAAAAAAAAAAATCCAACTTGAAGTATACTTCCATGTCTAATATTTAAATAAAAGCTGACAAATTCTTGGGCAAAACAAATTCTAAACATAAAGGGCAGGTAGAGTTTGTTCCATGGACTTACTCCAAGTTTTCTTTAAACAGAACATTTTATGTGGACATAAAACATTTCTATTTATGGAGATATTGCTCAACCTAAAACTTTTGACCTGGTGATTTTAAGATGGTTCGCAATTTTCTAGCTTGACAGATCAGACACTTTAAACGGAATCAAATTCTCAAATATCTGAAGGATTCCATCTAAGGCAGCACCTATTCTTAGGTGCTCAAATGGGCTTAACAAGTCCCTGCCTGCTTAGCCAAATGATCCCATTTGAACTTAGCCTCTATCAGGAGTTCCTAATTTGGGGGGAACTTTGGGATATTAGGGTTGGTGACTTCATGTATTCTATTTCAAAAAATACAGTAGAACATAGGTTTCTCTATAATAATAAGATTTTCTAATAAGCTTATTTTCATTATTATTTGATCTACTTAGGAAAGTAAATTCAAATTGAATAAAACTGAAATTATTTGGACATATAAAAAACCTGCACAGGTCCAGCCAGCATGGCTCAGTGGTTGAGTGTTGACCTATGAACTGGGAGGTCACGGTTCGATTCCTGGTTGGGTTACATGCTTGGCTGGCAGGCTTGGCCCCCATTAGGTGGTGTGTTTCTCTCTCTCTTCCCTTCTCCCTCTCCCTCTGGAATTAATTTTAAAAATACTTTTTTAAAAAGCTGTCTAAAAAAACAACACACCTGTAGACAATGTAAAAAATGGACACATTTATGGTATTCCATAATCAAACATAAAACGTATTAACTCCCACAACCAAAAATAAGTTTCAGTGGCAGGATGCTGGGCATCATACATAGCAGTTAGAATCCATCCAAGATAGACCTGACCGTAGCCACAGAAAAAGTGAAGGTCTAGCAAGAGTTTGCTGAGTATGTAGTTACCCAGTCTCTAACAGCAGCTTACATCTCTCTGTTGAGCACATTAAAATTTATAAAAGCCCTTTTATGTATCATCTCATTTAATTTCCCAACAATCAGATGTAGTGGGTTTTAACAAGAAAAGATTTACTTATTTCAGAAAGGAAAGTGAAGCCAATGAATAAACGAATTTCCCAGGAATATTCAGAATGGTGGTGTCAGCATATAAACCCAGATCTAGCGTCCTCTCCCCTGTAAACAAAACTGATTCCGATCCCTAGCTGGTTTGGCTCAGTAGATAATGTGTTGGCCTGCAGATTGAAGAGTCCCGGGTTTGATTCTGGTCAAGGGCATATACCTTGGTTGCAAGCTCTATCCCTGGCCCTGGTTGGGACACACGTGGGAGGCAACAAATTGATGTGTCTCTCTCACATCAATGTTTCTCTCTGTCTCTTCCCCTCCCTTCCACTCTCTTTAAAAAATCAATGGAAAAATATCCTTGGGTAAGGATTAACAACAACAACAACAACAACAACAACACACACACACACACAAAAAAAAAAAAAACAACCCACAAAAACTGTCTCTGACATACCATAACCCAGACTATTGGGGAAGCAAAGACTTCCTGTTATTGTCTTAGATTGGCATATTATTTAAATATAAATTTTTTAAATGTTCACCTCAAATGTTTAGAAAACTTCACAAACTTTGCAAAGCTAGACTTTATGTCTAATTCTCCTACGTATTAATACTAAGGAATCCTCTCCCTTTTATTTCATTTCTTCTCTGCTTTAAATATCTTTGGGCCAGATTATATGGGTCAGACTAAAGCCCCTCATGACACAGTTTAATTCAACAACTATATCAAAGGCCCACTTTGTACTAGGAACAGTGCCACACAAAAACACAGTTCTTGTCTCAGGAGAGCTCGTATGCCAGTCAGGAAGACAAATAGATAAAACAAACACTTCATATATTACATTCCACAGAGGAAAGTAATATGCACAGAACAGGACAGAGTGGGGTAATATTTGAATTAAATTTTGTAGAGAAATTGTACCTTATACTCTGGGTAGTTAAATAATGATGGCTCTATCCTTAAAAATATTTTTTTAAAAATATATTTTATTGATTTTTGTACAGAGAGGAAGGGAGAGAGATAGAGAGTTAGAAACATCAATGAGAGAGAGTCATTGATCAGCTGCCTCTTGCACACCCCCCACTGGGAATATGCCCACAACCAAGGTACATGCCCTTGACCAGAATCAAACCCGGGGCCCTTCAGTCCCCAAGTTGACGCTCTATCCATTGAGCCAAACCGGTCCCGGCAAAAATATTTTAATATGTTGTATTAGTAATTACTATGAGCTTATTTAACTATATTCCAATATACATAAGAAATAAAGCTATAAAGATAAAAAATAAATATCTTTCAGTTACATTGCGTATCATACTTCATAAAAGTCAGTAAAGAATGATTCCTTAATAATAATAAAAATCAGGCCCTTTTCACACATCCTAACATATAAAAATTTGTTATGTGTAGTTTGAAATAACACTTATTATTGTGATATAATTAACAATGTTTGTTACATGTAATAATAATTATATTGCACAAACTAAAAGTTAATTTAGTCAGAAAGAGACGTCTTATACCTAGTAGAGTCATGGATACTTACATTTAACTTTAAGAAGTATGAAAGAGAATGTAGTTATTTCCTACTTAATTAAAATAGCTTCCAATATGGAAAGGAACCCACCATTTTACACACTTTGATTTTCTAAAAAGTGAAATTATTTAGTGTCAAGATCATGAATACAGCAAAAATATAGTTTGTCTCCATCATATTACAAATGTCTCATTTGTCAGAACCTCTGCATAAACCTCATATGTGAAATATTTTAATAAGAAGTTTTTTGATAAACATAACATATACATTAATTAAATAAATAATAATTATGAGATTTTGGAGAAATGTCATATAGTCAGTAGTCATACATCACTGTTTTGGAACAGTTATAAGGTAAGCAATTGGATATTGCTTCAATTTATAAATCTGTATAAATCTCACTGATCAGAAACAAAACAATATACAACATATCTAGATCTTCATAAATTTGGTCTACCAAAAATTTTTCCCTTTCTTACAAGAATAATCAGACAAAAGAAACATTTTTTTTCAACTTTAGGGTTATCATTAATGGAAGTTGGAGACCCAGCCCCTCAGGGTATCTGTGCATGTGGAGTGGGGGGTGGGAGATAACTCAGCAAAAACTTTCCATAATTGTGTTCTTTTCTTCCAGCTTCAAAAGTCACCCCCATTCCAGCTAGCATCCTGGACCTCTAGGAAAATCTAACTCACACACAACCATTGTGAGACCTGGCAGAGTGTGAACAAGGTAATCTAATGGATAGATTAAAACCAAGGGAAAGAAATTGACTAAAAGCAAGAAAAAGAAAGTTCAGATGAGAGACTTACTTACATAGAAGACTGGCTCAAGTCAATGAGTCCAAAACATTCTGAGAACATACACCAGGAAGGACGGTCTTCCGTCCCAGCCATTCAAATACCAACCTGATAACATTTGCATGCAGATCCATGGTTCAGCCCATTTGCCTTTGACAGTAAGAGTCTAATACAGGGTGGGGTAGCCATGGTATTCATGAAACAAAGTGAGACAGATTCTCCCAAGGGCTGGGTTAGCAAATGCAGATCTCTCTCTCTCTCTCACACACACACACACACACACACACACACACACACATACCTCAGCAGTATGGTATCAATATTTAGATAGAAAAATATGAACAATAAGAAATAACCTTTAAAATATTAGTAAGGGCAATGAATAGATCTAGATAGCCTCCCTCCCTCAGGTTATTTTATTTTTGCTCTTCTAAATGCTGTTACTTTATCTATAGATTTTCTGATCAGAAACCCTCCCACTAATTCAAGTTACCAATTTTTACTATTACATCTATTTTAAACACTTGAAGCTACTCAAATAAATTAATACGACTTTCTGAGGAAAACAAAAATCGAATAAAAGGCACTTAGATGGACTTATTTCATCCTAACTTTAAAAAAAATAACTACTTTGGCTTGATTCAGTGTTAGTTTCCTAATCTAAAAAAAGAAAGAATGTACAATGAGTGTCAAAAGATTGCAACTGCTGTAACCTAAACAAAACTAAATTGCCTCACAGGTGCTTGGTTTTTTTTTTGTTTTGTTTTCCCAATTTCTAAATAAAAGGACACCACACCCTCTGATCTCCAGGACACACCCACCACTTTGAGGTTCCTTTATAATACAGTTATCAATCAACTTTGACATGGCCCGATTTTGCAACTGTCAGTGTTACTTATTCTCCTAGGTTATTAATGAATGCTGCACCTATGCACAGCTTGAGAGAACTGGATGGACAATAGCCAGAAAATCTTCTGAGATAATTTTAAACGGATCCTGCCCTTTGCCTCACAAATCACCTCCTCCTAGTGACAGTGCCTCTTAAACAAAAACATATTATAACACAAAGGAAACCTCAAAGGGAAGCAAAACACACTATTTGGTGTATGTGATTTTTTTTTTTTAACACCCAAAGGAAAAACAGAAAATCATTTTTATATCCTCTGACCTGGGACAAGATATCCTCTGAACTCCACACCACTGATAATCTGATTCTGGATGACAGTTACAGCTAATTTCTGAGTGTTTACTATGAAGCATGCAGTACATTTGTTAGAGTATCTTGGTGTAGTCAGATCTGAGATTGGAGTAGGTAGAGGGGAGAATCAGGTTAGTTCTCAGAAATTTTCATGAAACTTCTTAGTTCTTGAAGTGTTTGCAGACACATACAGGTCCAGCTTTGCAAAGTTCTAGGAACCCTTTGGCTGCAATTCGGACTTAATGGTAGGAACAATAAAGAAGGAAAGGAAGATAGGCTCTAAGGAGAGACAAGTGGGCCCCAGAAAGAAATTGCCAAGAGTGAGGCAGAATTGAGGAAGTGGACACTATGTACAGCTGCGTCTAGCTACTGAGGGAGTAGAAATACTTGATTCAGTGGGAAGCTGGGCTCCGACCATTGTATCTATCAGCCCTACTGGGTGATTGACATGCCTTGAGAAGTAGAGGATAATTTTAAAAATGCATCACAAGGAGTCTACTCAACAAACACCACAGTAAGACCCTACTGTACAAGTGTTGAGACCATCTCTCTACTGACCAAGCAGAGATCACCAAAGACCCAACACAGAGTTGCAAGGTGGTGAGCAGAGGAGGAGGCAGGGCCTGTGGACAGTGTGTACAATAAGCAAAACAACTGTAGAGATGTGAGTGGTAACACTGACTGCCTTCTGTGCCCGTCTCTCAGGAGGCGAAGGATCCCTCCTTAGGATGAGGTCTTTAGGACCTTGGGACATATTGGGATACACCCCTATTCTTGAAAATGTTACAAAAGGCTTCCCATCCATCAGCAAGGGAAGAAATTGCATCGAGATTTGTCTTTCTCCAAAATAAGACCTACTTGGCATGTTTCCATGGACTGATTAAGCCCCTTTTCCAAGTTCACAGCTATAAAAGCAACAGAGCCAGTCTTCAGTCCAGCCCTACTTGATACCAAAGCTTTTGCTAAGTGGCTAAAGATTTTAAGTCCTTATTCGGAAAAGTTTCAAACAAATACAAAAGTATTGTAGAAGATTAACTTTTGTGTTCAATTATTTAGATTTAACAATATTTGACCTATGCCCAATCTTGTGACCCACTAAACCCATCCTTAAGTTGTTCTGAAGCTAATCTTGGATATCACAGACCTGACTTCCATAAATATTTCAGTTTGAATCTCTAAAAGAGAAGGACTGGAAATAATTGACTACCTTCTTTCCTCTTTCCACTAAAATATCCCAAATAAATAAATTTCCCTGGGTCAATAAAGTACCTTTACCCTCCCCAAGAATGTCCCAAATTGGGCCCCAAATTATGGGATGTTCTTTTTAAGATATTAATCTCATGAGAGTCCTTTTCTAACCAAAGATCCTCCTATGGATACTGATGTTCACCTTTTTTGTAAAGTATGTTTTTATTGATTTTTAGAGAGAGAGAAAGGGAGAAGAATAGAGAGATATGAACATTAGTGAGAGAGAAACATCACCAATGGCTGCCTCCTGAACACCCACACTGGGAATCAAGCCTGCAACTTGTGCATGTGTCTTGGACCAGGAATCGAACCAGTAATCTCTTGATTCCTGAGTTGACAACTCAACCTCTGAGCCACACTGGCTGGGCAATGGAAAGTTGTGTTTGTTTTTAATTGATTCTAGAGGAAGGGAGAGGGAGAGAGAGACATCAATGTGAGAGAGATGATGTTCACTTTTATCTTATACTGAGCTTTCCAAATAAGAGGCTAAAATATAGCTTCCTCTATCAATATGGGGGAAGAACAAAAAATAAACCTCAAGCTCTAGCCAGTATGACTCAGGAGATAGAGTGTTGGCCCATGGACTGAAGGGTCTCAGGTTAGAATTCAATCAAATACACATACTTCAGTTGCAGGCTCAATTCCCAGCCCAGTCAGGATACACACAGGAGGCAACCAATCAATGTGTCTTTCTCACATCAATGTTTCTATCTTTCCCCTTCCCTTCCACTCTCTCTAAAAATCAATGGGAAAATATTCTTCGGAGAGGATTAACAAAAATAAATAAAATAAAATAAAATAAGATAAAATAAAATAAAATAAACCTCAAGTTCTCAGGAACACCAGTCTAAAAAAGTAAGTCAGAAAGCAATAGTGTTCACTCTCAGTATCTTAAATAGACCCTGAAGGAAGCACAAAAACTAGTAAATAAATGGGCATTCAATAATTATCAATGGGAAAGCCACTGTTCACCAAATTCATGTAGGAAGCTAGATGCACATTGGTCAGTGGCAAAACAAAGGCACTCTTCACCAACCTGGTAATCTACTACAAAAATAAATAGAAGAAAAGAAAGAATTATAATGGAACCAGAATATAGGTGACAATAGGGGAGAACAAAGAGTTAATGGGGTCTAAAATTACGTATATTTTCCTG
Source organism: Pipistrellus hanaki (assembly GCF_964339955.1). Taxonomy (NCBI): domain Eukaryota; kingdom Metazoa; phylum Chordata; class Mammalia; order Chiroptera; family Vespertilionidae; genus Pipistrellus; species Pipistrellus hanaki. The sequence goes on from NC_140505.1 coordinate 158,291,341, forward strand.
AGTGGGATAGTGGAGGAATGAATCAAAGCCTGAAAGACATGACTTTTCGTAGTTACACAGAAAAAGGACCAGGAAAAACCTGGTCTCTTGATTTCTAATGCATTATGATGTCCCCCTCAAGGAAGACCAGAGATGCTTACTGTGAACATTTCCTTCCTCCCATAAGACAGGATTTGTGGCATTGTTGGTTGCTGAAACAGGCCTTGACAGTTGAATATAATGTGAGAAATGGAAACGTGTGAATGTTTCCGATAAACAGCATAAACGGGTTTGTGTGATATATTCTGACAAGACACACTATCTGGTTTGCCTGGCATGTAGGGACAAATATAGGCAGTGATGAGGAAAGGACAAAAAGTTACCTTGTGATCAGATAAGACAGGGGCTCAAATGCCAGGTCAAGTTGAAGGCTCTCAAGAATAACAAAAATTCTTTAGTTTGAAGGCAAAGAGTGAAGAAAACACCATGATTTATGTTTAAGGGTCACTGGAATCAACACAGATTATAATTTTTATATATTTCATTCTAATACCTTGTGCTTACTATTAATGCTTAGGAAAGCATTTTCTAAGGAGAGCTTTCCATTTGTTTAAGAAATGGGCGTGGAGGCACCAAGGGGTGAGAGGCAGGGATTTACTCAAGGGACAGGCATGAGGAAGTGAATTGTGCAGCGAACAGGCTGTGCAGATTCTTCCGTGGATCAGAAATCTGGAAACGGAATGATGAGAATTGGAGGTTAACAGCCACAACCTGCAGCCGATAGCCTCATACCTGGGACTGGAGAAGAAATGGCACAGAAGACAACAGGAAAACCTTCAGGGAAACTATACACACACACCCCCTACCGCCCCCGCAGAGCGTTTGAAACGAGTTTCTATTATGATCTCTGTTACCTTCTATTTTTAAATAGATATCAATACCATAGAAAAAAACAACTCAGTCACAAATTCTAATGGGAGTAGATTGGGAGGTCCTTTTAGATGCCAGAATGTTTCTTAGCCAAAAAAGTACTTCCAAGGTTACTATGGATAATTAGTATGATTGAAACGCCCAAATTCAGTGTTCTAAGAGGAGCAGTCAGAAAAAGCTTATCCTGTGAAGCAAGACAAACTTGAATTTGAATCCCATGTTTTCTGCTTACTACCGTGTTTCCCCGAAAATAAGACATCCTCTGAAAATAAGACCTAGCGCAACTTTGGGAGAAAAAATTAATATAAGACACTGTCTTATTTTCAGGGAAACAGGGTAGTTGAGTAATCGTGGGCAACTTATTTAACCTCTCTAACATCACTGAGCCATCTATAAAGGTAGAGAATACCTACGATCATAGTTACAGAGAGGATTAATAACATAACATGTGGAAATGCTTTCCTACGAAGTATCTAGTCTACAACTAATGTTTGTTTCTTCCTTCTTGGTGAAATCAGTTTCAGATATAAAGGAAATTACTAATAAACAAACATCCTGTAAGCTTTCCAAATATCCTATAATATATGCTTCCAAGTTCAACTTCCTTTATTAAAACTTGTACAACAACTATTAATAGAAAAATAGATTCATTTCCTTTTTCTTTCTGTTTTTTTTTTTTTTTTTGCTACTCACAACTCTGTGAATATATTGAACTGCATTTAATTGAATAATTTAAATTGGGGAATTTAGTATATGAATGAATATGGGTACTAAGGAACACAAAAGTGTCAGACACATACACTTAAAAAGAATGAGAACAACTTGTATAACCTCGTAGTAAAAAGAAAAATAACCCCTTTTTTCCAATGAGCAAAAGGTTTAGGTAGAGATATTTCTAAAGAAGACATGCAAATGGTCAACAAGTACATAAAAGATGATCAGCAGCATTTGTCATTAGAGAAATGCATATCAAAACCACAATGAGGTACCACTTTACACCCACTAAGCTAGTATAATCAGAAAAGACTGACAAGTGTTGACAAAGTTGTGGAGAAAATGAGAATCCTCATACACTGCTGTTGGGAATGTAAAATGATGTAGCCACTTTGGAAATCTGTTTTGCAATTCCTCAAAATTTTAAACACAGAGTTACCATATGATGCAGCAATTCCACTCCTAGATATATACCCCAAAAGAACTGAGACCATAGGTTTGCACAAAAACGTGTACACTATTGTTCACAGTAGCATTATTCACAATAGCCAAGAAGGAGAAACAACCCAAATGCCCACCAACTGGTTAATAGGCAAATAAAAGTGGCATATTCATGCAGTGAAATATCATTCAGTTAAAGAAAAAGAATAAAATACTTATAAGAAAAATGAACCTTGATACATGCCAAGTGAAAGAAGCCAGGCACAACAGGTCACATTGTATGCTTTCATTTATATAAGACTAGAGGCCTGGAGCATATAATTCATACACTAGGGGTTGGGGGTTCCTCAGCCCAGCCTGTGCCCTCTCACAGTTCAGGAGCCCTTGGAGGATATGTCTGACTGATGGATTAGGCCCACTCCTTGCTGCCATGGAGGCAGGAGAGGCTCCTGCCACTGCCACTGCTGTGCTTGTTAGCTGTGAGCCTGGCTTCTGGCTGAGCAGCGCTCCCCCTATGGGAGTGCACTGACCACCAGAAGGCAACTTCTTTTTTTCTTTTTTTTTTTCTTTTTTAATTTTTTTTTATTTTATTTTAGGTAGGTTAGTACTTTCCTTTTTATTTATTTATTTATTATTTATTTTTTTAATATATTTTATTGATTTTTTTTGCCCCCCTCCCTCCCTCTCATACATTCCCTCCCTCCCCAGAGTTTCATGTCCATTGGTTGTACTTATATGCATGTATACAAGTCCAGAAGGCAACTTCTGCATTGAGCAATCTGGTGGTCATTCCACCATTCGATTTGCATATTACCCTTTTATTATATAGGATATCCAAAATAGGCAAATCTACAGAGACAGAAGTAGATAAGTGGTTGTCTAAAGATTAGAGTTTTGGGAGGGGGAGTAATAAGGAGAGACTGTTAATAGGTATAAAATTTCTTTATGAGATGAACAAATGTATTTAAATTTATCACAGTGATGGTTGCACAACTCTGTGAATATATTGAAATGTATTTAATTGAATAATTTAAATTGATGAATTGTTTAGTATATAAATGAATGTGGATTTTCAGACCCTGAAATAGAACTGTCTGCTCCATTTGATTGAAAAGCTCATGAAGCTTAGACTGTAGACCAAAGAAGGAGCTCAAGATACATTTTCATGTCCTGGGGAGCTCACCTAAGTGACCTCAACCCTTTAGTGTTCTTCTCTTCTTGGGTGGAGAAGCACCGTTAGCACATTACTGCAGCAAATGTGATATTCTCTGGTTATTACTCTACTGTATGATTTTTTACAAAGTACCAGCACTTCAAAGATCTAGCCTTGAGCTCAATTCTTAAAGAGTCAGTCAATGGAACCTGAGACTTCTTATTAGTCATTAGTAAATTTATGTTCTAAACCAGCCTGCCTCTTAAACAAAAAGTTTAGCATGCTTCGTTAAAATTTTTTGATTATATATTCTTGAGTTTCTACTACAGAGTCATAGGGAAAAAAACCAAATAACTGAATTTTAATTTCCTGCCTTCAAAGATTGACATTTCTTATGCATTTGAGCTTTGTGGTATAAGACTCATACTTGCTATAAGAGTATCCTTAATACAGTTGACCCTTGAACAACTCAGGGGTTAGGGGAGCCATCTACCTGCACAGATGAAAATACATAGCTTAAGTCATTAGTATTTACAAAACACAAAACAAAATAAAAAATACCCCCCCCCCCCAAAAAAAAAGAAAGAAAGAAAAATAAAGGAAAGATTAACATAGAAAAGGACCAGGGTATAGTAGTCCTAAAAGTGAAGTTAAAATATAGTCCAATACTCACTTCCATACTTAGGTCTTCATTCATCCTGATGCAATTAGAAAGATCTGTTCCCTGGTAGGGGCCAATTGTAGGGCCTGGGAACCTGGCAATAGAAAAATTTATTACTACAGGTGGGAAAATTGCACATTTCAGCAGCTACCAAACTACCATAGTTCCCCTTTACCTCCACTTCCCTGCCACCTCAGTTTCACCAAATTCCTAATTAACTTCTATGGATTCATGGATTTCATAAGGTATAATGAAAGAGAGCTCAAACTGTCATTAGAGAGAGGTTATAAACTACAGGGAATCTAGCCAAAGATGAAAATGAAGAATTTGCAATTCAAAGTCTTGCTTCCTCACCCTCAATTCAGGAGAGACATGTCATTGGGGTGGATAGTGCCCATAAACTCCACTGCTGTTCCTGAGCTCTTCCTAGGAAAGGTCAGTCTGTTCACCGAGAAAGGGAATCGAGTGCAGACGAGCTTCAGAAGAGGGTGTGTGAGAGAACAGGGATGGGTTCCCAAAGGCTGGAGAACCCTGAGTGCCAAGGAATAAATGTGTGATCAACACCTGGCTAGGTGAACTTAGCAGTGCATAGCATATTTCTGAACACTGAGAAACATTTTAGGCAGCCTAACTTTTTTGTCTCTTATCTTGCCAAGTGGATATTATGAAATTCAAAAGAACAAGAAAACTGCCCTTCAAGAAAACTACAGAGCCATTTTTGTTTTAAAACTGTCAATGTTCAGAAAGTTAGAGAATTTTATACAAGAAAAGTTCCACAATAAAGATGTTACAATCTCAGGATATGAAAACCTAAGTGATTAAAAGGTTAGGCAACAGGAACAGGTGGCCCAAGAAGAGGAGGGTAGGTATATTTGGTATATTTTGCTCTTTTAACTTACTTGTGTGTTCTAGTCACATCCAAAGCACCATCCTCTATTTTTCCACATTTGGGCCTTTGACCTGAAGCATGGACTTGGTTAGCTATACATGAGAAAGGTGTCAGTGATGGTCTTAGGGTCAGTGTAAGACTATCCAGATGCAAGGCATCTGTAGCAGAACAGAAAAGAAAACAAATTTACTTTTGGTTTAAAACTAATATGTATGTTTTCTTTCTCTCTCTTGAAATGGGAACCATTTCTGAAAAAGCAGAAGTCAATTCAATTCTATTAACACTTGAACATAACCCTCCCTTCCCCTGATGTGTCATTATACAGGGTAGAAATGCCAAGTGTTTGTTTTTTAAAGCAGGGAAAAAGAGGTGGGGTGGGTTCAGAAAACCCTTGTCTGCTAAGCAACTAGGGGGGGCAAGGACCTGCAGCCAGAGGGCAAAATCCAGCCAGCTGTCTGTTTTTGTAAATAAAGTTTTAATGAAACACAGTCACACCCATTCGTTCAGTATTGTCCATGGCTGCTGTGTTGAGTAGTTGCTGCAGAAACCATATGGCATGTGAAACCTAAAATATTTACTATGTGGCCCTTTACAGAAATAGTTTACTATCCCTAAAGAGAAAACCTGTCAGAGTAACAGACAGTTTTTGTTTTTGTTTGTCTTAATGACTATAGGAAATAGAAAAAAATATATAGGCTTTGGAATCAACCAACATTTTTTAGTTCAACTACTAACTGTCACATACCAGTTGTGTGATCTTGTATATATACGTAAACCACTCCGAGCTTCAGTTTACTTACATATAAAGTGACACATGAGCTTAGGCTAATTAGTAACTCAATGTTTCTTATCTTCAAAATGGGAATTAAATTAGCATCTACCTCTAAGGGATGTGGTGAGAATGAAATCAGTTAATAAACATGTGAAGAGCAGAAAACTGTGCTGTCCAAGTTGTTGTGTCGCTGTTATCACTGAGTTAATGTCAGTAAAATCACCTCTAGCACTAATCATTGTCTGACACCAAAAGGCGATTCCATTGGTAGTGGCAGTAGTTTTCCTTTCTGTACTTGAGATGACCTACAAATCACTTCTTTTTCATTTCTTCTTAAGTTTATTTTGATAATCATCCTATTTTGCCATTTCCAAACTAGCCATTAACTTTTGCTTTAAACACAACCAGGTTGTGATCAGAGATGTTGAATTCACTGCACTGTTCTGTGAAATTTAGTTGATGGACTAAATTCAGGGATAAGTATCCAAATATTCAGCAACTCTTCCTATACAAATAGAAATGTGATTACTTTCCTTTCTAAAATAACCCTAACCCAGCTCTGTCTGATACGGTTTGGGAGAGGGGTTACCCAGGCTTACCGAGCAGGGATGTGTACCAGCATGTATGTTTGAAGGTCAGGGGAGTCTTATGTATTCTTGCTTCTTGACCACTAGATTGTTTATGGCAAGACTGCTTCTGAAAAAAAAGTCAAGTAATATTAGTTATCTAAAGTGGTGCAACAGCCGGAACCGGTTTGGCTCAATGGATAGAGCGTCGGCTTGGGGACTGAAGGGTCCCGGGTTCGATTCCGGTCAAGGGCATGTACCTTGGTTGTGGGCACGTCCCCAGTAGGGGGTGTGCAAGAGGCAGCTGATCGATGACTCTCTCATCGATGTTTCTAACTCTGTATCTCTCTCCCTTCCTCTCTGTACAAAATCAATAAAATATATTTAAAAATAAATAAATAAAATAAAATAAAAATAAAGTGGTGCAACATAACACTTTATAATCTACTCTCTTCATCTCCAAAGGTAGAAAGAATATAACTGGTCTCAAATAACCCTGCAAGAGAAATCAGGAAGCAAATTAAGGATGCCCAGTAACAAAGCTTTCATGACTTTGACCAAAGAGGATACTCTATGCATAAAGTATAATTGTTATTAAAAACCACAGTTCCATAACATAATTAATTCCCTTGTCTTTTTGAGACAGCTTTGATGGACCTAGAGGTTATTATGTTAAGTGAAATAAATGAGTCAGAGAAAGACAAATATCACATGATCTCACTCATATGAACAAAAAGGTCCAGAGACATGGAAGCATGCAACAGACTGACAGATCTCAGAGGGAAGGATGGGGGGGAAGAGATTAACCAAAAAATTTATATGCGTAGCCCAGACAGTAGTGCAGTGAAGGCCTGGAGTGTGTGGGAAGTGGCAGAGGGGGCAACGCAGGGGAAAATGGGGACATCTATAATACCCTCAACAATAGAAATAAAATTTTCAAAATCACAGGTAAATAACTTTTAACAGAATGTTAATATAATCAATTCCCCATAATTGACACTTTCATATAAACAAAGGCTTCGAGGAAAGAGGTATGGGTGAAGGACAAGCTTAGTTATATAATTCTTCACAATACTACAATAAAAATATTTAAGCATCACCTTTTCTAGGGTCTACCGGGATTGTGTTCATGAACATGATCAAGAAAATAAATAGGTTTCCATCTGCAGTATAGAGTTCTAGGTCTTTTAATATATACTGGACTTAATTTTCTATTTTGGCATAGAGTTGATTCACAATGGCACTTACATTGTTTCAAGAAGCTTAAACTTACCAGTTGTTCTTGAAGACGTTGGTGAATTGTATCTGTGCAGGACAAAGGATCATAATGAGGAAATTCCTCGTCTAAACAGCTCTGTAAAGAGAAAATTGTGGAGTGTTGTCAAAGACAGAATGGTGAAAGAGTCAAAGATACAGAACATATTAGACTTAAGAGAGAGAATGCTACCTGAGGAGGGTGGAAATGACCAGTTCTTTATTGTGTGTTTTACTTTAAGGAAACAAGTTTGTAATTGTTAACCTCTCGTTGCCAATTTCCCCATTACTGAAGAAATAAAGGCCAAAGGTCAAGAACAGAAAAACTGATTGGTCACTGAAATCTTTAGGTAGAGGCCAAAAAAGCTTGTTGGAAGACCTAACTCAGAATAGTAAAAATGGTGCCTATGAAAATTATATAGCAATAGAATCATGGCCTTAGTGCAAGAAGTAGCTACGTATCTATCATAGTTACGTTATAATAGAAAACTTTTCTGGTGTTCTTACAATGATTAAAGCATATTTAGATATGGAGGTTTTTCCAGTTTAACTTATTGCAGGGGCTTTTTAGGAACTCTGCCTAGCTTAATCTCCCACATGAATAAATCTTTTTTCCTGCTTAACCAGATGTGCCTACCTTATGGTCTGGAAACAGATACATGTGAATATCACCCTTCTCTCCTCCCTCCTCCAGTTCCTTATGTTTTTCATTTAGGAACAAAAAGAAGAAATTCACCAAGTGTCATAAGGAAAAGAAATACATTAAACTCCCCCATAGATATCTTGAGATATCTAGGCAGGAGTTGAAAGCTTAATTCCCACAGGAGAAAAAAAGAGACAGTAACCATCAAAGCCCATTCAAGTGTGTCATAAAGGAGGTGTCTGAGACTGAAAACTGGCCGTTTCTAACAGATAATAAGTTCAAAATGCCTACTCTTTGAAAGATGCAATTAGCTTGCCTCCAACAAACCATTCATTAATGTGAGCTCTTCCCTCTTGTTTTGCTAACCATGTTCAGTGCGTAAGACAACCAAGTCCACCATTTTCTTCTAAGATGGTTACTTAATTTTATGATTAAAATAACTATTCATTATAAATTAGCTTTGGAACCTTACACAGTTTGTACATCATTCCCACACTAAACACATATTATCGAGGTTTGTTTTCTTTTCTTTTCTTTCTTTCTTTCTTTCTTTCTTTCTTTCTTTCTTTCTTTCTTTCTTTCTTTCTTTCTTTCTTTCCTTTCTTTCTTTATTTTTTTTTACCTGAAACAAGAAGCCATGGAGTTGTCCTTGGATTAACTTCTTTCTTAGTGGCTTGATTGTTGCTGTAAAGAGAATTCATAGCCAGTTTAATATTTCAATTCATTTTCCCTTAATTTATTTCATAAACCTCTAACAGCCTTAAACAGCGGGGTGGGTGGGAGGAGGTGGAGGAAAGGCAAGAGAAAATTAGGAGTTCTGAGAGTGGCCTTCCCAACTGGCAACTTGTGAAAACAAAGCAACAGGAGAACAAAGCAGGATTGAGCAGCAAAACCATTACCACCATCGGGTATTTAAACTTGACCTTGATAGATGCAAGTGAATTGTCTTCTAGATGTGAGTCTTAGGTTATTCAATCTTAAAATGGGAATACACCTTAGAGGTCATTCCCTGCCAATATGGAAATCCTTTCCACTGAGCCTGCGCTTGAGCTGTAAGGATGGGAGCCCTAGAAATAAGGCCTAGAATGCCGGAGTCCTACAAGCAGGTGTGAGATCATAGGAGCACTGATGCCCAGAGGATTTAAGTGATAACTGGTTATTCATGGAACTGAGATCAGACTCACAGTTCAATGCTGAATTCACTGCACTTTTTTGTGAAATTAAAAATATGTGTCTGCTTAAATAAAATCTGCTTTTCAATAACTTCCAAATTCTCATCTCTAGAATAATGGAAATGAAAAAAACAATACTATTTAACTTTTTGAACTACATAGTAACATATTTCTCGTATGTTAATCTATACTTTTTGGAGATATAGCCGAGATCAGAAAATAGGCCCAAAGTTTATGAACAACTAAAATTGATGTTGATATCCATGCCTTTTCTTCATGTGGGAATGCCTCACACTTCCACTCAGAAAGTGAGCTCTGAATTTATGCATAATTCTCACAAGCTGACTGTGTTCTCAGCCCACAGATGATTAAAAACAAAAATTAAATGAGGGTAGGAAGCTCTGTTAGATGGAGGCCTATTAATAGTTACCATTATTATTATTATTTTTTTAAATCACTAACAGCTAAAAAAATTAGCAGCAGCTACTCTGGTGTCGAAAACACATCTTAAATTAAGTAAAAAATGTTTGATATTGCAATAGCCTGAAAATATTCTGAGCCATGAAAACAATGCTAATATATGTAAAAATAAATACATAAGCTAATTTTAAAACTTTTTCAGAAGAAAAGGCTTAAAAGTCTTTAATTATGTATAAATTTACCCATGTAAAATTCTATTTTGTATGAGTATTTTTAAAAAATAATTTCTCAACTAAGCTTGAGATAGTGTTACTAGCCCCACTAAGAAGAAAGTATATATTTTAAAACTATCTATATTTAAAAGCTAAGTGTCCTTCCTTCCTTCCTTCCGACCAGTAGCTATAATGAGCACTAACCACCAGGGTGCAGATGCTCAATCCAGGAGCTGCCATGACACACACTGGCCATTTAAAAATAAATGGCATCATGGAACTGGCACCGACAAACCAACACTCGGCTTTTCCCAAGTGAGACCCAGCCCCTGTCACCACCCTGGAGCACCCTCTACCAAATCACAGCAAATGCTGCCAAGATCCCATGGCACAAAATGCGGCCCACAGCCCAGCACTGGATAATGATATCATATAGCAAAGGCAGGCTTCCTCTTCCTAGTGATTAGCCTCCTGGTGTTTCTTCAGGCCAGGAACATGGCTTGCTTTATAGCCAGGTGCAAACATTTTATAGTTCAACCAAATGTCTGTGAAGCATTTTCCCGTGCCTTATTGCATTTGATTCTCACAGAAGTCCTGGAATAAGCAGATAGGAGACTCAGTAGAATCCTACATTTTCTTTTCATTAGCAAGACAAGGGAGATTTAGAAAGTTTAGAAACTTGACCTGACTGAAAAGAAGTAAGAAATGGTGGACCTTGAAAATGACTTCAGGTTTTCTCACTGTGTAGAATATAGTCAAACACTGCAGCAGTTAAATATTTTACCCTTTTTTTCTACCTGCATGATCTTCAATAATAATCTGCTTTATGTTGATATTTATTGCTGTGTTGTTGAACATTACCTAAAAGAGAAGTTGGGGTGCTTCACTGGGCTGGGAAAAGTTTAGCTAAATCAGAAAGCAGATCTAATTAAGCAAGTTCATTCTCTCTATATAAAAGGCTAAGCTGACTTGCGCATGCATGATACATATAAAGCTCTCACTGGTGCCAATCACACACATGTGTTTTGATCTGTCATTGTCAATTGTCAATTTGGTTGACACTTCTATTATAGAGAAAGGCAAATAGCAGTATTAAAATATTTCTTCTAATTAATTTCCTTTCAATGTACATGAATCCATGCACTGAGAGATTAGTTTCTAACATATTTGAATCATTTAAACTTTTAAAAAATTCTTAATACTTAGAACTCTAATAAATATTCCATTTTTAAAAATTCTCTGTGTCAACTATATTAAGAAATAAGGTGCCATCCTCCTCTTGACCTACATCTAAACAGCAACCAAAGCTTTCAGAAGTGGCTGGGAACATTATGTTTCTGAAGGTTGTATATCTCCAAAAACACTGTCTTTGGATTTCCAAATTAAGCTTGTGTTTCAGAAGAAATAACAAGTTAGTATAAGACTGTCTAAATTGCCCATCTGCTTTCCTGCGAGGCAATCTTGGGTTTTAGAAACAGTCCATCTCCAAACATTCAAATTGTAAACCTTATTTCAACAGATGCTTTGTGCAATGTGTAGCAACTATTTCCATATGTTTCACAAGGCAAAACAAGCTGGCTTATGACCCTAATTTGCATTCACCTTTGCGTTCTCCTTCATGTATCTGGAGCTGGACCTGCCATGTCTCTAGGACATTTTAGGCTTCATATGGAAGCAAGAAAAAATGGGCACTGCATCCCCTGCTGTTGCCATCTGTGCTGTAGGCTGGGACCAGGTGTCTTGGATACATTGCCTTTGGAAGAAGCTGAGATAAAATGGTTTTCTAAATGACTGTGCAATGAGGCTTTCAGGCAAAGCCTGCAATTAATTGACTGTTTAAAATCAAAACCATAATATTAGAGCTGAAATAATTTTAGCTATCAATTATGGTTGACTTTTAGGGAGTTAAGGACTTTTATTACAATATATGTTACCTCATGTTCAATAAAATTGCGCATTAAAAATATCAGGGTTCATTGAAAACTACAATGATTTACAAGACATATATCTGTCAAAGGACTTATATACGTTATGTAAAAAAATCCTGCAACTGCAGCACAATAACAAAAGGACAAATGTACTAATTTGAAAATGGGCAATGCCCAGCTGGTGTTGCTCAGTGGTTTAGTGTCCTTGTATGCACCAAAGAGGTCACCCGTTCGATTCCCAGTCAGGGCACATGCCCAGGTTGCGGCCTCGATCCCCAGTAGGGGACATGCAGGAGGCAGCTAATCGATGAGATGATGTTTCTATCTTCTATCCCTCTCCTTTCTTCTCTCTCTAATTCAATAAAAATCTATATATTTTTTTAAATAGGCAAAAGACTTAGATACTTCATAAAGAAGATACAGCCAACCAGCCTAACAAATGAAAACCACAATGAGACACTCAGAAGAGTGAGGAAAATGTCAGTCTTTTGATTGACACCACCAAATGCTGGAGCTGTGGAGCACCTCGAACTCCCACACATTGCTGGTGGGAGTGTGAAATGCTATAAATGCTATTGATGACTGCTTGGCAGTTTTTTAAAAGTTAAGAGTTAACAACTACACTATGACCTAGTGTATTATCCTAGGTTAAATAAAAACATATGTCTAGCCCTAGCTTGTTTGGCTCAGTGGATAGAGCATCAGCCTGCAGACTGAAGGGGCCCAGGTTCGATTCTGGTCAAGGGCACAGACCCAGATTGCGGGCTCTATTCCCAGGAGGGGGGGGGGGGGGAAGAGGCATGCAGGAGGCAGCCGATCAATGATTCTCTCTCATCACTGATGTTTCTATCTCTCTCCCTCTCCCTTCCTCTCCACAATCAATAAAAATATATTTTTAAAAATACATGTCCACACAAAGACCCATTCATGAATATTCATAGCATCTTTCTCTGTAACAACCAAAAAACTGTATAATTTAGATGTCCAAATAGGAAAAAAAAAAAACAACAACAACAAAAAACAACAACCAAATTATGGAATGTTCATACAGAGACTTACAACTAAGCCATGAAGAAGGCATACCACTGATCAACACAACATGGATAAATATTATGCTGAGGGAGAGTAGGCAGGCATATGCAAAGTACTTACTATATAACTCAATTCCAGAATAGGCTGAACTAACCCGTCAGTGACAGAGATCAGGTGAGTGGTAGCTCCTTGTGGTGGTGAAGGTGGGGATGCGGGGGGAGGGAGGGTTGACTGGCAAGCGCACAGGAGAGCTTTCTGAGGTTATAGAAATCCTGTGTTTTCATGTGCATTTGTCAAACTGGTTGCACAGTAAAGTTAAGATCTGAACTTTTTATAGTATGCGCATTATTCATCCATAAAAAATAATTTTAAAACTAGAACAAGAACAAAAATAGCAGGGTTGATGAGTTTGAGATGGAGAGAAATCAGAGCACTCACAAACACAGTCACTGAGTTATTAGTACCCAGGAAGTAACTTAGGTCACTGAGACGTGCATGGGGAAATGGCCAAAGGCTGCTGCCTCACAGGATACCAGGTACTGTTGAGCCGGTGCTGGCAGGTGCTAATAAAATGCTGATGGACACTGACAACACCTTGCCATACTAGCAGTCAGCAGCTGTGCATAGCTGCAGGTTGCCCAGGACCAAACCAGAGACAGTTGGACCTGCATTACCACCATTTGTCCACCAACCAGAACTGGAATGTCATGACTGACATGTACACATAAGGAACTGTTTGACATTGAAATTGGGATTCAAAAGAACTGTTGGCCCAGAAAGAAACTCACTAAAGACTGATTCGTTTGCTTCTCAGCATAATCATTATTTTTAAAAATATATATTTTATTGATTTTTTTACAGAGAGGAAGAGAGAGGGATAGAGAGTTAGAAACATCAATGAGAGCCAAAACCGGTTTGGCTCAATGGATAGAGCGTCGGCTCGGGGACTGAAAGGTCCCAGATTCGATTCCGGTCAAGGGCATGTACCCTGGTTGCGGGCATATCCCCAGTAGGGGATGTGCAAGAGGCAGCTGATCGATGACTCTCTCTCATTGATGTTTCTAACTCTCTATCTCTTTCCCTTCCTCTCTGTACAAAATCAATAAAATATATTTAAAAAAAAAAAAAAAACATCAATGAGAGAGAAACATCAATCAGCTGCCTCTTGCGCACGCCTCACTGGGGATGTGCCCACAACCAAGGTACATGCCCTTGACTGGAATCGAACCCAGGACCTTTCAGTCCGTAGGCCAACGCCCTATCCACTGAGCCAAACCGGTTTCGGCAGCATAATCATTATTGCTTGTCTCATTTTCAGTTCTTACAAGTGTATTTCTAGTATCACATGATCTCACTCATCTAGGGGAATAGTGAACAACATAAACTGATGAACAAAAACAGACCCGGAGACAGGGAAGCATCTATCAGACTGTCGAACCTCAGAGGGAAGGTAGGGGAGGGTGGAGGTAAGGGGGAGAGACCAACCAAAGGACTTGTATGCATCCATATAAGCCTAACCAGTGGTCATGGACAACAGGGGGGGGGGGGGGGGGGCATGCGTGGGAAGGGGTTTGGGATAGGAATGGGGGGATGAGGACAAATATGTGATACCTTAATCAATAAAGAAATTATAAAAAATTGCTGATGGCAGTGGGACTCTGAGGCAGGGCGGCCGCAAAAGTGAATACAGTCAGCCACAAGCCAGAGCCCCGCAAGGCAGGGGTATTGCTTCTCTGGCAAGCGAGGCTCAGGAGCAGACGCTTGTTTTGAATTTTCTTAAAAGACGGCAGAAAGGGCTCTTGCTGCCTGCCAGCAGCCAAGGAAGGTCATAGTTCTATTCCTTCCAACCAGATCTTATTCCCAGGGAAATGGTGAGTACAACAATCTAACTTCCATAGCAAACGAACATGCCACCACTCATCTGCCAATCATGAATGAGGCAATTAACGTGACAGGAATATGCCCTGCAGAACAGACTGCACCAAGTCTGACCAAGCACTAGTGACTGTTTCGCATTTATTATGTGACTTATAAATGAGAACTGCTGCATTTTCTGGAAGAGGACACTGAGGCTCTGAGAGGTAATGTGATTTGCCCAACTCTCTCCAGGTTCTCTTTGGCAGGAGTTTAACGTCAAATCCCATGCTCTTAATCATTAAGCTATGCTGACCCCTAGGTTACTTCATCATACCAGCACCCTTCATTTGGGAAAATTTAGGACTCCATCCCATTCGAAGTGTTGAGAGAGCTATATCTGACTTTGGTTTTCTCCTTGGCTCACATTTCAACACCTATCCTAAACCCGTGGTTGGCAAACTGCAGCTCTCGAGCCACATGCGGCTCTTTGGCCCCTTGAGTGTGGCTCTTCCACAAAATATCACGATCTGATATTTTGAGAGACTATTTTGAAGAAGTAGTGTTAGAAGAAGTTTAAAAAATTTGGCTCTCAAAAGAAACTTCAATTGTTGTACTATTGATATTTGGCTCTGTTGACTAATGAGTTTGCCGACCACTGTCCTAAAGTGTCTCCTTTACCTGAATGCCCCATTTTTTGTTTCATTTCCCTCTTGTGAACTACCTGCTGAGGTCATGGGGCTCTCACCTTTCATCCATATGCAAAGTTGTAAGGCTGTTGTCTGTCCCATATCTCATGACCTCCATGCTAAGAATAGCAAGCTAGAAAGTTTCCAGTGAGATAATCTAGAATGAAAGCCTTCTCTAAACTATACAGTTCATACATTGACACTGTTCAAAAAAAGAGTTATAATAAACAAAACCTTCTCAGGCTCTCTCCCCAAGGAAATATTCTTGGTTTCTAATGGTAATTCTCTCGTTGTCTATTAAATGAATGACTCAATGATCATTTCATGTCAGATAGGAAAGAAAAAAAGAAAGGATGAATAGTAAAGGGGTTATGGTTTAGGTCAATCAGTGTATGTTTCATGTTAGATTCACTCTAGTATGTTGAGTGCACACCCTGGATCTAAGATGTTTTTATTCCCTTTTTAAAGTAAACATCAATCTACTCATCCAGTATTGGCCTTGTAACAGATACTTAGGTACACACAAAGGTAAAAAGCAGAAGAAAACATATAAGTAACCATTCAAGAAGTTTAGCAGTTCTAATGGCACAGTTCATGGAGGCAAGCTCTTATGCTGGTTATGTCGCAAATCAGTCCAGTCCTGGTGGCAAACTGAAAAGCTGAACAATATTATTCATTAAGCACTAAGTTCAGAATCTGTAGTCAAATGGCATAAACAGTTTCCTAGTTCCACTTTGTGACCACTGTCACTGCACAAAACAACAGCATCTCCACACCATTTGCTAGTGAGCCCTTCTTAGATGGAACAACAAGGAGTTGCTTTAAATACGTAACGGCTTTATTAAGCTAACCAGGAAGTTTCAGAAGGACCAATGGATTTCAATATTTTTATTTTCTGACCCAGAATTCAAATGTTGACTCAGAACTCAAACAGCACGTGGTGGTAGCGGTCATGGGAGAAGGTTCGAGGATGCTTGTGTGGTCACCATCTTACCTCCATGACATTTGTCCAATCTGTCTGGGAAGCATGCTCTATAGAACTTGTCAAAGTATCTACTACCTAAGTTTCCCTCTTCTTGCAAAGGTTGATTTTTTAAGTGAATTATTAGGAAGACCTTCAAAAGCAAATGGTTATAAGAGTATAATCTTGACACGTTTACCTTCTTTATGTAACAAAAAGTACAGTTAAATAGAGAGATTCCTAAAAGCAAGCAGGTTGTGGGCATCTAGGGACATAAAGGAGACATCCCAAAGAAAATGCATGCATTCAACCCAGGGCAGCTGGGTTGAATAGTTTAATTACTTTAATAATATTTGGACCAATTATCTCCTGAGGATAAACTAGGAAGACAGTAGCAAGTTCATAATATCAGGAATGTATATTGTTTGAGATAAGTTACAAAAGTTGACTTCCAAGAAGAAATCATGGGGTTTTGGGAGGAGTGATAAATTCTTAGTTTTATAAAATATGGGCAGGGGTGTATAGTATCGATTTAATCAAAAGATAAATATAACGGGACCAAAAGACTAGTCCTTTTAGCATAGTGTCCAAAGCAAACACATCATAAATCAGATTTGGTTATTGTTCATGCCTTCAACATGAACACTTCTAATCCTAAAGGGACCTTCTCTGTGGCCCTCTGGGCAACATTAAAATAACACACAGGTTGTGTCATTCAAAGCAAGCCTTATGTTGTGTGACAGAGTGAAATAACGTAATCCAGTACTTAGAGTTATTAAAAGCTAGCAAGTTCTCCAGGTTTAAAAATGCTAATAAAATGTTGCATAACCACTGCTACTTTAAAACTGGCCAGTTCCTTTAAACTCTTATCTCAGATAACAATAGAAAGGGTACAAGAAATCCAAAATAAACACATCTGAGGCGCTCCATCTTAGGCTTGCCTTACGCTTATAGTTTGTTGTTTATTATCCAAACCAATAGCTTCCTATAAAAAGAACGTTTATACTTAGAACAAGAACCTGGTTGAACAAAAGCAATTGTCCGACACATGGTCAAATAAATAAGCTTTATATGTTTATGATGGCTTTTTTTCCACATTTTTAGAATAACATAAACTTATAAATAATCTGACATCTGTAATTTGACAGTTATCTTCTCACCTAAATCCTTAGTCAACACTTACCCCCACTTTTAGGTAATAGAGAAAGACGAAAAAAATATTCTAACTTGTAAAGCAAAAATATAGATGTAAAGAATACATTTTAAAAGAAGGTTCACACATATTTAATATTTTAACCCACATTAAATTCATAAGTACTTTGTCCAAACCTTAAATCACCGCTTTAAAGAAAACAGAGAGGAAGGTCTTTCCTACCACACGATGGGTCCAAACTAGCTCATAAAACCAGGGCAGAATCCATAAACAATATGCAGGTTCAAATATCCCAGGCGAACAAGATCTCCCCCCACCCCCCGCCTTGTTTACTTTTACAGATATTGAGAATTTTCATTTGATTTTTAAAGCATTAACAGTCCCAGACAAATTTAGCAACCGAAAGGAAAGCCAGTGGTGAAAGCAATCAACCTCGCTACCAGGCAAATGCCTCCGAACGCCCACAGGACGCCTTCTGAAACCATTTCACTGTCATACATGCCTCACTAATACAGCAGCTCTCATCTCTAAAAATGGCTGCAGTCCTTTCCCCCCACCTCAGAGGGGACGAAACGGGCCCATCGCAAATATTTGCTACTCACTTTTCGGTTTCCTTGTCTTCTGCTCCAGGGCCTGGCAAGTGCTCACTAGCTCGGTATTTATAGTCCGGAGACTCAGTTGTTCTGAAATTGCTTCCTCCAATGGATGCAGCGAAGACTTCGCCTCTTCCCTGGCACAGTGGGCTGTGCCCTCTCGGTCCTCAACCTGGAGGCATACAGTTAACACTGGATTTTTCACACTGTGTCCCGGAAAGAAAGCAATTGAGCGCACGCTCTTATGCACAGGAAACTGCAAATGTTGCTTTTGTTCTCAGGGAAGTGATAAGCCTCCACTGAACTTCTGCAATTCTGTGTTTGCATGGGCTCCGTGTGCCCGAGCTCTATCCACAGCCCTAACAGTCCTGCTCTGTCAAGTTGCCTCCTTCTGCAGAGTTGCCTCCTTCGGCAGCAGACTGTTGACACCGCCTCTTTTACAACGCCCCCTTTACTTCCTCCGCACACTGCTAGTCTCCAGGGACTGAACTTCACAGTTCCTCTTTGGTGTTTTTTTTTTTTTTTCTCTCTCTGTTGTTGTTCCTTCTCCATTTTTATCTCATGGTTTTAAGGACAGCTGAGGAGGCTTCCCCTAAGTATAATATAGTCAAAGGCCGCCCTACCTGCTCCTCTGCATCCTCTAGCCGTTGGCTGGCTTCCTGGACCTTCTTCCTGAGGATGGCTTCCTGGTTGACAGCATCTTCTTGCAGTTGTTTGATGGCTTCTAGTTGTTTCTGCCTGGAGTTAAAAAAAAAAAAAAAAGTCCAAACCACAAGCTGTCAGTGACATTTCAACCAAGAGTCACCCCTGGGAAGTTGTGACAAATACAGACTTCATGCATTTCCTCAGAGATCAGAGGCAAAAGTGAAAGTGTTTTCATTCATACAAGTGCTTCTCCAATATGGAATTGAACTAAAGCCATCGTATTGATCACTTAGCCTGATGCCCTCGCTGGACAGATCAGGGCGTGTAGTTTCCTATTTTACATTAGAATATTCAGTTCCCCACAAGCTGCATTCATAGCACTTTGCATCTGCGGCCAAGAGGATGGAGCTACAAGGAGGTCACAGGGGCAGGTGCAATACTGACACAGCACAGCTAGCTTTTGCAGAAAAAAAAAAAAAAAAAAAAAAGAGTGAGTGAGTGAGGAAAAAGAGAAGAAATGGAAACTTTATCATGTCCTTAGCCTTTCTCTTTAAAAGTTGCCAATCATGGTAGCAATATGTGCCCTGAGGACAGGAAGGGCACTCCCAAGCATGTTCAAAAGCCAACAGTTCCTATTTCCCCTGCAGTCTTCTCTTTCTGAAGCCCTTCCCCTCCCTTTCTTCCTCACCCCACCTCTTAGTGTTGCTATGTTACCTCCCTTTGGGATCTGACCTTAATTCTCAAAATTCATCAAAATGCTTCTACTCTCTTTTAACAGAGGAGATTATTTGAAGTATGCTATGCATCAACATAGCAATGAGTATTTGGAAACAACTTGACCTGAATAAGGATTTTAGCTCAAAGGGATGACAAACTTTGGGAGTTTCAAAGCAGATAGGGAAGCATTGTCAAGTTTAGGCCTTTTGTGTGCCTCTTCAAATGTTAACGCACAGCCAGAATCCCGTTGAGCTGTTGTCCTAAATCCTGTCCATTACAAAAAGGACGACACAAGGCTGGGTAAGAATGTTTTACCATCACAGTAAACCAGCAAAGGAAACCCTAAACAAAATTAAAACCATCTGAACACATATTCTACCAAGATTGTACAATAGCTTATAGTCAGAGTGTTCTTTTCTTAAATCGTGGTGAGAACGTTTAACATGAGATTTACCCTTCTAAGACAGTTTTAAATATATAACACAGAGTTAACTATATGCACAATGTTATACAGTAGATCTCTACAACTTTCTCATCCTTTGTAACTAAAACTATACCCATTGAAGAATTGCAACTCCCCATTTCTTTCTCCCCTGACCTCTGGAGACCACCATTCTACTCTCTGCTTCTATTGGTTTGATAATTTTTAATACCTCATTTAAGTGTAATCATGCAGTTTGTCCTTGTGTAACTGATTTATTTCACTTAGCGTAATGTCCTCAATAGTCATCCATGTTGTCGCATGTGGCAAAATTGCCTTCCTTTTTAAGGCTGAATATTATTTCTATACCGCATTACTTTATTCATCCATCCACTGATGAACATTTAGGCTGTTTTCACTTCTTATTCTGAATAATGCTGCAATGAACATGAGTGTGCAAGTATCTCTTTGAGATTCTGCTTTGAATATTTTTGGATACCCAGAAGTGTGATTGCTAGATCATATGGTAGTTCTATTTAAAAATTTTTGAGGAACCTCTATACTGTTTTTGATAGCAGTTGCACCATTTTATATTCCCATGAACAGTATACAAACTTTCCATTTCTCTACATCCTTGTCAACACTTGGAATCTTTTGGGTGTTGTTTTTTTTAAATGATAGTCTTTCTAACAGGTGTGATTGATTCATCATTGTAAATGACTCATTATGGTTTTTATTTGCATCTCTCTGATGATCAGAGATTTTGAGCATTTTTTCATATACCTATTGGCCAATTGTGTGTTTTGTTTTGTTTTTGAGAAATGTCTATTTAAGTACTTTGCTCATTTTTTTTCTCCAACTACACATTTTTTATTCCATTCCCCCAACCCTCATTTTAGCAATGATCAGCTTGTTCTCCATATCTATGGTTCTATTTGTATTATATTAATTTGTTTTGTTTTTATAGATTCCATTTATAAGTGAAATCATATATTTGTATTTGACTTATTTAACTTAGCATAATACCCTCTAGGTCCATCCACATTGTCAATAATGGCAAGGATATTCATATATAAAATATTATTTCTATGAAAATTCATATATATATATATATATATATATATATAATTGAAATATATATATATCACCTCTTCCTTATCCATTCATCTATTGATAGACAACCATGTTGCTTCCATATTTAGCTAATACTAGTAATGCTGCGATGAACATAGGGGTAAATATTTATTTTTAATTAGTGTTTTTTTGTGTTGTTTTAAATAAATACTCAGAAATGGAATTGCTGGATCATAAGGCAGCAACCCTTTTAATTTTTTGAGGAAGCTACATAGTATCTTCCATAGTGGCCACACTAATTTACAATCCCACTAACAATGCACAAGGGTTTCCTTTTCTCCACATCCTCTCCAGCACTTATTTGTTGATTTACTGATGATTGCCAATCTGACAGATATGAGGTGATATCTCATTGTGATTTTAACTTGCATTTCTCAAGTGATTAGTGATGTTGAGCACCTTTTTATATGTCCATTGGCCATGCATATGACCTCTTTGAAGAAATGTCTATTCAGGTCCTCTGCCAATTTTCAAACTGGGTTAGTTGGTGTTTTTGTTTGTTATTGAACTGTAGAAGTTCCTCATGTATTTTGAATATTCACCCCTTATCAGATATATGGTTTAGAATATTCCCTCTCATTTTACAAGTTACCATTTCACTCTGTGAATTTCTTTGCTGTGCAGAAGCTTTTTAGTATGATATAGATCCACTTGTCTATTTTTTTCTGTTGTTGCCTGTGCTTTTTGGTGTCCTATCCAAGAAATCATTGCCAAGACCAATATCATGAAACTCCAAGATTTTCTTCTAGGAGTTTTACAGTTTTAGGCTTTATGTTTAAGTCTTCACTCCATGTTGATTTTTGTAGATGGTATATAATAAGGGTTCAACTTGATTCTTTAATGTGTGGATATCCAGTTTTTCCAAACACCATTTGTTGAAAAGACTATTGTTTCCCATTGTGTATCCTTGGCACACTAGTCAGAGATAAGCTGACCATATAAGCACGGGTTGCTTCATCCTCTTCTCTTGGTCTCTACGTCTGTCTTTAGACCAGTATCATACTGTTTTGATTATTATAGTTTTATATTTTGAAACCAGGAAGGTGATACCTTCAGATTTGTTTTTTCTCAAGATTGTTTTGACTATTTCAGGTGCTTTTTGGTTCCATATGAACAATAGGATTGTTTTTCTCTATTGCTGTAAAAATGCCATTAGGATTTGATAAGGGATTACATTAA
Organism: Pipistrellus hanaki; assembly: GCF_964339955.1. NCBI lineage: Eukaryota > Metazoa > Chordata > Mammalia > Chiroptera > Vespertilionidae > Pipistrellus > Pipistrellus hanaki. The sequence goes on from NC_140505.1 coordinate 158,313,453, forward strand.
ATATGTTGGTTGCTTTGGGTAGTCTGAACATTTTACCACACTATTAAGTCTTCTAATCCATGCATATAGAATGTATTTCCATTTATTTATGTCTTCTTTGATTTTTTCCATCAATGTTTTGTAGTTTTCAGTACACAAGCCTTTATCTCATTTGTTACGTTTAATCCTAAGTATTTTGTTTGTTTAGATCAGGGGTCTTCAAACTTTTTAAAGTGGGGGCCAGATCATGGTCCCTCAGAGAGCTGGAGGGCCGGACTATATGAACTACTAATCCCTACTGTAACACCTTGGCTGCGCTCACTGTCCAAAAAACCTGGTGGGCAGGATCAGACTCCCCTGGGGGCTGCATGTGGCCCGCGGGCCGTAGTTTGAAGACCCCTGGTTTAGATGCTATACTAAATGGGACTTTTTTTTTTTCAGGTTTCTTTTCAGCTATTGAATAATTTATAGAAATGCAACTGATTTTTGTGTGTTCATTTTGTATGAGATAAAATTGTTGAATTTGTTTATTAGTTTTAACAAGTTTATTGTGGGGTCTTTTGGGTTTTCTATATGTAAAACCATGTTATCTGCAAACAGAGATGACTTTACTTTTCCAATTTGTCTTTTCTAATTGCTCTAAGTAGGGCTTCAGTACCATGTTGCATGGGAGAGGTAAGAATGGGCATGCCTGCCTTATTTCTGAAGCTTTTAGTCTTTCACCATTGAGTATGATGTTAGCTTTTCATAAATAGCCTTTATGATCTTGAGGTAGTTTCCTTCTATTTCTAGTTTTTTGAATACGTAGTTTTATTATGAAACAGTGTTGAATCTTAAGAAATGTGGGGGTTTTTTTGGTATCAATTTAGGTGTTATTGTGATATTTATTCTTCATTTTGTTAATGTGCTGCACATTAATTATTTTTGTATGTTGAGTCATTATTGCATCAAAGGATAAATCTCACTTGATCATGGTATATAACAATCTTTTTAATGTACTGTTGAAATTGGTTTGCCATTATTTTGTTGAGGATTTTTACATGTATATTCATCAGGGATATTGGCCTGTAGTGGGGTGTGTGTGTGTGTATGTGTGTGTAGTGTTTTCGGTGTCAGGATAATGCTCTCCTCATAAAATAAATCGGTAAGTTGTCCTTCCTCTTCAATTTTTTGAAAGAGCTTCAAAGCTTTGCATTAATATTTAAATGTTTGGCAGATTCACTAATGAAGACATCTGGTCCCGGACTTTTCTTTGTTGGGAGGTTTCTGAATATTGTTTCAGCCTCTTTACTAGTTATTGGCCTGTTCAGATATTCTGTTTCTTCTTGATTCAGTGTTGGTTAAGTTGTATGTTTCTAGGAACTTATTTATTTCTTCAGGGTGATTCAATAATTGTTCATAGTAGTCTTTGATAGTTTCCCCTACTGTGGCATCATTTGTAATGTCTCCTCTTCCATTTCATATTTTACTTGAGTATTCTCTTTTACAAAGTCTAGCCAAAGATTTGTTAATTTTGTTTATCTTTTTTTTTCAAAAAACAAACTCAATTTCACTGATTTTTTAAGATTGTTTTTCTTTTTTGTTTACTTCTGCTCTAATTTTTATTATTTCCTTCCTTGTGCTAAATTTAAACTTTGTTTTTCTTATTTTTCTAGTTTCTTGAGAAATAATCTAAGCTCTCAAGAGTCCATTATCTTCTCAATGAAAGCAAAATGACTGTAAGGACCAATAGAAATCCATACTTAATAATATTAATTTTTAAAAAATATATTTTATTGATTTTTTACAGAGAGGAAGGGAGAGAGAAACATCGACCACCTCCTACTGGGGATGTGCCCACAACCAATGTACATGCCCTTGACCGGAATCGAACCTGGGACCTTTCAGTCCACAGACCAATGCTCTACCACTGAGCCAAACCGGTTTCGGCAATAATATTAAAATTTTAATGGTTTGTATGTATTTGCATATTTAAGACAATACATTTTATGTACTTTATAAATCAAAACAATCTTAGAAATAGCTTTTAAAAATGAGATAGAGATATCTATTAAAAATTTTTAATAGCCGGTCATTATGGCTCAGTGGTTGAGCATCGACCCATGAACCAATAAGTCACAGGTTCTATTCCCAGTCAGGGCACATACATGGTCCCCAATAGGGATTGTGCAGGAGGCAGCTAATCAATAATTCTCTTCATCATTGATGTTTTTATCCTTCTTCCTTCCTCTCTCCCTAAAAATCAATAAAAACATTTAAAAAAATTAATAGCTGTTGAACCACGGAAGAATTTTCTTTTATTGAGATTTTTATTATCACAGTAAGAGGTAAATAATTAGCTTTGAGTGTGTATTTTTAAATTCAGCAGCTCTCCTTGCTAACATGTTAATGCTAAATCTTGATTACTACTCCTGCCAAGTCTGAGTCTCCCACAGATTTTGGCATCCAAATAGATTTTAGTTTCAGACCACAACCCTCTTCTCTTTCTTGCATTCCCACGACTAACTCACTAGCATGTCAGATATGATCTATCCTCAAAATATAGTTTGAATCCAACAATTTTTTTCCACATTTACAGTGATCACCTTGACTTATGTCACATCTCTCACCTGGACTATTACAATAGTTCTTAACTCAATGTTTTTGTTTTGCTTTTTTACCATGACCCAGTAAATAGTTTATATTTTAAGCACTTACACACACACACACACACACACACACACACAGCTGAAACAAAAATGTTAAGGAATATTAGTTACTCTTATTATATGCAATACACTCTATTTCATATACCGTGTTTCCCCAAAAATAAGACATCCCCTGAAAATAAGACTTAGCGCAACTTTGGGAGAAAAAATTAATATAAGACACTGTCTTATTTTCAGGGAAACAGGATATATATGGGTCATAATTCACTAAGTTGATTTCAGAATCTCTAACTGGCAATCTATTATTGGAAAATCTCTTCTCACTAGTCCACTGCTTTAAATCTTGCCTCTATAGACAATTTTCTACCCAGCAGCCAGAATAATCTTTCAAAACACAAGTTATATTACTTCTCTGTTTATAACCCTACTAGAGGCGTGATGCACAAAATTTGTGCCAGGGTAGGCCTCCCTTCCCCCAGCTGGCAGCACTGGCTTCCCTCTGGCTGCCAACACCCAAGACCTAGGCTTCCCTCCAGCTGTTGGCCCTGCCCCCTGTCCACACCTGCCTTGATCTGGCACTGCCCTCATCTGCTGCCACTCCTCGATTGATCGCCCTACTGGCTCCCTCTGTGGGGCGATCCTGGGGCAATGGCAGGCCCCTCCAACCAATCACAGTGTATGTCAGTGTGATCATCCAGATGGTCGTTCTGCTGTTCAGCCACTTGGTCAATTTGCATATTATGCTTTTATTATTATAGATGATGCCTTCCCATCCACTCAGAATACAATCTCCACTCCTAAACATGAACTGAAAGGCTGTGGACCTGACTCCTGACTATCTCTCCGGCCTCATCTCCTACCACTGCTCAGAACTCACTGCACCCCAGTCATGCTGGCCTCTCACCGATGTTCAAATATACAATCTTAGTACAACCACAGTTAGTTCCTCTGCCTCAAACACTGCTGAGATCTTTACATAGCTCACTCTCTCATTTCATTCAGCTATCCACTCAATCGATCACTCCGCAGACAGGGCTTTCCTAGCCATTTTTCTAAAATTAGGTTCTCCTGCCCCTGCCATTCTTGGTCTTCGTATCTTGCTTTAATTTACTTCATATCAACCTGGCATTGCAGTATATAATTATATGTTTATTTGTTCATCATCTGTGTCCTTTAATAGATGTTTCATGGAGGCAGAGATTTCTGTCTCATTTCCTATAATTCCCTAGTACCTATGTGGGAGGGACAGGGCAACCGAGTCAGGCAAAGAGCTGACACTTTGATGTTGTACATGCTTTTCAAACCAATATTTTTGAAACCCCTCCTTCCCCCCACTCCACTGTCTCACTTTGACTCTTGGGCATGTGCTCTGACTGGGAATTGACCTCCATGACCTCCCAGTTCACAGGTTGACACTCATAAACACTGAGCCACATTAGTCGGGCTTGACCCTCAATTCTTTCCATACCTCAGCTCTGGAGCCTAGTTATCTTGTGTCAGAATGGAAGCCTTCTCTTCCTAAGTTTATAGCCCATGAATGTTACCTTGAAAAATATTTCCAACCTCATCTGAAGAAAATTTTCTTATTCTCACAAATTTCTCCACCCATTTTCCCATGCATAGTGAAGACACATAGCCAAGTCAGTTAGTATGTGTTTATATGATTTTGTGTATTTTAAATTAGATCTAGAAATTAGGGACTAAATCTTTCTTACATTTATAAATAGTATTATATTTTCCCCACTGCTAGGTTTCCAGATATTTTTAATGAACATTATATCAAATTTTAGCAAGTAGATAGTGGAAGATTAATAGTTGCAAGAATGTGGGTTTTGAAGCTGAACATGTCTAGATCTGATCCCAATTATCATTTAATCCTACCTGGGTAACCTTGGGACATTATCGAACCTCTCTGGAGATAAAATACAGGTCAAATTCTTAGCACTACATCCAACACAGTAAGCTTTCAACAAATTCCACCTACTATTATTTAACTGGGTTTCTTGTGAGTCTAGTAGATAATACAGAAGATTCACATATTCAGAGATAACTCAAGTAGCAGAGGCCCCTCTCAAAATAGTTCTTTGTTGCTAAACAGAAGAATTTCAATGCTCCCTTTTATAGAGACAGTATCTGGGTAAGGAAGCTGCATATCTCCTTAACCCAAAGCTTTACCACTAAGGGGAAGTCTCGGCTCACTGCTTCTTAGGAAAAGCAGAAGATTATTTTCTTGAGAGTTCCTTCTGATATTATTATCTCTGGCATCTAGTTTCCTTATTTAGAGGGAAGAAAATAGTTTTTCTTCTGTGTATTTTTTAAAGCAACCTTGGCCTCTAATGACTTTTTTTTTTTTTTTTACTTTATTAAAATTCAGTATACACCCATGTTCATTCATTCCTTTGAAAAGCACTTCTTAAGGGAACTCTTAGTATGGTACTAGCAGCTATAAAAACAGAGGTCAACAAAAGATATAGTCACTGCCCTTGTTATTAGTACATGTATTTTACAAACTACAAATTTCAAGAATTTCCCCATAATCATAAGAATTAAGGTCAGAGAAAGGGTTAGCTGATAAATTATTTTATATTTAGAGCCCTTTATTCCCCAGACTCTTCACCTGATATTTAATTTCCTAAGTGCCCAATGTGATGCATTGCATCCTAAGGTGGAACATGAAGCCCAATGGGATAGGAGTCAATAGACCCAGCATTAGGTTCTTCCATTAATATTAGATCTACCTGTGGATTTTCCATTAACTCTCAGATCTTGATCAATTCACTTTATATCCTTATGCCTTGGTCTTGTGTAAAATGATGAGATTTTACTAAATGGTCTCTAAGGCCCCTATGGTTAAAAGAATTCTATATTCTGTAATTCCAAATTCCTTCTCTAAAGAAAATAACTCATTATACTGCTTTTCCACAAATTTTAAAGTCCACTATTTGCAATTTTTAATATATTAGTCAATTTTATACTATTTCATAACTTGAGATTGTCAGACAAAATGTCTTCCCTGAAAATGTATTATCTGAAATCAATACATAGAACTTAGGGGGGAAAAATGAACTGAAGGCTATGGCATAATTACAAAGGTGTCAGGTTCATAAAAAATGGGTTTCTTATACATAAATGATCATCACCTGGAAAGATATTCCTTTCTGAAATAAAAATATTGCAGCCGAAAACTCTTCAAAATCTCCCTCAACTTGACAAACTCTTTATCAAGAGATTCTTTGTGGTTTCCCAAGCTCTTCAGCATTAATATGCAAATATTTAGTTTCTCTTCCATGGTATATTTGTATTCCTACAAGGAAAATCACAAAGCAAACTCCACTATTTCAGTATTAAATATAAACATGATAGAGGCAATATGAAATGCTGTGGCCAGTCTCCTTTCAATAGTATTTCCTGTTATTGGACCCTAAAATTCTAATTGAACACATACTAATTTTTAATTGCACAAAGACTGATTATCCTCTAGGTTGATTATCTTAATTTAACAAGTATATATTGGGTACTTATCAAGTGCATTAAATTGAATTTCATTTGTTTTTCTTACGAATGTGGGTTCCTGATCATTTCACCAATCATCCCAATTGCTTTAGAATACCATGGGACAAGGGAATGCAATAAAATCAATATCTCTTGATTAACATTTTCAAAAGCAACTTTTTAAAAACAGGCAAAGGGGTTGAAATTAACATTCCAGAGTTTCCTTCTTGCTTTAGCTTAATTTAGGGGCTAATGCACGATAATAGTTGTCTGGCAATCAAGAAGTAGAGATAATAAGTGATAGATAAATTAAGGCGATTTAAATGGTTCTTTCCTAACTGAACTGGAAATGGCTATCTAAGAAGCTCATGGTTTTCCAATGTTCTGTAAATATTAGGGATTAATAAAAACTGTCAGAATGTCAGGAATCAGATTCTTTTGCACACTAACCATTCTACCAAAGTCAGAGAATTTTAATAAGCCAATGTTAAGTGTCTTAGACTAGCCAATTCTCACAAGAATTCAAATAAAATACACTTTCATTAAGTCATCTTATTTAGTCTTTGTTTCTCCAACATATAACACGTATCTTCAAACTCACTCACTCACTCTCGTTTTTTCCTCATCCTCAAAGACTTTATCCTAACCGTCACACTCATCCTCACCCACATATGTACATTTATACTTCCCCCCACCCAGACATACAGTCTACACACAACATCAGACTGAGACAGCAGAAGACTCCAATAATGCCTGATATGGTACTCTACACAGTATTACTTGGGTTTCAAAGGTTGAAGGGAAACCAGGAAAATCACAAAATACAGAACACTTACAGTAAGCATGTCCTCCCATGTTCCTTTCACAGTAATTTCTGGACTAGTTACCCACTGGAGAGGGCTGTCAATGAGGGTTTCCACTTCAGAAATGTCCTCATGCTGAAAAAGAGTTTCACATCTTCAACTAGAAATTCAGGGGGAAGACATATGCTATTACATAAGAACTAATGTAGACCAAAGTTCTATTACAGGGTAACCCAGAGAAAGTTCCTTCTCAACTAAGGCCACTGAATGACTTGCCTTTACCCCAGGCCATTGCCATGTGTAGATGCTATCTCTCGTCAGGTTCTCTATCCATGCTGAACATGCAGAAATAGAACCATTTTTCAGCAAAACCTACCCATTTTTATCTTCCTAATAGAAGAAAAGAAGCATTTTTGTGGATTTTTTTTTCATTTATCAAACTAAATACTACCTACCATACATGCTAGGCACTGTGGAAGGGACTGGAAATAGCAACACAAAGATTCTCTACTTTCTCTGACCATCTAGAGTTTCCAGTCACATATCAAAATGAAGAAAGAGGTGTTAGCTATTAGCTAGGAGGAAACTGTTCAATAGATATCATGTCTTCAGCCCTTTGATACTAAAGATTAACCTGTAGGAAAACTATGCTCAAGAAATCCATATCCAATGGTCAGTTAGTCCTGATTGACTCAGGACTAGAAGATCAACTTCAGGGATGCTTGAGAAAAAAATCTTCTCTTGCATAGTAGGATGATTTGGGAGCTTAACAACACACACATGTGCTTGTGCTCAGGAAACAGGTTGCAGGTCAGTTGTCTGCAGACGTTCCTAGTCAGTGAAACCCCATGATAGGCATGTGCTATGTAATACCAGCTTCAGGAGAGTAGCTGTGAATGCCACTCCCTTCTGCTCGGGTTCTCTCAGTGACAGCAGCATGTCTTGGTCCATCACTGTGTCCAGAGATGACAAGCTGATTAAACTGCACTGCTGCTCAGTTTCAGTATTCTGGAACAATTGCCAAAATGTTCATGACTCTTATCATTCTAATAATGAATATTTTTATTTTATAAAAATCATACCCAGGGCTCAATGTAATTGTCCCCATTCTAAATAGCCTTATGGGCCAAAACCGGTTTGGCTCAATGGATAGAGCATCAGTCTGTGGACTGAAAGGTCCCAGGTTCGATTCTGGTCAATGGCATGTACCTTGGTTTCGGGCACATCCCCAGTAGGGGGTGTGCAAGAGGCAGCTGATCAATGATTCTCTCATCGATGTTTCTAATTCTCTATCCCTCTCTCTTCCTCTCTGTAAAAAAATCAATAAAATATATTTTAAAAATAAATAGCCTTATGGAATCCTCCTATGTCCCCCCAAAAAACAGTTTTTACGTTTTCTCCTTGGTATGATTTTAACTTATCATTTATTTGTTCTTTTTTAAAAAATATATATTTTATCGATTTTTTACAGAGAGGAAGGGAGAGAGATAGTTAGAAACATCAATGAGAAAGAAACATCGAAAGGCTGCCTCCTGCACACCCCCTTACTGGGGATGTGCCCGCAACCAAGGTACATGCCCTTAACCAGAATCGAACCTGGGACCTTTCAGTCTGCAGGCTGACACTCTACCCACTGAGCCAAACTGGTTTTGGCCATTTATTTGTTCTTAAGAAAGTTCCATTTATCCCATGGATAACATTTACATGTGGTGATATAAACTGCTATGGCTCTAATTTTATGAAAATAAGGGAATGCAAAGAAATTCACAGAAAAAAAAATGTTGGGATGGGGTGCTCAATAAAGTCTACTAAAAACAGGTTGATTTCTTCTGTTTTCCTTCAATGTACAGAAGACAGTCTCAGATAATGTTCCACAAAGGCTATTTCTTATACTTCTCTCAAAGTCTCTGTCTCTTATCATGTGCTTGATAGATGACAATAGTTCATTTAACTCTCTTCTTGTTGGGAAAAGGTCAGAGGGCTCTTATTTCCAGGTTCTAATTAAAAGCAAACTTCTTCACAGGTCCGTGGGGTATACCTGTGAGTCAGGACTTTGCCAGCTGTTTAACCCCAGTTGAGAAGTATAGAACTTCACAAGCTGCCATCCTGACCTGTAATCCTCTCAGAGGGCCGAGGATGAAACACACTGCTGGAGCAGGTTTGCCATCATTTCACTCAGTCTGGCAGTTTGGCTTGGTTTCAAAACCGCAGTAAGATGATGAGTATTTGAAACAATGTCAGGAAAGCACAGCCCTCGGCAGAATGTCCAAGGCTGCCTGAGACGGCATCAGAGGAAGGCAGCATATGTTGCCCCTGCATCCTTGGCAGGAGAAATTCAAACAGTGTTTGCCCCAAAGACATTCTTCCTCTCCTTTCAAGGTCATAGCACAGCTGTCAACAGGAGGACATTCTGACATAGCCATTGTCTACAGACATGGAGAGGCCATTAAAGTGGTGAAAAGAAAGCAATTTGATAATAAATCCTTTCCTAACATAATAAGCACAAAACTGGAGAGTGTAAAAGAGTGGAAATATAGCAAAGGGTGGGGGGTGTCCCAATATTTAATTCTCCAAAAGGCTTTTGATTGTTTCCTACCACATTGTAAAGAATTGAGCCTACCTAACAAAGGAGTTTTTTTTTTAAGTAATAATTCATTTTGCTATCTAAAAATTAGTTGGGCCATAGCCGGACTGGCTCAGTGGATAGAGTATCAGCCTGCAGGCCACAGGGTCCCAGGTTCGATTCCAGTCAAGAGCATATACCTTGGTTGCAGGCTCCTCCCCAATCTGGGCCCTGGTCAGGGTTCATGCAGGAGACAACCAATCAATGTATCTCTCTCACATTAATTTTTCTCTCTGTATCTTTCCCTCTCTTTCTTCCACTCTCCCTAAAAATCAATGGAAAAATACACTCAGTGGAGGATTAACAAAAAACAAAACAAAACAAAAATTAGCCAGGAGGAGAGGGATAACAGGATAGGGGGAAATGGGAGATATCTGTAATATTATTAACAATAAAACATATACTTAAAAATAAATAAAAATTAGCCAAAAATATAAAATGCTAATTTCTGTTCAGAATGTAATCACTACTGTCAATAAGTTGGCTTGGTTCAATTACATCCTAACGCAAAGAAACTGCATGCTGTTGCTGAGAACTCTATGTGTGGTAGACATGCTGTGAGGGACAAGGCAGACACTGAAAAGGAACTCATGGATCTCTACTGCTACCTTTAAGACCCCAGGCTGGGGAACATGTATTGAGTTTGTCCTGAAAAATACAAGAAAATAAAGATTTCTGAAATCCAGATTCACTGAATGCACAGTTCCAAAACTGCTTGCCAGTTTTCAGCCATAACTTGAAACAGGTCCGCTCTAGGCTGAGACGCTAGACTTGGATTCCAAAAACAATCAGCAGGTTCCCCTCAAAATGTCACAGGTGCTTTTCCTCAAGCTCTGGACCTTCACTTCATAGCAAGTTATCACATGTGGTGATGGTTTTTTAAAGCTTTCCATTGATGGTAGTGCCTACCTCTGCAGACTGAGCAAGAATGAGTTCACAATGTAAAGATTTTTCTCCTTCAGAGATGGTACTCTTATGTTCTTCACTAACATTCAACTGGATCCCTTTCCTTGAAAAACAAATAAGAAAAAGAACAGTAATCCCATCTGGTTAGATGTGCCTCCAACATTATGTTTTCTTTTACATATATATATATATATATATATATATATATATATATATATATGCTTTTTATTGATTTTAGAGAGAGGGGGGAGAGAGAAACATCTATTGGCTGCCTCTCACATGTACCCTAATTGGGAACTGAATCTGCTACCTAGGCATGTGAGTTGACTGGGAACCAAACAGGCCACCTTTTGGTGCATGGGACCAATTGAGCTATACCTACCAGGGCCCTAACATTATGTCTTGAGTCAGCAGATTAGAATTTATTTATGACCAAACAATCAGTAAGCCTCCACGTGTACTTAGGATTGCATAAGGTACTTAGGAATACAGAGACAAGGAGAGTCTCTGGCCAGACTAGGAGCCGCACAGATGCTGCGCAGATTAGTGATGCTAGGTGGTTGCAAACAAGTAGGCCACACTTACAAAAGCATGTTTAATTTTAATTAATTTATTTTTATTTTTATGAATTAGAACCAATAGTTAAAAATTACAGCCTCGCTGGTGTGGCTCAGTGATTGAACACTGATCCATGAACCAGGAGGTTGTGGTTTAACTCCCAGTCAGGGCACATGCTCTGTTAGTGGGCTTGATCCCTAGTGGGGGACATGCAGGAAGCGGCCTATTGATGTTGATAGTTCTTTCATCGATGTTTCTTTCTCTCCCTCTCCCTTCCTTTCTCTCTAAAATCAATACAAATACATATTTTAAAAATTAGCAAGTTTCACTAAAAACCCAGATTTCTGGCTTTCTTAAAAACAAACACAGAAGATATGGCCACACTGGATGCATATATTCTTGATGTAACAATTAGCGAGAGCTAAGCAGAGCTGCGCCCTCTGCCTTTGTTGAGGTAATGCACTTATCTCATCGGTAACTCTCATGATGTAAGTGTGTGCACTCACGCCACTGGCTTTACTCTAGTTGTCTTTGGACTCCTGGACTAGATTATACATATTAGACAACAAATGCTTATAATATAAGGTGATTTATGTTAGAAATGAGATAAAAACATGCACTCAAAAGGGTTACTTTGATCTCAAGGTAGGAGAAAACCAAGGGAAGGTCATGAAAAACTTGTGAAGAAGTTCTGTTGGAAAAAAGCAGAGAAAATACCACTTACAAAAGCACAGAGGAAAAGAATGTGGCACATTCAAGAACTGCAGATAGCTCAGTAGCCCAATGATGAGGGACAGGGGCACAGGAGAGGAGGCATGAGGGGTTGCTGTGTACTACTTACATGATGAGTTCCTGTTGCAAGTGCTGTAACTCATGAGCCAGTTTGTTTTTTTCCCCTCGTAAATTCTGGAATCACATACAACATTAGGCTGTACCTGCCATTCCAGTGGGGAAATTACATTTAACAACCCACCTTGCAAGCTCTGAGATTATTATGGTATACCTCTATAATGCTTCCATATTCTACAATGGTTGACTTAAGTTCTTCTATACTTAAATCCTTCTGAAAAGTAGAAGAGAAAATTAATAGCTAATAAATGCATGAGTCCACCAAATCATGTTTAATAGAATAATTATCAATCTGAGCCACACAAAAATTATAATGCCCAATGAGATGAACTCTTCTGTCAATCGTATTATTTAAAAACTGAACCAATCTGCGTTTGTGATTAAAGCCACACAAAAAGTATGGGGTAGCCTGGCAGCTGTATCTAACTGGTGACAATATGTTCTGTGTCTGCCTAGTCCAATGGAACAAAACCCTGAAAAATAAATCTTAAGTTCAAGTCAAAATTATATTTATTATCATTATACACTTAAGAAAAAAAAATAGTCTTTAACTGAAAATGACTACTGAATTATTAAGGCATCCAATTTTACCTAACTCACATGGTATCTCTAGTAAAATCACAGTATTGTACTGGAAGACCAGAGAGTACAGGCAGTGTCTGACCAACAATTGTATCCCATGATCAGCATGGTGCCTGGGATATGAATGCTGGGGAGGAATGCACAGTAGTGGAAAGATCAGAGGTATGAAGGAAGTGAGCCACCACTACCCCCGCAATGTCACTGTGTGTCAGTATCTGGGTCAATGTCTACAAGCTATCAATAACTTTTTTGAAATGTCAAAACATGAATGGAAAGGAAGATAAATATTGCTCTTTGCCTCCTTATCTTGAAATGTGGAAGGTTATTAACTTAGGGGTATGTCCTTCTTATGTCACTATAACCAGAATCTCTACTCCTTGTTACCAGGTAGATTATAGATCACAGGATACAAGGATAAAGACAATATCTATCTGATCAAACCAGGAAGAAAATAACTTAGGGATATTTTTTTCTTCCCCAAAATGAATGCCTGCACACACATTTGTGTTGTTATGAATTAAAATTGCATCGTTGTATCTAGCCATTGACTAATAAATTGGCACACTCATATTAGTTGTGTATATTAATAAACACCACCAGAATTTAGAGAGGATATGATGAAACTTATACATACTAGATAGATAAGTCAGTATTCTTTATTCAACAGGATATCTTTTGAGAAGTTTATAAAGAAAATCTAACATTCTGGAAAGAATATTAGAATCAGATATTTTAATAGGAGTGAAGGTACACAAATGATCATTTCCTTTCTGATTTGAAGAGAGCTAGCCAATCCCACAGGACTTCATGGGAAGGGACAGACCAACCTTCTGCAAACTTGCATCTTTATTAAGCAAAGTGTTCTCATACATGTGTAACTCCATCTGAAGAAAAGAAACAAAGTTAGTAAAGGCCGCTGGGATTTTGCTTTGGTAAAGGACAGTGCCACAGAATCATTTCAATAGGGAGACATGTTTCTGAAACACTTTTAATGTGCATATTGTTTTCACTTTTTAAAAATATATATATATATATATTATTGATTTTTTACAGAGAGGAAGGGAGAGGGATAGAGAGCTAGAAACATCGATGCGAGAGAAACATCGACCAGCTGCCTCCTGCACACCACCTACTGGGGGTGTGCCTGCAACCAATGTACATGCCCTTGACCAGAATCGCACCTGGGACCTTTCAGTCCGCAGACTGACACTCTATCCATTGAGCCAAACCGGTTTCGGCTGTTTTTCACTTTTTAAAGAACTTTCACATAAGCCTCAAAACAATCAGGCATCAGACCCTGTTGGGAACAACTCTGCTTTGGGGGGTCAGCCCTGCACAGCGACTCATACATGGTGATTAAGATCTATTTTCATGGTCAGCCAGCCTGAGGGTTAACTCTTCCCACAAATGGGCAACAGCATTCAAAACTCAACTACGCAGGAGGGTACACATAACCCACACAAGAGATATTCTGAGAGCACCTAGCTCAGATGATCAGAAGACTGCCACTGAGTCCAAGACACCTATATCATAAAGCCATCATAATACATTTGAGAGACACAGTCAGTAAAACCTCAGACATTTCTCTTAGAATTTTTTTTCTCTGATATATTTCTTGGCACAAGAGAAAAAAGAAACAAATGTGACTACATTAAAAAAAAAAAAAAAAAAAAAAAAAAAAGCTTCTGCACAGCAAAGGAAACCAACAAAATGAAAAGATAACTCACCAAATGGGAGAACATATTCGCCAATGATACAACTAATAAGGGATTACTCTACAAAATTTATAAAGAACTTATAAAACTTCACCAAAAGACTCAAATGGTCCAATTAGAAAATGGACAAAGGACCTGAATAGACACTTCTCCAATGTGTACATGCAGATGGCTAATAGAGATATGAAAAAGTGCTCAGCATCAGTAATCATCAGAGAGATGCAAATTAAAACCACAATGAGATGTCACCCCACACCTGTCAGAATGGCTATTATCAATAAATCAACAAACAATGTGCTGGCAAGGATGTGGAGAAAAGGGAACCACTATTGATAGGAATGCAAATTGGTGCAGCCCTTGAGGAAAACAGTATAGAGTTTCTGCAAAAAATAAAAAATGGAACTGTCTAGTGACCCAGTGATTCTGTTTGTAAGAATATATCCAAAGAAATATGAAACACTATTTTGAAAGAATATACGCACCCCTATGTTCATGGCAGTGTTATTTATAATAGCCAAGGTTTGGACACAACCCACAGGTCCATCAGTAGATAAGGGGACAAAAAGCCCATGGTACATTTGCACAATGGAATACTACTCAACCATAAACAAGAAGGATATCTTACCTTTTGTGGCCACATGAATAGATCTGGACAGTATTGTGCTAAGTAAAATAAGCCAGTTAGAGAAAAACAAATACCATACCATCTCAGTTCTATGTGGAATCCAATAAACAAAATAAGAACAAAATAGAAACAGACCCATATAGACAAAGAACAGACTGGCAGCTCTCAGAGGGGAGGGGTGTTTTGGGGATTGGTGAAAAAGGTAAAGGAATTAAGCATAAAAAATAAAAAAAAGATATAGACAACAGTGTGGTTATTACCAGAGGGAGGAGGAGATGAGCAAAGGGGGATATATGGTGGCGAAAGAGACTTGACTTTAGGTGTTGAGTGCATGCTGCAGTATGCAGATGTGGTATAGACTTGTATACTGGCAACATGTATAATTTTATTAACCGATGTCACTGCAATAAATTCAATAAAAAATAAAACTGGTTTTGATGATGGTTGCACAACTCTGTGAGCATACTAAAAAAAACACTAACTTGTACATTTTAAGTGGGTGGATTTAATGGTGTGTATATTATTTATCCATAAAGCTGTTACATTAAAAAATAGAGATAGCCCTTTATATAATTCAGACATCGTGAGGAGTACACATTTTAAAGTTCATTGTAGCAATGAGTCACATACACCTTTATAGAGTAATGTTAGCTTGAGGGAAGAAAATGTTTTACCAGTATTGGGGGAATGCTTACTTGGTACTCCATCCCAGTTTTAGACAATTCCTCAATATTCTTTTCCAATGTATATATATCAAGAATATTTTTGGTATTCTGATGTAAAAAAAAAAAAAGATAGTATTTTTTTAATTTAGTCCAAACATAAAAAATAAGAGACCATCTTAAAGTCTTTTTTAGGAAGAAGTATTTTCATCAACATTCATTTTAAGCTAAGGGACAAAACCTTAGATTTTGTCCCTTAGCTTAAAATAAACTAAGGGACAAAAAATAGCATGAGCCTTTTAACAGGATATCTAGGAAGCCCCTTATTATCTTACATTCCACCACAGACACTCACTCCCTAGTTCACACCTTCTACACTTGTCATTATCAGTAACTGTGGCCTTTGCATTATATTGACTGCACGTTTCTCCCTCTTCAACCACCACTTCTTGTCTTTCCAGATTATTTCTTTGGGCACCAACAAGCCTCAATCCCCACTGGAGCCTGCAATCCACTGCTCTGACCACCTTATTATTCTTCCACTTTTCTCGTGAACTCAGAGAGTCTTTACTCAGCTTAAATTATTCTGTGGTCATTCCATACAATCACCCTCTTCCACATCTCCTCAATTCTCGTGCCTCTCCCCTACTACCTCTTAGTATTTACTTAAGTTGAGCTTTCCATTCACTCTCTGTCAGCACCCTTCCAGATAAACATGGTTAAAGAAAAACATAAATGAACCAAACAGCTCACATGATAAATTTATCACTTTTCACCTCAATGTTTACTGGTGATCATATATATAACCTATTCTATTCTTCTGGCCATTTGCCTAAATCAGGGATTTGCAAACTATACTAACTTTCCTACCCCAGCCACACAGTCCAGCTCTAATTGACATCCTGGTTTTGTAAATAAAGTTTTATTAAAACACTGCGGTGCCCATTTGTTTTTATATTATCTCTGGTTGCTTTCACAGTACAATGGCAGAAGTGAGTGACTGTGTCAAAGCTCTTTAGCCAGGAAACCCTAAAAATATTAGCAGGTCCTTTACAAAAAGTTTGCCCAATCCTTGTTTATTTTATCCCTTCTCTCTTCTTGAATTTCCAATGCCTCTTCCAACATCCTCACTCTCAGTTGATAACTTTGTATTTCAGAGACAATTTTAGAAACATAAGAGAACTTTCATAGTACCACGATATATAACAAATACCTTTGGATATACTACAAAGCATTTGTTGATCTGCACACTTCTCTCCATCACTACTGCTTTTGCCTAGATTATTATTACCTCCTAATTGATCTCCCAGTTTCCATCCCACTCAGTGTAAATAGCTGGAGTCCATACAATGCCCATATAAGACCCTATGGGTTTGGCTCCAGGCAGCTCTCTGCCACACTTCTTGCTACTTATTTCCTCTGGTCTAGCCATATTGGTCTTGCTGTCCCTCAATAACAGCAGGCATGCCACAGCCTGAGGTCCTTGAGCTGGCCATTTCTTCTGCCTGGAATGTTCTTCCACAGATAAACCTCCTTTCCAATGTGTAGCCAAATGATTAACTTCACAGTGCTCCTTTTATCCTAAGTACGCTAGTTTAAATTGTACTCTCCCACAATTCTGTTTTCACTTTTCTTTTCTCCACAGCACTAGTCACCATCTATCATGCTAGCTCCACATGGGCTATTTTGCTTAAGTTTGTCTCCTGGGCATCTAGAATGGTGCCTAGCACACAGAGGTATTCCAAAGAATATGTGTTGAATGAATGAATGAATGAATGAATGAATGGATTAATGAATGTGAATACCCAAACCATTGTGCTGTCACTCTTCACAATGCATCAGATTTTTGCCTCCTAAAGGAATCTTAGCTAGCAGTGACATTGATGTGCCTTTTCTAATGGAAATCAGTCATTGCAATGCTGTGAAGGGTTCCAAATCTCCTTCCTCCCATCTTAATTCTAAACTGGCTTTGGTACAATTCTTTGATGCTAATCAACCATCTTATATATGAGGAGAAAAGCATCTTACCTTGGGAGCTTAACTGTAAAGTACTAGTTTTTGTAGCTATACCATGTCTGAATCTAATGTAGGGTTTCTTTTCAATCTTTAGTTGTTTTTTTTTTTTAATCCACCAAGAAATCTTTTAATGTTTACTTGGTCCATATTTTCGTTAACTCTCCAGATTGTTCATCGTAGTTTAATAACTAATAAACTTTTATAAAGCCCCAATTTTAAAATGTGCATAACACTTGCCATTCAAAATGTACCTACATAAAATTTCTCTCCAAAACAGTAACTTACTAGTAGCTTTGTTACCCATTCTTTCATTGCTTTAATTCTGTTGCTTAAAAATATATATTGCATAGAATTATTCATTTTTTAGAAATTTTACTAATATTTCCTATCATATATGAGGTACACTATAATTAAACAAAGGGGTTCACATGCATTATCTTAATCTATAAAATAACTGAAGGAATAGGTATTATTAACTCAAAAAAGATAAATGTTTTTTCCAAGGTCAGACTTTCAGTGAATTTAAGATCTGGGTCTTAGATTCAAGACATTTGCCACCTAGTTCAGTAGAATAATAACAGAAAGATATTAGATAATTTCTACACTTTTTTTCTTGATTTGTATAGTTTTTAGATGGGTTAATTTCACTTCGACTTAAATCTGAATGTTTAAAACCTCATTTCTTCCATGGATATATACAAAGGTAATAAGATACTTCTGTCCAGACATGAAAATCTTATCCACTCTCTCTCATTTGTCCTTTGACAAAGCAACCTGGTTTTTGGCCCACAGGAGTTTGAATACTCACATAATTTCTATTTAACCCAGGGTCAGGACCCATGAGTGACTGATTCAATAAGTTTATGTGTGCCCATGTTTAATGATTTCAACATACCTCCTCTTGAAGAGTCCGAATCTTAAGAATCAGAGCCCGGTTTTCTGCCTCCTGATTCATTAAAAGAGAAGTAATTTAAAAATATTTTAGAAGTTTTGAAAATACCACATATTTACCTCCAAGATTATTGACATTCTTTCCCTTTATTAGTTTTAAACATGGCATTGACATATTACAAATGAGCCTCGCCTGAAAATACTTTCAACATGGACTTAAGTCTTTGGCTAACAGTTTCTTGGGATCTGTGAGAAGTCATTCTTCTTCTTGACTTAATCTGTGACATTAGAAAGGAAAGACTAAAAACCAAAAAGGAAGCACGTGGCTTCTTTTCCTGCAACTAACGCCATCCACTTATGACAGGTAATGTGAACTCATCTATTTAAACAGCACTTTGGAATCTCAAAGAGATCTAGCTTTCCACTTGAAGCTGTTGATATTCCCATAGTCAACATTACCATAACATATGATTATTAAAAATATATTTAAATTAAGAGCCCCAAATTTAGAACCCTCAGAAGAAAAAAAGTATTCCGGGACAAAATAAATACTAAAATATTAATAATAAACATATTAGTATGGTAGGATAAATACTAATTAGTATGGTAGGATTATTTGATATGGTAGGATAAGAATTTAGTGAGATTTTTTTGTTGTTAATATGCATTTCCTTATTTTTATAGAGTAACTAGGAATTACCTTTAAATATAAAAAAAGGAAAGCATGTCAAACTAGGTTGTCATTGGTACAAGAATGAAGGAACACTCCCCCCCACACACACACACATAATTGGAATTAGAAGACCTGAGTTTGATTCTAGCTTATCATTTATTAGACAATTGACTTTGAATAATCAAAACATTTCTGACTTTACCTATATTTCTATTAATTTTTACATGAAAAAATAGGTACTTCTGTTTCTACCTCAATGGATTTCTATGATGACCATTGAAATATTCAAAATTATTTAAAATTTTTAAACACTATAAAATGCAAAGAATTAGGATTGTATACCTAGGACTCCTTACTTTTAATAATAGCTAGTACTTCCCAGTCCTAGGAGGAAAGAGAACATTACATGATTTTCATATATTAACTTTTATAACTTTCTCAGCTCTAGGGTCTGAGGACACTGAGGCTTAAAGAGGTTAGTTTGTCTGAAGTTACACAGCCCCAGGAGTCAGGACTTGACTGCTGGCCCTCTGATTTTCAAGGGTAGGCTGGTGATAATTTCTGAACATTGCCTCCAGATAAAAGTTCTTCATTGGCCCAAATCGAGTATTCCCTGTAGTGCACTCATAGAGAGTTGCAGAGTCACCTGACATTCAGTGAGTCTAGTTTCACATTTTCCTATTTAAACTAAGCTAAGCTGTGTTGGTTGTGGGAGGTCACAAGTGACTGACACAGACCTGGAGCCCATCTCTTGATTAATTACAGACCTAAAAATGAATAAGTCCGAATGACTTTCAGCTGACACCACCATCATTAGCAATGCTAGAATACTACTGCTGGAATATATTATTAAAGATTAACATTTTCAATAAAAATGATTATGTACTTCTCTGTTGAGTTAAAGCTTAGTCTAAATAGCAATTTACTCTAAAAATTACAAGCCTGTACTTATTTAGTATAAGGAGTGATTTATGGAGCTTCTTAGTAATCTGGAAGTATTGAGAAAATTGATCTTTTTTCTTTTTAACTGAGAAAAAATTGAAAGTTTGACGGAGAATTAAAAAAAAAAATTCAAGTCGATTTTGGTATTAGGTATTTATGAATTCACCTATTAATTTCAGGAGGCATTCTGGAGATCTTCTAGATCTTCACAAACCATTGTGAATATGACTGAGCAATTTGTAAAAAACTTTAATCTTGGTTGAAAAGGAAAATACAGGTTTCCATCCTACTTGCCTTAACTTTTCTAAGGTGTTACCTTATTCATTTATCAGACTATTGGCTGACTTTTGCCTCAAAATAAACCCTCCTGGTGTTTCAAGGAACTTGGATGACTTACTAATTGTTTGTTCTCGGCTACAATTGTGGTCTTCTGCTCTTCTGAAGCACTCATACTAGTTTTCAGTTCCTCTAGTTCTTCTTGTAACAGATTTGTTCTCATAATAGCCTGGTGGGCACTGTGGAAGTGGGGGTGGGAAAAAGAAGGCAATGAGCAAAACCTCAAGTGTAACTGTCAAACATGCTAAGAAAAACCAAGGACTATTTTTAGATCCAAGTTGAAAACCCACTGAAAATGTAAACCAGATGCCACCAATAGTAAAAATATACCCACTATCTTTTATAGTCTTTGGTAAAGAAAGGGATTGGGGAGCAGGATGGTGGAGGGAAAGTGATAGAAGGAAAATAAAAACATATTCCCAAAGATAAAGATTTGGAGACTCCCTTTGAAATCCTCATTGGCTGAATCCCACAGTTCTTTCCTCTACTAAAATATGTAATAATGGTTAGTGCAATTCCACAAATATTTATTCAATAATAGCATGTTCTAGGTGCTGTACCCTGCAAAGGGCTCGTGATGGTAGACAAAAGAGACAAAGCCCTGCCCTTGTACAGATGAACACTAGTCAAGGAGATGACTACTGAAACGTATACACACTTCAATAGCTGATAACTCACTTTTCACTCCTTTTCAAGTTTAACTAATTTGAAATAATGGGTGAAGCCAAACTAAGCTTTGAACAAAGAAAATGTATCCTAAAGTGCCACTAGACTTTTTTAAAAATGGGGATACATAAAAGATAAAGTTTACAGTACAAAACCAACAACAGTCGATGAATTGGGGGGGCACAAATACCAAATGAAATGGTTCTTGATGTTTGCAATTCCATTGCTTTGCATTATCAGCAGTGCCTGGATCAGAATGGTCATCAGTTTGAGAACAGGCATTGACAAAAAAAGTTATTCATTTTTGTAGATTATTTTATTTTTATTTTTTTTTATTTTTTATTTTTAAATAAATTTTTATTGTTCATATTATTACAAGTGTTCCTTTTCCGCCCCCTTCCCACCCCACCCTCTGCCCTTTCCCCAACCCCCATTGTCCTCATCCATAGGTGCACAGTTTATGTTCAGTCTCTTCCCACATTCCCCTGTCCCCTTTTCCCCAAGAATCATCAATTCACTCCCCTTCCATACCTCTGATTCTATTATATTCAACAGTTAATATTGTTCATCAGATTTTTTTTTTTAATTTCCTTGGTTTTTAGATTCACTTGTTGATAGTTACGTATTTGTTGTTCATATTTTTATCTTTATTTACTTTCTCTTCTGAAAGAACCCCCTTCAGCAATTCATATAATTCTGGTTTGGTGGTGATGAACTCCTTTAGCTTTTTTTTTATTAGTGAAGCTCTTTATCTGACCTTCGATTCTGAGTGATAGCTTTGCTGGGTAGAGTATTTTTGGCTGTAGGTTCTTGCTATTCATCACCTTGAATATTTCTTGCCATTCCCTTCTGGCCTGCATGGTTTCTGTTGAGAAATCAGCTGACAATCGTATAGGTGCTCCTTTATAGGTAACCACCTGCTTAGCTCTTGCTGCTTTTAATATTCTCTCTTTGTCCTTTGCTCTTGGAATCTTAATTATGATTTGTCTTGGTGTGGTCCTCTTTGGATTCCTCTTATTTGGAGTTCTGTGTGCTTCCTGGACTTGTAAGTCCAATTCTTTCCCCAGGTGGGGGAAGTTTTCTGTCACTATTTCTTTCAGTATGTTTTCGATATCTTGCTCTCTCTCATCTTCTGGGACCCCCATGATTCTGATGTTGGATCGTTTGAAGTTGTCCCAGAGGTTTCTTACATTATCTTCAATTTTCTGGATTCTCTTGCCTTCTAGCTTCTGTGGAGGAGTGTCTTCTGGCTCTTTATGTTCCAAATCTTTGACTTGATTCTTGCGATCTTCCCTTCTGTTTTTAGGACTCTGTAGAATATTTTTTATTTCAGACAATGTATTCTTTATTTCTTGTTGATCCCTTAGCATTTCTTGTTGATCCCTTTTCATATCCTCATAGGTCTCATTTATTTTATCGGCCTTTTCTAGGAGTCTCTTGAAAAACCCTATAAGTGTGGTTTTGAACTCTATATCCAGTCGCTTTTTGTCCTCCATTTCTTTCGTTTGTGATCTATTTGGTTTAAGCATTTTCGCAGGCAGCTTTCCTGATGGGGCGGCGTTTCAGGGTGGAGCCTACAGCCTCGGCTTCCGTCAGCCCCACCCTATGCGACTCCTGAGACTCAGGGTTCTTCAGTACTTGTTGCAAGCGCCTCTGAAAGGTGCCCTCGATTTTCGCCTGCTACCAAACAGTGTAAGCTCTCCCGCAATGGGCCCGAAACTGGGGTTCAGTTCAGTTGGAAGTGGAGTTGGAGGTGGCGTTCACAGCAGTCTGGAGCCCCAGTCTCCTTCCCGTCAGGGCAATCCCGCGGCACAGCCGGCCGTCCCTTCTCTGGGGGCAGTGTGCGCGCCTCCGGGACCTCCTTTCTCCGCTACCCCGGGGTTCCGACTTACAGCCCAGCTCCCTATGGCTGAGCCTGAGTCCCCGGGGTCTGGCCCAGAACTGGGGTTCAGAGCAGTCGGGGGCCCAGCACAGTCGGAGTTTTCTCTCCTTCCCGCTTGGGAACGCCCGCCAGGCACTCGGCCTCCCTCCTCTCCGGCTCCGTCCTCTCCGCGTGCGCCGCGTGTCTCCGTACCTTAGGCTTTTACAGCTCCTCCGTGCTTCCTTCTGGTTTTCTCCTTGCTTCTTGTTGTAGGATTTCCAGTCAGTCGACTTTCCTGTAGTTCTGGGTAATGTCCATTTTATATTTTAGTTGTATTTATTAAAATTGTTGTGTGCGGCTGCGGCTAGTTGCCTACCCGAGCAGCCATCTTGGATTCTCTCCATTTTTGTAGATTATTTTAAATTTTGAAAATGAACTGTATGTTAATAAACACTGACTTTATAACCATTCAAAGTATGTACTACAATAGTATACATTTTTTGGGACACCTTGTATTTTATTTTAAAGGTTTATCATAGCATCATTTACAGTAACAAAGCACTAAAAACTTAGTTAAATGTCCAACTAAGAAAGCTTATTAAATATATTATGGTCATCCATGTCATGGAATTACCTAGTTGTGCTCCCACTAGGTTATAAACTGTTTTCTGAGCAGGGTCTCAAAGAAGGTACAATGTGTGCCTTGTTAAAGAATTACACTGGTCATTCAACATGTATTTATTGAGCTCCAACTCTGTACCAGGCATTATGCTAAGATACTAGAGAAGAAAAAAGTAAACCCAGTCATGAGAACTCTACCCTCCTGGAATGTATGGTCTAGTGGGGTAAACAGGCAATCATCATTACAACACAGTGTGACTAGAACCAATGTTGAATGAACCCAAGTTTCTGCAGACATTGTGTTAAAGGCAGATAGTTCAGATCACGAGAAAAAAGAAGAGGGAAGAAGGAAGAGAACAGAAGCTCACTGGGGGGCTGCAAGCAGATAGATATTGTTAGAACATAGAGTGGAAAATGAAAAGTAGAAATAAGGCAACAGAGGCTCCACCATGAAAGGCATTGCAAACTAGATGAAAGAATTTAGATTTTTATCCTGAATATGTCAGGGCTCCATTGCAGTGTTTAGGGCAGAGGCATAAAGTAGTCAGACGGGCCTTTAGGAAGAGCATTCATTCCTCTAGGTCTGACACTTTTGGAAAAGGCAAGGAACCTAATCAGGAGGTTGCTGTCATGATCCAGGAGAAAGGTAATGCTGACTTGAACTAAGTGGCAGATATAGGAATGAAAAGAAGTCAATCTGTTTGAGAGACATAAAATAGGTCCATTGAATAGGCCTTGCTATTTGATTTAGAAGTGAAGGCTGAGGAAGAAAAAGGAGACAAAGATTTCTGGCTTGCAGGCAGGCAACTGTAAGGATGGGAGAGCTATTTGTGGCAGACATTCTCCTAAGCACTGGGGTAACCAGGGTGGGTGAGATTAAGTTCCTCCTGTGAACAAGGGACAGTTCATATCGAAGATAAAATATACTACAACAAGACACCCATACAATATCAAAAATAGACTGTGAGTGCTGAAAGGAAACAGAGGCCCTTTCTGAAGGATTAGGGGAAGGAGAAAAGTGAAGGACAAAAAGTTTAATTTTGTCGACATTGGCATTCTCGATGCTCATCTTGATTCTCAAGCCTTTCTGTCCTTCTGTGAAGAACCTAGTTTCCTTCTAACACATTTCTTTACTGCTTCAATTAACTAGAGTCAGCAGTAAAGAAACGTGATACAACCAAAAGCCCTAAACGACACGTTCACCCAATGTATAGTTGTTTTTAAAATCAACTTTAAATTCTTATATTTCACATAAATAATACATAAATCAAATGTGGAATGGAAAGAGCCTGAGGTAAGCATATTTTTAACATTTATACTTTGGTTTGGAAGCTGGAATGGCTGGTCAAAAAATTATGAGGATATGTGTCCATGGTCAAAATGCTCTACCGTATTTTAAAGTTAACTTAAAACTTTCTGTTCAGAATATTAGCACCTGCATCTTAAACACAATCCGTGAGAACCTGTTGTTTTTTTTCTGATGCTCAAGCATCTTCCTGCAACCCACTTCACCAGTGTAGGACACTATCTGGTTCGTCTCCTAGGTGCCTTAGGCCCTTCCAACTTAAGTGAAGGTCAGGAACTTTCTTATCATCCCTCTGGGGCAGTGGTCGGCAAACTCATAAGTCAACAGAGCCAAATATCAACCGTACAATGATTGAAATTTCTTTTGAGAGCCAATTTTTTTTTTTAAAACTTAAACTTCTTCTAATGCCACTTCTTCAAAATAGGCTCACCCAGGCTATGGTATTTTGCGGAAGAGCCACACTCAAGGGGCCAAAGAGCCACATTTTGCCGACCACTGCTCTAGAGTAATGGTACCCTGAGGGCACGTTTTAAATCTAACTCATCAACAAATCTCTCCTAATACTTAGCATAGAATAAGGGTGCAACAAAACCACAGAACTTCTTAGGATAGGTCCACACCTGGCCCTTTGGTATAATGATGTTCCATAGAGAACTCGACCTTGAGTGACTTAGAGAACATCATCGCAGGAAAAGAACTGACAGAAATGGCTCATGGAAAAATAAAATGGTACAGATGCTTTGGAGAACGGTTTGTCAGCTCCTCAAAATGCCAACTATAGGTTACTACCCAGCAAGTCCACTCCTAGGTATAGACCCCAAAGAACTAAAAACATGTCCACACAAAAACCGGTGCACAGATGTTCATAGCAGCAATGTTCATGAGAGTCAAAAGTGGAAATAACCCCAGAGTCCATCCTCTGAAAAATGAATAAACAAAATGGCATATATCCATACCGTGGATGGTTTTTCACCCATAGGAAAGGAATGAAGTACTGGTATAGGCTACAACATGGATGAACCTTGAAAACATTATGCTAAGTGAAAGGAGCCAGTCACAAAGGACATGTCTGATCCCATCTATATGAAATAACTAGAAAAGGCAAATCCATGGAGACAGAAAATAGACTAGTAGTTGCAAGGTACAGATTGAAGCGGGTACTGGGGAGTGACTGCTATTTCATATGGGATTTCTTTTGTGAGGAATTAGATCTTTTTGTTCTGGAATTAGATCATGATGATGGTTGCACTATTTGTGAATATACCAAAAAACAAACACTGAATTGCACAGTTTCAATCGGTAAATTCTGTGCTATGGAAACTATATATCAATAAAAAGCAAATTTTTTAAAGTAAAAATGCCAGCATGCTGCACCCCACAGCAGTACTCCTCACGGGCTCACCTTTTTATCTGCAGGCGCAGTTCAGTACAGTCCTCCGATAACCTGCTGTTAGCTTCTTCCAAGGCTTCCAATGCCAACTTGAACTGATTATTTTCCTCCTCCAATTTCTGCTTGTTGAAATGCAGCTCTTCTACATAGGTAATCAAGCCAGACATCTCTCTGCTGAGGAAATAAAGAGAATAGATAATCTTCAACATGTCTAATGCCTTCCAACCAAAATAAGGCATAGAGTTAAGCCCTAAAGGCTTAAATATTCCTGCAAGATTTTCTACTTTATCATCTTCTATCCTCATTAATTGAGTTTATTTATACAATAAATATTCATTCAAGCATCCCTTATAGCATCAAAGATTAGTCTAAAATTGTCAAGTATGCATCATCTGCCAGTCGTCAAGTCAACTTGCACAGTTTTTGTTTATTTCTTTCCACTTCACTCCCAACTTTTGTATCCATATACACTGGCGAGTTCCTATTTTTACCTATGTTATGGAAGATCTTGAAATAAATGGACATATTACTCTCTCAGTCAAGGGATCATGGCAGATTTTAATAGGCCTTTAACTAAGAAATAGTTCCTGGAGTTTTACATTTGTATTTGTTCCTCTCAACTTAATGTTCATGTTCCCTAATATTTTCTACAGCTTTTTAATGTTTGCGGGTGTATCTCTCACCATCAATATTAGATCATAAATCCCGTGAAAGTTTGGATTGCATATTTCATGGAGTCCCAGGTCTCCTCTTCTTCTTTGCTATCTTACCACAGGTCTTAGCAAAGTTTGGGTAGAAGGGTTTTAAACCACCTTTTGCATGATGAAATCTGAAGTGGCAAAGATAAACTAAGGGAGAGACAGCATCATCTCTCCCTAATATCTAAAAACACATTTAGCCAAAAAACAGCTTTTCTTTTTAAGATGTGCTTTAAAAATAGTACCTTACCACATGATCTCACTCATTTGTGGAATATAAAAAACATTATAAACTGTTGAACAAAAATAGAGGCAAAGAAGCATCAAACAGACTGTCAAACTATAGCAGGAAGGCAGGGGAGGGTTGAAGGGGTAAGAGATCAACTGAAGGACTTATATGTATGCATATAAGCACAACCAATAGACACAAGACATTCGGGGGATGGGGGTGATGGCAAGTGCTGGGGGGTAGGAGAAGCCAGGGGCGGGGGGAGAGGTCAATGGGGGAATAAAGGGGAGACATATGTACTACTATTTGTAATACCTTAAACAATAATAAAAAAATAAATCCTCAACCAAAGAAGTTGTATGCATATATGCATAACCCATGGATACAGACAATAGGGTGGTGAAGGCCTGGGGCAGGGGATGGGGTTGGGCTAGAAGGGATCAGTGGGGGGCGGGGGAGGGAGTGAGACATATTTAATACTTTCTACAATAAATATATTTTTTAAAATAACCCACTAAAGAGCTTAAGGTCAATGTCATAACTCTACTTCAAATGAGACTTGTTTTCCATGGAAAACACATGATATCAATGAAGGAGAAGGGTTTCATAAGTGAGGAAATGTTCATTTATGTCTCATATCAGAACTAGTTTTACTAGTTCTAATGCAATTAAAATAGAATAGTTAATAGTTAAAAATAAATGATGGCAGCACTGCCACACACACAAAAAGGGCTAAGTGACTTCATCATAAGTAAAATACATAAATCTATAAAATAAATAATAAATCTTGGGGCACGTGAGAAAGCATTACCGCTAAGAATGCTTACAAGATTCCTCTAGACATGTCTCCGCCCAAAGCCTCGAAGTTCCCTGATGCAGACTCCGTTATATCTGTGAGCATCTTAACTGAAACACATACAAGAGAGATTAATGAAAAACCCACTTCTCCAAACCACAAGAAAGTGGCAGAACAATCGCAAGAAAGCCCATACATACGTGCTCTCCCTGATTTTATTCTGTCCTGGTCAAGAGCAGAATCATTCATGCTGCTTCCTGGTCCACTATTTACTCCCTCACTGTAGGCAAAAAAACAAACAAACAACAACAACAACAAAACAACAACAACTAAAACCAATGAACTAGCATTCTTTGCCAGAACAAAGCTTAGCTACCTTTTCAGATGTACTCTGTACTTTCCTATTCAGGTGTTTGTTTCTGGATTTTAAAAACTCTATTCAGTAACTAAAAGGTGCTTAAATAGGGTAATAGAAAAAGAAATGTAAAGCATTCATTCCTTTCACCTTCCATAATCTTTTAATTTAACATGGAAAAGAAAATAAGAAAATTCACACAAAAAAGAGAAAAGTTAAAACCATCATGGAAAATATGATTTTGGAATATATTCTTTTCAACTTTTTCCTATGCATATTTTTTTTTTTTACAAATATGGGATTATACTGCATACATGAATTAACTGCCTATTACTTGAAATACATGCATATATATGAATATTTCTCTTGTCAAATATTTATCTAATCATAATTCTGAGTGATTAAAATTGTAGAGTATGAAACTATTATAATTTATTTGTTCAACTCTGTTTTTAAATATTTAGGTTGCTTATATTTATCACTATCAAAAACAGCATTCTACACATATATTAGAGTACATAATTGGTTTTTTTTCTTAAATTTACATTACTAGCTTGAACATATCACATATTTTAAGGGTTTATATGCATTTCTAAATTGCTCATTAAAAAAAACTATACCAACCTGCACTACTACCAACAATGTATGAGGATGTGCTTAATTCTCCACCTGCTCTGACAACATGAGAGTGATTCTTTTACAGCTTTGCTAAATCAATGGGAGAAAATGTCTTTATTTGCATTTCTTTGATTACTAGTAAGATTAGATATCTACACTAATAAAAGAGAAAGATGCAAATTGATCATCATTTGCATATTCACCAGCCAATAGGAGTGAATATGCAAATGACCCAACAAATTGGCCATGTCCATAATGGCCAGGTGGCCAGCACTCAGCAGCCCCAAAACTCCCCCATGGTGGCACTGGGGCTGCAGGGACTTGATCAGGGACACAAACCTGCAGGGAGACCAGTAGCCAGCAGCCCCAAGACCTCCCACCATGTTGGTAGGACTGCTGGGGGGTGGGAGGGAGTGGGGGCAGAGGAGACATAAACCTACAAAAAACCTGTAGAAAGGGAGATAAACTATCATAACTTTATCTCTATTTCCACAAGTTGAGAAAACTGGCCCTGGTTTATTTAGTGATGTGGCCCACACCTTTCTACAAGCACAGGGTATGTTATGACAACTGCCAGGAAGGTCTAGTCAGAATACTGACTCCAGGGAATAATGCTACTGTGGCAAATCATCTAAGAGAGGAAGCAAGCTTTTGTTGGGTTTATTCTAAAAGTCAGAGAACTTGCCACCCCAACATTTGCTGTGTTATTATATTGATGATCTTGAGCTGCAGATACTTGAAAAACAGCAAATGCATGCAGAGGCTATCACTGAAGTCTCCTGATCTGCCTAAAATCGGACCCCCAAAAGGAGCTTAAATGTCATAGGTCCCCTGGATGGGAGAAGTGTCATCAGGCAGAGAAAACTGACTCCTGTCACAGGACAGGAGAGTAGAAGTTGACATCACACCCAAACTTTGTTACAAACTATTTCCCTCCACCACCATTCATCTTTCCTAAATATCATTTACACTACTCTAAGAGGCCTATATCTCCCGTCCCCTTTCCCTAGGAAGAAGGTATATAAATCTGCATTCTAAGCCATCTTGAGGAGTTACTCATTTTTCCCTGAGATCTCCCACATATACACAAGGTACACATGTTAATGACCTTTTGTTTTTCTCTTGGTGATCTGTCTTTCATTACAAGGGCCTCCACTAAGAACTCAGAAAGGTAGAGGAAAGCTATTTTCCTCCCCCTAATTCTATCTGAGGAAGTCAAGTCCCCAGCTGAACAATGAGGCTGGCTCAAGTACCAAGCAATCCTGGCTGATGGTAGGGAAGCTTCTAGGGAGAAATCAATGATATTGGCATCGAAGTGGGACGGACGGCACATGCATGGTTGATGGTGGGATTTTAAAATGGTTCAACATTTTTGGATGATGATTTGGTGAATTCGATAGAAATATTCAAGGTATGTCTAAGAGTCTTCTACTAGGAATCACATCTGCTGTGATAAAGCACAAGCACATAAGCCCTGGTCAGAACCCAGGATGTTACTGCAAGCTCCCCTTCCACGATAGGAAAACTTGGGAACAACCTGCATTTTTAGGACAAGGTGGCATCCATATTAATAAAAGAGTAATATGCTAATTAGACTGGACATCTTCCAGATGAACTTCCAGATGTTCTTCTGGAAATCCTTCCCAACAAAGCCATGCTGGCAGGGCCAAGGCAGAGGATGTTAGAGGCGGAGGCTGTTAGAGGTGATCAGGCATGCAGGGGAGAGCAATTAGGGGAATCAGGCCAGCAGGAGAGAGCAGTTAGGGGGATCAGGCTGGCAGACAGGTGAGCGGTTAGGAGCCAGAGGTCTTGAGGGCTTCCAGATTGGAGAGAGTGCAAACCGAGCTAAGGGAGCCCCCTTCCCATGCATGCATTTTGTGCACCGGGCCTCTAGTTTTTATATATTTATCTTCCTTTCATGATTAACTCACATATGTCAAACACCACTTTTGGTAATCTTTTCTTAAGTCAGTGGTTGGCAAACTGCGGCACGCAAACTGCAGTTTGCTGCTCTGTTAACTGAGTTTGCCAACCACTGCTGTAAGGCATTATCCTTACCCAGAAGTTTTGACTTCAGATTAAAGACATTAGTAAATTAAAATGTTTTTTTTTTAAGTTTTTTCCCTAAGGCAATGGTCAGCAAAGTCATTAGTCAACAGAGTGGCAAACCACGGCTCATGAGCCACATGTGACTTGCAAGCCGCAGTTTGCCGACCACTGTCTTAAGTCATCGATACATCTTAACCTTATGTGAAATCTAGCAAGTTTTACCACTCTCTGAGTTTGAAGTTTTCTTTAAGCAAATCCCTAGTACCTATCAGCTGATAGCTAACGTTTGGTGGCTGAGTAAAAGCCACAGGAATTTCCTGTGAAGAAGGTGACTCTTCTCCAGTATCCATCAGGAGCATCTGAGATCATGGTGTCATTCTTCATAATTTTTTTCTCTCCCACTATATTTTTCTTTTCCCTTTAGAGTCCCTATATCTAAGGCTTCTAAATTACACTTACTGCCTAAACAACCCTACTGACCTCAAAAGGATGTTCACTCTGAGTGTAAGTGCATTTGGAGATTTGGTAGTCATTATCAGTAATTTGCTTGACTCCTATGTCAGCTCAATTCTTTTTGAGAACACAATATGTGCTGCCCCCTAATCACAAAAAATAAATATTATCAAAAATAACATAGTTAACATAGTAGGTTCTCAAAGAGTGCCCATCATCAGCATCACCAGGAAACACAGAAATGCAAATTATCAGGCTTCACCCCAGACCTACTGAATCATGCCAGGGATGGGGTAGGGGCATTGGCCAGCAATCAGGTACAAGATTGTTCAGGTGATTTCAATGCATGCTCAAGTGTGAGAAGCACCAGATCACAATATTTCCATCCACAAAGAAAACAGTGATTGTAATAAGTTGTTAAAACAACCTGAAAATGTTTTCAGCTGAGGGCCATTTGATTCTATGGCAAGCCATCCATTCTTTCATGATGGCATGGAAAGTTTCCAGATCCACATGCAGGCCTCTCCTGTCAGGATCAAGCATGTTCCATAGCTCCGCAAAGCCACCATCTTTAGAATCTTGACTAGTTATTTGTCTGAGGTAATCTATTACTTTGACAATTCTTATTGAGCCTTAGGAAGAGAAAAGGCATATTAGTTTTGAAATATGGGATAAGAGTATCTTATATAATAAAGAGTTAATATGCAGATTGACCATCACTCCAACATACAAGATGGCTGCTGCAAGATGGCCAGCAGGGGAGGGCAGTTAGGGGCAACTAGGCCAGCAGGAGAGGGCAGTTGGGAGCAACCAGGCTGCAGAGAGGGCAGTTGGGGGGGACCAGGCCAGCAGGGGAGGGCAGTTGAAGGTAACCAGGCCTGCAGGGGTGGATAGTTAGGTGCTACCAGGCTGGCAAGGGAGGGCAGTTAGGAGTGACCAAGCTGGCAGGGAGGGCAGTTAGGGGTGACCAGGCCAGCAGGGGAGGGCAAATTGGGGCAACCAGGCTGGCAGGGGAGCAGTTAGGAGGTGATCAGACTGGCAGGTAGAAGCCATTAGAGGCAATCAGGCAGGCAGGCAGGTGAGTGGTTGGGAGCCAGCAGTCCTGGATTGTGAGAGGGATGACCCAGATTGGAGGTGGTGCAGGCTGGGCTGAGGGACACACACACACATGAATTTTGTACACCGGGCATCTAGTATAAATATATTCCAAATAAAACAAAACAATACTGAAAGAGGAAATGGTTGAAGGTTTTAAAACAAATCACTAACAATGGTCACTTAAGGAAATAGGACTACTGATGGTTTTTCCCTTCCTTTTTGCTTATTTACATACTATTAAATTTTCTACAATGAGTATGAATCATTCATGTACTAAAAATTACTTGCAGATATTTTAAGAAAGCAGAAGTGAAAATCTAAAATTAAAAATTTTGAGCTAAATGTGTATGTGGTTTTATACATTATGAAGTATTTCTTCTGTGGCAACACCTATGACATGTCATTAGTTCCATCAATAATTGGAGCTTGTAATTAGTTGATAAGCTCAATAAAATAATTCAAAACACTGGTAAAACATGCAAAAAACACACAAAGAAATTATAAAGACACAACCAATACCTAAATAGCCATCTTACTCTCAAATTAGGTTGCAGCCACCCCGTGTGTGGAGACAGGTCCACAGGGCACCACAGGTAAGCCATTTCCCTTTCTCTCACAATAGAAAGTACAAGGACTTGAGGAAAACCACAAACATTTCAGCAGGTAATTTTCAACTTACCGCTGCAGTTTGTGTCACATGCATGAAAAACACGTGTGAAGAACTCTTCACGGGTCCTATTAATGCCTGTTAATCATCTGTGTCTGGTTGCCATCATATTAGATGAAATCCAAAAATGCTTTTCTGGGCTACAATGATTAACTATTTTTTTAAAAAAATTTTAATAAAGAAAACATTTAAATAAACAGCAACACATAGTACTGGTTACTTAAATAGGCCAGGCAAAAGAGTGGACTTGTAAGGTCTATTATTCCCTTTTTCTTTTTTGTTTTCTAAAAGTAGGATAAAATGAGAGATGAATGAGAGGGAAATGAGGTTGTTGTTTTTTTTGTAATATTAAAAGTACTCTGTGAAAAAGCAAGTAGTATAACAAATAGAAAAGTAGAGGGAAAGAAGAAACTTAGCTATACAGAATGTGTGTCACTTTACACTGCTTTTTCACTATTTTGTTTTTCAATGCCTTTCATATAATGGATTCTGTAAGCGATCTCCTAGGGCCCTGGTTGGCAAACTGCGGCTCTTGAGTCACATGCAGCTCTTTGGCCCCTTTAGTTTTTAGCAAAGGCCAGTTTAGGAGCACCCTAATTAAGTTAATACCTACCTATATAGCTTAAGTTTAAAAAATTTGGCTCTCAAAAAGAAATTTCAATCGTTGTACTGTTGATATTTGGCTCCGTTAACTAATGAGTTTGCTCACCACTGCCCTAGGGCTTAATCACAAGGAACAACAATAGCCTGTAATTATTGGAATTGAGAGTCTAGTCAGTGAGGCAAATTCAGTCAACAGAGCTGCAAACCGCCGCTCGCGGCTCGAAAGCCACATGTGGCTCATGAGCCACAGTTTGCCGACCACTGCCCTAAGCCAGTGATTCTCAACCTCTCTATTGCCTCAGTCCTTTAATAACTGTAATTTTGCTACTGTTAATGAATTGTAATGTAAATATCTGTGTTTTCCGATGGTCTTAGGATCTACAGCAGCAGTTCTCATTCTGTGGGTCGCAATTCATAACAGTAGCAAAATTACAGTTATGAAGTAGCAATGAAATTTATTTAATGGTTAGGGGGTCACCACAACATGAGGAACTGTATTAAAAGAGTAGCAGCATTAGAAAGGTTGAGAACCACTGCCCTAAGCAGAGTTCCAGAAATTTCTATTGAAATTGGCCTGCAAAGTTTACATTCCCCTCTGGCCTGACTTATTGGCTGTACCAGGAATCCACACTTTCTTTTTACATGTTTTATTCTCACAAAATAACTAACTAAATTAATTAATTAGTTACTTTTAAAATGCTAAAATGCTAGTTTTTAGCAAGGCACATGGGAACTATATGAATTTTCACTCCCCTGGCTCTATGTATTCCCATCATGACATTCTCATTTGCCCTGGAGAAAGTTTGTTTTCAGGTCAGTAGAGAAATACCAACAATTATGATTATAAATACAACCTAGAATTTGTATGAGGTTTTCACTTGAAATCATAGAAAATACAATTTACATATAAAATCTTCTTTTTAGACAGAAAAAAAATTAAATAGGGAAAGATAGATGTTTCTATCCAAGCTTTAATAATGTGAATTGGGGTGTGTGTGTGTGTGTGTGTGTGTGTTTTAGTTTAGGTATCCTAAAAGCAATATGTTGTTTTATTGAAAGAACATTAAAAGGTGAATATTTACCATCTTCATTCAGAGACAATTTTTTTACCACTGAGTCCCGAGGAGTAAAAATTTCAGAGCTTTGACCAGAGATGGAATCAAAGTCAAGTTTTAAGATACTAAAGTGATTTTCGCTCCCATAGTAATT
Organism: Pipistrellus hanaki; assembly: GCF_964339955.1. Taxonomy (NCBI): domain Eukaryota; kingdom Metazoa; phylum Chordata; class Mammalia; order Chiroptera; family Vespertilionidae; genus Pipistrellus; species Pipistrellus hanaki. Next base: position 158,348,372 of record NC_140505.1, read on the forward strand.
CAAATCCTTGTTAGAGAAGGATTTCTGCCTTCTGGTCTGTGATGCCAGTGATAGGTCATTCTGAGAGCTCTGTGATAGCCTTGAGACGTTTTCAGAACTTTTGAGGGTGGAGTAGGTTGCATTCTCAGGGGAGCTGAGCTGAGAGATGGATGGGGTTCTCGGAGACCCTGTTTGGGGAGATGAGATGAGCACATCTTCTTTCTCAGAAGCTGAGAAGTGCGTGTTGGGTGTAAGAATGTGAGCAGCAGTCGTTTTCTTTAGTATCCCTTCAAAATCCTTCCTGCTGTTATCCTGTGGCCTATCAAAACTGCCGGATTGGTACTTGATCATCTGTTGACTCTGATTGGAAAGCTCTTCCCTCTTTTGGATGGCTCTGATTTTCCTACAGATGCTCTCCACTGGGTTATGGCGCCTCTCACTGCCCTTCACCCCAGAGGCCATCGCTGACATCCTCGCCTTCTGTGGACGAAATGGCTAAAGTACAGGCAGAAGCAGACATATGTCTTAAAGTCAGTATTGCTAACTACAGTTTAGCGATGGGCTACTTATTCTTAAGTCAGCTTTGGAGGGATCAAGACATCTTTAAATAACTGTCCTTAAACAGTTGCTTTAAACAACTTTCCATGAGTTCAACTTCGGCACTCAAATTTCTAGAAAATATTAACAGTTAACATATTATGTATAACATATATATTAGAGGCTCCAGTGCATGAATTCATGCATGGGTGGGGTCTGGCCAGCCTGGCCAGGGGGAGGGAACATGGGCAATTGGCCGGCCTGCCTGCTGGTTGAACTGGTCAAGGGGACAATTTGCATATTAGCCTTTTATTATATAGGATATACACTGAGTGGCCAGATTATTATGCGTTCAGAGATCATAATAATCTGACCACTTAGTGTAGATCCAGAAACCACGAAGCATGGTACAGACTGATAAATCTCAGAGAGAAGGGGTGGGGAATAGGAAGAGATTAAACAAAAACACTTATATGCATGTATGTATAACCATGGACACAGACAATAGTGCAGTGAAGACTGCGTTGGGGGTAGGGTGGAGAGGGTCAGTGCGAAGAGGACAGGAGGAACATCTGTAATACTCTTAACAATAAAGATAATTTTTTAAAAGTGTTCCTAGCATATAGGACACACATATCTATTTGCTTTTCCAAGGCATTTTTTTCCTACCATCTGTTTTCTGAACTTCCATAACTCACCTAAGTGAATCTGCTCCATAGTTTATAAACTAAACCTTATAAAGAGTACACTCATGAGCTAACAGAACTTTACAAGATTCACTTGTTTTGCTTTTTCTAATATAGAGCAGAACATTTGTGGGAGTCATATAAGTACAATGTGAAGATAAAAATTTCAAAATTTGTGCTACCTTCTCCATATAGGGCCTGGAAACATCTGTCTGTCCTGTCCAGGCCTCTTTTTCAGTTTTAGTTTTAGATTAGCTGCAATAAGCCTAACACTTAAAAATACAAGTCTACCTTGATTTGTGCAATAACTGTCTGGAAAAAAATACTCACTGGAAATTAAAAACTGAAAGGTATTATAATTGTACCAGCAGAATCAGTTGCGTGGAGTTTCTCTTTTAAAGAAATTTCCTCCTTATTTATCCATTTTACCAGTAGTTGATTCAATAGTTGCTACGTAGAGATGATACACTTGTAGAAACCTCAATGGCAAGGATTCTTATTTTTAAGTTCTTGAATCTCGGTGGCACTCTCTATCACTCATCCCTCTAGGCATTCAACCAATACTTATTTAGTATATAAAGAGTGCAAAACCCTATGCAGATACTGGAGGTACAACGATGAGCAAATGCTCTCCTAAAACTTGTACTCTGTGGGAGATGCAGATATGAGCAAGTAAGTCAGCAGGATCGCCAAATTAAATCCAGGATGCCCAATAAAATTTGAATTTCAAATAAACAATGGCTATTCTTTTATCATAAGTATATCACAAAAGTTGCATAGGAAAAACTTATATGGAAAAATTATTTGTTGTTCATCTGAAATTAAAATTTCACTGCATATCTTATATTTTGTTATCTAAATCTAGCAACCCAAAAGCCTGCAGATAAATAATTGCACACTGGGAAAGAAAGGTGCCAGGGACTATGAGAACATATAAGAGGGGGTTATTCTGGTTTGACAGTGAAGACAGAAAAAAATTGAGGGCATCTATTATGTGTCATGCACTGTGCTATACATATTGTTCGCTAAATCCATGGTTATAGACAGAAAATTAAAAAGTAGATCCATAAATCCCATCTGGATTCCCATCAGCTAAATGTAATATAAAAGAATGTTAGAGATTATCCAAACCAATTTTTCACCTACTTAATATGACTTATCCTACTGATTGAACTATGACTCATTCTAATTTCTACAATTGGAGTTATGTTGTTATTATTGCCTGAATTGCCTTGTTGTTGCAGTAAAAGCTCTTGAATCAATAATTTTCAACCATCTCCCTGATATAAAACTATAAAGTAATAACTAAAAGCCGCAAAGCAATAATGAAAACTCTCTGGTGCATGGCAGCATAAAACAAGTTTGAATTGTTTCTTACCTAAACTTAGGCTACTCAATACATATCCCATTTCCACCTGTGATGTAACTGCCGCATTCAACATTAACCTCTAAGAGTTCTGCACTCTTGGAAACTTATAGAAATCTACATTTGTCCTGACTTCCTAAGAGGTAGTCAATAGGTTAGAATAAATTCACTATGTGTATACAGTATAGACAACATTTCATATTTTTTTAGGAATTTACAGACAAACATAAGATCATTGCATTTTTCAACACCCATAGCCTTCATTCACTAAAAAAATTGCTGAGTTTCTTTGCAAAGAAAAACATATGATATAGACAGATATAGAAAAAAATAGAATCCTTGAAAAAGTCAGCAGATTCAAAAAGATCTTTGAAAAGCCTGAATCAAACTCGAACTAAAAAAAAAAAAAAAAGTTATGTTGACGATATTATCATATTTCTTTTACCAGCCATTTACAATGCTCTCCCTTTACTAACAGTTGTTTCTTAAACATTGAACTTACAAACTTTAAATTAGGTCATTTACTTGAACAATCATTCAATTTTTAATTAGGAAATTCAGGCAAAACTTTCACCTAAATGAATTCCACTTGGTGATTTAATTAAGGCAAAACCCTTAATCAATGTATGTAATAAAAAAAAAAATATGTAACTGTGCACAGGCATACCTTGAAGATATTGTGAGTTCAGTTCCACACCACCGCCACAAAGGAAGTCATAATCTTTTTGCTGGTGGAGGGTTTTGCCTTTAATTTGTAAAAACAAAACAAAACACAACATCCGAGAAGTGCAATGAGGCAAAGCGTAAGAAAACCAGGTATTGCCCTAACCGGTTTGGCTCAATGGATAGAGCATCAGGTCCTATCTTTGATTCCGGTCAAGGGCATATACCTTGGTTATAGGCACGTCCCCAGTAGGAGGTGTGCAAGAGGTGTGCAGGAGACATCTGATTGATGATGTTTCTTACTCTCTATCCCTCTCCCTTCTTCTCTGTAAAAAATCAATAAAAAATTTTTTTAAAAAGAAAACCAGGTATGCCTGTGTATATATTTATAGGTAACCAAGGGATTCCTTTTGCCAAAAGAGCCCGTTGCTAGCAATTAAGTGCCAGCAAACTCTTCACATAAGAAGAAACATCTGTTCACTGAGATGTTCCCAGGAAACTGGTCTATAGCTAGCCCAGTGGGAGAGCACAGCATGGCTTTCTACTTAGCCAGTGTGTTTTACATTTGCCAAAGTACACCATCTTTGCGACTTGAATTTAATGTGATAAACTAATAACACTTACTTTTTCCTGCCTTCTGTAGGAGAGATGATAGCAGCTGTTAGAATGATTTGCAAACCACAAGTTCCAGATTAAGCAATGCCCAGCGAGGCTGCCATCTGCAACCCTTTTTGATTACTAATAAATGCAAGCTGGTATAGAGTGAAACCCTCTCCTCCCACCATCCCCTTCACCTTGTTATAGTAAGCGCCTTGGCTGGGTCACACCAGACTTATTATAAGCATCTCACATTGGAACAATTCCTTAAATAGCACAGTCACACATATGCTTCTGAAAACTGATTGTGTTCTTCTGTTTCAGTTCTTATTCTGTGAGGTCCGCTTTTCTTCTCAGAAACCAGGAGAAAAACCTATGATACCTAAATCTCTGACGCCAAGCACTCAGGCGCTTCCAGATTCTTACCGTCAAAACCACATAACCAGCTCCCACTAACACATTCCATACCATTAAGGCTGAAAATGACAATTTAAGACTTTAGTTATCTAAAAGCCTTTTTGGAGCCGAAACCAGTTTGGCTCGGTGGATAGAGTGTCAGCCTGCGGACTGAAAGGTCCCAGGTTCGATTCCGGTCAAGGGCATGTACCTTGGTTGCGGGCACATCCCCAGTGGGGGGGTGTGCAGGAGGCAGCTGGTTGATGTTTCTCTCTCATCGATATTTCTAACTCTCTCTCCCTCCCTCTTCCTCTCTGTAAAAAATCAATAAAATATATTTTAAAAATAAAATAAATAAAATAAAAGCCCCTTTGGAAACAACTCCGGGATTTGCCTGTGGGGAAAGATACATTTCTGGGGAACATAGCTTTATCGGCTTTCAGCCACCCAACTTTCCCCAATTTCTCTCAGTGTTTTGGTTTTATTCCTAGATTTGTTTCAAGATTCCAATGAACTTGGAACGTAGACTGATATGGGAGGTTTACCTCACTTGCCACAGGCATGTTGAGCTTGGGTTAGGAGTCAGGAGACAATAGAGAGGCTACATCTGGGACTGCTTCTCCCTGTTTAGGGCAGGACTTGTTCCACCATAAAATGACCAAGGGTGACAGTATCCACCAAAATTTATTTCCTTTGGGGGAAACTTACCACCTGATTTTCACTTCACCAGCACGCCAAGAGAACCATCTTCGGAAAACTGGGCATGGGGAATGAAGGCCTGGGGGTGGGAATCAGGTGGTGTGGGCGGAGCTAACTTCTGCAGGGTTATGTGGAGTGAGGTGAAAGGCCGAGGCTGGAGAACAGAGAAGCTGCTGATGAGCTGCACCTGCCTCTTTAATTTTAGCCAAGATCATGAGAAGATGGGTGTGAGGGAAGACACATGGGAGGATTGAGGACGACCTCCTTTGGGTGCATCCATGCCATTTGGGGGCACTCCCACCGAGGCTATCACAATGAACTGAAGATCACTCAGAATATACTCTTTAATGGGGATGAAGGGAAAAGTCATTTTTTAAGTTAAACGTCTTACACTCCTATTGGGCCAGGTGTTGCATGGTTTCTAAAACATTAATGCTATTAACCATTGCCTTTTGTGGGACCATGGCTGGTTTGGGGGACAAGATATATAAATTATGCAAAGAAGTACATGAGTGGTACACTAAGGTCCATGTGGAGTTGGAACAGAATGCGCTCAGTGTGGGTTGAGAAGCCTTTAAAAATAGATGGGACACAAGCTGGGCTTTAAGTGATGAAATATTTTGGAAAGCTAGAGGCCTGGACAAACCTCAGAGGTGGGGGTGACATACAACTTGTGGTTTTGGCAGCACTAGGTGAACAGTCTGATGAAACCTGGAGATAGTTGGGAAGTTGTGGAGTAGTAATAAAATAGATGTAGATATAGATATAGATATAGATATAGATATAGATATAGATATAGATATAGACATAGACATAGACATAGACATAGACATAGATATAGACATAGATATAGATATATAGATATAGACATAGACATAGACATAGACATAGACATAGACATAGATATAGATTATATAGATATATAGATATATAGCTATATAGCTATATAGATATATAGATATAGCTATATAGATATATACTGTAGATATATATGTAGATGGTAGCATACAGATTCAGAAATGAATGGAATTTTCTATGATCCCATTGCCCATTCCATGAAAATCTGTTCAGCTGGGACAAACATTTTAAAAACAGAACAAAATAAAACCTGCCCCAAAACAAACGAAAAACCCCACCAGCATCAGGGCTGTAAACACACCGCTCAAAGCATCATAACTGGAACTGAAATCCTGTTCTCCAACTGGCAGTTTTACTTCCTACGCCAGGGACTCCTCCGGCCAGACCACTCCCGTCCCTAATCACACGCTTCACAGACCCCCGCTTCGGTGCTTTCCTACTTCCCCCCTAAGTTTCCGTCTCGCCGCTCCTTCGAGGGTGCTCAGAAGATCTCTTATAGCTGATCCCATTCCTGTGGGTCATCATTTCTGTCACAGGTGAGAGGGGAGGGCTGTAATAGTTCAAAGTTGGGCTCTGGATTGAAATAGCCTGACTGACAATCCCAGCCCTGCCCTCACTAGTTCTGTGACCTTAGACAAGTTACTCAACTCTCTGTGCCTCAGTTTCTTCATCGGCAAAATTGCATCCATCTCACTGAAGGACTCCTGGGTTAGTGCAGGAATGAAATGAGATCACGCATGCGTGATGCACTTTCTGAAACGCCCTTGATACGCTCAGATATTTAATGTCCTCTAAAGCACAGAACAGTGCCCAGCCAGAGATGGCCAGCTAACTCATTCCTTGCATTCGTCTCGCTCTGTTCGATTTCCCGTCAAATGAATTGCTATCACATCCATGCTTGTGATCTTATCACTACACAGATATCGAAACTAGCAACACCCAGGGAGATTTCCCTCCTAGTCATAAAGGAAGCTGGCGGTAGAGCCAGAAATAATATTCAAATTCTGAATCCACTAGACGATGTCACCTGTCTGGTAAATTAGACTCTTACTTCCTTTTCCAACCACTTGCCTCACACCTGATGTTTCTCAGAGCAGTGAAAGGAATAACTTGAATCGCTCTGCAATGAATTGAATGAAGATTTTATTCCATCATTTACTGATTGATTGCCTCGTGCTTATTCTACCACAGCGATTTTTAATGCGTGTGCCACAAAAACTGTAAAACATGCAATACCCGACTATTTGGTCAGGGGCACTGACCTTTTCTTCTTTAGATTGTCAAATAAAAGACAACAGCCAACTCAACAATAGCTGCCTTGTGCAAATGAATCAAAATTACTTTTTTTTTTTTTTTTTTTTTGTCAGATCAACAAAAAATATATATTCTGGTGTGCTGCAGGATTTTAGTAGTTTGTGTGCCACGAGATGAAAAAGGTTGGAAAGCACTGTTCTGACAAAACACCTTCCTCAGCTTTTCTGCTGGGAACAGCACTTGCAAGTGTGGGTTTCTCTGGTACCTGCCTTAGGCAGGCAGCCAGAAAGGTTCAGTCTCACCCTGGCTGGTGTGGCTCAGTGGTTGGAGCGTTAGACTTTGCACCAAAGAGTCTTGGGTTTGATCTGTGATCAAAGGCACATATCCCCACTCCTTGCACCTGCTCTGGCAAGTGCTGGGGGCAAGTGCAGGAGCCAGCTGATAGATGTGTTTCTCTTATATCCATGTTTCTCTCTCTCACTCTCCCTCCTTCTCTTCCACTCTCTCTAAAAGCAATGGGAAAAAATATCCCCAGGTGAGGATTAACAACAGCAACATAAATAATAATCTATGTATATAAAAGCCTAAACCACCATTACAACCAGTGGATCGGTTGCTATGATGGCATACTGACTACCAGGGGGCAGACACTCAATGCAGGAGCTGCCCCCTGGTGGTCAGTGCACTCCCACAGCCAACCTCCCATGGTCCCTTTCCTCAGCTGGCCATCCCTGATTGGACCCTTGGCCCTAATCGCCCGCCAGGCCAAGGAACCCCACCCATGCATGAATTCATGCACCAGCCTCTAGTAATCCTATCTAATAAAGATATCACACCATTGCAAAGATGGTGATGCCCACATCCAATAAGGAGGGAATATGCTAATTGACTGCCTCACCCTCAAAGATGGCAGCATCCAAAGGCAATAATGAGGGAATGTGCTAATTGTCTGCCCTGCCCTCAAAGATGATGGCACCCACAGCCACAAGATGGCAGCACCCAGACTCCCTAGCCCTTCAGGGGCCTGCCTCCGGAGTCCCCTAGTCCTCTCAGCTCCCGAGCTGCCCACGACCAGCCTGAGGCAGAGGCAAGGCTTGAATGGTGACTGCCCAGCCACCCAGGGCCGCCCAAGGCCCAGGTAACCAGGCCCGGCCAAGGCTGGCGCTGCCAGCAGTGGCAGCAGCAGAGTGTGATGGGGATCACATCCCCTGATTGCCGGGTCACCTCCTGCCTCTGAGGGCTCCTGGACTATGAGAGGGGGCAGACCAGGCTGAGGGAACCCCCTTCTAGTGCATGAATTTTCATGCACCAGCCTCTAGTTAAAATAAAATACTTAAGCCAGAAAGGTTCAGTCTCCACTGAAAAAGCTTATCCACTCCGACACAGGCTCTGTAAAGGCTTGGTTAATGTGGGATAACATGCAGACTCCACTAAAAGAAACCCAAGATGGGACTTTGGCTTTTGAGTATACTGTACATAGAGATGATAACAGTGTGTTCACTTAGCAAGTCTTTTCCCCTTAAGCCAGCATATTGACCAGAAGGAGGCCCTTATATTGACAGACCTGAAAGCAGCTGTCTGTGATTATAACAAGACTCCCCCCACAGTCTTCAAAATAATCTTTCAAGAAAATTAAAGCATGCTATGTGTTATGCCCAGATTTCAAGATCCCCAAGGACCACCAGGGAGCTGAGTCCGATGCAAAAGCAAAGAGCCTTTATCTCCCGGCCAGGCCAGCGACTAGCCGGGTGACTGCTCTGCCATTCTCCACGCAGGGAGACCAGAGAGCAGCAGCGACCCTTTGTGTAGGACCTCTTTTAAGTGCATTAACCACATCCTGTTTTTGCAGAACAAGTAACCCAAGACAAAGCAGTTTTTCCTAAGCTACGTCAGGATCATGCCATTGATGACCAGGCTATTCACAGGGTCATCCCATTCTTCAGAAAGCTGACAGTGTTCTGTGAAAGAAGGCCTATGTGCTGGGAAAGGGCCATGAGACCGTATCTCAAGGCCTGGCCTGGTGTCAGCACTGACAACTCTATCTGGTGCTAGTCCACAGCCTCTCGAAGCATGCTCAAAATTCCCACTCTCTAACACCATGTAAATAGCACATACAGTATATGTGTGACACAGCCCCTTCTCTCTAATGCAATCTGTGATGTCGTTAGACATTAGCCAGTAGCTAGATCTCTGGGATTAATCTCTGGTTGATCCAAGAGACCATTTCGTCTAACCAAGAATAGATTGGAGGGGGAGAGGGGCACTATGAGAAGGAAACCAGATGGTGGAACCTTCCTTTAGTATAGACGGGCCCAAGCATAACACATTTTCCCCCTCCCCCTCAAATCCGCTCTGTGTAAGATGCAGTATGTCTTATAAGGTACTCTCTAGTGTCCTTATATTCTAGAAACCATTGCCTTTAAATTTCATTCTGTTAATCAACCTTGAATAAGTAAAGGTAGTGTCTTCAGGAAGCCAATTTCATAAAGATACTGTCCCAGAAAGAAAGGGATTGGGAATAATAGTGACCTATGAGTTTCATTCCAAAAAGGAAGAACACAGAATGAATGCTGTGAAAGGAAATTTGGCCACATAGTTTTGGAGGGAGTTTAAAATAAAGCAAGGCATGTATCTCTGAATGAAAACCATCTGTTGTCCTTCCAGAGCTTCCCTCTGGAAATAAAGCAAGGTCACCTGACCCCCATTGGCAGCTCCAATCTTCCCTCCCCTTCTGCCCTTTGATTTCCCATTGAACTTGGTCAGGAAGAGGCACCGACAGAGAATAGGTGGGCAGGAGGAGACAGGGCCTGGGCTATTATTCTCCTGGCTCTCAACCTGCCAGGCCTGTCTGACAGTGGTTCAGGCTTTTCCTCAGCTCCTGTCATATGACCGAACTTGGTTCTGCACTTCTTCCCTCTCTTGGCCCTTGCTGGGATGGTAATGTGGTCTGAAAGCCATGATGCCTGTTCTTCACTATTGTTTCCTATAACCCTAACCCTAACTCTCATGAATGAAATTCTTTTCAGTCTCCCTTTTAAAAAAAGGTGCCACCCATTTCCTAAGGGACCTTGATCTCAGAGATTCTTTCAGTTGTCATGTTAATTTTCATAACTCAATGGAAATTAACATTTAAGTAATGTAGTTGTCATCTACATTACTCAAAGGGTACACAATACTGCCCTTAAATTATTTTGTTATTATTTTTAAACTCTCTCTGTAGCCTTTCCTTCTAGTTGAATATATGCAGGTAAGGCCAAAAGAGATTTGACTAAAAGTAAAACAACCACAAAAACACAACTCCACGAGATTTCCTTTAAAACTCGGGATAGCTATTTCCAACTTGGTTTCCATACAGTTTGTATCAATTTGTCATCTCACCAACAATCTGTGAGGCGCTGGGCTCCCCACCTATCAGCTGGGTGGGGAGCCAAGCCACCCCACACAATGTGTTGATCTTTGCCAAGCTGATAAGTGAAACATGGATGTCATCTCACCATTTTAATTTACATTTCTCTTCTTATGAATAGGGTTTTATATGTTTAAAGCTATTTATATTTCCATTTCTATGATCCATTTGGTTGGATTCTTGTTCAGTGTTTTAATAAGAGTTTGATTTTACCCATTTAGAAAAGCTCTTTGTATATTAAGAAATTTAGTTTTTTGTATTTCATGTGTTAAATATGCATTTGTACAGTTTGTTGTTTCTATTTTTTAAAATATATTTTATTTATTTATTTATTTAAATATATTTTATTGTTTTGTTACAGAGAGGAAGGGAGAGGGATAGAGAGCTAGAAACGTCGATGAGAGAGAAACATCGACCAGCTGCCTCCTGCACACCTCTTATCGGGGATGTGCCCGCAACCAATGTACATGGCCTTGACCGGAATTGAACCTGGGACCCTTCAGTCCGCAGACCGACACTCTACCACTGAGCCAAACCGGTTAGGGCATGTCATTTTAATTTTTGTTGATTTTTTTTTTCCATGCAGACTTTAAAAATAAACAGTCAAATTTGAATTTTTTTCTGTGTGACCTCTGAGTTTGTGGTACGAATAGAAAGGCTTCCCTGACTCCAAAATTATAAAAACATTCCCCCATGTTACGTTCTAGTATTTTTATGATTTGATATTTATTTGACATGGATTTCATGCACCGACGAGGTGTCTCCTCACCCCAGCCTGTATCCTTTCCAATGCAGGACCCCTCACGAGATGTCCCACTGCCAGTTTAGGCCCTATCTACTAACACCTCTGCTGGCCTTGTGGCCCTATGCAGGCTGCTGTTCGGTCATTACTGTGAGGGCGTCCTGACAAATTTGCACATTACCCTTTTTTTAGTATAGATATAGGACTCTACCTTTAATATTTTTTTGATGGCTACCTGTTTTTCCCTAGGAAATTACAGATATACTTGCACATATTTACAAAGATATATGTAAAATATATTTATTATAGTATGCTTGGAATGCAAAAATATGAAAAACAACCTTTGCATCCTTCAATAAGGAACTGATTATATAAATTACAGTTCATTCACACATTAGAATAAAATACAGCTGTTTCAAAGAAAGGTTTTTTAAGGCTAATATGGAATTCAAAAGTTATGTGGTCAAGTTACTAATCAACCCTAAGGTGAAGAACAGTGCTTATACGATTTCTGATTTAAAAACATTAGTATAGCCCTGGCTGGTGTGGCTCTTTTGGTTGGGTGTGGTCCTGTGCATGGAAAGGTTGCTGGTTCAATTCCAGTCAGGGCACATGCCTGGATTGCAGGCTTTAACCCTGGTAGGAGGCATGCAGGAGGAAGCTTTCACATCAATGTATCTCTCTATTTCTCCCTTCCTCTTTCTCTAGAAATCAATTTTTTAAAAAAATATATTTTATTGATTTTTTAACAGAGAGGAAGAGAGAGAGATAGAGAGCTAGAAACGTCGATGAGAGAGAAACATCGGCCAGCTGACTCTTGCACAACCCCTACCGGGGATGTGCCCGCAACCAATGTACAAGCCCTTGATCGGAATCGAACCTGGGACCTTTCAGTCTGCAGACCGATGCTCTACCACTGAGCCAAACCGACTTCGGCTCTAGAAATCAATTTTTAAAATATCTTTTTAAAAGATATATTACAAACCAAAGCAAAACAAACACACATAAAATACAGAGGAAAGTGGAGACAATGGTAACCTGGAAAAGAGAAGCTGGAGGACTAAGGAACAGAAGAGATATTTATTTATTTCTGTCTACATGTTTGTACTGTATTAATGTGGAATATTATCAATTTAAATAAATGAATAAATAAAAGAGAAAAATAAGAGGTATTAAACACTCAAGTAATTATGTTTTTGGTGGTTAATTTAGTACTATAATGTAGATTTGTAAGATAATGTCATTTACAGCATTGAAATCTACCCTTAGTTCAGCAAAACAACTTTTACATATAGGTATGAAAATGTGGATCAGTAGCACCCTCTGCTGGTAGCAGGTTGAAATTTGATGACCCAGAAATCATTAATAAACCTGTGATTTGTAATCATGTACTCAAATAATATATCATGAGTAATATTTCATATCATAAATTTGAAAAGTCACTGGAAAATTTACACAGTTTAAAAAAAACACCAATTTTTGCCTGGCCAGCATAGCTCAGTGCTTGAACTAGGAGGTTACAGTTCGATTCTTGGTCAGGACATGTGCCTAGGTTGCTGGCTCAATCCCCAATGTGGGGTATGCAGGAGACAGCTGATAGATGATTCTCTCTTATCATTGATTTCTCTCTTATCATTGATGTTTCTATCCCTCACTCCCTCTTCCTTCCTCTCTGATATATATATATATATATATATATATATATATATATATATATATATTTTTTTTTTTAATCACAATTTTTGCAGAAGTCTACAATTCTAGTATTTTATCTGTGGTCTGTGTACAGAACTCTCTTCTTTTTGATGATGTGATAATATCTATAATAAAGTAATAATTATTTTTAACAGTTATCACCAAGTTGTATAAAAGTAAGCAATACACTGTACATGTTTGTCTTATCAGTCTATATTTCTCTTTATGTTCATCATTATTATAATTCATTAATTCAACAATTACTGAGTATTTGTTGTGTGTAAGGTATATCCTAATGCTGGGGATACACTGGGAACAAATTAGATAACTTTTTTGCTCTCATAGAATTTATTTCCTATTGAAGGAGATATAAAATTAACATAATTGACTGCAAATATAGTATATTACAGTCTTATAAGTGCTTAATTTAAGAAAGAAAAATAATGTAAAAATGAGTTTGGAGGGAGGGAAAGTTGCAGTTGTAGATGGGGTAGCCAAGGAAGGGATCACCAGAAGGTAAATTTGAATATACCTGAAGAAAGGGAAAGGACTATCGAGAGGACACTGTGAAATATATCAAGACAGAAGAGCAAGTGCAAAGGTTCTGAGGTACAAGTTTACCTGACATATTTGAGAAACAGCAAAGAGGTTAGTGTGGCTGGAGTGAACAGAATAGGGGCAAGTAATAGGAAATAAAGTCAGAGCATTAATGGGAGATAAATAACTATGTTGAATCTTAGGATTATAAAATAACTTTGGATTTTACTCTGAGTGAGATGGTTGATTTTAAGGAGAGCATAAATGAATAAACTGAAGGAGTCAAGGAAAGAAACAGTGAGATTAATTAGATGTTTATAGCAATAATCCAGGAGAAGAAATGATGACAAAAAGTTATAGACAGGTATGTAGATAATAAATGGATCAATAATCTATATATATAAAGAGCCAGGGTCCATAAGGGCCAAAGCTGGACCAAACACAGGAAGTCATTGCTGGGTTGCTGTGGTGACCCAGTCCTAACTGCAGCTGGTTGCTAGCACATTGACCCAGCACTGACTGCTGAGGGGTTTGCGGGTCAGGCCCAGAGGGAGACCTGTAGAGAGAGAGGCAGGGTCTGATCCCCAGCCTCCCTGATAGCTGGTGACCAGGCATTGCCTCTCTCTTTCTCTGGTGGCTTTGCCAGCAGCTGTGCCTCTGTTTCTCTCCAGGAATCTCTGGGGGCTGCTGATTTGCTCTGCCTCTTTGATCAGGCCCAGAGATAGGCCTGGAGACACTGACTGGCATAGAAACTGACCAATCAGAACCCAATCTGGGTGAAGTGCATGTTGCCAATGGTTGCCTAGGAGGCAGAGCTTTTGATGCTGACTGCTATAGAAACTGACCAATCAGAACCAAATCTGGGTGAAGTGCCAGGAGCCATTGGCTACCCAGGAGGGAGAGCTTTTGACACTAACTGACATAGAAACCGATCTAATTTGGGTGAAGGCAGAACCTAAAGTGGGGGCTGAGGAGGGATTTTAAGGGCAACAGTTGTTTGGTATAAGATGTAAGGAAGCAGTACAATTTTTTCATGACTGGTCTGGTAGTATAGTGCATATGGCAGGCTATCAGTCAGATATAGGGATTATGTGTTTTTTTCTGCCAAGAGCATCTCCTCCTGATGAAATAGGCTCCCCTTGCCCCATTTAAGCAATCATATCCTATATAATCTATCTATACTACTAAAAGGGTAATATGCTAATTAGGCCGGGTCGACTGGCCATTTTCCAGACTTCTGACTTCCTTCCAGAAAAAGCCATGATGGTGAGGGCCAAGGCAAGGTAGTTAGGGGTAATAAGACCAGCAGGGGAGGGCAGTTGGGGGCGAGATTGGGCCAGCAGGGGGTTAGGGACAATCAGGCTGGCAAGGGAGGGCAGTTAGGAGCAATCAGGCAGGCAGGTGAGCCAGCAGTCCCAGACATCCCCCAAGGGGTCCTCAATTGAAGAAGGAGCAGGCTGGGCTGAGGGAACCCCCTCCCCACGCACGAATTTCATGCACAGGGCTCCTAATTCTATATAATAAAAGCTTAATATGCTAAGTGTCTGACTTTTCATTAGACCATTCAACCAGTCACTATGACATGCACTGACCACCAGGGGGCAGACATTCCATTCTGACAGGTAGGTTAGCTTGCTGCTGGGGTCTGGCCAATCAGGACTAGGTGAAATGGGCCGGACATGCCCTGTAGCCCTCCTGAGGTCCCTCCCCAGCCCTGATCATGCACCATTGGGGTCCCTCAGCCTGGCCTGCATCTTCTTGCAATCTGGGACCCCTCAGGGGATGTCAGGTAGCCAGTTTTAGCCCAGTCCCCACAGGCCAGGCCGAGGGACCCCACTGGTGCACAAATATGTGCACTAGGCCTCTAGTAGATAGATAAAAAATAAGTAGATAGATACTGTTAGATGAGATGGTACATGCTGGCAGACCAAATGTAGGCTGTGAGAGTAACAGAAGAATCAAGAATTACTTCAAGATTTTAGCCTGAGTAACTAGAGTAATATAGTTGCCATTAATTGAGAGTGTTTAGAGGAAGGAATGATTGTTTTAGATAGCAGAATTTGAGATCTTATTAAATATTCAAGTGGAGGTTGTCCAATAGGCAGTTGGATATATGGTCTGGATTCAGCACAGTGCTTTGGCTTGGAGACATAAATCTGGAGTCCTCAGCATAAAGGTGGCAAGTGAGGCTGCAAACCTATTGAAACCACCCAGGAAGTGAAGGTAGGCAGGAAAGGAAAGGCCAAGGCCTGGGTGATGAGGAATTAGAAAAAGAGACTAAAAAGGATCAGCAGGAAGGTCAACAGTGAAGGAAGGTAGAAAATTCGGTGAGTGAGGTGTCCTGGGAGCCAAGCTACAAGGAAGACAAAGTGATCAACTGCTGACAGTAAAGTAAAATGAGGACTAGGGAATGATCCTAGCAATAAAGGAACAGGTGATCTGTGACCTTGAGGAGGGCAATTTCATTATGATGAGTTCAAAACTGAAGAGAGGAGAGAAATTAGAGACTGTGCGCTTGGATGCTGCTTTCTAAGAGTGTGCTGTGGCCTGGCTGGCATGGCTCAGTGGTTGAGTGTCTACCTATGAACCAGAAAGTCACGGTTCTATCCCTGGTCAAAGCACATGCCTAGTTTGGGGGTTCAATTCCCAGTAGGTGGTGTGCAGAAGGCAGCAGATAGATCATTGTCATCATTGATCTCTCTCTCTCTGAAATCAATTAAAAAAATTAAAAAAAAAAGAGTTGCTGTGTTGCTGAAAAATAATGTGCCTATAGTGAATAAAATGGTGGTGTGCACATAAAGGTTTAAGAAGATTGATTTCATGTTAAGTATTGTGACTACACACACGCATACACACACACACACACACACACACACACAAAACAAAAGCAAAATGAGATAAGAAAACTTCTGGAGGTAATGGATATATTTATTACCTTAATTATGGTGATGGTATCACTGGTGTATATATATGTCAAAACACATCAAATTGTGCAGTTTTTGTATATTACCTTATTAAAGCTGTAAAAAAAAAATAGAAGTTTGCTGTGAAAGGAAGGAAAGAAATGGACAAAAGGGGATAGAAATGGAGTCAAGGATATTCAGTGTTTTGATTTTGGGGTTTCTTTTAGCTAGGAAAAATAACATGTTTGTGTGTTTATGGAAATGAGCTGATTTGAAAGGCAAAACTATGACTGCAGGAGAGAGCAATGGGAGTGGTGGGCCTTGTCATTGAGTATGTGCCAGAGGAGGAAGCCGAGTGCTGGTGATGGCTCAGGCTCTGCTAGGCACAGAGACAGCCCATCCACAGGTCGGGGAAGGTACCGAGTGTGGGCACTGGAGCAGTTAGATAGGCACTGGGGTGGGGTGGTAAATGTTTCCTTCCAACTGCTTTAATGATCTCAGCAAAGCCAAAAGGGAAATAGTGTTGAAGGTTGAGGAGCGAGAACACCCTATCTAATAAAGATGGAATATACTAATTGACTGTCACACCCTCAGAGATGGCAGAGCCCACAGCCACAAGATGGCAGCACCCAGTCCCCTCAGCCCTGCCTGGGCTGCAGGCATGCTGCACAACTGGGCCCGCCCTCAGGCAGGTCCGGCTGCTTCATACCTGCCTCTGGAGTCCCCCAGTCCCCTTAGCCACCCAGGGCCAGCCCGAGGTGCAGGCAAGCCTTGGATGGCGGCTGCCCACCCGCCCAGGGCTGCCAGAGGCTCAGGTAACCAGGGCTGGCCGAGGCTTGTGCTGCTGGCAGTGGCAGCAGCAGAGGTGTGATGCGGGCGTTGCCTTCCCCTGATCGCCAGATATCCTCCTACCCCTGAGGGTTCCTGGACTGTGGGAAGGGACAGGCCTGACTGAGGGACCCCCCCTCCAGTGCATGAGTTTTCATGCACTGGGCCTCTAGTATAAAATAACCTAGGAGGGAGCATTAAAAGACTGGATTAGGAAAGTACAGCACTATTGCCAGACAGCACAAGAAACAGCACAAAGATCTGTAGAAATTTCACATGAGACCAGCCAGCATAATCGCATGCTTTCCCAGCTGTATTGATGCACCAAGTAGGTGTAGAGTTGGAGGTAACTAGGGTTGTGATTTATCCAAGCCAGGTCCATGTAGACGTGAGAAGGAGTCAGTAGAGCTGAGAGAGTATGGAAAGCAGAGACTCTACTGGTGGACATGGGATAAAGTCAGGAGGGAGAAAACACAGAACGTAAGTGTAAGGATTAGGAACAGCACCACAGTCATAGGATCAGTGGGTGGAAGATCCTGGTAGAGACAAGACTAGTAAAGATGGAATAGGAGATGGCAGCCAGAGAGGAATCCAGAATTTGAGTTATGACAGGGCTGCAGCTATTGGCAATGACAAGATCATGGGTGTGGCCTGGAGTGACTGGCTGTGTGGTGTGCCAGTCACTATGGCAGCCCAAGTGTATGTTCTGTCATCAAGAGGAGGCCTCATATGGCAACTGAGCTATTTGTTGTAGGTGCTCTGTTTATATATCTGCCTTGGGTGTTCTCATGGAAAAAAAACAAAACCTTGAGTCCTAGCTGGTTTGGCTCAGTGGATAGAGCGTTGGCCTGCAGACTCCTGGGTCTGATTCCAGTCAAGGGCAATGCCCAGGTTTCAGGCTCAACCCCCAGTAGGAGGCATTCAGGAGGCAGTTGATCAATGAGTCTCTCTCATCATTAATGTTTCTCTCTCTCTTTCTCTTTTCTTCTCTGAAATAAAAAATATACAATACATATTAAAAACAAAATACAAACCAAAAACAAGTAAAAAAAAATCACAAAACATTGAATGGTTCATGTTTCCATATTACACACTAAAATAACACATACTAGTGTTTTTTTTTTTAATAGAAGAGATATTTCATTCTTCCCAAATGTGCAGTCATAAATACTTTGAAATATAGCCCTATTAAATTTACAAGACGAACCATGTATTTATTATTCTTTCCTGGCAGATGAGAATTAGTGTTAAGGTTGTATCACATAAACATTGCATCACTTTCTTGTTTTTATGATACACAAAATGGAATCACTTATTCACCAGGACATTTCCCCTATAAAACTACTCACAAAGTCACGAGCTCAGAGAGTTGAATAATAAATCAAACACCTTATAAAACCTTGCCGGCATGGCTCAGTGGTTGAGCATTGACCTATGAAGCAGGAGGTCACAGTTTGAGTCCTGGTACAGGCACATGCCCATGTTGTGGGCTCCATCCCCAGTGTGGGGCGTGCAGGAGGCAGCCAATCAATGATTCTCTCATCATTGATGTTTTTATCTCTCCCTCTTCTCTCCTTTCCGAAATCAATAAAAATACTTTTTCAAAACAAAACAAAACAAAACAAAACAAAACAAAACAAAAAAAAACCTAGGCTTCTCTATGCACCCAGATCAACAGGCTGAGCTTTGTCATGTTACAGAAGACAGAAAGTTCCTCAGATGAGAACTTCTACTGAAAACCAGCAGCTGGGTATGAAACTGTTATAAAGGCAGAATAATCCTGACGATTAACACATAGCAGCACCATGTAGGTCATATGAGGGAGACATCAGAGTATATATTTTCACGAAAATTTTTTCCAACAATGTGCTTATCCATCGCCTACAATATCTTGCTGGGACAACTAAGCTGGGATTAATTTCCTGAAACTCAGCAAAGAGTTTTAAAATATATATATTTTATTGATTTCATAAAAGAAGGGAGAGGGAGAGGGAGAGAGAGAGAGAAACATCAGAGGTGAGAGAGAATCATTGATTGGCTGCCTCCTGCACTCCCCATATCAGGGATTGAGCCTGCAACCTGGGCATGTGCCCTGACCAGGAATTGAACTGTGACCTCCTGGTGAAGAGGTTAATGCTCAACCACTGAGCCACACCAGACAGGCTTGACAAAACATTTTTATCAGCAATAACCAAAGTGTGCTGGAGATTTATTGTTTTCACCAGTGAGGTCAGGCCGTGCTCACAGTGCCTCAGCAGGGATTTCTTGGTGTCTGCTGCAAGGCCAAGGCCCAGTGTGAAGCAGGTCTGCGGCTTGCTGAGACCCCCAGGCGCCTGCTCCCTTCTCACTGTTCTAAATGCCAGATGCAGATGCACAGAGGTCACTCTGAAAAGGAAGAGAAATCAAAACAGCCTGTGACTTTCATTATTTGTGAAGAGTCACAATAATGTGTTTTGCTTTATCTTAGAGGAAATTTTGAGTCAATCTGTTGATGAATTTATTTCTCCTGAGGGAATCAGTGGGATGGAAATGTTAATTTATTTGAAAAAAAAAAAAAAACCACACACACACACAAAAAAAAAACCAACAACCCAAAACAGACAATATCTTAAAAAACAAGCAGGGCCATATCTGTCACATCTATGACTTGGTTATTCTGACTCCCTTGAAAAATGTCCCTTCTGCCCAAACAGAAGGATTTTCTCTTACTCTGTCGGTGGGAGAAAGGGCTGGGCAATTTGTTTCATGTGGATTATGCTTAATAAACTCAAACTTAGCATTTTGTGAGCATTTCCAAGTTCTCCTCTTTGCTCATTCACCTCTGCCTAGCAGGACCTTCTAATGGAATTTGATTAAGTCTTCTGCTTTAATCAACCACAAAAGGAGTAGGAATATGGAACAACAATTTTCTTATTTCTAAAATGGCAAAGAAAACAGCATCAAATGAGGACTACAAGAACTGCCAGATGTAACATACATAGAACATTGCCTAGCACATTATAGGCACTCTGAGTGTTAGCTCATGTGGCCAAATATATTCCAGACACCAAGTCGTTTCTCTCAGCTTCTGTGTCTTTCCCATCTTGATTACCGTATTTTTCGGACCATAAGACGCACTTTTTTCCCCCCAGAAGTGGGGGGAAAAAGTCCCTGCGTCTTATGGTCCAAATATAGCCTACACATATACTGTAAAAAAAAGTTTTTTTACTTGCCCGGCTCTGTGTGGTCTCTGTGTGCTTGCCCGGCTCTAAAATGGTTCTAAATGCTGCTGTTTACTTTACAGGGTTGATTACATGTGTTTATGACTGTGATGTTGGGTTTTAATGCACATAAAATATTTTAGGACACTATTTGTTTCAGAATCTTTTTTTCTTCATTTCCCTTCTCTAAAAACTGGTGCGTCTTATGGTCCGGTGCGTCTTATGGTCCGAAAAATACGGTAATTATCTATTGCTGAAAGGCAAATCATCTCAAGATTTAGAGGCCTAGATCAATAAACATTTGTGATGTCAGAGTTTCTGTGGGTTAGGAATAGAGGCCTGCCAATAAATCATGTGAGTGATCTTAGAAACTGGGTGGTTCTGCTTCCAAGATCACACTCCCATGATCATTGGCAGCCTTCAGTTCCTCTCCACATGGGCCTCTCAGCAGGCTTGCCTAGCAACTTGGCATTGGCTTCCCTCAGGATGAGCAATCCAAGAGAAAGACACACACACACACACACACACACACACACCCCAAAATAGCAAGCCTTTTTAAACTTAATTATGGAAGTAATATCCCATTGCTTCTGCCATAAACTATTCATTACAATCAAGTCACTCAACCTAGCCCATTTTAGAGTAAGGGATCACACAAAAGCAGGATCAAGGGGGAAGGCCTACCATATCAACAACTGTGAACTGCTTTAGAGAATGTCCTAACTTATTTTGTCTATACATATTTATAGAAAGGATGTTATTTTTACCAATGAGAAGTAGTATCTAACATCTACCCTCTTAATATAGACATTAGTTTTGCCAATAGAAAAACTAATGTCTGTATATTATTTAATATCTAATATGCTAATTCGATGGAGGAGATAGGCTAGCAGAGAGCCTGGCCTTCCTGGACAGTGCCAGACGACTATCCTGTATCATGTGTTGGAGAGCAGGTCCCCTTACGAATGCCACCGATGCAGTATTCTTCCAACTACACTGCAGTTTTTTAAATTATAGACTTTATAACACTTTCCCCTAAGTTTTTCTGGAAGTTCTGCCAAAGTCCTACATCTATGAAAACCTCTTATTTAAAAAGAAGGCTATGAATAAAAGCATAAATAAATAAGAAAGTAATAAAATGATAGAGCACTCATATTTTTCTAGCTTACATGAGCCTCAAAATGAAAAGTCCAGACAAGTAGAATGTCTATGTTGAATCCATCTGCACAGAAACTCAAAGCTGAGGAAATATTCTTGGCTTTAATAAACTCTTTACAGTTCAAAAAGCTGTGGTGGCATTTCACAGAGTTTTGAGGAGTTGATCTTCCATTCACTCTCAAATACAATTGAATAAAAGGAAGGTATCCCAAACCGATAAAGCATAAATAGTACAGAATGGATAAAATGAAGGTTTCAAATAATAAAAGCAAATTTTATATATATTATACATACTAGAAGCCCGATGCATGAATTCATGCATGGGTAGGGTCCCTCGGCCTGGCTGATGATGGAGGCATATGGGGGAGGGACTGTGGGAGGTTGGCTGTGGGAACACACTGACCACCAGAGGGCAGCTCCTGCATTAAGTGTCTGCCCCCTTGAGGTCAGTGCACATCGTAGTGACTGGTTGACTGGTGAACTGGTTGTTCTGTTGTAATGGTTGCATATATATATATATATATATATATATACACACACATACACACACACACACACACACACACACACATATGTATATGGTCTCAAATATAGAAAAAAGAAAAAGAGCCAGAAAATATCTAAATTGTTAACAATGAAAGTTCTGAATAGTAAAATTTAACTTTTCTTTCACTTTCAATATTTTCAAAATAAAGCCATCCTGTAACACATGCTGTGTGTGTGTGTGTGTGTGTGTATTTGTGCACATGCACATTTTAAAAATATGAGAGCTTTTCCATACTGTCCTTTGAATATCCATGATCATTTAAAATCCATTTAGAAAGCCAACAAGTTGAAATTCATCAATCTTTGAATAATCTAAGAGATTAACATTCAAACCTAGAAACTTCCTTCACAGTATTTAAGATACAGCCTGTTCTGTTCCAGAATAAACACTGCAGCAATCTAATCTCTCTCAGAATCCATAGTCCAGGACCCCTAAGAATCTATCTTTTCCAGGTGCGGGATTGGCTTCTAACTCTCCTGGGGATCCAGAATGTCTGAAATGTAGCCTATTTTAGAGAGAGAGATAGAAAAAAAAAAAATGAAATGTTGCCTATTTAAAAAAAAAAAATGTTTCCCCAAGTGGATTTAAATATGATGCCTCGATCCAGCTTTCTATTTCTTAAACCTAAGGAAATAAGCCAGTCTGAATGCACATCCTGACTGCTATCCATGGACCCACAAAGCTGGGATCATTGAGTCCTCGGATCAGGCTGTACAGTATCCATTTTCTGGAGCCTCACCAATGGTTTTGTAAGAATTTGAACTTATATAATTATCTATAGACTCACCAGTGGCTATTTAAATTAGCCTGGCCGTATGCTTAGTGGTTGATGTTTGACCTATGAACAAGGAGGTCACTGTTGGATTCTACATCAGGGCGCAAGTCTGGATTGTGGGCTCCATCCCCAGTAGGGGGCGCGCAGGAGGCATCCCACTGAGGATTCTCTCTCATCACTAATGCATTTTTTTTCTCTCTTCCTTCTCCTATCCTCTCTGAAATCAATAAAAGTATATTTTATTTTATTTTATTTTATTTTATTTTATTTTATTTTTTTAAGTCAATCTTTATTGTTCATATTATTACAAAGGTTCCTCATTTCTTCCCCCCTCCACCAGGTTCCCACCCCACCCTCCGCCCTCTCCCCACCCCCCATTGTCCTCATCCATAGGTGCACAGTTTATGTTCAGTCTTTTTCTGCATCCACCACTCCCCCCCCTCGCCCCCAGAACTGTCAGTCCACTCCCCTCCCATATCGGCGACTCTACTACAATCAACAGCTAATATTGTTCATCAGGTTTTTCAATCTCCTTTTTGTTGTTGTTGTTGTTGTTTTTTAATTAATAAACTTTTACACTTCTAAGAATAAATTTTAAAATCTAATAATTTTAAACCTTG
The DNA here is from genome assembly GCF_964339955.1 of Pipistrellus hanaki. Lineage (NCBI taxonomy): Eukaryota > Metazoa > Chordata > Mammalia > Chiroptera > Vespertilionidae > Pipistrellus > Pipistrellus hanaki. The sequence goes on from NC_140505.1 coordinate 158,371,818, forward strand.
TTTTTTTTTCTGCCCTGGGAATTGAGAAGCAAACTTGTTTACATGTAAACTTGCCCTTAGGCTATCAAAAGGTATGGCCATTCAAGTGTAAATGGACACATTACTTAAACATAGCTGCTGGTTGGAATTGGATTACCTGTTCTGGGTGGGCAGGGCTTTTCATTTCCTTTCTCCATTAAAATTAAGGTGTTAGCTTTAAAACCTCTTTTTGGCAAGAGACCTTAAACTTTCAGAACTTTACACTTTTCAGATAGTAAATCAGTTACAATAAAAGTATATTTTAAAAAATAAATTTAAGTGAAATAAAAATAAAATACTATTCAGTTCCCCAATCACACTAGCCACATTTCAACTGCTCCCTGGGCACCCGTGGCTGGTGGTGAAGGTATTGCTGAAAGAGGAGACTCCCAGGTTGGAAAGCACTCAGTTCCCAGGGAAGAACGGAGAACAAGCAAATACCCAAAGCATTGTTGCTACCGATGCAACTAGACCAAACCCAAAGGGATGTCCAGCGGCTGCTGTAACCAAAGGCAAAAGGAAGATAACGACCGCTGCACCGCACACACAGTGAATGGGCCGTGGAACTTTAAGCTGCATGGACCAAAGTCAACTGGAAATGGTAAAGCCAGGCACGGGCCTTGCAAACGCTGCAGTGCTCAGAGGTGGCGACTGCAGCGTGCTCTGCCCTGGACAGGGCCAAGTCCCAGAGGTGCGCAGTGGGTGGGCGAGGCCCAGAGCGGGGGCCGGGGATCGGGAGTTTTCGTGCGGGGAGCGAGCTACCCTCAGGGGGCGGTCTGGGGGGAAACACACCCTCGCCGCTCTTCCTGCTGATGCAATCAGCCCGTGAGAGCCAGCGTCTCCGGGCGCGAGGGCCAGACCGCAGTCCCGCCGCCACGTGGAGCAGCAGCCGCCACCCCCGCCACCTCCCCAGCAGCTCCGCGCGCAGCTGAGGATGCTCCGCTCGGCTCCAGCCATCCCCACCGCCGCCGCCGGGACCATGAAGGTACCTTGCTTATGATTTCGGCTGTTATTTTACAGAAAGTGTGTGTGTGTGTGTGTGTGTGTGTGTGTGTGTGTGTGTGTGTGTGTGTGTGTATGGATGGAGCCTGCGACTCCTCCAAGACACGGTGGGCGAAACGGTGACGGACGAGGCAGCGCCGCTGTCTGTGTGGGGCTCTCTTCTTTGTCCATCGCGGCGGGACCGCGACCTTGCATGCTTTTCAGGCTTCTGTTTGGCTCCCCCGCGCACAGGATGTGCCGCTTCAGGCGTTTTCACAGCTGCATTCGTGAGCGGAGATAAAAGGCTGCTGCTGGCGGCTCCTTTGCGGAGTTTGCAGAGGAAAAGGAAGCTTTTCTGTGTCAGATGCGCGGAAGGTGGGGGATTTTTTTGGGGGGAGGCCTGGGGACGTCCCAGGCTGTAGACAGGGGGTTTTCGGCTTTGGGGTACCTGATGAAGGAGGGATGGACCGCTAGGTGACGATGGTGGCTGGGGGATGTGACAGTCTCACCGCCCGGAAAAGGAGAAGTCTCTTGTTTTGTACCTTGTGAAAATAAAGCTTCTGGAAACCCCAAGCCATATAACAGGAGGTCATCTTTAGGAAACGGAGCCCCCTAAAGGGCCGTCCTTCTTATGCTCATTAAGGGTAATTAGCTTCCGAAACTTTGGAAGATTTAGGGTTGGAATGAACCCTAACCCTTCTGTTTTCCTGGGCTTAATCTCAGGGAACACTGCTATGACCCTGGAAACTGAAGAGAAGCTTTTTAGAAGGAGAGTGAAGGATGGGCAACTCGTCTTCCATCTACCATGTAGGAAGGAAGAGATTCCTTCAGGCAGTCTGAACTTTTAGGAGACATAAAGGCACGCTTCAAGTGGTTCTTAACTGTGCTTAGCCACAATCTCATCTACAAGAAATACTAAGTAAATGGTGCCTTTTTTTTTTTAATCAAACAAAAATGCCCACTAAGATTAAGCGGAACTGAATGGAAACACTGTTTTGTTTTAAAAAGAGATCATGCAAATGTGCCACAGTGAAAACATGTAGCAATCTTTTTTTTTTTTCTTTCTATACTTAGATATTCTATTTCTGGTTTGCTGATGTCTGTTTGTTTAATTGCGGCTGGAAAATACACTTCAATGAATATAGTGTTAATGAGTAAAAGGGAGAAATTATGAGAATAAACAGCCTTACTTTTCCAGCTTTCCTCTCTTACATAGAGTTGTGGTTGGTTATGCATTTTTCTAAGTTCATGGGGCCTTTAACATGGGATCAAAAACCACTGTCTCCTTTCCAAGGTAATTTTACATGCAGCAAACTAGCGGCTATTTTCAGGTAGTGTCAGTTCTGTTTTCTGAAACATTACTAAGGTCTGGAAAGGAAGGATTGTACTCTAGGTGTGATCTAAGGAGTATGTGAGGTTTCTTTAAGTTTGTTCTTATTATCTCAAAAGCCTTCCTATTTTTACTTAAGTATTGCTATCACAATTTATTTTCTAAAATATTCTTTACACATGGCACCGTGTTAAGTTCTGTCCTCTGTAGATTCTCAAGACATGGTCTGGCTTGGGAGCTTATATTTTAAGATAGACACACACAGAATGAGTACATACATTAAATAGCATGTGTATAAAAGTGATATGTACATATTATGTTTTGCTAAATATTTAAGATGGAGATTTTAAAGAGACACATACCCTTAAGGGACAGATAAGACAACTCATTGTCTGGGTAAGTGAAAGGGGCAGGGGTGGGGGGTGGGGGACTCGGGGTCAGGACTTGAGGCCTGACTGTGAGAGGGGTTCCCATTCCAGGCTCAGAGATACAGAACTAGTTGAGCTGACTTAAGTAAAGGGCTTTGATGGAACATGTGGTGGTGAGGAAAAAAAGGAAATTGGGGGGCGGGGGAAAGACAATTTAATTTTGCTAATCTTTCATCTAGTGAACTTCTGTAATGAATAACTTCATTTGACTTTAGAACTATGGAGAGAAAGGAAGAAGTGTTAAGAAAATTTTCCATTTGTATGTAAGAATTTTTCTTGCCTGTCAGCTCATGGAAACTGAGAAGGTCTAATTATGTGAAATGGATTTAAAACATTAATGAAAGAAAGTTGAAAACAGTCATTTAGTTATTACAGAGGTTTGTGCTCATAATTGAAACCAAATTATGGTTTTACTCAATAGCTGTGTATCTCATCTCAATTGTTTTCATAATTTTAGATTAAAAAAAATTTTTTTTTTATTGATTTCAGAGGGAGAGAGAGATAGAAACATCAATGATGAGAGAAAACCATTGATTGGTTGCCTCCTGCTGGCCCCCACCCCATCCCCACTGGGGATCGAGCCTGCAACCTGGGCATGTGCCTTTGACTGGAATCGGACCTGAGACCCTTTAGTCTGCAGGCTGACACTCTATCCACCGAGCAAAACCGGCTGGAACATAAGTTTAGATATTGTCCCTTAGTTCAGGTCCAGACTATTAGTTCTACAGGGGAAGAAAAATAATTTACTTCTACTCCTCCAGGTTCTTGGCTGAGATTATAAAATACAGATTAACAAGAGAAAAACAACAGAAATTTCATAGCATGTATGCCTCCACTATACATGGGTGATACCCAGCAAAAACAAGGGACTCCCTGAAATGGCCCAAGCTACACCCCTTTACATCTTCAGCTAAAGAACACACACACACACACACACACACCAATGTTGGGGGAAAGTTATGGGATGTTATCAGGGAAAGCACAGTAAACAAGAGTACAGTTGTTATTCCGATTTACGTAGGCGCCTTCTCTGTGGGTAAGAGTTCCTAGAAGAGATTCTGTTGTCCTCTTTCTGGCACAGAGAGGGAGACACCCTTACAAATGGAGATTCCCCTTGTCATTGTAAGAGAAGGGCAACTTCTCTGTTGTCAGAGATTCTCCTGTGTCTGCAGCCACTCAGGCATTGCTTGGCTGGCATATGCTGCTCCCCTTCAGTTCTTTATTTCTAATATCAAGATACAGGCCAGGGAGGTCTGGGCTTATTAGTAAACTATTTCTGTCTATCAGTGAAGGCTTGTTTCTAAACTGTGGGCATCCTGAGGGTTTGGACTGGTTATATCTTTTGGGACTTTATGTTGTCTGCTTCTTTGAACACCTCTTAATGGGAGTAGGAAGATGGAAAAGGGAAGAGCTTTCTCCGTTTCTCTTTAGGCTTGGCGGCCACCACCCTATGAAAACCCATCGCATGCACAGCCTTATGCTGCCCAAGGGGATTTCGTTACCATATCGGAGTGAGGATCTGGGACTTTTTTCGATAGAACTGATTATCCCAGGCATCTTCTACTTTCTGTGTGATACCATCATTCTTTTTGAGCACAGAGGAAACTGACTAATCTGCCTAAGTGAAACTGCCCACGTGACAGTTGTAAATGTGAGCAGCCTTTGTGTTGTAACTTTATTCCCTCAACAGCTGCCCCAAAGACGTGCTAAATATTTGATGTGACTTATGGTAAACATTCCTGCTGATGGGCTTTCCTGAGCCTCTGTAGCCCATCTATAATAATAAAAGCATAATATGCTAATTAGACCGGATGTCCTTCAGGAGGAATCTGTTGCTGGTGGGGCCAAAGCAGAGGCAGCCTCCGTGGTGGCAGGGGCCCTGGGGGCAGGGGCCCTGGTGGCAGGGGCCGAGCCCCTTGCAGGAATTTCATGCATTGGGCCTCTAGTTTGATAATAAATGTCAGTGCCTTCAACTAAGGCCTCTAAAGTTGGATTCTTCAGAAATCAACCGAGACATAAAGGTGAGGTGCAACTGAAAGTTTTGAAAGGTTGCAACATTAAGGACTGGGAATGTTCTGATTTGTAAACATAACTTTGCAAATATGTGCAAAGATTTTTATCATAAGCTGTAGTCAGTGATTCATAATGTCAACGGTGAATGCAAAGCCAAAGCAGAATTGGTCTTTTCTGGAACACCTATGCTCCCATTTAGTCCCCTTAAATTCACAAACTGAGTGCCTATGTCCTTAAAATAACTTAGGAATTAGATCAACACATTAATAGAGGATAGCACATTATATAAACATTTTCCTATTTGTCACATAGGCCATGCCTTTTTGTGGGAAAAATTAATTTTGTAAAACATTTTTCTTATGTTCAGTGGTTAATGAAAGAAGGAAAATCTTAAAAGATAATTATGCTCCAAACATGTAGAAAACAGTCAAGAGGAAAGGAGAAAACTGTTTAACAAATAGAAGAAATAACACTACAGAAACCATTCATTCATACTAAATCATACTAAAAGACACATGCTTCTTTGTAATTGAAAAATTGTGAAACACTTGTAAAATTAGTTAATTCCATTTGTAAGAGTATTGTATTTCATCTAAAAAGAACCAACTTATTTTGATATGTAGATCTGAATATTTGACCAATTGCATTTACAGTCTATCCCTTAGCTTGAAAAACGTTTTTAACTCTTTTGACCTTAGTTGGTTATTTGCCTTTGGAAGCCCTAATAAGCTTAGGGTGTAATTTGAGATTCAAATTATGTCTGACTCCTTATAAATCTAGACAGGAAGAGCACCTGTTGGGATGTTCTAGGCCAAACATTCCACAGGTGTCTCTAACAAAGACAACACAGTTTGGACCTGAGGCCCAGGGTGGATTTGCACAGGATGGTCGCTTAGCATTTGTTAGAATTCCGCACCACATTAAAGGGTAGTTTTGCCACGTACACTTTATGGTCATTTTTGCATTGCACATTTTACTTCCTTTTTTCAGATTCCAATTCAAAGTTAAATTGTTTTGATTTTAGTACTTACTAGTTGTTGGTTCAGGAATCTGGAATCACAATAACTGTTTCTTTGAAAATTGAAGACAAAAGGTAGAATTATAAAGTCTACATGGGCAAGCATAATGCATTACCTGGGGATTCCATGGTTGTCCGTGTTGGTGAATGTTCTGTATGCTCACAAGGTTAGTAACTTGTGTTTATAAGAGAACACATCCAGGCTTGAGGAAAGACTTCTTGGCTTACCTAAGATAATGATGTTTTCTGTGTTTAAATTCTATGTAAATTACGTAACATTGAATTGTAACCTCAAAACATTTATATGAGGAAAGCATTGCAGCTATGATTAGCCCCATTTTACACATGAGGGAAAATTAAAATTAAAAACTTACTAGAATTGCTTAAGATTAGAAATAGCAAAGTGTAATGAGACACTAGAGACCCCTAGTCCAGTCTGATTTCTACCTCACTAGGGATTCTAGGCACTGTTTGATCTGACATCACTTTGTAAATTTTATGAAAAGTAGGAAAATCTTCCTGGAAAAATGTACAAACATACAAAGGCACAATATTTTATATCTAAATTATGTTTTACTAAAATCAAAACAATGGAATCCATGGAAGACTGTTAGAAAATACTGAAGTGATCTAGTTGTTTAGAGGAGCAAAGAGCCATTGTCTCTTGCCTATGAGGTCAGCTGAAAATGTAAAAATATATAAGCAAGAGATCCACACTGCCCTTTGAATATTGAAAAGCCCACTCATCTGCCTTTAGTTCACACAGAAAGGCAACCAACAGTTGTTGTTTTTTTGTTTTGTTTTGTTTTGTTTTTTGTTTTTTGTTTTTTTATCAGCACATGAATTATCACTTTCTTCTTTATGTTTTAACTAGACGCCCAGTGCACAAAATTCTTGCCCTTGGGGTGGGGGGAGTCACCTCTCGCAGTCCAGGAGCTGTCGGGGGATGTCTGACTGCTGGCTTAGGCCGGACAGCCTTAGCGCTTTGTGGAGGTGGAGAGGATCCCACCACCATCGCTGTGCTTGCCAGCTGTGAGCCTGAATTCTGGTTAAGCAGTGCTCTGCCGTGGTAGCACACTGACCACCAAGGGGAAGCTCTTGCGTTGAGCATCTGCCCCCAGTGGTCAGTGTGCATCATAGCGACTGGTCATTCCACCATTTGGTCTATTTGCATATTAGCCTTTTATTATAGGACTAGTGACCTGGTGCATGAAATCCATGCACATTAAAAGGGGATTAATTAGAAAAAATAATTTAATATTGCTATTGCCCTTTTTCTATAAAAGTGTCAGAGATGAAAGAAAATTAGTAAAATGTAAATGAAAACCTTCCTCCTGTCAGTCTAGGGCTCACCACAGGACCCAGAGTCAAGTCCCTGCCCAGCCAAATGCTCCTCAAAATTGAGTGAGACCCAGACCCGGCTGCCCCTCCCCCAACTGGGCTAGATCCAGACCCAGCCAGTCCCAACCTTGTCAAGCTCCACCAGGCATGGGGTGTAACCTCAGGTCTTCTGGCCTAGCGCCAGGATGGGGGGGGTCATGACCTGAGGTCCCCCAGCCCATATATCTATATGTGCTCTCATTTCCAGTGCTAGAGTACTGATTTATGCTCTCATTACTTCTTTTTTTTATTTATTTAATACTCACCCAAGGATATTTTTCCTTTGATTTTTAGAGAGAGTCAGGGGAGAAGGAGAGACAGAGAGAGAGAGAGAGACAGAGAGAGAGAGAAACATTGATGTGAGAGAAACACAGCAATTGGTTGCTTCCTGCACATGCCCAACCAGGGCCTGGGATTGATCCTGCAACCAAAGTATGTGTCCTTGACCTGGAATCAAAGCCAGGACCCTTCAGTCCACGGGCTAAGGCTCTAGCCACTGAGCATAACTGGCTAGACCACTTCTTGCTTGAATTATTTCAAATTTCTCTCAAATGATCCCAAGCTTAATTTTTTTTTTTTTTTTAAATTTTCCTAAGGAACTATTGGGTCGGCAGCTAAGTAATTGCGGATTTTTTAAAGAAAATCAAAGACAATTTTTTCATGGAACTAAATAACTTTATTCTGTAATGTATTGCCCATTTTGATCAATGACCTTTTGCCATCTTTCAGGCAGCATCATAATCCCACGTTCAAAAAACTTCTGGTTTTTATTAGCAAAAAACTGAATCAGGTACGATTTGACATCATCATCATTATTGAAATTTTTACCATTCAAGGAGTTTTGTAAAGATCGAAACAAAAAGTAATCAGATGGTGCAAGGTCAGGACTATATGGTGGATGTGGCAAAACATCCCAACCAAGCTCCATTAATTTTTGCCGAGTGACCAAAGATGTGTGTGGCCTTGCATTGTCATGATGGAATACAACAACTTTTCGATTTGTCAATTCGGGCCGCTTTTCTTCAACTGCATTGTTTAATTTCGTTAGTTGTTCAGTGTAGACATCAGAATTGATCGTTCGGTTGGGTGGTAAGAGTTCAAAGTAGACAATTCCTTTGTAATCCCACCAAACTGATAACAAAACCTTCTTTTGATGAATATCAGCTTTTGATGTTGTTTGAGTTGGTTCACCTGGCCTGCTCCACGATCTTTTCCGCTTGATATTGTTGTAAACAACCCATTTTTCATTGCCAGTTATCAGTCGTTTTAAAAATGGATCATTTTCATTACGTTTCTTTAGCAAATCGCAGCTGCTAATGCGTTGCGTTAACTGTGATTCTTTCAGTTCGTGAGGAACCCATGTATCGAGTTTTTGAACATAGCCAAGTTGTTTTAAGTGATTTTCAATGCATGTATGTGATACATGAAGCTTCTCTGCAATCTCACGTGTTGTACTGTGACAGTCCGAATTGATTATTGCTTTGATTAGGGCGTCATCATCTTCAACTGGACGACCAGAGCGTTTTTCATCTTTGAGTGAAAAATCACCAGAATGAAATTTGGCAAACCAATTTTGACACTGCCGTTCTTTTAAGGCTTCGTCACCATAAACAGCACATAACTTTTTATGAGCTTGCGATGCGTTTTTCCCTTTGCGGAAATAAAAAAGCAAAATATGACGAAAATGTTCCTTTTGATTTTCCATTTTTCAACGAACGCCAAACAAAAACTACAAAACAGATCAAAAAACTTTTTTTACTGATTAACAGCTGAATAGCCAACTATCAAATACAAAATGTGTTTTACATTTGTACTATGTCTGCAAACCTAAAAATTCAACTGAAGCCATATATGTGTGAAACCCGCAATTACTTAGTTGCCGACCCAATATTTTGATTATTTCATTCTCCCACTCAGAATACCTCTGTGGCTTCCACCCATGTCTACTGAATTTAGCTTACTACATGAGGCATTTTTCTAATCTATTCTCCCAGCGTTCCTCTGTGTGCATGCATCCCTGTATGGTCTTAATGAAGGATTTACTATTACTAACAATGAGCTCTCACATTTCCATATGTATGTTTCTAACTCCTTCCTCCCTGTTTTACCTCTTCTCCATCTCTATCCTCCATCATGCCACTCACCATGAGGCTCACTCATTTCCAGATATGTTTTTGAAAACAGTGACTGTATTTTACAGTGGAATGAATATGGGTGGAAGGTGGAAGGTCAGAGTAGGGTAAACTTTTGAAGTCAGGAAATAATATATGGATCACATCTTGCAATCTCTCTGTACTTACGGTTTCTCTGCATGAACCTTAAACTTTTAATGGTACTTTACAGTATGAATTGAGCTACATCAACTACCTATTTCCATACTTCTAGATATAGGTTTTTTTTTCTTTTCATTAAAGTTTTATTTCTCAGTTACAGTTGACATTCAATATTGCTAGTATTTTAGTTTCGGGTATACAACATAGTGCTTAGACATTTATATAACTGATATTTTTTGCACCTACCTGACACCATATGTAGTCATTACAATATTATTGACTACCTTCCCCTATGTTGTATTTTACACCCTTGACTGTTTGGTGACTACCAATTTGTTCTTCTTAATCCCTTCACCTTTTTCACTAAGCACTCCCAACTCCCCTCCCCTCTGGCAACCATCAGTTTGTTCTCTGTATCTATGAGTCTGTTTCTGTCCTGTTAATTTATTTTATATTTTAGATTCTACATATAAGTGAAATCATTCAATATTTGTCTTTCTCTGACTTATTTCACTCAGCATAAAAACCTCTAGGTTACATCCATGTTGTCATAAATGGTAAAAATTCATTCTTTTTATGGCCAAGTAATATTCCATTGTATATATGTACAACTTTTTTTTTATCCATTTGTATTTTGATTGGAACATTTACTTCATTCACATTTGAAGTAATTATTAATAGGTATGTATCAATAGCTATTGCCATATTATTAATTGTTACCGATTGTTTTTAAAAAAATATATTTTATTGATTTTTTTTTTTTTACGGAGAGGATGGGAGAGGGATAGAGAGCTAGAAACATCGATGAGAGAGAAACATCGACCAGCTGCCTCTTGCACACCTCCTACTGGGGATGTGCCCGCAACCAAGGTACATGCCCTTGACCGGAATTGAGCCTGAAACCTTTCAGTCTGCAGGCTGATGCTTATTCACTGAGCCAAACCGGTTTTCGGCTACCTATTGTTTTTATAGTTCTCTCTTCCTTTCTTATTCTCTTGCTCTTTTTTCTTGTATGTTGATGACTTTTTGTAGAGTTGTGTTTGGATTCCTTTTTATTTCTTGTAGATTTTTGGTGGTTAACATGTGTTTCATATATATCAAGCTATGTTTATAACAGTCTATTTTAAGTTGATGGTCACTTAAATTTGAATATTCTAAAAACACTAACATTTTTACTGACTCCCTCTGTGTTTATGTTTTTGACATTATTATTATTTTTTTTTACTTCTTGTATGTTTTTGTGTGTATCTCTTAAAAAGAGATAATTATAATTAACATGATCTTCGTACTTTTGCTATGTGTTTGCCTTTGTCACTGAGAATTTTTTTTTCTTTGTGCTGTTTTCTTACTCATATTTTTAAATTTTCTTCTTAAAGAAGTCTCTTTAATATTTCTTGTAATATTGGTTTGGTGGTGATGAACTCCTTCAGCTTTTTCTTGTCTGGGAAGCTAATTATTTTCAGTTTTATACTTGTTTTTGAACAGCAGGTACATTTTTCCATGTCTGGATTTGTTTGGAGTCCAACAGACTCCTAAAAGATAGAGGCTTATGAAAAATAGAGAGCAGTGAATTATGATTCCTATTGCCAAATTCATCTTATAGAGCTGCTATTTTCTCATTGATTTTTGAAGAATGTCAGTGGTGAAACTGTATAATGACTGTAAGCATAAGTTGTAAATATTTCTGGGAAAGTTCATACAAAAAGCTGCAACATAGCAATATGAACTGAATACCATGAAGATTATAAGAAACAAACCCAGTAATGCCAATCTGCTAAATCATCACTGTTTTTAGATTAGGCAATAGGTAAAGGAAATAACCATATTACATCCCAAGGAACTGACTTACACTATAGAACAAAGTCATGTGTCTGGGGATGTTAACCAATTCCAGTACTGGTTAATATGGTTTTCTTTTGTTGCAAACAATGCTGTTCTTAAGCAAACTAATTAATGCATGCACTGAAAAACAAATCCAACAAAAGAGGCACTGTTCATTGAATACTGAAATTTTGAAAGGAAAGATCTATTAGGTCATTTTAGGCATTTACTTCTGCCAAAGAAGGGTTGTTCTTTTGACCTTATTTTTCTAATTTTCAATTTTATTCTTTAGGAACTAAGATTTTCCAAATCTTCTGTTGAAAATTTGCCGCCTACTATGTTCACCATTTAAAAGTTTTCTGGTAATTAACTTATTTCCCTTTTCTTTTGCTTATATACATCAGCAACAATTCATGTTTGCCTAAGGATCCAGTGAGGAGTAGTCCATAGTTTTCTGCTCTTTCCAAGACTTCCCGATGAGTCTTCTGATTGTCTTTAGGAAACTTGCTGGGTCCACTCGGTCCATGGGAAAATCACCATTATACATCTTGTGCCTTGGGGACAGCCCAGAGAGTGTGGCCATCATATCCTCCAGTCACTGGGTAGTGAACAAGTGCTAAAGCAACAAAATGACCTGAAGCCTATAAAGACAGAAATAACTTGGTCAAGAGTCTGTAAATCCAGAAAAACCAGAGTAGCTGGTACCGAAGGCAGACAAAGCTGAGACGTGTTCACTGGTACATCTAATAGCAAAGGAGGATAAATGTCTCCTCTTCTTTTCATTTACCTTGTGATGATGACCTCTGATTACTGGAATGCATTTACTGAACAAATATTTGAAGAGTACTCACCGTGTAGGTACTCATCAGTAACTGCATAAGATCTTGAGGCTATAAGATTGAAGAGATGGTGAAGTCTCTATTCTCATGACATTTGCAAGGAAAGGCCACGTGGTTTCAGCACAAACTGGGGCCAGACTGCAGGTTGTGAATCCCAGCTTTGCTGAGTTTTCTTATCTATAAACTAGAGGCCCAGTGCATGAAATTCATGCATGGATAGGGTCCTTATACCTGGCTGGCGATTGGGGCTTTGGGGCTGCCAGCTGCCGGATGGGGCCTTCCTTTGTTCCATGTCACCCCCTGTTGGTCTGTGCATGTCATAGCAAGCGATTGAACTCCCAGTCTCCCTGTTGAACTCCTGAGGGGACACTTTACATATTAGCCTTTTATATGATATACTAGAGGCCCGATGTACAAAATTTGTGCATGGGGGTGTGTGTCCCTCAGCCCAGCCTACGCCCTCTCCAATCTGGGACATCCCTCTCACAATCCAGGACTGCTGGTTCCCAACCACTAGCATGCCTCTGCCTGATTGCCCCTAACTGCTTCTGCTGCCAGTCTGATCACCCCCTAACCACTCCTCTGCTAGCCTAATTGATGCCTAACTGCTCCCTGGCCTGCCCAATTACCCCTAACTGCCCTCCCCTGCTGGCCTTTTCACCTCTAACTGCCCTTCCCTGCTACCCCTAACTGTCCTTCCTTGATGGCCTGGTCCCCCTCAACTGCACTCCACTGCAAGCCTGAGTCCCTCACAACTGTCCTCCCCTGCTGACCTGGTCCCTTCCAACTGCCCTCCCCTCAGGTCTGGGTTCCCCCCCAACTGTCTCCCCTTGCTGGCCTCGTTTCCCTCAACTGCCCTCCTCTGCCAGCCTGGTCACCCCCAACTGCCCTCCTCTGCTGGCCTGGGCACCCCTAATTTCCCACAACTGCCCTCCCCTGCAGGTCATTTTGTGGCAGCCATCTTTGTGTCCACATGGGGGAAGCCATCTTTGACCACATAGGGCGGCCATCTTGTGTCTTGGAGTGATAGTCAATTTGCATATTACTCTTTTATTAGATAGGATTGCCACATGTACTCTTATATACACTGTTGTGTTGCATAATGACATTTGGTCACTGCACTGCAGGATGTGTCATTCAAGAACCCAAAAGGATAGAGGAAAAATCCATTATGTTGTTGGCTATACCATCTAGAAGTAAGTGCACTCTGTGAGATTCACAGACCAATTAAATTACCTATCGGTGCATTTATCAGAATATATCCCTGTTGTTAAATGATGCATGACTATAGTAACAAAATATTTCAATTAGTGATGGAACAGGAAGAAAATAAAATATTAAAAATAAAATGATATAAAATATGTAACAGTGGCAGAATTGAGGGAAAGCTGGTACTAATTCATACTGGCTGGTCAGGGATAGCTTCACAGAAAGTTAAACTAAGACCTGAGTACCACCAAAAAAATACAAAGAAAACCAAAACCCCACAGGGTGATCTGGAGGTAGTGTCCCTGGTATAGGAAGCAGCAAATGAGACTTCCAGTGGTTTAGGGAGTAAAGGGAAAAATTGCAGGAGTGGGCCACATCCTACAATCTCCTTTAGACCATGCTAAGGAGTATAGATTTTATTCCAAGAGCAGTGGTATGTCCCTGGAGAGTTTGGAGAAGCAGATGGAAATTTTAAAAATTCACTGCTGAGTCAAGTAGTACACAATGGTCACATTTCTTTTCTTGTGCAACATTTAGTTTTTATTAGTTAATTATTGCAATCTTTTCTTCAATTTGCTCACTTTCTATGTATTTATTGTGAATTCTTCTAAAATATCTAGTAGCCTCAATATAATTTTGCATAGGTCTAATACTAGTATGTCCACTTATCTGTGAGTTTTTTTTTTTTTTTCTGTAGTCTTTCCCCACCACCACCGCCCCCCGCCCGCTACTTTTCTTGTTTTTACTCCAATCTGTCCTGGTTTCTCTCCAGGCCAGCTGTAGAATTGTGCTTCTAAGACTTCTCCTTGCCATGCATTATCCTCTCTCTTTATTAGGTCTCCAGATTTCTGAGTCTTGTGGCTTCCTCTTCCTTAGTTTATTTCCTCCATGTGGAGCATTTTCTGCAATAGTCACCAAATAAAGAGTGCATGAGAGGTAAATATTTTGATTCTTGCATGCCCTGAAATACTTTTGTTCTACTATCACACTAGTTTGGTATTTGTGAATAGCCTTCTAGGTTAGAAATTATTTTTCATCAGAATTTTAAAGGAATTGTTTTATTGTTTTCTACTTTCCTGTGCATCACTAACGAGAAGTCCAAGAACACTCTTATTTCACAGCCTTTTTATCTGTGACCTTTTTCTGTTCTTTCTTGATATATGCAGCATCTCTTTTTAAGCTAGGAAATCTTCCTGTCATATATCTTTGATAATTTCTTACTTTGTCTCCTTGGTATTTGTTGTTGTTGTTGTTGTTGTTTTTTTATTAAACTGTTTGCTTGATATTAGACCTCCTTGATTGTTCCTATCATTTAAAACATTTTTCTCTCCTTGTGTTCAATTTTCTGGGCTGGGGTGTTACTGGTGGTGATGGCAGTGAAACTGGACCTCAGTTCTTGAGTTTGGCAACGAAATAATTCTGAGCCAAGAACTCAAATTATAAGAGAAAGTTTATGTAGAAAGTTACACAGGTAGTAGAATGAGCCATCTGGGCTGTGTAGGCTCAGGAAACAAGTCACAGAAGCTAAAGAAGGGCCCCTGGAGCTTAGGAGAAAGGCAAAGGTAACACTTTTGGGCAGGGGTGGAGAGTTGGGGTGGGGCGGGGTGGGGGGGGAAAGGCTCTGACTTGCTCCCTAGAGGGAGAACATGTCTTGGGTCCTTCCTCTTGAGGGTTTTAAAGGCTGAGAGTATAGGGGAGGTCTTATTGGAAGGATCTCAATAGAATAGTCATCAGCTTTATGCTGATAATTCAAAATGAGATTTATTCCCCTGACTTCATCCACCCTTTGGTGTGGTTACAACTAATGACACTAATTGGATTTCTGCTATCTATCTCCCCAGTAGGGTAATTTAAGCTATTTATCCTCTGGTTTGGGAGAAGTGTGAACCATTTATTCCTAAGTGTCCTTGGTTAGAGAAGATAAGGACAATTTAGTAGATGGCTGTAAACTGCTTGGCCATTGAACTGTCTCAGGTTCCTTGTTTCATTTGTCCTGGCTTGCTTGCCTGTCTCAGGGGGAAGATTTTACCTATGTTATATTCCAACCCTTTTCTTTCACTTAAAATGTTAGCTTCCATATTTCTAAGAGCTTTTAAAATTCTCTTTTTAAAATGATCATGTTCTTCTTTCACGGATGAAGTAACTTCCCTATATTTCTGAACACATTAATTATAACTAAAACCTATATTTCTGAGGAAAATAATTACAACTGAAACTGTTTCCTTCTGTTCTTTGCGTTGTCCCTCCCCCACATCTCTTTGTTTCTCTTTCTTTTGGGAGGTGGTACATTTCATTGTTGAAAGCCATCTGGTGACTTGTGTTGATCCATTTTTATACATACTAGAGATCCAAGGCACAAAACAAAGGGAAGGCCTGCAACAATAGGATGTACTGACATAGAAATAGAGAAAACCCCGTGCTGGGAACCGAAACCTAGCATTGTCACTGGAGATAAAATGTAAAAAGAGCTAGCTGACCTTGATGGCTCTGAAGGGTCAGAGCCATTAACTCATTGTCTAGTTGAGATAGTGGTGCTTGAGGCAACTTTAATTTGTTAATCATATGTAAATGTAAGTTGATTTTCTGTTGTTGGAACTTCCCCCTTAAGAGATGTCTTTGTTTCAGAATCTCAATAAGAGGAATGGCAAAAGGCCAGAGAGCAGGTTAGTCTTCCCACTAGAGGTAGACTTCCGGCCTGGCCCCCATTTTCCCAAATTAACTCTTCCAGTCTCTCTCTTCATTTTAGTGTGTGGCCTTCTCCAGAAACGGGACCCTGAGTGGGCCCTGTTAAGGGATCCCACAACTCAGCATAGGGACAGAGAAAGAACACATTGAAACAGGGCAAGTTCAGATCTGTTGTGCGCAAGAACAATGGAAGGGATCCATCAGGTGACAACAGGGGTAGATATAGAAGCAGGTTTGTAACAAATATATATATATATATATATATATATATATATGCACACACACACACACACACACACACACCCCTGGTCTACCAGGCTTGAGGGGAGTGGAATTCTTGTGATATCCCGAGAAAAAGAATTTTCTGAGACTCACACAGGAGAACAAGTGATTTTTATTTGCATGGAATTAAATGACTGAGTTTCCAAGGTTCCCTCTCCCTCAGCCCACCATAAAAGACATGTAGCTGAGGCTTTGGTAGTGTTAAAATCAGAGCCAGTGTCCAGAGTTTCCATCCCATGTCTGCATTTTCCAGTCCAGCATCAAGCTGGCTTAATACCCATTTCCAGCTGCCGTCCATCAATCCATTGTGTCGTGGGGTCCACATGGTCATGGGCCATATCCATGAACAGGGAAACCAAGAGCGAGCCAAGAGAAGAGTGTTAAGAGCCAGAGAAAGGATTCCTTCGATTATGGATTCTCAAAGTTTCACGGGTTTGCAGTCACCACATCCATTTTGGCCAGCGATGTCTGTTCCCAGGTGTGACAGGCAGACAGGCACCTTTCCTAGTCACCACAACTGCACTGTGCTTGCACCAACGATCTCACCTTCGTTGGACGCCTTCCCTCTGTGTTTTGTAGGGAAGGGGCTGAGTGCAAAGTTGCAGCTTCTTGGTGACGCTGCCCAAATGACATTCCCATAATGTCTGGCCTCCCCTCTGCTCCTTGCCTATTATTAGTAGCTGGCTCATTACAATGGCACCAGGATTTGTGTAATGTGCTTCATGTGATGATGGTTACATCATCATTAGTTTTGAGTAATTTTTCAGCCCCATTTAATCTGTGGGACCAACCATCATCTATGTGATCCTTAACCGACTTAGGCGTAGTTATGTGGTGAATACTAAACTTGAATGCTACTTGTTCCCGTCCTTAATGGCAGCTCCTACCTGTTGTTTCCCCACTGCTAAGGCCTCTCGTGTTGGCCCTGATAGATGGCTCTTTTTGGGCTGCAGGTGCCTGACTTACCTTTTGCTTGCTGAGGCATCCTTTGAAAGAGGCATCCATTTCCTGGATGGTTATTCCCAATAAACACGTTGCCAGCCCCAGGACTAGATAAAGAGCCACTGAGTCGCCTTTGTTTTAAGAGATACTGGTTGATTCTGACTAACTAACCATTTGAACTACCTTTTCCAATGGCTAGTTTAGTCTTTTTCTCTCTTTCCAAGCTATAAATTCCCGCTCTTAGGTTTGAAATTTATCAATAAAGAGTGAACCCATGAAACCTTTGGCCTTATCCTTGATCTTAATAAAAGCAGAATCCCATGTCTATTTCCTCTTTCCCCATAGGCCCCTCCCCTGGCCCCCTAGCACAGTGGTCTGCAAACTGCAGCTCGTGAGCCACATGCGGCTCGTGAGCCAAAGTTTGCCGCTCGGTTGACTAATGAGTTTGCAGACCACTGGGATAGGGGCTTAATCACAAGGAACAACAACAGCCTGTAATTCCTGGAATCGAGAGTCTAGGTCAGTGGTCGGGAAACTCGTTAGTCAACAGAGCGGCAAACTGTGGCTCCCAAGCCACATGTTTGCTGACCGCTGCCCTAGCATGATAAACTCTTGTCATGCTAGGGCCTATAAGCGATCAACTTTTTTTTCCCTTAGTTTCTTTTCTTTTTTTCTTTTTCTTTTTTCTTTTTTTTTTTTTTTTTTCGGTAAGTAATTTATTTATTTCATAAATACATAAATTTTCTTGAGTTTAGCAGACAGTACTTGTATTATTTATATTTTATAGTGGCGGCAAAAAGTCTAGCACTGGCCTTGAAAGTGATACTTATGACAATACATAATTTTTAAATTTATTTATTTATTTATTTATTTATTTATTTATTTTAAATCAATCTTTATTGTTCATATTATTACAAAGGTTCCTCATTTCTTCCCCCGTCCACCAGATTCCCACCTCACCTGCCGCCTCCCTCCCCTCCCCCGTTGTCCTCATCCATAGGTGCACAGTTTATGTTCAGTCTCTTCCTCCCTCCCTTTCCCTGATAGTAAATCCCTTTTCAGATCAGTTACTTAGCATTTTTCTCATATCAATAATACCTCCACATGCCCAAAGATACACTTCACACAAAAGACATTTCCAAATAGGTCAACCAACTTCATCCAAGCCCCGTACAAGGCACTCACAGATCAACACCCCAGCGCTATACTAACTCAACATATCCAGATCTAAGCCTTCATCACTTCATTCAGCAGACCTTCAAGTTCCCGCAAAAGTTTCCAGCCATGTCTGAGAGGCAGCCTTGGGGCGGGGGCAGGCTAGGAGCGAGCTGTTCCGGGCCTGGATGCTCCGGGCCTGGCCTCTGTTGCTCTGGTCCGTTCCACAACCAGTTGCTCCGGGTCTGGCCACCGCCGCTCCCTACCTGGTTGCTCCGGGCTTCGCTGCTGCTGCTCCGGGCATGGCCACACCCAACCCGGCTGCTCTGGGCCCGGCTGCTCTGCGCCCAGCCGCTCCAGGCCTGGCCACTCCCAGCCTGGCAGCCACTGCTCCGGGCCTGGCCACACCCGACCCGGCTGCTCCGGGCCTGGCCGCTCCGGGCCCTGCTGCTCCGGACCTGGCCACACCCGACCCGGCTGCTCCGGGCCTGGCTGCTCCCAGCCTGGCAGCTGCTGCTCCAGGCCTGGCCTCTCCCAGCCTGGCAGCTGCTGCTTCGGGCCTGGCCGCACCTGACCCGGCTGCTCTGGGCCCGGCTGCCCCGGGCCCGGCCACTCCAAGCCTGGCCGCTCCCTGCCTGGATGCTCCTGGCTTGGCTACTGCTGCTCTGGGCCCTGCTTCTCCGGGCCCGGCCACTCCGGGTCTGGGTGTTTCTAGACTGGCCACCCTGGGCTTGGCCACCTCCGCCTCAGGCCTGGCTGCCACTGCCCCAGGTCTGGCTGCTCCAGGCCTGGCTGTTGCTGCTCTGGTTCTGGCTGCTGCTGCTCTGGGGCCTGGCTGTTGCTGCTCCAGGCCCGGCTGCCACTGCCTTGTGCCTGGCCACTCTAGGCCTGGCCGCTGCCGTTCCAACATTCTGTCCTTTTTATTTTTTATTTTTATTTTTTTAAAAACGCATTTATGTTGCAATGTTGGCTGCTGAGTTGAGTTCTGACTTAGTCTTTGATTTTTCTTTTCATTTTCTTTTCTTTTCTTTTCTTTTATTTATTTATTTATTTATTTTTTTAAATCAATCTTTATTGTTCATATTGTTACAAAGGTTCCTCATTTCTTCCCCCCTCCACCAGGTTCCCACCCCACCCTCCGCCCCCTCCCCATCACCATTGTCCTCATCCATAGGTGCAGTTTATGTTCAGTCTCTTCCTCCCTCCCTTTCCCCGATAGTAAATCTCTTTTCAGATAGTAAATCAGTTACTTAGCATTTTCTCATATCAATAATACCACCACATGCCCAATGATACATTTCACACAAAAGACATTTCCAAATAGGTCAACCAGCCTCATCCAGGCCCCACCCAAGGCACTCACAGAGCAACACCCCAGCCCTATACTAACTCAACACATCCAGATCTAAGCCTTCATCACTTGATTCAGCAGACCCTCAAGTTTCCAGCCATGTCTGAGAGGCAGCCGTGGGGCAGGGGCAGGCGAGGAGCGAGCTGTTCCGGGCCTGGCCTCTGTTGCTCTGGTTCGTTTCACAACCAGCTGCTCCGGGTCTGATCACCGCCGCTCCCGACCTAGTGGCTCTGGACCTGGCTGCTGCTGCTCCGGGCCTGGCTGCACCCGACCCGGCTGCTCTGGGCCCAGCTGCTCCTGGCCCGGCCGCTCCCAGCCTGGCTGCTCCCAGCCTGGCAGCTGCTGCTCCGGGCCTGGCCGCACCCGACCCGGCTGCTCCAGGCCTGGCCGCTCCCAGCCTGGCAGCCGCTGCTCCGGGCCTGGCCACTCCCAGCCTGGCAGCCGCTGCTCCGGGCCTGGCCGCACCAGACCAGGCTGCTCCGGGCCTGGCCTCTCCCAGCCTGGCAGCCGCTGCTCCGGGCCTGGCCGCTCCCAGCCTGGCAGCTGCTGCCCCGGGCCCGGCAACTCGGAGCCTGGCAGCTCCCGGCCTGGATGCTCCAGGCTTGGCTACTGCTGCTCTGGGCCCGGCTTCTCTGGGCCCGGCCACTCCGAGTCTGGGTGTTCCTAGACTGGCCACCCTGGGCTTGGCCACCTCCGCCTCAGGCCTGGCTGCCACTGCCCCAGGTCTGGCTGCTCCAGGCCTGGCTGTTGCTGCTCTGGTTCTGGCTGCTGCTGCTCTGGGGCCTGGCTGTTGCTGCTCCAGGCCCGGCTGCCACTGCCTTGTGCCTGGCCACTCTAGGCCTGGCCGCTGCCATTCCAACATTCTGTCCTTTTTTTTTTTTTATTTTTACTTTTTTAAAACGCATTTATGTTGCAATGTTGGCTGCTGAGTTGAGTTCTGACTTAGTATTCGATTTTTCAAGATCTTCTTTGTGTTCTTTCTTAAGTAATTTTACTATCTTTTGCTCTCCCTTGATTTCTTCACATTGAGAACTTCTTCGGTTTCTTCCTCCTTGTCCTGGAAGCTCAGCAGGTTGGCCTGTGGCACCCCTTTGTTCTCCGCGGGCTCCTGCACTGCTTCAGCCTGTTACCGGGGTCGGCACCGCGGCCCAGGAAGCAGCCCCCGGCCTCGGCTCCATTGCCCGTGCTCAGTGGTCGAAGGCTTGGGGGCACCCCCCCCCTTGGGGGCCCCGTTGCCCGGTTCCTTACTGGTGCCTGGCTGGCCGGTGTCCGGCTGGGGCTCCTGCTCCTCGTCGCGTTCCTCCAGTCTGGAGCTTTTTTTCTCCTTCCCGCTAGGGGAGTCTAGCATCAGAGTCAACAGACTGTCCTCTGCGCGCAATGTGCGCGACTCCAGGGGCTCCGCTTTTTGCCGCTCCCCCAGGACTCCACCTCACAGCCCCGTCTCCCTCTGCTTGAGTCTGGGTCCCCAGGGATTGGCCTAGTGCTCGAGTTCTGGGCAGTCGGGAGTGGGGCTCAGCACCGCCGGAGATTTTGTTTCTTCCCGCCAGGGCAATACAGCATCAGAGTCAACATTCTGTCCTCTGCGGGTAATGTGGGCGACTCCAGGGGCTCCACTTTTCGCCACTCCCCTGGGATTCCGCCACACATACCCGTCTCCCCCTGCCTGAGCTGGCCGGGGCTCCTGTTACCTTCCCTCCAGTGCAATCCCGCATCAGAGTCAACATTCCTTCCCTTGTGAGCAATGTGCGCGACTCTGGGGCCTCGGCCTTTTGCCGCTCTCCCAGGACTCCACCTCACAGCCCCGTCTCCCTCTGCTTGAGCTTGGGTCCCCAGGGATTGGCCCAGAACTGGAGTTCAGGGCAGTCGGGAGGGGGGTTCAGCACAGCCGGAGGCTTTGTTTCTTCCTGCTAGGGCAATCCAGCATCAGAGTCAACATTCCGTCCTCTGCACGCAATGTGCGCGACTCCGGGGGCCCTGCTTTTCGCCGCTCCCCTGGGATTCCTGCCTGAGCCTGGGTCCCCAGGGTCTGGCCCATAACTGGGGCTCAGCGCTGCCAGTTCGGGGGTTCAGCCCAGGCTGGGGGTTTTATTTGCTAGGGAACGCCAGGCAGGCACCCCGCCTTCTCCTCCTCTCTGGCTGCAACCTCTCCTCTTGCGCGTACGTGCGGGCGCGCAGGATGTCTCGGTTCCTTAGGCTTTTTTCAGCTCCTCTGATTTTCCTTCTGGTTTTCTCTTTCCTTCTTGTTGTAGAATGTAGCTCTGGGCAATGTCCACTCTACATTTTAGTTGTATTCCATTGAAATTGTTGTGTGCTGCTGTGGTTAGGTGTCTACCTGAGTAGCCATCTTGGATCCTCTCCCTTAGTTTCTTGAAGGCTGTTGCTGAAGGATGTCTTGCAAAAATCACAATAAGACCCACAAGGATTGGTCCATTTGTAACATTGGTTTAGAAAGAAGAGATGTAAGTGGGAAACTTACTGGGCCCCGTTGAGTGACTCGCAGGCATTTCTAGCCAATAGCATCACTTTTGATAGACTGAGACCAGCACCAAACATCCTCTCAGTCTACTCCTGTGCAGAAAAGCGTTAACATAGTATGCCTGAGCCAGCTAGACTTGCTTCAAGGCTGCTTCAAGGCTGGCCCTTGGTTGGTGTCTGGGAATTTGGGTTTTTAGGGGGTTCCCACAATTCCCTGATAAGAGTGGCTCACTGTGCCTAAACTATTTACACAAACAATGTGGTTTCTGTGGAACATCTGCTTCTGTTCTGGGAGTCGGAAGTTTTGATACGTGCTAGGTATAGGGTGCCTTCAGGACAGCCCTCCCCCAATGAAAACCTGAGCACTGAATCTCTAATGAGCTTCCATGGTAGACAACATTTTGCATGCGTTGTTTTAACTTGTTGGAGGAATGAAGAGCATCCTGTGTGACTTCAGGGAGAGGACTCCTGGGAGTTTGTATCTGGTTTCCTCTGGACTTTGTCCCATTTACACACACACACACACACACACACACACACACACACCCGGTTTGCCTCGCCTCAAATAAATCTCAGCTGTCAGTACTGTGGCCAATTTTCTAATCTGTCCGATGGGGTTTATGAGAATAATATCTTACCTGATAAGTGGTGTGATGAGTATAAAACATGTGTGGAATGAAGGGCCTGATGTAGGATGCATCTGATAGAGGGTAATTGTTATTCTGGAGTATTTTCATATAAAGAGCATCTTGTGTTTGTGTGTACATGCTCCTGTCTTTTTGTCAGGGTAATACTGACATATCTGCTCAAGTAAATTGACTCTCAAATCTTGGATGACACATTTGATGAAAACAGGTTCACATGCCTATATAAAGACCCCTGGTTCTTTCACTAAAGTTTGTGTGTGTGTGTGTGTGTGTGTGTTAGTTTCTTCATGTAACAGACATGACAAATTATTTTTGTTTGTTTGGTCAAAATTCACATGTTGAATCCTAACCCCCAAATGTGATGGTTTGAGGAGGCGGGGCCTTTGGGAGTGACTAGTCCCTCAGGACCAGGATTAGTGCCTCATAAAAGAGGCACCATGAGGGATAATTCCACCTTCTTTCCCTGAAGACGTAACAAAAAGTCAGCAACCCAACAGAGGACCCCTGTTCGGCATGCTGTCACCGTGATCCAGCCTGCAGAACTCTGAGAAATGAATGTTTGCTGTCTAAATGGTGCCTTGCCCATTTTGTTATAGTAGTCTGAACAAACTGAGATTGTTTCCCTTTCCTTTTCTTCATGCTATCCTCTGATGTGCGCCGGGAAGCCCGTGAAATAGTACACAGCTATTTCTAACTGCTGGAAGTTGCAGAAGTGAGGAAGGGGCATGGAGTGGAATTAGAGAGGAACTTGATGGTAGTTTATTAAGTTGTGACTCGTGGAAGCTATTAAGACAAAATGCACCAAAGGTACATCACATAAAACTTTGCTCACTCTACAACTATTTTCTTTACAAAGTTTGTCCTTTGGCTGCCTTGGGGTGGAGGTATGTTGCTGAATGCTTATTAAAGAGTATAAAAATCTCCAAGGTATGTGATCTCTCTTATGATCAAGCTATCAAACCACAGAGAATACATACCAGCTGGTAAGTAACATGCCTGAACACCTCAAGCAATGTATTGCATGAACACTGGCTTACAAGAAAAGTACAGATCATAATACCAGTTCAAGGTAGAAGTCCAAGGCCATACTGGATCTTGGCTCTATGGCTCCAGGTTTAGAACAGTCTCACACTGAAAGAGTTATACATCCTTGGGAACTGTCCATTAATGCTTGCATATTTAAGACATGATGAGGGAAGAATGGGGTTTTAGAGAGATCCCTTGCACCATCCACCACTGTGGACATGATGTGAAGTCTGCAACCCAAAAGAGGGCCCTTCATTGTCTGCTCCTATTTTCACTTCCTCCTGCTTCAACTCATTCTGTTATTGTTAGGAGAATGATATCACATAGAATTTTTTGAATCAAAAGTTTTTTATTGTTGCCGAAACTGGTTTGGCTCAATGGATAGAGCGTCGGGGACTGAAAGGTCCGGGGTTCGATTCCGGTCAAGGGCATGTACCTTGGCTGCGGGCATATCCCCAGTAGGTGCTGTGCAAGAGGCAGCTGATCGATGACTCTCTCGCATCGATGTTTCTAACTCTCTATCCCTCTCTCTTCCTCTCTGTACAAAATCAATAAAATATATTTTAAAAAAAAGTTTTTCATTGTCCATAGAATAAATTATTGGCATACAATCCTATCTAATAAGATCTAATAAAAGAAAAACATGCAAATTGACTGTACTTCTGCTATGCCCACCAGCCAATCAGGAGTGAGTATGCAAATTAAACCAACCAAACTAGTGGGGGCCACAGAGCTGGAGCAAGCAGGAGGCTTTGGTTGCCCCTGGTGATGGAGGAAGCCAAGCTTCCTGCCTGCCCTAGCTGGCCCTGGCTTCTGCTCAAGGCTACAAAGTTTCAATTATAGAAGATAAATAAATCCCAGATACTTGCTTATAGCCAGCCCTGACTTCTGCTCTAGGAGGTGCTAAAAAACAAAAACAAAACAAAACAAAACAAAAAACAAAAACAAAACAAAACAGAAAGAAAGAAAGAAAGAAAGAAAGAAAGAAAGAAAGAAAGAAAGAAAAGAAGAAAGAAAGGAAGAAAGAAAGAAAGAAAAAAAGAAAGAAAGAAAAAGAAAAGAAGAGGGCCTGGGAGCTTGGGTCTCCAGAGGCATGGTCAGTCTGCAAGCAGCCATCAGCTTCTCACCCAGGCTGGCCAGGCACCCCTTGCAGGGATCCTCATCCCATAGGGACGTGGACAGCCTGCAAACCCCTTGCCCAGGCCAGTTGGAGGTGATCAGGACAGCAGGGGGGCAGTTTGGAGTGAGAAGGCCAGCAGAGGGGGGGGCAGTTGGGGTTGAGCAGGCTGGCAGGGAGGCAATTGGGAGTGAGAAGGGGTACTTGGGGGTGATCAGGCTGGTGGGGGGCATTTGAGGGCAAGTAGGCCTGTGGCAAGGGGTAGTTGGGGGCGAGCAGGCAGAGTGGTTAGGAGCCAGCATTTCTGGATTGCGAGAAGGATGTCTGACTGTCAGTTTAGGCCCGATCCCTGTAAACCTGCAGTAGGACATCCTTCAATGCGTCCCAGATTGGAGAAGGTGCAGGCTGGATTGAGGAAAACCCCCTCCGCTGTGCATGAATTTAATAATCCTCATACTATCTCCCTAAATTAGTTATCATTAGTCTTTGTTATCTTATATTTCCCAAACTTCCTGTTTCTTTTTTGCTGCAAGAAGCTTTATTTTTTCATTTGGTCTGATGCATGGGGGAAGGCTTCAGGGTGGTTAAAAGAATGACTAGCAGTTTTGGGGAGAGGCTCAGGTAAAGCCAGACAGCAGGGGATGCAGAGGGGCCCCTCAAAGGCCTCTGGGCTCCAAAGGTTCCTGGTTGCACTTGCGGGTGAGTCTTTGGAAGATACTCGCCCAGCCCAGCCTGAGGGCCAGTCAGCCTGCAGAGGTGAGCCAGGTGTCAGCCATCTCCTAGATGAGTTTCACCCTCTTCACCCCGGAAGTGGTTCTGCAGGAGCCACAGGATGAGGGCCTGTGTGGGCAGAACCCAGGGCCTGAAGCTCCCAAAGGGCTGGTTCAGGCCCCTCTCCAAGGCTGGGCGGCTTCCATGGCCCTTAGTTTGCCCCCTCATCCTGGGAGGCCTCAGCACGCCCTGGAAGAGAAAGTGGCTGCCCCCTGGTTTTGCAACTTTAACAGATGCAAGCCAACTTGCAGAAGAAGCAGTCCCCGCCTTCGAGAGCCACATCAGGTGGAAATGGAAGCCCAGAGGGAGGTAGGCATGAGGGCCCACAGGTGCTGGCGGCCAGGCGGGTGACCACAGCCTCCACCTGGGTGGAATAATTCTGACAAATTTGGGAGCTCATGGTTGTTCGGCAATAAGGAGTTAAGGTAGAAAAAACAAACAAACTGGTGTGTTGGCTGGTCCCGGAGGTGGTTCTGAGGGGGTGACTGGATAAGACACAGGAGAGTGGCCGGAGGCTGGGAGAAGGGGGGGGTCCCTGGGTCTGTGCCGTCCGAACATTGTTGAAGCAACGGACAGATTCGGGACCGCCAAGGGCACCCCAAACTTCCTATTTCTAAACCTTCCTTACTGTTTACCGCTACCTGCTTTCAAGAGTCATATGATGATGCATTGCAATCTAGACCTGTCATAGGGTCTTTAATTTCATCATAAATAACTAATGACCAAATAGGGTATTGTCTTGATAGATTGAAGTACCTGGGATCACTGGGGGATAAAACCTGTAAACATAAAACACACATACATATGCTCACAATTCTAAAACCTTTTTCTTTTTAAAAAATATAGTTTTATTGATTTCAGAGAGGAAAGGAGAGGGAGAAAAATATAGAAATATCAGTGATGTTTGGTTGGCTGCCTCCTGCACTCTCTACACTGGGGATCCAATACAGAACCTGGGCATGTGCCCTGACTGGGAATTGGAATCCAACCATATCCTTCTGCTTCATAGGGTGAACTGAGCCATGCCGGCCAGGCAGAGCCTTCTTTTTCTCTAGCAGAAGATAGACTGGTAGGAAGAAACATAGTCCTTTACTGTTGAGCTTATATTTATATAATTGGTGATTGCATTATTGTAAATTTATAAGATCTATTTTTTACTTTGTAAAGTGATTACACTCATGCACAAAGTGAATTGACTGTTTAAAAGCTGTTTGTGGCAATGCATTTGCACATTAGAAATCCTGGGATATATCTGTTTTGTAAATTAAGACTGTCATATATTGGGCTTGCTTATAGTGGGGGGCAGGGGGAATGGATGCCATCATTAGTGAGAAAGAGCCTCCAAACCAATTTTTAAAAATAGAGATATACATTAACCAGACTCTTGGAGGAAGCAGGTTATAACTCACTTGAGGACTGCACCAAATCCAAATGCTGAAAGAACCCCAATGGAAGATGGCCTTTTCTATATGTTGCTCCAGTAATCCGAGGAAAGGCTGCAAAGCGAATGGACCCCCTAGGACACGGGTAGAATGTGGGGGGTCTGGTTGCCAAGAGGATTTTTGGAGCATCTAAGGTCAAACTACCACTTAGAACCCAGGTGGGCAGCAGGACGGTAAGGAAGCCAGAGCACAAATTTATAGAGAGGTGAAGTATCTGAATCCTTTCTTCTCGCTAAAATCATAAATAACTTAAGTTTAATAGGTGCCAAATTTTCTCAAAGCAAAACCTATAAATCTGCACTGTATTAATTATAGATAACATCGATTAAGAGCTCACTAGGTACTAGCACAAGCTTTAGCAAATTCATTTAATTACAAAATCTCTGTTATTCATAGCATTTCACAAATGGAGAAATGAAGACACAGAGATTAAGTGATTAGACCGAGCTTGCAAAGCTATTGAATCTGGCAATGTCACTCCAGAAGCTAGATGCTCCAGTGCTGCATTACAGGGTTTGCCTATCGGCTTGATAACCGAATGTTAGAAGAAAGAAACAATTGAGACATTCCGTTCAGTAGTTTGTAAAATACTCTGACTTACACATTTCTCTTTTTACCTTTATAGCAAAGGCAGCTGAGGTTCAGAGTCAGTAATGTAAGGTTTGGAGACAGGTGATTTGCCCAAGGTCATATATCTACTAGATAATGGGGGTAGAGCTTGAAACAAATCTTTCAGTGAAACCAGAACCCACAGTTTAATGAGATTCAGGAAACATTCTAAGGGGCATTTCATTGTCTATCCAGAGGTATGTGGAAGTTAGAGGCGATAGGAAAATATGTTGTGAATAGATGAAGGCATTTTTAGTAAGGTTCAATATATCTCAGACACAGAGCCTGAACAAATGGCCATATTGAAAATCTAGTTTTGATTTGTTTATCCCTAACATAATGAGTTTATATAGATATCTGTTTTCTGCTCTCTCTCACATATGCATGTGCTGGGCATATGCCTTGACCAGGAATTGAACCGGTAACCTTTTGGTGCATGGGATAATGCTCTACCAACTGAGCATACCGGCCAGGGCAATTTTATTAAATTTAATTTAATAAAAAACATGGTGAATTTATACGCTCAATCAATTTATTTACAAAAGCTTTTGAGGTTCACATTTGCCTGACTGTCCTAAGCACTGGCTATCCAAAAGAGAATAAACTTATTGTCCAGACAGGAAGGGCCTGGCACACCAACCAGTTGGGCAACCCTCAAGTGTCATAGCGGGTTCAGTAAATGGCGGGTTAAAGTAGTGTCTCCAACCCCCAGAACTCATTCAGGAAAACTTTCCAAAGAGGCACACTGGACAGGCAAGCCTTAGGAAGCCAATCAGCTTCTAGGCTGCCAGCCTTCATCTATGTCTTTCCCAACTCTTGCCTGCAGCAGGAAGCATCTTGCCAGTAGTCTTTTCCCACCTCCCTTTTTATCACCCACCTCTGTACAAAATACATGCTTTTCTTTTTTCCCCCCATCCCCTCTAAATTGTCCAGCACGCTGCAAAACCACCAGGGCTAAAGAAAGGAGTGGGCCAGATCACTGTATCAGTCATCCGTTCAAGTCTCCACAGGCCCGTTAGTGGGCTTCCTGTCTTTGTCTTGCTGTTTCACACTCCCTGCAGGTGGAATATGACACTGGAAATGGAAAGTTTTGGTGTGCCTGGGATAGTCTCCATTCAGAAGCAGCAGGAGCAAGAGCATATTTTCCCAGCCCCAGCCTTCTTCCACGCCCTTGACTGTGGTCTGTAAATCACCAGAGCAGTGTTGATGGCAGCCCTTATTTCATCCCGGTGACAGGTCTGTGGTGTGGCTCCAGGGCTATTGCTCCATAGCTGTGGTTGAGTATTTGAGGTTTCTCAAAGGCATGCCGGGGATGACAAACATCTGAGGGGTGCCCTTGGCACTGTCACCAGGAGAAAGCCTGGTGGACTGTCTCATCCATCTGCATCTGTGTTGCACAATTGTAATGATCTCTCAAAGAGGAGGAGGTGATAAAGGCCCTGCTTACTTCCGATGGAGCAAAAGGGGCACAGAGAAGTTGGTATTTTATAGTTTCTTGAACATATCTGACACTTATAGGAAAAGCATTTATTTATTTATTTATTTTTATTTCTTTGTTAATCCTCATCTGAGGATATTTTTTTCCACTGATTTTTTTTTTTTTTTTTTTTTTTTTTTTTTTTTTTTTAGAGGAAGTGAGAGGGAAGTAGAGAGGCAGAGAGAGAGGGAAAAAAACATCAATGTGAAAGAGATACATTGATTGGTGGCCTCTGGCATGTGCCTCAACCAGTGTCAGGGATCAAGCCTGCAATGGAGGTACATGCTCTTGACCGGAATTAAACCAGGGACTCTTCCGTCTGTGGGCCAATGCTCTAATCACTGAGCAACCAGCTAGGTCAGGAAAATAATTTTCATTAACTTTTCCCAGAAGGTTACAGCATTCCAAAATATCTAATTTTCCATTGGTGCATACCTTTCAGTTTTTTTAATAGGACTATGTTGTGGATTCTACTACCAATAATTTCCTCAAAGTAAATTAACCTGCACTCTTAAAAGCAGAGCAGCTACTTACGTTCTGGTGTAGAACAAAATGTTCTCCAAAGCAATCCAGGAAATAATACCCTGGAGGTTAAAAAAAAAAAGTCTCATTTAATTAGGATTAATTTCTCTCTCCCAGAAATTGTGTGATTATATTTCTGCAAACAAAACAAAAAACAAAAAACAAAAATACAAATAAATAAATAAATAAATAAGCTGAATTGTTTCCAAACATGAAATGAAACTTCTAATGTTTCTATCTAGAACCCTTGCTTGTCTGTTTCTCTGTCCACCGTCACTCCTTTTCAGGGTACCTGGAGATGACCGAGGCACTTGTACGGGTAAGGGTTTCTTCCATGTACAAAGGGCACGGGGAGTGCAGATGAGGACAAGGGGAAGGTCAGGCAGGGACAGATAAAGCAAGAGAAAGTTCTGGCAGACAGGCAGCCACAGCGCTTGTAGAACCCCACAGGAAGAGCTCAGGAGGTTGCACTCTGAGACAACGGTTTCAAAGTGGAGTGCGCGCACCTGGGATGTGTAGCAGAGACCAGGAGGGTGTCAGTTGCATTCATTATATATGTCCATGTTTTCTCCAACATGTAGGAAAAAATTAAATGGTACGTATAGTTTAACTCACAATGGATGATATGGGCACCCTCTGCTCAGTCTGTCAGGTTATCACATTGTCACAGACTGAGCTGTGTGCGAGGACGGGGGTGGGAGCGGTGTGGAGTGTGGGGTGGCTGTGTCACTGTTCTGAGAAGTCCCTGTACAGCCTGTGTGGTCACCCTCTCTTAGCAGGTTGTGACTGTGATTATGGGAGCCTGGTTAAGGAGATTTACAGATTACGTCAGCCTGTGTTCATTGATAATCCTTACAAAAGGGACAACTGGCTTTAAAAGGTTGCTGTAAACAAAGCAAACAAAAAGTAACAGCAGAAAACCAGAATAAAATATTAGTCATATAAAAACCAGGAAAAAAAACCCCACAAAAATAAGACAGAGCTAATATTTTTCCATTTCTTAGTATAAATCCTTCATTATCCATGTTCTGAAATAGAAATAGCAATGATGTACAATTGATAAACAGTGGGCCACAAGACATTGGTATAATCAATAAGACTGTTTAAAAGGTATATTTATTATCATTTATAATTCCTTGGTCCTGTGCCTTTAGCCAAGGATGGTACCAGAAAACAATCAGAATTAGGAAGATATTTTAAAATGAGAATCATTTCATGTTTCTCTCATCTTTTTTATCCTTATTTTTGTGTATGACATGTATTCGGTTATTAAAGAACAGAATAAACATGTTAGGCTTGCATGCTGTCCTGCTTCACATTGCTATAAAATTGATCTGCTGATCTGCTGGATTGTCTGGGCTCAGCTGAGTAGGTTTGGTCTGGGATCTACTATGTGGTTTCAGTCATCTGAAGGCTTAAGTGGACTGAAAGTTCAGGATAGACATTTCACATGGTTGGCAGTTGATGCTGGATGTTGGCTGGGAGCTTATCTGGGACTGGTGACTAGTGAGCCTGCACATGGCCCTCCATGGAGCTGGGGCTTCTTACAGCCCAGTGGCTGGGTTCCAAACGGGGAAGTCTCAAGAGCCTTCAAGAGGAAGAAAGCGAAAAGGCTCCCTGGCTAGTTAAAATGTACGTCTAGACTTGGTACAATATCACTTCTACACTTCTGTTCTATTCTGTTCCTCAGAGAGTCTCAAGGCCCAGCTAGATCCAGAAAGGTGGGGGAAATAAACCACCTCATGAGGGGGTTGAGCAGAAGAGCATATGCAATGATAGATAAAAGGTTGAAGCTGTCTTTGGAAAATGCATTCTGATCTTTGGAAAATAGAATATGCCACACACGCTCAAATTATTATTGATAGGGGTGCAGAAACATAAAATTTGGAGTCACTGGAACTGTAGGCAAGATGACCAACCTTGTGGTCAAACTGACTTGACCTACAGCTGTTTGATCTTGGGAAATGTAACCGTTCTCTCTGGAAATCTATAAAACAGAACCTAGGGTGTGTGGTGGTGGTAATGGAGGGCGCTCTTTGGAGTATTTGATAAGAAATGTGTACCCAAAGTGCCCAGAATATCATACCTGGCTGAGCCACTGGCAGGTGTTATTCTGGCTTTGAGTTGGGAAGTGACTGGCTTAGAAAAAAGTTTTGAAAAGTGAACACTTAGATGACAGCATGGAGGATATATCAGCTAGGGGAAGAGGTGGAAGATGAGGAAGGGAGCTGGGGGAATACCTGGGAGAGAGGAGCAGCTGTAAAGGAAAGAAGTGGGTAGAGAAGAGAAACACACAGGCAGGAATCTAGTATGACTTGGTGACTTAACGAATGGAGTGGAAAAGGAAAAGGGAAAATCCAGAGTCATGTTTTTGTGATCAATCTTTTGTAGACTATGAATACATTTTATTAAGAACCTACTCACAGGTAATCATAAAATCTTAATGAAAAGTTGTGTGAAAATCACATATTTTGTAAATTAATTAGTTTTATTGGTAAAAGGTATTGTTCAAAGTAGAAAACAAGAAAGATATCATGAGCATTACCTTTAAACTCAGTCAACTGTTGTGGATCAAACTGTGCCCCCCACGAAGAGGTAATTTGAAGGCCTAAACCCCAATACCTGTGAATGTGATTTGGATGGGCATCATCCTGGTTGGGCAGCATGCAGTGGACTGAAAAGTTGCCAGTTTGATTCCTGGTCTGTGTACATGCCTAATCCTCAGTAGGGGGCATGCAGGAGGCAGCAGATCCATGTTATGCTCTCATATTGAAGTTTCTCTCTCTCC
Organism: Pipistrellus hanaki; assembly: GCF_964339955.1. Classification (NCBI taxonomy): domain Eukaryota; kingdom Metazoa; phylum Chordata; class Mammalia; order Chiroptera; family Vespertilionidae; genus Pipistrellus; species Pipistrellus hanaki. The sequence goes on from NC_140505.1 coordinate 158,404,417, forward strand.
CACTCCCTTCTTCTCTCTAAAAAATATGTAGTTGAAGAGAGAGAATAGCAAAAGCTAAATCAGAGAGTCAGGGGTTAGGAGCCAGAATTTGGGAGGGTAAGGAAGTTGTGAAAATATTTTGTCAAGATGATGTAAAGCCTTGAAGATTTACATCACCCACAACTGCCCTCCCAACTGTCGTCCCCTGCTGGCCATCTTGTGGTGGCCATCTTGTGTCCACATAGGGGCAGCCATATTGTGTGTTGGAGTGATGGTCAATCTGCATATTACTCTTTTATTAGATAGGATAGAGTCCTGGTGCATGGTTAGGGGCCAGCTGGTTTTCCCTGAAGGGTGTCCCGGATCAGAGTGGGGGTTTCCGCAGGGGTCTTCAAACTACGGCCCGCGGGCCACATGCGGCCCGCAGAGGAGTCTGATCCGGCCCGCCAGGTTTTTTGGGCAGTGAGCGCAGCCGAGGTGTTACAGTAGGAATTAGTAGTTCATATAGTCCGGCCCTCCAGCTCTCTGAGGGACCGTGATCTGGCCCCCACTTTAAAAAGTTTGAGGACCCCTGCCTTAGGGCATGGGGCAGCCTGGGCGAGGGGCCTGTGGTGGTTTGCAGGCCAGCCACACACTCCTGGTGACCCAAGCAGAGGCTCTGGTATCTGGGATTTATGTATCTTCTACAACTGAAACTTTGTAGCCTGGAGTGGAGGCTTTGGCTGGCTAGGGCAGGCGGAAAGCTTGGTTTCCTTCATTCCTAGAAAAATCCAAGCCTCCCTCCTGCTCTCTGTGGCTGTAGCCATCTTGGTTGGGTTTATTTGCATACTTGCTCTGATTGGCTGGTGGGCATGGCTGGTGGGCATGGCTTGTGGGTATAGTGGAGGTATGGTCAATTTTCATATTACTCTTTTATTAGCTAAGAATCTCTGTGTTACTATTTTTACCTGTTCCCCTCTGGCAACCAATTTGTTCTCTGTATCTATGAGCTTGTTTCTCAATGTTTTGTTTTTGTTTGTTTGTTTGTTTTTAAGATTCTATGGGCCCCTTCATTGTATATTTACATTGTTTAATTTTGAGGGGATAATTTTACAGATAACTTACAAGAACACAGTAATTCTTGTTGCAGATACACAAAAAAAATTCTGAAGTTCAATCAAACTTCTCTCCCCTACTTTGGAATAAGGCAGTTTTAATCCATTAGCAAAGGGGGCTGGGGTGAGGGTAGAAAAATTGAACAAAACAGAAGAAATAAAAAAGAGAGAGAGAGAGAAAATCTCATGGCCACTCAGCCAGAAGCTGGGATCACAACTGGCCAGTGCAGCAGCGGTGGCAGGAGCCTCTCCCACCTCTGCAGCAGTGCTAGGGATGTCTGACTGCAAGAGGGCGCAGGCCGGGCTGAGGGACCCCCCCCCCCCACACACACACACACATATATACACGAGTGCACAAATTTTGTGCACCAGACCTCTAGTATAATATAATATGAGAGATACACATGGGTTGGTTGCCTCCGGCACACAAGCATACTAATGGGGCTGGGGATGAATATGCATCCCAGGTACCTGCCATTGACCTGGAATCTAACCAGATAGTATGTGGGCCCATGCTCTAGCCACTGAACACATGGGCAGGGCAAGAGTTTCTTATTCTTAAGCTTTGGGCAGGAGTCTCGAACTGGCAGCACCAGTGTTTACATGGTCTTTTTATTTATTTTTTAATTTTAAAACTAGAGATTCATGCACTGGTTCATGCACTGGTGGGGTCCTTTGGTCTGGCCTCTGGGGATGGGGCCGAGACCGGTATAGTTCAATATTTCCTGAGGGGTCCGGGAGTGCGAGAGGGCACTCTGCAAAGTTGCTGAAGTTGAGCATCTGTCCCCTGGTGGTCAGTGTGCATCGTAGCTACCAGATGGTCAGCTGGTTGGTGGTTGCTTAGGCTTTTATAGAGAGAGATTTGATTTTAAATGTCTTTAAGAAGAGAATCCAGGTTTCCAGTGATGACGTGACTTGCCTGGGCTCTATGGTCCTTGGAGCTTGGGACTCCACCCCAGTAAAAGAGGCTTCTCTGTGCCTTGTGTAAATAGGCGGTGAGGAGGGGGAGAGGGAGAAGGGAATGTTGCTTTTTGATAAGATTACAACTGTATTATCCTTAGGGCTGTATAGTCAATTCTAAAACCAGACCTGGTTTAATTGCTTTTTCCCAAAAATAAATTGCCCTCCTCCCTTCCCTAGTTCAAGTCAGCACAAGTCATCACTTCCTATGACTTTAAAAGCCTTTTTGAAGGCTCATAATTTAGGGTGACATGACCCTATTGCGGGGGTAGAGGGTGTGGGGGAAACACACCAGAGGAGACAGTAGGTATTACAATCTTATTTTCTCTTTCTATTCAAGTAGTAGTTCAAGCATCCCTTTCCCAGCCCTCTTTCTAAATATCTCCCTCCCAGGCCTATATGGGAAAACTGTCAAAATAGTTTGATTGGGAGCCCTTGATAGTCCGTTTTGCCTGAAAATGATGGACGTGTGGATCCAAGTGGCATCGAGGTCTCTGGGTAGAGACAGCTCTCAGGAACTATGAGCCTGGTAGCCCCGGGGACCCAAAGTTGTGAACTCGACTTAGTTTGCACAAGGAGGTCGGTGGCAGACAAGAGCCCATGTACCAAACTGCCCGAACCTGGCACAAACTCTCATGGGGGCGAGGGGAGAGGGTTGGGGTCAGGGATGGGACAGGACTGCTTTTGTCTGTCTGCCAAAGGAAAATCTGCCCTGGGTAAATAAATATATTTCCTCGAGGTTGCCTTTGCCATAGCCGAGGGGCCTTCGGGCCGCCCGCCCAGGGGTAGTTGAATAAACAAGGCGCTCCCTGCTGGCACGAACTCTGGTGCCCCTGCCAGGGACTCAGTGGCAGGGCTTAAGGCTTTGGTTTTCCCGCCTGAAGGGGGACCAGACGGGCGCAGGCTCCTTTCCCAGGGATGCTGGAGCGGCTGTGTGGCTCCTTGCGTCCTGTTCTTGCGCGAGGCTCCCGGCGGTGGCAGCCCTGGTGGCAGCCGGTGCCAGGCGGTCCGGGCGCAGGAGCTGGGGCGCGCCGCCCGCGTTCACATCCACCAGCTGTGCCCTGCGCGCCGCCGCCGCCACAGCCACCGCTCCTCGCTGCCCCGCGCTCCTGGAGGCTCCTCATGGCCAGCCTGCCCCAGGTACCTCCATCCTGGCGTTTGAGGAAGGGGGGAGGTTTGAGGAAGGGGGTCAGGTTAGACTCTGGGTCTCGGAAGCAGGAGCACGGGCCTGGCGGGGCTCCTTGCTGCCCTTGCCTGCAACATCCTGCCTCACCTTGTATCACTGATCCGCCTGCACCGAGGCATCTCCTCTTACCGCAGCCGCAGCCCTGCCAGACCTCTGGGGTCCCAGTGGGTGAACTGCCCCTGCCAACCAAGTCCAAAGCCCCAGGGTGACCTGCCGGGAGCGCAGCGCCCACCGCGCTGGGGGAGGGAGGGTGGGTGGCTTTGGCGGAGGAGGCGGGGGCTGGATTTTGGGCTGCCTGCACTGACAGCCACATCCCGCGCGCCTTCGCCACCCCAAAATCTCTTGCCCGCAGCCTTCTGGAGTCCCTTTCTTCCCTTTTCCGCCGTAGTTACTCAGCAGATTAGGCTGTATCTAGTTTATTTCATTTTTTTTTTTTTTTTAAAGGTCCGCATCTTTTTCTCAATTCGCCCTTCTTCCATGGCGTCCCTGAGGATCTTTTTTAAATGACTCCCAACTCCGGGAGGTTCTGTCCTTGGCGGTGGGTGGGTTTGGTGTGTGGATGCGAGGAGGGCTCACCCCCCTCCAGGTCCCCTTTCCGGGGGCAGCTATTGTGCGCTTGTGATTGACAAGACCGGGAGGCTGGCGCGCCCGGGAGATTTTTTTTTTTTTTCTATAAATGGCTTAATACCCTAGTCTAGACGATTTACTCGGATATAAGGGACACAATTACCTTCCTGTTGGTTGCTGGGGAGCCTTGGCTCTGCGGGGCGAGCCTGCATTTGAAGCTGCCTGCGCTAAGCCAGCGGCGGAGGACAAAAACAGCCGAGACCTCCCTCGGGCTGGTGGAGGGTGAAGGACAGCGCTCTCCTTAGGGGCCGTGGTTGGGTGCTCCATCCTCCGCTTCCTGTTTGCTTGGGTACCGCTGCGGAGCCCACCTTGTGATGGTGAGTGGTACCGAATACCCCACGCCCCCGTTACCCACCTGGCTCTGCTTAATGCGTGTCCTTTTTCTTTAAGGACTGCAATAATGGATGCTTGGAAGGGTGTATCAGAGAAGCAGGATCAAATCCGGTCATGGGAACTTTGAAGGTAAGACATGCACCTGAGATTCAGTGAAACAACAATCCCACTGAATAGAAGTTCATTGCTTGTTGACCTTTTGGGGCAATTTTCACTGTGCGGGTTCTACAGGAGTTTGGTATGCTGCTATGCATTTTAAATTCCACTCTTAGGGGGGAAAGGATTTTGGGAGCCGGAGTACATTCATCACATCTAAAACCACAGGGCGGTTCGCTACTTACAGTATTTCATAAATCGTAACTTTTCCTTGGCAAGTCATCAATTCGTGACTATCCACCTAAAGGTTTGTCTGATTGTATAATAAGTGTGACCCTTACTCCACTTCTGGAAAGATTTAAACCCATAATTAATTTTTTTAAAGCAGCGCCTAATATTTTACATTTAAAGTGTTGTATTTTTCTTCTTTCCTCTCTGAATTATGGGTTTATGTATTAAATCTCATACTTCACAGAGCAACTGAGAAAGAATCTTATTAAAGTACTTTGAACAATCAGAAAAAATACAAATGTGAAGTGTTTTTCCTCTATCAATTACTATATTCCCTTCCCCAGCCCTGGAGGATTTTGCTTCTTCTCTTTAGGCTGGTTCTTCCTCCTACTGCCTGTTTCAGTCACATTGTCCACCATAGCACAGCGTGTCCTCATGACTTCACATCCTGGCAGGATTCAGAGAGGGAGTGAGCCTTGACTCATAAATTTTACACACACACCCAACTCTTACTGTGTACCAGGCACTGTGCTGGACAGTGGGTATCCAGAAATACGGTCCAGATAAAGTCTCTGCTCTCAGGCTTTATTTTAAAAACCAAAACGTTAGAATATAGTCATTTCCTCATTAAAATAAGTTTGTGAATTTTAGTTGTCCATATTATTCCTGGTCCTTTAGAGATGATATCCCCTGCAACCTTGTAGCATATCTGCTTCTCATACCTTTTGAGAACTTAGATATTGAGATGGGTTTTTGAGACAGTAAGATAAAGGGGACTCATACTTGGTCATCTCTAAGAGTTATCTTATACAGTAAATAAATTCTTCAAAGGGTATAGATATATACAACTTTCCCCAAAAGTTCATTATACTTGTTTTTTTTTTTCTTTTTTGAGAGTATGTTTCTTAAAGCTGGGGACAGTGAAACAAGGAAGAGCTGAGGGTAGAAGAAGCAACAGGAGAGAGTCAAGGTAGGGGCTGCTTTGGCTCACTGAGAAGTCACAGAAAGTAAAAAGTGGGCCTTGGAGACAATTGTAGGGGTTAGCCTAGGAGCATGGTCGGCAAACTGCAGCTTGCAAGCCACATGCTGCTCTTTGGCCCTTTGAGTGTGGCTCTTCCACAAAATATCACGGCCTGGGCGAGTCTATTTTGAAGAAGTGGCGTTAGAAGAAGTTTAAGTTTAAAAAACGTGGCTCTCAAAAGAAATTTCAATTGTTGTACTGTTGCTATTTGGCTCTGTTGACGAATGAGTTTGCCGACCACTGGCCTAGGACTTGCTGCCACTGCCCATTACTCTCCTGGTTGCTAGTCTCCTAGGACCCTTAGTGTTTAGGAGATGCATGCCTGTGGGGGAAGGAGAGAGGGAAGGGAAAGGCATGAGCATGCTTCTGAGAGGTGGAACACACTCTTTAAACTTTAAACATAGAAAAATTAATTTTTTTTTTTGCAAAGTAAAGAATTCACAAAGAATGCCCTTGATCAGAGTTGAACCCGGGACCCTTCAGTCCGTGGCCCATTGCTCTATTCACTAAGCCAAACTGGCTAGGGCTCTCTTTCTCGATTAACCCCATTTATGACTTTTAAGTTGCTATTGGGTCTCTTGTGGATAGTTTTCATATTTCACCCTCTTCCCCATTTTGAAGTGGCCATTTTACAGTGAGAATGCAGTTTTCAGCAGGGCCCAGCTGTGAGATGCCGTATTCGGGGGGCATCCTAGGGAATCTTTTTGTGGACTCCAGAGTCTTCTTTGTTTCCAGAAGGTCAGCTGTCTTTTTCCTCCCATTCCCCTGCTTTACAGATCCCAGAATGTGACACTACAAATCTGTCATTCTCCTCTGCATGCCCCCTCATTGGCTTTTGGGTGTCTCTAAAAGATAATGAACAGAACACCTAACACTTTCCAAATAGAGGGGGGGAAATGCACTTATTATATAACAAAATTATGCAACTTCTGATGCAGTTGTAATGCGGAGATAGTCTTTGATAGTTGAAGTGTTATGGCCAGGGCAGAGAGTTGCAGATGCAGTAGTAAGTGTCAAGCAGAAGCCGAGGAGTGCTGGCTAACCCAGTTCTTAGAGCTCTCAGCCAAATTGCACTAGCCTGTTGTAGGCTTCCCCATTTCAGAGGAAAGAGTTACCCAAGCACAAGTATTGAGTTAGGAAATTGTTTTTTAATATGCTCTGTTTTAGCCAGTATTTCTTATTATGTCCCAATCCAGTCATGCTGGCCTCCCACATTTTCCCACAAGCATATGGTATGAAACATCCTGACCTGAAGTTGTCAGAAGTGATGGGACATCAGAAACAGATTAATTATGCAGGAGAAAGTATCATTTTAAAAATAGCTAATGTTTATCCATCTTCAGAAAGGAAATGTAGGAAAAGAAATTGGTTTTTAAAGAGCACAGGTAAAAATGGTTTATGAAATCTGTTTCTTTCATGTCAGTGATTTTTTTTTTTTACTTTAAAACTTCATTTCATACCTACTCAAAATCTATCACACACCTTTAGTTAACATTGTTTTCTTTTCAACTTCATTCAACTGTATCACCTAATTTTTTAAATTTAGTATTCTTGGGTAATTTCTGTTTTAACTCAGGTTAACAGCTGCTATTTTTAGTTTCCAGAATTGCAGGAATTTTCTCAAATAAAAGACAATTGGAATGGTTGATGAAATTCTAAAGTCATCAAATAGTGCATTACTTTGAAAAATTGCCTGGAGGACAATCCTTATGCAGAAAGTTAGAGGGCTCCTACTCACATCATAAGAAATTGCATGTCTTACAAAAGAATGTAGTGGTTTACCTGGTAATATAATTTTTTATATTCACTTTCCAGAAACTTAACTAAGATTAACAAGTTCTTACTATAAGAGCACTAAGTTAAGCATAAAAACACCTTATTCAATATCTCTGTTTTGTCATTAACTAAGTAGATCTCTCTAGGTCAGTGGTGGGCAAACTCATTAGTCAACAGAGCCAAATATCAACAGTACAATGATTGAAATTTCTTTTGAGAGACACATTTTTTAAACCTAAACTTCTTCTAATGCCACTTCTTCAAAATAGACTGGCCCAGGCCGTGGTATTTTGTGGAAGAACCACACTCAAGGGGCCTAAGGGCCGTATGTGGCTCTTGAGATGTGGTTTGTTAACCACTGTTCTAGGCCAATGGCTCATCATGGGTGGTCCAGAGGTATCTGAAGAGTTTTCAGCCCAAATGGGTGTGACTCAGTGGTTGACCATCCATCTATGAACCAGGAGGTCATGGTTCAATTTCCAGTCAGGGCACATCCCCAGGTTTCTGGGCTAGATCCCCAGTGCGGGGCATGCAGAAGGCAGCCAATCAATGATTCTCTCTCATCATTGATGTTTCTATCTCTCTCGCTCCCTTCCTCTCTAAAATCAATAAAAATATATTAAAAAAGAAGAGTTTTTAGAAAAGTAAAAATTATATAATGAGCATTGATTCTTTAAGGGTTTCTTTTATGAACTATGGTAAGTAGATTTAAAGAAAAATAAAACTGTGTCAGTCCATTGTCAGTATCCAAACCATGAAGATCAATTCAAGTTCTGTGAAGTTTAGAACAGAATCAATCAGACATAAGTGATATGTATAACAGTTACTGTGCTAAATGAGAGTTAAGCCAATACAAGAAAGAAACACGACTCCCATTTCCCAAGTGTTCATATCCATTAAAAGGATTTTATGAAGCCAAACCAAGCCTTTTGCAGGGTAAGCTGTCTATAGAGAGAGGTTGTGTGAACAGTGAGTAAAGCAAATGCTAGGGAGTTTGAAAGTTGAGGATACTGCATAGGTTACTGAGCCAGATCAGGATGCCATTTCCACACTCACTGCTGGAGCAAGAAAGAAGAGAGTTTGGCTAACCTGGGGTTATCTCATGTCTTGTGATTCAAGTGGAGGAAATGGTAGGGAGAAAAAAGAGTGGAGGAGAGGGCTTCTGTAGCCATGTTTCAGTCCTTCTGTTTTTTCTTCCATGTTATACAAAGGTATGCAAACCAGAATTCTTAAGAACTAGTACTGTTTTCTGGCACTGGGCTGATATGTACCCAAAATACAGTCCCACCAGCCTCTTGTCCCTTGGTATAGAACCTTGATTTTGTTTGCAGTTCACTCACGGGCTCTCGGTGACAGCCTTGATTCCTCGCCTTCCTTGCAGCTAGAGAGAGCCACGTGACACATTTCTATTCAATAAGGCATAAGGGATATTCTGGCAAAATTTGCTTTTGTGATTAAAGGGAGCAGAAAAGTCTGCCATCGTCCTTTCCACGCTTCCTCTAGACTTTGGTTAGATATTAAAACTGAAGCTACCGCTGCAGAAGCCTTTTTTAACCCTGAGAAGCTAAGAAAAATCACAGCACTATGGGGTTCCAGAACATGGCCAGCCCTGGCTCCTTCCAGACTTGTTATGTGAGAAAACTAACTCCTACTAGTTTTTGATTTATGTGCTGCTGAGTGCATTAATAAATGATAAGTAATAGACTGGCACATTAATTAATGAGAGGTAGACTTGGAAAAGGGAGTTGGGCTAAATTATTTGGTCTTAAATATGTAGCCATTTAACTGTTCTAGGACATTGAACAGAAAAAGATACAGAGTATTTGCTACTGAGGGGATAGTAGCAATTGAGGAGTCAGACCTACTAAAGAAATATCCGGTCTAGTAATAATTAATGTCGTTTTTAAACATTCGTTTAAAATCTTGCTTGGCGTTGACTTGTATTGACATAACCTTCAAACACGTGGTATCTACAGAACATGTGAAGTGCAATTAACAAGTTTTGCTTGAAAAAGTTTGTGTTTGGTTTGGTTTTTGTTGCAAAACTAGGGCTAAGAAGATGGCGGATGAAGAGCATATTCGGCACTGCATGCTTTACGAGTTCCAATTAGGAAGAAAAGCAAGTGAGGCTGCAAAAAACATCTGTAGTGCTCTTGGTCAAGATGCAGTTAGCGCCAGAAAATGCCAGCGTTGGTTTGAGAAATTTCGCGAGGGAAATTTTTCGTTAGATGACAAGAGTGGTCGAGGCCGTGTGTCCAATTTTGATCAAGAAGCTCTTCAAGCTCTGTTGGTGCAAAATCCTCAAATTACCCAACAAGAGCTTGCGACAACTTTAAATTGTTCACAGAAAACAATTTCCAATCAATTGCGTGCACTTGGCAAAGTCCAAAAGTTTGGAAAATGGGTTCCTCATGAGTTGACCGACAACAACCGTAATCAAAGAGTCACAATTTGCAGTTCACTCCTCTCTCGTCAAAACCATTTGCCGTTTTTAGAGCAAATTGTTACCGGAGATGAAGAATGGGTGCTGTATGTTAATTTGAAAAGGCGGCCTCAATGGTTGGACAAAAATGAGGCTCCGCAGCCCACGCTAAAACCTGACTTGCATGCGAAAAAAGCGATGTTGTGTGTTTGGTGGAATTTTAAAGGAATTCTTCATTATGAACTTTTACCATCTAACCAAACCATTACAAGTGCAGTGTATAGTGCCCAATTGGAAAGGTTAGCCCAAGCTTTAAGAGAAAAAGAACCCGCGCTGATTAATCGGAAGGGCGTAATTCTTCACCACGGTAACGCATGACCGCATACTGCAAGAATCACTGCTGAAAAACTGCGCCAGTTGGAATGGGAAGTTCTCCCTCAACCTGCATATTCTCCTGATATTGCCCCTTCCGATTACCATTTGTTTCGTTCTTTGCAAAACTTTCTTCTTGGAAAAAAATTTAATAATGAAGAATGCCTCAAAAATGCATTGACCGAATTTTTTGCATCAAAATCACAAGAATTTTACAACAGAGGGATTAAAATGCTTCCTGAGCGTTGGGCACAAGTAGTAGAAAACAACGGCAACTATATTGTTGATTAAATTTTGTTGTATTGTTTAAATAAATTCGATTTAAAAAAGTATTAGAAAACGACATTAATTATTACTAGACCTAATACTTGCAAGGACAAGTGTCTTGGTTCAGTGACTAATGTGGGAAACCAAGGGTTGTGAGAATATGAGAATGATAAATGACCTTGGAAGTAACAACGGTGCACAGAAAATACAGAAAAACACACAAAGGAATTTGTGAGCGAAGGTCATCTCTGGGGAGCAGGAATGCGGTGGGCTGGAAAGTAGCTGGGGATTTTATATTTTTCATTTTCCTTCCCTTCTTTACAGTCAAGTTTTTAAGTGAAATAGTAAACATGCATTGCCCTTATTCCACATATTAAGGGGTAAAAAGAAAAGTAGAAAATAATATGAATGTTAGAAATAGAGAGCAAGTTTTGGAGGAAATATGTTCCATTTTAGAATTGTAATGAGCTTTTGTGTTAGACTACATTATTCTAACACAAAAGCCTGAATATTATTCTAAATATGAAACTGAATATGAAACTGAATAATAATCAGCCTGAATATTATTCTAAAAATGAAACTGGTTATCATGTATAACCAAGTGATTAAGGCAGCTGTAAGGCAGTGAATCAGTCAAAAGTAAGTAGATCATTTAAAAATAAAGATAAGAGCTGATGGTATAAAGTGAAGACCTGTATTTGATTTTGGGGTGTGGGGGGATGGATAAGAACTTTTTGTGTTTCAACAAGTGGAGTTTGACCTTCCTTACAGCTTGCTAACAGGTTGAACCCGTGCCTAGGTAATATTGTTTTATAACTGGTCCAAACCTTCCTTCACCTGTGGTTTTTGTCAGCATTCTATAGCTATTATAACATTACTGATGGTGTTGTCTGTGACTTGCATGTTTTTGTGTTTGGTCATTTGTAATGGACAGGCTGGCTAGGTGGCGTGTTGGTGAGATGCTGATGTGTGAGATTATTTCCTATGACTCTCATTTATCTTTCTCTTCGTCGAAGATCCCTTTGTTCATTGTTTCCTCAGGACAGCACAGAGGATTAATATGTTGTTGTTCATTTTCTACTTCTCTGTGTCTAAAGAGGAACACAGTTGCTTCGTTCTGCTCATTGCTTCTACAGTTCCCCCCGCGGGGTGGGGATAAGGCTTATCCAAGACTTTTGGGGGAGTTGGAAATATAACCATCACCAAGGTGTTCGGTTCTTCATGACCTTCATTTTAGTTTAACAAGTTATTGCTGGTATTGCTATATGTATTAGAGATGACCTCCCTTTATCCTTTGCCAAGTGCTAAACACGAGCCCTATGATGATAACAAAGAGGTGTTCTCCTTTTTCATCATTTTACTCCTTCTGCTATTTTTGTCCCTGTTTCTATATATCACCGAATTTTGGTTCTGATCCTTATTAGGCAGTATACATTAGGCAGTATTCAAACAACAGGCTGCATTCTGAACGCAGGCATGATTTAGTAGGCTCACCTACGGTTAAATTTCTGAGTCAGTTGCCAATATTTAAAAGTCAAGTGGCTGAGGAGACAGGGTGGGGTGCTGCCTTAGCTGGGCAGCTGCCTTCGGAGCGCGCTCGTGGGACTTTGGAGCATCCAACCCAGGAACTCTGGCCGCCATGAGCCTCTGGGCCCACAAGTACGGCTGGTGCGGCTGGACTACCCCTGGGAGCAGGCGGCCGGGCTGCGCAGCCTGGTACAGTGTGGTGACTTTCCTCATTTGTTAGTGTATGGTCCATCAGGTGCTGGTAAAAAGACAAGAATTATGTGTATTTTACGTGAACTTTATGGTGTTGGAGTGGAAAAACTGAGAGTTGAACATCAGACCATCACAACTCCATCTAAAAAGAAAATTGAAATTGGCACTATTGCAAGCAATTACCACCTTGAAGTTTAATCCTGGTGATGCTGGAAATAGTGACCGGGTAGTAATTCTGGAGATGTTAAAAACAGTGGCACAATCACAGCAACTTAGAACAAACTCTCAAAGAGACTTTAAAGTGGTTTTGTTGACAGAGGATGACAAACTCACCAGAGATGCTCAACATGCCTTGCGTAGAACCATGGAAAAGTATATGTCTACCTGCAGATTGACCTTGTGTTGCAATTCTACATGTAAAGTGATACCACCCATTCGTAGTAGGTGTCTGGCAGTTCGTGTACCTGCTCCCAGCATTGAGGAAATTTGCAATGTTTTATCTACTGTGTGCAAGAAGGAAGGTCTGAATCTCCCTTCACAGCTGGCTCGTAGACTTGCAGAGAAGTCCTACAGAAATCTTAGAAAAGTATTACTCATGTGTGAAGCCTGCAGAGTGGAACAATATCCTTTTACTGAAGATCAAGAAGTCCCTGAAACAGATTGGGAGGTGTATCTGAGGGAGACTGGCAATGCTATTGTCAGTCAGCAGATTCCAGGGGCTCCTTGAAGTTCGAGGCAGACTCTATGAGCTTTTAACTCATTGTATTCCTCCTGAAATAGTAATGAAGGGCCTTCTCTCAGAACTTTTACATAATTGTGATGGACAACTGAAAGGAGAAGTGGCCCAGATGGCAGCTTACTATGAACATCGTCTGCAGCTGGGTAGTAAAGCCATTTATCCCTTGGAAGTATTTGTGGCCAAATTTATGGCACTTTATAAGAAGTTCATGGAAGATGAATTGGAAGGCATGATGTTCTGACATTTATCAGTAGTTCTTCTTTATATGTCTCACTATCAGTATTTACATTCAGTTTATATTGCAGGAGCTGTAGGTAAAATAAACTTCACTTAATCAAAATAAATAAATAAAAAATAGAAGTCAAGTGGCTGCAACATCTATCACCTCTTTGACCACCGTGGTTGATCCAGCTGGTCTGGCTGGCTAGATAGGTGTCCCCTTCCTCCCTCCCTCACTGATCCATGTGCAGTCCAGGTGCTTTCCTCCCGAAGTTGCATGCTTCATCAAGAGCACATGTGTCAAACACACGGCCCGCGGGCCAAATCCAGCCCGCCAGGCCTTGCAATGTGGCCCGCACCGCGCTGTCATCACTGCACTCCGCTGTCAGTTTATGACATTGTCAGTTTATGACTGTTCAGTAAACCATTCGGCCCGCGATTTAGGCTGGATTTTAGATTTTGGCCCCTTCTCTGATTGAGTTCGACACCCCTAATCAAGAGGATGACCTTTTCCCCAGAGGAAAGGCCTGGTCTTTGATCAAGGGTATACAGTAGCTGTGCTCCTCTGCTAGAACCTCAAACAAGCTCTTAAGGTCTATCAGTAGGAGAATATAGGGTAGTCAAGCTTCCAAGACTTCCGACACATCCAAATGAGGTGCTACACCTGGCTAGTGTGGTTCAGTAGCTGAACCAGAAAGTCATAGTTGGATTCCTAGTCAGGGCACATGCTGGCTTGATTCCCATTGGGAACATCTCTCATCATTGATATTTCTGTCCCTCTCTCTTCCTCTCTGAAATAAATAGAAAACACATTAAAAATATAAAAACACATATGAGGCACTATATGTGGCAGTCTGTCTTTCTTTAGGAATACATACATAAAATAAAATAAAATAAAATAAAATAAAATAAAATAAAATAAAATAAAATAAAAGTGGGGTCTATGGCCAGGTAGCTCAGTTAGTTAATATACTAAGGTTTCGGGTTTGGTTTCCAGTCAAGGCACATATAAGAGTCAGGCAATCAATGCATAAATAAGTGGAACAATAAGTTTCTCTCTCTCTCTCTCTCTCTCTCTCTCTCTCTCTCTCTCTCTCTCTCTCATCAATAAAAAATAAAATAAAAATCAAGTGGGGATAGGGAAAATGAGTGAAGGTGATCAAAAGGCACACAGTTCCAATTATAAGATAAATAAATTTGGGGGATAGAAAAAAAAAGTCAAGCGACTTAAATTTTCAATGGTTAATGACTTAAATTTTATGTGTTTTTTTTTTTTTTTTTTTTCCCCCTCTTTATTTGTAGCTAGTAGATGTTCTGTTACTCTTCTTTAATGGGGCTGATTTTTTCCCCTAGGCTAAAGATCTAATAATCACACCAGCCACCGTTTTAAAGGAGAAACCTGACCCAAACACTGTGGCTTTTGGAACCGTTTTCACAGACCACATGTTGACAATCGAGTGGTCCTCAGAGTTTGGATGGGAGAAACCACACATCAAGCCTTTTCAGAACCTGTCGTTGCACCCTGCCTCGTCGGCTCTGCACTATGCAGTGGAGGTGAGTACACTGCACTGAAGGATGGTATTATGCTTGCTCTTCATTGGGGGCACCAATAGCTCTCTCTGCTAAAATAGCTTTTGGGCAGCGTGGACTTGACATTTTTACTACAGGCACTCATAAATGTCTTTGAAACTTTTCCTATAGACAGTCTCATTGAAGGTAAGTCATATATATATATATATATATATATATATATATATATATATATATATATATGATTTTGGAAGGAATTTGGCATATATATAAAAACTCTCTCTCTCTCTCTCTCTCTCTCTCTCTCTCTCTCTCTCTCTCTAGATATATTTGGCATATATATATATGGAGAGAGAGAGAGAGAGAGAGAGAGAGAGAGAGAGTGAGTTTTTACAGAGATGAAGAGAGAGGGATAGAGAGTTAGAAACATTGATCAGCTGCCTCTTAAACACCCCCTTCTGGGGATGTGCCCGTAACTAAGGTACATGCCCTTGACCAGAATCGAACCTGGGACCTTTCAGTCTGCAGGCTGACGCTCCACCCACTGAGCCAAACCAGTTTCGGCTGAAGATAAGTCTTAACAACTAATTCTTTTAGATATTCTTGAGTTTTCTATAGTGTCCATAAAAATCGTTTAGCAAATAGGAAGGACAGTTGGTAAGAAAATTTGCAATAAAAAAGAATGTACTTTTAATATTTTACAAAGGCACCTGTCTTCTCAGATCTTCTAAAGATTGAGAAGAGGCCACTGAGTACAATGATTTGGTTAGATTTTAATGCTAAGTGCATGTTTTTATGACCAGCAATGTGTAGTTATGCATGTTGAGGGACATGTAATTAAAGGTCATCCTTCAGGCTTGAGTGGAATAGTCATAAGCATTAAATATTTAGAGATGCTTTCTCTGGTCCTTCATAGGATTCACATGTAGCCAGATAGACAATACTCTCCCCTTTCCCTTTACCCTGATTTTTTTAAATATACATTTCTTTATTGATTTCAGAGAGGAAGGGAGAATGAGGGAGAGAAAGAAACATCAATGATGAGAGACAATCACTGATCGGCTGCTTCCTGCACATCCCCCACTGGGGATGGAGCCTGCAATCTAGGCATGTGCCTTGGCTGGAATCAAACTTGGGACTCTTCAGTCTGCAGGCTCATGCTCTGTCCACTGAGCCAAACTGGCTAGGGCGACCCTAATTTTATTTTACTTACTTATAATGTGTTAGACACACTCAGAATATTGGGATGCTTAAAATAAGCAATAGTCTACCTATTAAGGGACTAAAATATGATAACAATAAATATTCATAACAATAATGAATTTTAAAAATTGAATTCCTGCCATGTGCCCTTTACTAGGTACTTTACAATGGGTCATCTCATGTTATTATTTTAAGTGAGAAAGCTTATATTTCTGGATTCAGACTTTCTGGGCTCAAATTCTGTCTCTGTTGCTCTAGGACACTCTGTGACTTGGGAAACTTATTTAATGACTCTATGCTTCCAATTTTTTTTTTACTGGTGAAATTGAGGCGGTGATAATACCTACCTCATAGTGTTATTATAAGAAGAAGGTAAGGCGATACCTAATGCATAATGAGAGCCTCATTATTATCTATTATTACTATCCCTTGAAGCATTATTATCACCTATTACAGAAGCAGGTTTAGAAAAGTTAAGTTTCTTATTCAAAATTGTATAGCATTTAGGGAGGAGTCAGGGTTCAAATGGCAAGCTCATACTCCCTGTGATGTTTTCTTCAAACATATACACTAAAATTTCAAAAAGGCCTGTCCAGTTAGCTTGTTCAAAATTATAAATTCAAATAATTGGAAATATATTAGCTGCCCCAATGTATACACTAAATGTTGAATTTAGAAGTCTAAGCTTCCATTCCCATCTATGTGTTTTAACTGTACCAACTTCGATGAGTTCTTACATTATTTAGTCCGAGCTTCAGTTTCTTTAATTATAAAATAAGAATGGTAGCTGCCCTAGCCTATGTCATTATGTACAGTGATGAACAAATGAAATAAAATGCTTATGAACTTGAAAGAAGGAATTTGGCAGTGATTCTCACACAGCTTTCATTAGAGTCACCGGCTTCTACCCTCGAGGCTCTGACTTCTAAGTCCCCATGTCATCTTAAGACCCTCAAAACTACATCTTGTGAATCACTGGCTTGTGGGAAGTAAACAAGAAAGAATTAAGGTCATTTTGAAAGTTAAAAAATATTTTGATGGCCATTGGCTTTTGAAACTCACTGGACATCTATTTAAATGAGTTTATTAGTTTTGCCAATGTAGATTTTTGTGACCAGGATAGTTTTTTTTTTTTAATCTTTAATTGCTATTGTTATTCTTTGTTAAATAAAAACTGGAATCTGTATTATTAGTATCCATAAATAATATAAACATAGGATCTGTTTTGCATTAAGAACTGGACTGTGTTTTACATTAGTTACCTATTGCAACATAACAAAATTAATAGCTTGGAACAGCCACTATCGTTTTATATCTTGCATGATTCTGGGAGTTGACTAGGATGGCTGGCAGTTCCTGGTTTGTTGTCTCTTATGTGCTTGCTGTCAGATAGTGGCTGGGATTGGAGTTGGCTCAAGAGCTTCCTGACACATATGTCTGATGAAACTCAAAGATGTGGTGGCTGAAATGCTGGGGTTTTCTTGGCATCACTCTTTGTCCATGTGGTGTGCCAAATACGGTGTTCTGAGAATAGCTACACTTTGTCCTCTGTGACGTGAGCTCCAAAGCTTTTTGTCACAAGCAGCTGAGCCCTGATAGAAGCTCTGTGCTTTTTATGACCTAGAATCAAAATCACAGCATTCCTTCTGCTATACTCTGTTGTCATGGTGATCACAAAGGCCTGCCCAAATTCAATAAGAGGGAGTATAAATACCCTTCACCTCCTGATGAGGAATGTCAAAGTTCTAGAAGATCATGAGGGACTGGAAAAATTGTGTGGCTATTTTTGGAAAAATATAATCTGCAACATGTATAGGTGATAAATGGGGAAATAAAGCAATGTGTTTGGTTACCTCTTCATATGATTGGCACTAAGTTAACAGGAAAGACACCAGGAGAGTATCATAGGACTTTAGGAAGTGTGATGGTCATATGCAGAGAACCTCAGGGTCCCTGAGTGTTCTCACGAGGCATATTAGTTCCATTTCCTGTTCACTCATTCAATGGCTGTTGAGCGCCTACAATGTGCTTGGGACTGTGCAAAGGGCTTGGGATAGGATGTTAAACAAACTAATCATGATCTTACCCTCAGAATTCTTTTCGTTCTTTCTTTCTTTTCTTTTCTTTTTTAAATACCCACTGAGAAAGTTAGGCAGATACTTTATTTCAAATGTTTCCCTTCCCAAATGTTATGCAAAACATTTTTCTTTTATTGACACACTTATGTTATTATATGCCAACATGATCTTTAAGTTCAATAATTGTATTTTTTAATACAAAAGTAAATATAAGAGTGATTTTCCTGACCATCTGTCTCTTCCACTCATCCAGCCCTATTGATTTTAGAATCCATTTTACTTTGAGATCTACAACTACATGTAGGTTTTTTTAATACCGCAAATTTTTGATAGATAAATAAGTGAAAGTTTCAAATAGTGAAGGAGAGAAATGTAAACTATGAGTAGGGGATATGGATAAAATAAAATGAAATGAAACTGGCACTTTTTTTTTCTGATTGAAATAAATATTTAGTGAAATAAAATGTAATTTGAAAAAAATGACATATATAATATTTAATGAATACTTAAAAATGAATGCTCATCTAGGTAAAGAAAAAGATCACCTAAGCACCCCTGAAGCCTTCAAGTGTTCCTTTCACATCATAAATCCAGTGTCTTTTGGCAACAGTTATCCTCATTTTTCTATTAACCTTGTATGAACTTTTTGTAAACTGGGATTATATTGTGTGTGTTTTCTTGAAAAATGAACAAAGTGAACCTGTGACTTCAAGTGAAACAAAGGACTGTTTGTTGCCAATGCTAGCATTTTAGCCCTCAAGTGAAAATCAGAATTTTAGAAAACTTGGATTTCCCACTGTGAACTTTAACCCTTTCTGCTGTTAAATCCAGGGGGGCAAAAGTAGGTTTATAGTCGTGAACATGTGAAGCACAGAGTTTATTCTTGTATGATTGTTTATTACTGTATTTTTGTTGTTTTGTATTTTGTTGTATTGTATATTGCATTTTCCATATGAACAACTCTTTACATACTTTTGATATACCTTGTAATTTTCCTCCTTCTTCCCCTTCTCCTCCTCCTCCTCCTCCTTCTCCTCCTGTTCTTTCTCTTCCTTCTCTTCCTTCTCCTCCTTCTCTTTTTCCTTTTCCTTTTCCTCTTCTTCCTCCTCCTCTTTCTTCTTCTTCTTTTTAAATTTTTTTTTGCTGCAGATACTCAGTTATCCCAGCACCATTTAAAGACTGTTCTTTTCCCTCTGATATGTCATAGCACCTCTGTTGTGTATGCATAGGTCTATTCCAGTGTCTCCATGTTTGTTCCATTGTCTTGTCCATCTGGTCTCTATTATTCTGTTTTATATATATATAGATAGTTTTTATCTTTGAACTGCTGCTGTTCCATAGAAGTATAATTTTGCATCTGGCTACCTTGCCTAAACAAATGATTTCAAGAGGTTTTGTCAGTTTTTCTGGATTCTCTAGATATTTAATCTTTTCTATATTTCATGCTCTAGGACATTTATTTTTCCTTCTTTAAATTGAATGTATTTATTTTATTATTCCTGCCTTATTATACTGGCTGTAGAATATTGAACTTAAGTAGTCACAGCAGATAATTTATGATGTTTCCAATCCAAAAAGGAAAGCTTTAAGTTTTACCATTAAGTATAATGTTTTCTGCAAGTTTATTTTCGATATCCTTTGTCATGTAAGAAAGCTCCCTTTTACTCTTAATTATCTGGGAAATTTTAAAAAATCATAAGTGAATGTTTGATTTTATCAGATACATTTACCATATCTAGAGAAGACCATTTCCCCCTTTGTTCCCTCATACGCTTAATATAATAAATCTCATTAATTGATTTTCTAATTTCTCTTCCTGGAATAAGTCCCAATAAGTCATATTGTGTTATCCTTTTGTATATTTTGCATCTATTTTACTCAATATTATTATATAATCTTTACATCTACTTGAACGTATGTCAAATGCATACAATTTAAGAATTGTGAAGTAAATAAGTTACCTATTTTATTTTGTATTTAGTAATATAACCCACCAGTTTTAAAAAATATATAATTGACATATAACATTCTACAAGCTTAAGGTATGCATGGTGTATATTGAAGTACAATTGCCACTGTAGTCTTAGCTAATTTCTCTATCATGTCACATAATTGTCATTTCTTTGTTGTGGTGGGAACAGTTAAGATCCAGTTTTTTAGCCACTTGCACCTTATAGTTCAGTATTATTTATGATCACTATGCTGTCCATTAAATATCTAAGGCTTATTTATCTACTACTTGCACCTGTCAGCTCTATTTTAGAAAGTATTTGTATGATATATTGCTTTCTATATCTTTTTGTTTCCGATGTTTTTTTTAAGTGAGTCCAATTTGATAGCCTTATCTTTTAACTGAAACTTTACTCTGATTATATTTAATAAATTACTCCTATATTTGCCCTTGCAACATTGAATTTTTTGTGCTTTTTAATTGTGCTACATGATTTATATTTCTTCTTTTTTCTCATGTAAGCTTTAAGGCTAGGAGCCTCTTAACAGCTTTACTTTTCATTACCATTCAGTTCGATGTATTTTCTCATTTCCATTATTGCTCTTCTTTATCTCATGCTTTATTTTGTAATGGGTTTCTTCTTTTCCAAACTACGGACATTTTCTAGTTATATTTCTCATATTGATTTGTGGCTGATCTTCTGGTGGAGAACATTGAAAACATCATGCATTGTGCAGGTGGTGTGGACTGGGCTTTGTCCCGTGGGTTAGTTTGTTGTTCTTTTTCAAGTCTTTCATACCTTCATTGAGTTCAGCCTGCTTTTCTGCTGGTTACCTAGAGAACCTGTGTTAAAATTTCCCACTAACGTGACTGATTTTCCCCTTTCTTTTGTAATTGCCAGTACATACCTGCTTCTCAGTCTTTTCACATCTCTGCATAGTGATTTGTCTGGGGCAGCATGTTTAGAAAGGTGACATGGCCCCAACATAGTATGTCTTGACTTGCTTGGTTTTTATGGTTCTTGGAACTTAACCAGCTCTGTTCACATCTAGATTATTTACTATCTGGAGTCTGAATGAGCCAGATTCAATGAAAAGGTACATGGGTATTTTGAGGGGTGCCCCTAGGGCCGTTGGTCTCCGCCTCTGTTGTCTAGGCAGTTGGTCCATGTTGTGGGATTGGGATGGTTTTCTTTTAATCCCCATAAATATATTATTTAGCAATATGGCTCTATCTAAGCACAGGATAACTGCATCCCCACCAGCTTTTGGTAATAAAATGACTTCTTTCTATTGCTATTATTGTTACCAATCTATCAGTTTGCATTTCTAGATTTTAGGGATCTCTTGGGTGAGGTTGGGGTCAACAGCTTTATAGGATGAAGGAGAAGAGCGCCCACGGAGAAGTCATTCTTTTGAACACCGGCATTGTTTTCATTTACTTAACTCCTAAGATTGATCTCTCTTTCATCTTCAGTTATTTGAAGGAATGAAGGCATTTCGAGACGTAGATAACAAAATTCGACTCTTCCGGCCAGACCTCAACATGGATAGAATGTACCGATCTGCTCTGAGGGCAACTTTGCCGGTAGGTAAAATTTAGGCATTTCTTTTGTGTTTTTCTTGACATAATGATTCACTATGAGTTTACCACCAAAGAAATATTGGGTCGGCAACTAAGTAATTGCGGGTTTCACACATATATGGCTTCAGTTGAATTTTTAGGTTTGCAGACGTAGTACAAATGTAAAACACATTTTGTATTTGATAGTTGGCTATTCAGCTGTTAATCAGTAAAAAAAGTTTTTTGATCTGTTTTGTAGTTTTTGTTTGGCGTTCGTTGAAAAATGGAAAATCAAAAGGAACATTTTCGTCATATTTTGCTTTTTTATTTCCGCAAGGGAAAAACGCATCACAAGCTCATAAAAAGTTATGTGCTGTTTATGGTGACGAAGCCTTAAAAGAACGGCAGTGTCAAAATTGGTTTGCCAAATTTCATTCTGGTAATTTTTCACTCAAAGATGAAAGACGCTCTGGTCGTCCAGTTGAAGTTGATGACGCCCTAATCAAAGCAATAATCAATTCGGACTGTCACAGTACAACACGTGAGATTGCAGAGGAGCTTCATGTATCACATACATGCATTGAAAATCACTTAAAACAACTTGGCTATGTTCAAAAACTCGATACATGGGTTCCTCACGAACTGAAAGAATCACAGTTAACGCAACGCATTAGCAGCTGCGATTTGCTAAAGAAACGTAATGAAAATGATCCATTTTTAAAACGACTGATAACTGGCGATGAAAAATGGGTTGTTTACAACAATATCAAGCGGAAAAGATCGTGGAGCAGGCCAGGTGAACCAACTCAAACAACATCAAAAGCTGATATTCATCAAAAGAAGGTTTTGTTATCAGTTTGGTGGGATTACAAAGGAATTGTCTACTTTGAACTCTTACCACCCAACCGAACGATCAATTCTGATGTCTACATTGAACAACTAATGAAATTAAACAATGCAGTTGAAGAAAAGCGGCCCGAATTGACAAATCGAAAAGGTGTTGTATTCCATCATGACAATGCAAGGCCACACACATCTTTGGTCACTCGGCAAAAATTAATGGAGCTTGGTTGGGATGTTTTGCCACATCCACCATATAGTCCTGACCTTGCACCATCTGATTACTTTTTGTTTCGATCTTTACAAAACTCCTTGAATGGTAAAAATTTCAATAATGATGATGATGTCAAATCGTACCTGATTCAGTTTTTTGCTAATAAAAAACAGAAGTTTTTTGAACGTGGGATTATGATGCTGCCTGAAAGATGGCAAAAGGTCATTGATCAAAATGGGCAATACATTAAAGAATAAAGTTATTTAGTTCCATGAAAAAATTGTCTTTGATTTTCTTTAAAAAATCCGCAATTACTTAGCTGCCGACCCAATAACTTCGGAATACTGATATATTCAGTACAGACCATATGAACACTGAAGTTATATCTGATTTACTTTGTAATTAGAGAGGTAAAAATGTAAGGAAGTAACCAATACCCTTTGGCAATTCCTCAATCTATTTCTTAGAGTGTCTGTGGGGGATTAACGTGTATGTGGGACATAAAAAGATAAGGAATAAAAACATGCCTCACGATGCTCTATCCATTGAGCCAAACCGGTTTGGCTCAAAGGATAGAGCGTCGGCTTGGGGACTGAAAGGTCCCGGGTTCGATTCCGGTCAAGGGCATGTACCTTGGTTGCGGGCACATCTCCAGTAGGGGGTGTGCAAGAGGCAGCTGATCAATGACTCTCTCTCATCGATGTTTCTAACTCTCTATCTCTCTCCCTTCCTCTCTGTACAAAATCAATAAAATATATTTTAAAAAAACATGCCTCAAACAACAGGAAATAAAATCTAAAGTCTGCATGAAATTATAACATTGAAAAAAAGGAAAACATGGGGTGCCACACAGGTATTTTGGGGATATTTTGCCTAATTGCCTTAGACACTAGCAAGTATATAGTTATTTAAGTCATTATTTTGATATTTTAACTCAAGCTTTATTTTTAAAAGATGCACAATGATATCAAAATGGGTTTTCATGGCCATTGGATCCTGGCTATGACTTTGTTATGGAGCAGAATTCATTATAAGGTGGGTTAGGTTTAGATGCTGAACTTCTCATGTAGGTGGAAATGATGTTGATTACTTTCATTCCCTGCGATGTGACCAGCTGCCATTTCTATAGTATGAGTACTCAGCCTTCAGAAACCTAGCCCCAGCTGTGCATTTAAGAACCCCAGAATAGCTAAACCCAAGTAACGACTCCTTATTAGCTAGGCTCTTCCTTCTTTCTGCTTTTGTGACCCATGCTTCCTCCTTCTAAGGCCATAATATGATAACAGAAGAGAATTAAGGTAAGTTCTTTGGACTTGGTCCTAGTTTCATTCTTCTACCATTACAGATGTATCACTGGGGAAAACTTTAAAATGGGGACAGAAGGAAAGGGCAGTAATATTTATTGAATAGCAACTATGCCACAAACTGTTAAGAGGTTTTACATTCTTCACCTGGATAATCATAATAGTAAGACACTGTCAAGAAGGTGTGTGTATTGTAAATTTTAGTAGCACCTATGTTCAGGGAGGAACTCTCAGGCCTAGAGAGGTTAAATGACTCGCCTAAAGTCACACAGCATGAAGGGTAAGAAAGTGGGTGGACGTTTTTTAAAGTCCTAGTTAGGTTCTCTTTCCATTAAACATTGTGTTTAGACAACAGTACCAGAGACACAAGCAGGTGTTACAGGGGGTTTTATGTCCTATATGATTGGCAATCTCAATTTCTATAATATTATTACACTGTAATCGTGGTTGGCAAACTGCAGCTCACAAGTATGGCCTTTCCACAAAATACCATGGCCTTTGCAAGTCTATTTTGAAGAAGTGGTGTTAGAAGAAGTTTAAGTTTAAAAAATTTGGCTCTCAAAAGAAATTTCAATCGTCGTCCTCTTGATATTTGGCTCTGTTGACTAATGAGTTTGCCAACCACTGCGCTGTGACTGCTGTTAAAAATTAGTATTTAAATAGCCAATCCTGATGTTAGGAGCTCTATTCAGATGCATATTTCTGACTTATTTCTACTTTGGATAACCTGTCACATTTCTGAAAGCATGTTTCTCTATCCTCCCAAGTGAGTAGACACTACTTATTCTATAAACTAGAAAAATTCGTGCAAGAGTAGGCCTCCCCCCAGCTGCCCGCACTGGCTTCCCTCCGGCTGCTGGCAGGCACCCTTGACCCAGGCAGCTTCACTCTGGCCCAGGCTTCATTCTGGACATCTGGAAGAATGTCTGATCTAATAAGCATATAACCCTTTTACTATTATAGATTGTCACTCATTTAGTATGAGAATCTGTTCCTCCTTAGAAATAAACTGTTCTGAGTTTTGTCCATTTTCCTACAGGGTAATCTGACTTTTTCTTACTAATTTTCAGAATATTGTAACATATTCCAGTACAATCTTTGTTGTTTATGGTATAAATAACTTCACCCAGTTTCCTGCTTCTATCATCCTTTGAAGAATAGAAATTCTTATGTTTTAAGTAGTCAAATTTTATTCATATTTTCCTATGATTTGTGCTTTATGTCTCTTATTTAAGAATTCTTTTCTACCTTAAGGTGACATATAATTTTGCATTTTCTTTAAATAAAAGTCTTATGTTTTACACATTGAAGTGTATGATCCAATTATAGTTGATATTTGGGGTGTAGTAAGGGGTAGGGATCCAATTTTATATTTTCCTCATATGGATAGTCCATTATCCTATCATAATTGGGTAGGAAATACCACTAAATTTTTTCATTTGTCTTTATTACTTTTTTAACAGCCTGAAGCTTTTTTGAGGATTTTATTCTATTGCTACAAATGAAGAAAATTCCATTATTATGTTTTTCATTTCTTCAGGGATTCGACAAAGAAGAGCTTATGGAGTGTATTAAGCAGCTTGTGAAATTGGATCAAGAATGGGTCCCACATTCAACATCTGCTAGTCTATATATCCGACCTACACTCATTGGAACTGAGGTACCAACTGACACCCTGTTTGGGGATACTTTGGTGGGGAAGTTATCATTGTTTATTCTTGTGTGAAACTTCTAGTGTGGGGTGTTCCCTATAGCATCACTAATGATTCATTTCTCCTGATAATCAAGACCAGGTGTTAGCAAACATTTTCTTAAAGGGCCAGATAGCAAATAGTTTAGGCTTTTTGGGCCATCTAGTGTCAGTCACAACTACTCAACTCATCCATTATAACACAAAAGAAGCCATGTATATGAATGCAAATGAGTAAAGGAATGGGCAAGGAATGAGGTTGTTGCCTGCCTGTATTCAAGACTAACTATTATTTCCTCAGTTTACCAGTGTAGTGCCTCTGCTCCTGATGCACTTTCTCAGTTCTAGAACTAGAAATGATTTTGAAATTTAAAGGAAGGAGAGCTACTACTTTTTATTTTCATTTTCCTGAAGTCTTGGGATTGCTCCTTGGGTAAGGAATGGGAGTGAAGGGCCCTCTTCCCCTATAACCAGTGAGTAAGAATCCTATGTAATAAAAAGGTAATATGAGAATTGACCCTAACAGCAAAACAACTGGTCACCAGGATGGACACTGACCACCCTACAGTGGATGCTCAACAGGAGCTGACCCCTGATGGTCAGTGCACTCCCACAGGGTGAGCTCTGCTTAGCCACAAGCCAGGTTGATGGCTGCGAGTGCAGAAGTGGTGGCAGGAGCCTCTCTCTCCTCCTCAGTAGCGCTAAGGATGTCCAGGGAGCGGGCCTAAGCTGGCAGATGGACATCCCTCAAGGGCTCCTGGGCTGCCAGATTAGGCCTGATCCCCTGAGTATTGTGCATAAGCTAGCAGGTGGACATTCCCTGAGGCAGTGGTCGCAACCTCCACAGACCACTGGTTGGCGTTCATTGCTCCAAAGGTTTCCTTAAACCAGTGGTTGCCGAGCTTTCAGACCTCACGGACCACCAGTGATCCACACACCACCAGTTGATGACTGCTACCCTGAGGGGTCTCAGACTGCGAGAGGGTGCAGGCCAGGCTGAAGGACCCCCCGCCCTAAGTGCATGAATTTTCGTGCCCTGGGCCTGTAGTTGTTAATAAAAATACTACATTTTCAGTGGGTAAAAATTTTAAAAACAATTGCTCTATAAAGTTCACATTATTAAACAAAATACTAAACATTAATACAATGACCTCCTGTAAAACACTTAAATTAATGGGCAAAATCATGTATATTACCAAAATATTTCTTATAATAAAAGAATGTCGGTATCATTTTAATCAATATCTTCTGAAATACTTCTTCATAGGTAGCTAAAAACTTTATGAGAGACTAAAAGCTTGAGTGCTTTAATTGCAAAATAAGGTAAAATCTGAAATAAAATATTTTAATAAAGAACATCTACACAAGTAGTTTACAAATTTTTTATTTTCCAGACAAGAAGCTAAAACTAGATGATCCTCAGATGGTTAGGTTCAATACTGAATACCTTATAACTCTACATCTAAAAAAGCCAGCGTTTTCTTTTTGTCACCTGTTTTATCCAGCTTCACCCTATTTAGTAACTTCAGGCAGGTTCAGCTATATGAACACACACACACACTTCCACTTTTTCAATCAGTCAGATTTCATCACTCTCTCCATTAGAGAGGTGGTGGAGGGAGACAGAACTAAATAATGTCAGGGCTGAGAATAAATGTATTAAAGGGATTGAGTCTGATGGTAGGGACAACCCTCCAGCCTGTCAAGAGTCAGTCACTCTGCCCCTTTGACCAGAACTCAGGCTGTCGCCACATATCTGCAAGCTACCAGCAGATTCAATTTTCAGCTGCCCTCACAGACAAACGGCCCTTGGCTCTTGTGGAAGTTGATTAATTTCTCATACTCAGTTAACTCATTTGCTCCCACATTGGAGTGCCCCTAAACACACTTCTGGAGTTGAGCTCAACTAGAGAAGCAGTTTGCTTTTGGTGAATACTAGCTTCAGATGCGCAGACTACAATCTGAATAATGCAGAAACATTTTAAGTCACTCCATATAAACAGTTTCCTCATTCACGACTCCATTGGAAATCTTTCTGGATGAAATTTTCATGAGAGCTCACGTTAACAATCTTGCTGCCAAATAGTCCACTCCTTGATTTCTGGTTTGCTCCACAGGAAGTGTAAGGGCTTATGCATTTTATAGACATGCCTTCCTTTTCCTTTTATCGCCTTGTAAAATCATTTGGCATATAATTTAATCAATAATCAAACAGTTCCATGGAAAAAATTGCCTTTATTCATAGCCTTTGTTCATATCTTATCTTTTCACAATTAGCCTCTATTGCACTAAAGAAGCTGAATAGATTTGCAAACTAGGTGTTACAGCAGCAATTTGTAATCATTAGCTTGGTTTTTGCTCACACTTTTAATGTATTCTTCTGTAACCTTATTTGAGAATATATATATATATATATATATATATATATATATATATATATATATCTTCGTTTGAGTGCTTATAAACAACATTAAATTGTCATTTGCACATATTAATAGCCCTATTCTAGAATCCTCAGACCTTGCATCTGTTTTTAGAGATCAGCTTATTTGCATTGATTAAAGCCTGTTGATAATCAATCAGCTTCTTATTATCCGGCCACTCCTATCAGTGGAAAACCTCTTGAGTTTATTCCTGTCCATTTCAACTTTATCCCAGGGGATGACTGTTATTATCTTTAATTTTATTTTTTAGAGTCATGGTGTACCTGGTTACTAATGACACCCTCAGTTCATGGCACTTGTTGTCACAGGTTGTATGAAGTCTCTCTCGTTGTTCTATTTCCCTTTGTCTTCATTTCCCGCTCCTCTCCTCTTCCCTCAGTGGGAATTATTCTCATGTATTCAGTGAATATTCTTTTGGTTTGTATGTGTTTTTAAGTATCTCTTATTCCTTTGGATGTCTTAAATTTTAGTTCATATAAAGGATTTTGTCCTGTAGATCTCACTGTGTTTCTTAACCTTTCCCCTCAGCACTGTTTTTTATTTCTATCCAGTCTACTCTGTGTATTCCCAGTCTGTTACTTTTCACTGCTGCATAGTATTTAATCTTGGGCAACTACCACACTTGGCCCCAGTTCCTTTACTGGGATTCTATGTCCCTGTTACTTCATGTAACACAGCAACGAGCAGTGTGAAAATATACAACCCAGGGAATTATGTAACGTCCTTTCCCCTTCAGCAGCCCATTCAGGATCCTCTTCCTCACATGGCTGCGTGGAGTGAGACTTGTCTATAATTGTAGTTGTCAGTGTTGGTCTTATCTGTCTCTATTTCAGGCTCAGTGCTCTGCGTGGCCCAGCCCATGGAACCAAGCTGGATGGAATCACAAAGTCAGTCTGAGTGCTGAGGCTAGGTCCATGAGGAGAGGCAGGTTTTGAGGCTCAGTGATGGTACAAGGAATTTCCTATCATCTAGAGGAGGGGCTGGCATTCTGCCTGTGAAGGGCTAGGTAGCCGCTCAACTCTCAACTCTGCCTTTGTAGCACAAAGAGCAGCAGACAACACGTGAATGAATGCACACATTCCAAGGCAACTTTTTTTAACAAATGGGCAAAAGGCTAAAGCTCTGGCCTCATCTGGAGTCCTTTCAGACAGGGAAGTGAAGCATGGCTTTTCCGAGGCTGACTCATTCTGTTCTTCCTGAGTGCTTCCCCACCGAGTAGTCTTGAGGACTTGTGTAATCACCCAGGCTAACATTTCTGTTGATTTCAAATTTACCAACCTGTATTTACCAGGTCATCTGTATAATATTTCTTGTCTTTTTTCCAAATACTTATTCTCCACAGTTCCAACATGCGGAATATACAATAGTTCTGTGGTCACATCGGCAGTCATCTTAATGCTCTGTGTATTGGCACATGTTGGATAGACTCACCATTGTTACTATTATCAATAATTATTTATAAAAACAAAAATAACAATTGCTCTTTCTTAAATAATTAGAAAAAGATCAGACCCTGAGTGTTTTCCACAGATTATTTAATGCAGTCCTTATCCTGACCTTGTGAGCAGGCATCACTGCCTTCACATGTTAGGTAAGAGAGTTAAACATTCTTTTTGTCTGTTTCACCTTATCTTTAGTTTCCCTTAAAACTTACGCTTTTGTAAAAGTAAACTTTAAGATCATTCTTAAAATTTATTTAAAACTACAAGAGAGTTGAGTGCTCAGTTAAACTTGCACTATCTTTCTCTTTGAACAGACTGAGAAATAAACTCAGCCCTGTCCCTTACCCATCTTAGAACAAGTCTCAGGAGAGTCCGGACTTTAGCTTCCCCGCTAATTCTTTCAATGTCTACATATTAATCATCTGTTAGTATAGAGGTGCACTAAAGGAAACCAGGCAAGAGACAAAAGGTAATTTTTTTCTCTGATATCAATGTGATATATTAGGTTTTATATGAAATAAAAAAGAATCAAAGTAATTCAAGTATGGTAAACAGTCATCTAGGTTGTTTTCATAGCTCTTTTCTATAATATGTACAGTCCTTTGGCAGATATTTAGTTAACTTGATATAATAATGTGCGATGCTACGTATAGGGGACAAAGATGGTCTTGCACTGTGTGGAGTGTACCGATTAGCAAGAGGCAGAACATTAAACAGTTATAAAAAAAAGTGTGATAGGCATTTTATCTAAACCTAAGGAAGTGCAGGATGCTGTAACAGCACATAACACGAGCACTTAACCTTGTCTAGAGGTCTCATTTCCTGAAGTAATATTTCAATGGCACTTAAATGGAGATGGAAGTGTTTGTATTACTTAGGAGAGAGAGAGAGGGAATGTCTTAGTCCGCTCTGGCTGCCACGACTGAATACCATGGACTGGGCATTTTAAACACCAGAATTTATTTTCTTATAATTCTGGAGCCTGCAAGTCCAAGATCAAAGTGCTAACAGGGATGGTGTCTGGTGAGGCCTCCCTGTATATGTCCTTACAGAGCCTTCTGTGTGTGAGGAGAAGAAAAGTGAGGGGCGGAGGTGGGCAGGAAGCTGAGGCTCATAGTTCTGTGTCTCTTCTTCTAAAGAGAGATCCCAGCCCTATTGGACGAGGGCTCCACTCTTTTGACATCATTTAACCTTCATTACCTTCTTAAAGGCTTTATCTCCCAGTACCGTGGGTTGGTGGTTAGAGTGGCAACATATAAGTTGAGGGGGAGGGGGATACATTTCAGTTCATAATGGGGAAAGGATGGAAGGAGAGTATTCCAGGTAAAGGGGGTAGGACAGGAAAATATCCAGAGGTAGGAAGATAAGGAGGAATCCAAAGGGAAAAGGGTTCCCTGTGGTTGGAGCTTAAGATGCGTAGAGTGTAAGCGCTATGGTGAAGGTTGGGGGTGCAGGGAAGCGAACCCCGGGTTGAACTCTTTAGGTAAGGAAATCTTAGGTACCCCACTGATTTCCCCCCCCTAAACTTTTACATTGTCAAAAGAGCTCTGCATTAACAGAAGAAGATCTAGAGTTTAATAACTCTGAAACCTTGGGGAAATCATTTGTTTTGAGCCTCAGTTTCTCCAACTTAAAAATTAGTCATGCTATAACGCTTAACTTTCTGGATTGTTGGCTGAGAGGAGATAATGACTGTGAAATGTCATAGGAACAAAAAAGTGCTATATAATAACTGAGGATTTTTTTTTTAATCCTTTCACCAAACCAACTAGTTTTCTCTAAAAAAACACTGCGTGGGTGGATTTGTTATCCCTTCCTTTTGTGATACACTCTCAAGGCCCTGCATGGACCACCCCGGGGTCCAATATTCTTTAGTATTCTTTGCTAATCTTTCAAAAAAACTGGCAAAATTGAAAAAACAAAAACAAAGACAGGTTGTTCTTTGGATTAAAAAAGAAAGAGTCATGCTGCCCTTTCTGAAAAAATGTTCTTGTTATTCCCAATTATCCTATTTCTTCTCTGTCCCCTGTGCATTGCCTAGACAGAATTATTCTCAAGCCTCACTGCCACTGTGCTTTTCTGTCCTTCAGGCCAAAACGTGTGACTGTTATTGCTTTCCTCAGCTCACTAAGCTCTTTCTGCCCTGGTTCAGAGTATCTCTGAAATCCTGCCTTTTTAGACAGAGTGGCAATTTTCCCTGAGACAGATCTCTTTATTTTTCATCAGACCCAAGTGCCTTGTTATTCTGTGCAAAACATATATGTATTCAATAGCCTTGTATATGTATTTGTGAGGTGTAACATAAAGTTAGAAAAGTCTTTCTTGTTGTGTACACATCAGAATTTCAATTTCAAATTCATTGTGGTTCCAGAAGTTATAGACTCTGCATCTGATATATATATATTTCTCATTTTCCATTTTTTTTAATATTAATATATTTTTATTGATGTTAGAGAGAGGAAGGAAGAGGGAGAGAGGGATACAAATATCAATGGTGAGAGAGAATCATCGATTGGCTGCCTCCGATATTTCCCCTACTGGGGACAGAGCTCACAACCCGGGCATGTGCCCTGACTAGAAATCAAACCTGAACCTCCTAGTTCATGGGTCGACACTCAACCACTAAGACACACCAAGTGGATGATGGGTGGGGTGTTTTCCTTAAATGCCCTCTTCAACTAATTATGTATGAAAATAATCAAAAGAAGCTAGTAGAGAAGAATGAAAAAATTAAAGTCCTCATAAGGAAATGAGACATTGAAACTGATGTACACAACTTATCAGCTGTTGTCTTTTATTACTTCTCTCTATTTTCATGGCTTCTGCTTTATTTGATCAGAAGCCTGACCTTATCATTATGAAATTACGTTTATGCTGTTTGACTTATATTATATAACAAACTTCTCTTAGCTGTAGCTGTTGCACAGAATTTAAATTGCCTTCGAGGATAAAAGGGAGAATTAAGACAAAGAATGGTTCCTGAGGCTAGAAACCCAACCAGCAAGCTCCCTTCCTAATGGAGTTACATTTTATTTATTTCCACTCTTAAAGCACTGGGTCCTTTTTCAGTAAAGCCACAGAGTTCTTTTCTTAGAAAGACAGTCAATATGAGTTATCATTTGAGGATGAAGGCAACTCAGTTGTACTTGTAAAACATCAGTTGACCTTGCCTAAATTTCAGAAAATAAAATGTCAGTACACATAAACACATTTTCTCTCAGCATTGAAAAGTTCTAGT
Source organism: Pipistrellus hanaki (assembly GCF_964339955.1). Taxonomy (NCBI): domain Eukaryota; kingdom Metazoa; phylum Chordata; class Mammalia; order Chiroptera; family Vespertilionidae; genus Pipistrellus; species Pipistrellus hanaki. The sequence goes on from NC_140505.1 coordinate 158,436,955, forward strand.
CTATAATTTACTTGCTTGCTAAGGATAGAAGTATCACTTAAACATTTTCTGGGATATTTTCCCCCAGAAGTAGACTCACTCCATTTCCCATTGGTGCTCTCTTTACTACCACCTAGTGGAATGTATGAACTTTGCCTGTGGGTTAACACTGGGAGAAGGAAAAGTGTAAGATGAATTTTATCTTGGAAAAAATTTTCCATGATGATGAGTTACTGTTACTTTTTTAGTAATAATGCAGGTTGCAAAAAATACATGAGTTCAGAGTGAAGAAAGCCCATGAATTCATGTGATATCTAATAAAATGCTTATCCACAAATAAAGCTATCTTATACAGAAACTTAGAAGCTGGATAAATCACAGAGACTGTCTTGCCTACTGTATTTTTAAATTATGTTTAGAGGCTTTTCTTAATTTCTTAAGATAGAAATTTTAAATATTAAGCTTCAAAGCTCCTTTGCTTGGAAGGATCATTGTACTTAAACTGATAGATAAGTAAAAATGGAGAGATAAGACCCGGAGAAAGGGAAGCATCGATCAGACTGTCAAACCTTAGAGGGAAGGTAGGGGAGGGTAGGGGTAAAGGGGAGAGGTCAACCAAAGGACTTGTATGCATGCATATAAGTCTAACCAGTGGTCATGGACAACATGGGGTTGGGGGTATGTGTGGGGAAAGGTTTGGGATGGGAATGGGGAATGAAGACAAATACATGATACCTTAATAAAGAAATTTTAAAAAATGCAGAGATAAGTAGTCAATTTTTAAAAATATATATTTTATTGATTTTTCTTACAGAGAGGAAAGGAGAGAGAGAGCTAGAAACGTCGATGAGAGAGAAACATCGACCAGCTGCCTCTTGCACTCCCCCTACTGGGGATGTGCCTGCAACCAATGTACATGCCCTTGACCGGAATCGAACCTGGGACCTTTCAGTCCGCAGACCCACGCTCTACCGCTGAGCCAAACCAGTTTTGGCTAAGTAGTCAATTTTTACCCAAGCTGGGAAGAAAGGCAGATTCCTGTATTCTAAGGCGTTTTCTCCCAAACAATGAAACAAACAAACAAAAAAGGCAAATGAAGCTTTAAGGCTTTTCACTCTGTATTGGTGGGGAACTCTGTTCAGCCTCTGTTACAGAACAAACACAAACGAACAAAAACTAAAAATCTGCTATTTGTTGACTGATTTCTTTAACTTGGCTACCCATCATAGTGTCATTTCCTCTGTGGCCACCAGGCGTGGTCCTTTGTTTACATGGAATGTGAGTAGGATCATCTTCCCTTTCCCTCAGGGGGGCATGCCTTTCAGATGGCATCACTGTGACCCAATACAGACACATTGTTTATGCTCATGAATATTTTGCTTACCAGATTATTCTTTTTAAAAATAATACCCAAGATATGTTTTTATTGATTTTTGGAGAGAGAAGAAGGCAGAGAGAGAGAGAGAGAGAGTGAGAGAGAGAGAGAGAGAGAGAGAGAGAGAGAGAGAGAGAGAGAGAAGCATCAATGTGAGAAACTGATCAGTTGCCTCCTGTATGCGCCCTGACTAGGGATCATATCTGTAAACTTTTGCCCAGCTGGTGTGCTCAGTGGTTGAGCATCAACTCATGAGTCAAGAGAGCACCAGTTCAATTCCTGGTTAGAGCACATGCCTGGGTAGCAGGCTCAATCTCCAGTGGGGGGAGTGCAGAAGGCAGCTGTTGGATGTTTCTCTCTCAGCAATATTTCTCTCTATATATTCCTCTCCCCTTCTTTCTCTAAAATCAGTAAAAATATTTGAAAAACAAAATGAAACAACAAAAACACCCTGCAACCTTTTGGTACAGGGGCCAATGCTCCAACCAACTGAACTACCTGCTTGACTCTTGATGATGCCTAAGTAGGGGAAACAAAGCCTAGGGAAGGGAGTGGGAAATATAATTAACACCCAGAAAAAAAGTATACCACCAGATCCACTTTCAGCCTGTTTCATCAAACAAGACAAAAGCCACATTACCCACTGGAATTGAATGTCCTCTCATTCTTTCCCTGGCAGATTTCTACCCCCATCCAGCCAACCAGGCTCTAGTGAAGACTCGACACAGCATTTTATATCCCAGGACTCTCTATGGAGGAGTCCTGAATTGTTCTCTTACTTCCTCAGTGGCACAGGATGGTTCTGTGACCTCTGTTGCCTGAATGATAGGTAGCCTTCAGAACTCCAAGCCTCTCAATTTTTCTCCTTAATAAACAACTGACACTAAGTGCGTGTACCTGCCATTGTGCTAAAGGAATGCATATGATTTTGCACTGTTGGCTTATGGTGAATGTTGGTGGCAAAGGACATCTCCTGTCTTTGTCATCCTCTGCCTTTTGGGGAGTTACACTTATCTTGTGTGGTGTTTGCCTCTGGCGTCGCTACACCCTTGCTGTCACAGTGAGGTCTGGGAAGGCACAGTTTCCTATAGCTCCCTGCTGCTAGATCCCCTGGCATGTCTAGGAAAACAGAAGGGTAGGTTACAGAACCAAATATTAGCCCTAGCTGGTTTGGCTCATTGGATAGAGCATCGGCCTGCGGACTGAAGGGTCCCAGGCTCGATTCCAGTCAAGGGCATGTACCTCGGTGGCAGGCTCAATCCCCAGCTCTGATCAGTGTTTCTCTCTCTTTCTCTCCCTCTTCCTCTACTCTCTCTTAAAAAAAGAAAAGAAAGTAAAGAAAAAGAAAAATATCCTCTGGTGAGGATTAACAAACAAAAGGGGAAAAAAAGAAACAAATATTATATTTCTCTCCCCCAAAGACTAAAATTATGTCTGAGTTCTTCCCTTTCTCCATTTCCAATCAATGCAACATTGAAGGGTGTTATATAGTTGGCTGTTAAAAATACACTTCACGCCGAAACCGGTTTGGCTCAATGGATAGAGCGTCGGCTTGGGGACTGAAGGGTCCCGGGTTCGATTCCGGTCAAGGGCATGTACCTTGGTTGCGGGCATATCCCCAGTAGGGGGTGTGCAGGAGGCAGCTAATCAATGACTCTCTCTCATCGATGTTTCTAACTATCTCTCTCCCTTCCTCTCTGTACAAAATCAATAAAATATATTTTAAAAAAAAATACACTTCACTAAAAACCCTTCTAACCAAAAAGGGACATACCGTATTTTTCGGACCATAAGACGCACCAGTTTTTAGAGAAGGGAAATGAAGAAAAAACGATTCTGAAACAAATAGTGTCCTAAAATATTTTATGTGCATTAAAACCCAACATCACAGTCATAAACACATGTAATCAACCCTGTAAAGTAAACAGCAGCATTTAGAACCATTTTAGAGCCGGGCAAGCACACAGAGACCACACAGAGCCGGGCAAGTAAAAAAACTTTTTTTTTACAGTATATGCGTAGGCTATATTTGGACCATAAGACGCAGGGACTTTTCCCCCCCACTTCTGGGGGGGGAAAAGTGCGTCTTATGGTCCGAAAAATACGGTACTTGCTTTTCCTCTAAAAAGCAAAACAACTCAGAAAGCAAAGCATAATAAAGCGTATGTAGTCCATTCTCTGTGTTTTCTTCTTAGAGGACCATTGGGCTTTGTGTCACTCACTGTTAGAAGTAACAGTTCCTGTCCTTTGCTGGCCCCTCTGGGAGACAGTTACAGCTTTATTCCAGACTTTGAGGCTGGTGTGTACATTTTAAATGAACAGTTGTGTGTATGTTTAATTTATTGCAGCCTTCTCTTGGAGTCAAGAAGCCTACCAAAGCCATGATCTTTGTGATCTTGAGCCCAGTGGGATCTTACTTTTCGAAGGGAACCTTAAGTCCCGTGTCCCTGTGGGCCAATCCGAAGTTCGTAAGAGCCTGGAAAGGTGGGACTGGGGACTGCAAGATGGGAGGGTAAGTAAATCTGTGTTTCTGTCCTAAGGAAAGAGTTCCTCACCAACACTGAGTTGCCATTTCACCTCTATACCTGTACATATATGAATATTACAGTCATAATGCTCGTTTTTGTTTTGGGTTTAGTTTTCATGTCTTCACTGAACTCGTTGTATAAAGTAATAATCTGTTGCCCCCTATTGGGAGAAACATTGGATATTATGCATATCCATGAATTGAAATAAGTAATCAAAAGAGGAATCAAATCAGTGATTTGAATGAACTGTCCTTGGTCGCTGGCCCTCTGGCTGCAGGCTGTTGGCTGGCATTAAACAGTGCCTGGTACTGGGGCCAAGGCCCTCGGATGGCTCCAAGGGGTTCTGTCTGGGGAAGGTGCCTGCTTCATTGAAGTGCTGTCTTGATTGCTACAGATTGTAGCCATCCCACCTGCTGCCAATTGGCTGAAGGACAGTCCTTCTTTGGCGCCGACAGGCCAGTCTCATAGGCCATATGTAGCTGGCTGGAAAGGAAAGAGCATTTGAGAAGTGTTAGACAATTTTAGGGGTGGACTTGGCCGTGAATGGAGAATGCCCCTGTGGGCGAGCAAGAATAGCTGCATTAACCATCATGGGCTCTTCCTTTATGAAAACCAAGTGTTGATCTGGTCACATATCTGGGCAGTAGCAGCCCTGGAAGGTGGCTCAGTGGCAGGATCAAACCTGTAACCTGGGCATGCGCCCTGACAAGGAATCCAACCATGACCTTCTGATCCATAGGTTGATGCTCAACTACTGAGCCCCAGCTAGGTATATAATAGTTATTTTTTTAATGAATTTCACTGGCATAGAAGAGGCTTATATAACCTGTTACTTAGCTTTTATTGTTACCATTTTATTTTTTTCTACACAACACTATGCAGTATATAACAAGAGTTTTTATTTGCCAGATGATTTGTGTGAGGCAATGATGTGAACTGACCTAAGTTCACATAGAGCCAAATAGTAGAAGAGCAGGAGCTTCCCTTAGCCAGCTGGCCCCAAATCCAAACCCAAACCCATGCCCTTTCTACAGGACTGCCCCGAAAAGTCAGGTTAATTCTCATTATTTAAAAATACTCATAATTTAACTCAGTTATTGCCTATACAACATCAATTCTGAATAAAGGTTATCTGGCTTTTCATTAAATAAAAGCCTCATATACCAGGATTGTATTGTCTTTAGATTAACTGATAATTTATATTTTATTATCTATATTGTGAAGGTCTTTTAATGACTCCTACATTACCTCCATGTAAGTAACCCTCATCATTGCCCAGATTGCTGTAGTCATGTAGTCTAGTGCTTATTTCTCATAGCTTTCTAGAATATTTTAGTTATGAGTCAATATTCTTTCAGTTGCAAGTCGGAAAACCAGCGCAAGTCATCTTAAGTAGTAAAGGGATTGATTGTACATAGGGTGGTAACAGTGGATCTGTTGTGGTCTGAAATTGTGGTTGCCAAGTTTCTTATGCCCTTGTATGGGCCCTACTCCTCACCCCCACCCCCACTCACCATCTCTTGTCATAGTTTCTAGCTGTGTGTTAGCCTAGGATCTCCAATTTCAGATGTCTTCCCCCATGAAGTCTAGTGATCATGTACACAATAGACCCCTGGCGACATCATAGCAAACTAGCAGCCACTACCCTCAAAAGGAGAAAATACATCTTTCACATTCCATAGATTAAATTTACATGAACAGATTGGGTTACACACCACCATTTAATTCAATTGCATGGGGCAAAATGCAATTTAATTCAATTGCATGGGGCAGAATGACTTGGCTACATCGGAAGAGCCACAGGGAATACAGAGGGAAGGGAAGCTGTGCAGATGGGAATGGCAGGTAGCCACTGTATTAAAAGGTTCTTGTGTTTAATTGATGCTTTTACTTATACAACACTACATTTTTAATTTTGCCCAGATGTAAAAGTGATCACTTAAAAGGCCTAGGAGTGTGTTTTGTGGGAGATAACATTGACACTTTGCAGTAGTTATTGTATATTTGATCGGTTACTTGTTCCTGTGTACTTTTGGGGGCTTCATAGTCTAACAGTGGGTTTAGGACTTATTTCTAGCCTTGGTTGTAATATGGTTGTGCTTTTCAAACTTGTTTGCTAATGTCCTCTGAACATCAAGGAAAATTAATTCTACAACTAGGGGCTGAGGGAGGCAAGCAAGCAGCACATTTTTTTGAGGACTCTCATCTTTTATTTTCAACATTCATTCATACTCTATAAATATATGTCATTTAAGTTGAACAAAAAAATAAATTTAAAATATTCCCAAAGTATCTTGTCATTCTAGGAAGATGTCCCATGTTCCTTTGATTTTTGAATACTCCAAGATGAAGAGTGCAGATTGGGCAAAATGGGCTTTCAGAATACTTTTTGGTTAAAATTGGGATTTTAACGTCTTGCCCCACATTTTCGGGAGAATTCAGACATTTTTTGGATATATTGAAAGGTCCCAGTTAAGAGAGTACAGACTTGGTGCTCTGCTACTTAATTGTTGTAGCTTGATACAAGTTACTTCTCTAAGCCTCAGTTTTTCTGATCTGAATAATGGAAATGATCCTGAAGGCTAATTCAATACTGTTGTGAGGCTTAAACAAAATAATTCATGTGAAATTGCTTGGAAAGTGAAAAAATATATATTCAATAACTTTTAACTGTTATTAACTTTGTTATTTACCTGTGTTCTCATATCTCTACTTTTCAAGTTAGAATTCTACAATTTTGCTTTGTGTGTGCTCTTTCTCTCAAGTGAGTGCAATTAGATCATTTACGATAATTTATATCTTATTATCTGTGTTTTGAAGGTCTTTTAATGACTCTTACATTACCTCCATGTAAGTAACCCTTATCATTGCCCAGATTGCTGTAGTCAAGTAGTCTATTGCTTATTTCTCATAGCTTTCTAGAATATTTTAGTTATGAGTCAATATTCTTTCAGATGCAGGTCGGAAAACCAACCATTATATTAGGGTCTAATTTAATGTTATGCTGTTAACTAGAAAGTTAACATATTAAAAACATAGTGCATATTAAGAACATAATACATTGATTACATGCACATGTGAATTAAAGAGGTTGGTATTTTGGTGTGGGAGATGGGGTAAGTGTAGAATATTTGTAATCAGTATGTTTCCTGTTTCTTAAAAGGAATTACGGCTCCTCTCTCTTTGCCCAATGTGAAGCAGTGGATAACGGGTGTCAGCAGGTTCTGTGGCTCCATGGAGAGGACAATCAGATAACGGAAGTTGGAACTATGAATCTTTTCCTTTACTGGGTTAATGAAGATGGAGGTAATCCACTCAGATTTCAGCTCCTTGCTTTTTTTTTCTTTTTCTTTTTTCTTCTCCTTCAATCATTTTCAGTGGGATTGGAAAGAAAATAACTTGGAACTTAGAACAAAGAAATAAGCAGCATGATTCCAATGTCTAAGTACATACTGTGCTTTTGCTGTCCAAGTAGACATGAGTTCAAGTTTACAGAATTTCTAAAGATTTTGTTTTTTGGCTCTATATATGTATGTATTATTAAGATGTCAACTTAAGGAATTTGAATCTCCACACTCTGAAGATTTGCTACCTTATTCCTAACATTTTTCTTATTGGAAATCCCTTGCATTTGGAGTTAGGTTTCAGATCAACTTAGTCATACACAGTATAGTATGTATAAAATGCTATAGTAATAAACACAGCCTACTGATTTTACTGATATGAAATTTAGTATACTCCCTTGTTATAATTTCAAAAATTGTTGCACTTTATACATATTTTGATAATATATCAAAAGCCTTCCAGGTTTACTCTGGAGCTCACTTTAATTGGAACATAGTAATTTTAAGAATATACTGCTCTATCTTGGAATTGTACTTAGATCCTGGTTCATTCAAGTTTATTAATATACTAGAGGCCTGGTGCACAAAATATGTGCATGGTGGGGGCTGTCCCCTCAGCCCAGCCTGCACTCTCTTCAATCCAGGATCAATCCCTCTCACAATCCTGGACCACTGGCTCCTAAACCTTCACCTGCCTCCCGGCCTGGTCACCCCTAACTGCTCCCTGCTGTCAGCCAAGTCATCCTCAACTGCCCCCTCCCTGTCAGCCTGGTCACTCCTAACTGCCCCTCCCCACCAGCCTGATTACCTCTTACTGCCCCCACCCTGCCAGTCCAATTGCCCCCAACTGCCCCCCTTTGCTGGTCTGGTCTTTCCCAAATACACCCCCACTGGCCTGGTCACCTCTAAATGCTCCCCCTGCTGGCCTGGTTACCCCCAACTGCTCCCCCTGCCAACCTAGTCACCCCTCACTATCTCCTCTGCTGGCCTAATTGCCTGCAACTGCCCCTCTTTTACCCCCCACCCCCCACCCCGCTGGCCTGGTCACTCCCAACTGCCCCCATCTGCTGGCCTGGTAGCCCCTAACTCTCCCCCACCCCCCGCTGGCCTGATCATCCCATGCAGCCTGCTGTTAAGTTGTTTGGTCATCCTTCACTAACCTCACACCAGCCTAGCTATAGGTAGCCATCTTGTGAGGGCGTAAGGGTTAATTTGCATATTACCTCTTTATTATATAAAATGTCTACTATAAAAATCAGTACTTCTTTACTAGTTTTAATATTCTGAATGCTCATTATTTCTCTTTGGTACTTTTTCTCTTTATTTTTTTAATTTTTTTTTCATAATCATTTATCCTTTTTATGCCCTCTTCCATCTTTCCTGCAACTTGCTTTTGTTGTTGTTGTTCTTAGTTGTCAGAGACCATTAGAGTTCATTGAAGTTCAATGTTTGTAGTATTAAATTAAGTGCCCAATAATGCAGATATATGCATTTATTTCTACTAGAATTTTAAGTCATAAAAATTTTATTTTTATTTTTAATATATTTTATTGATTTTTTAGAAAGAGGAAGGGAGAGGGATAGAGAGCTAAAAATATTAATGAGAGAGAAACATTGATCAGCTGCCTCTTGCACACCTCCTACTGTGGGTGTGCCCACAACCAAGTTACATGCCCTTGACCGGAATCAAACCTGGGACCCTTCAGTCCACAGGCTGACACTCTATCCACTGAGCCAAACCAGTTTTGGCAGTCATAAAAATTTTAAAGAAATTTTTAGGCTTGTTTGCATTCTTAGGGTTTCATTTCATAATACTGAGTGTAGAAATGTAAAATATTAAGTTTCCAAATACTTAAAAGGTCTCTATTGGTTTTACTTGAAATGTTAAAGTAGTTCATTTGTCATTTGCTACAAACAGAGGAACATGGTCACGTGTGGCTGACATTAGTGCTCTACACTGATTTGAGCATTAGTGGCAGAGACTAAAAAGATTAAGCCTTACATTCCAGTGAGAGGTAGAATAGTAGGTGTGGTGAGGACACTTATCCAGGGATTGGCCATTGGTAATCTGTGGCATAGGAAAAGGCAGATACAAATCACGCTCATTCTTCCACCCCTGCTGTTTGTACTTGGCACTATTTAAAAACATAAATTCTACTGGAATATTTGTGATTTCTAAATTTGCGTTTTTTGCATATGACATAAGCTGTACTTGTTGAACTCTGCACTTAGGAGATAATAGATTGATTCAACTCATTTTTCCCACTGGCCCACTCCCACCATCATCTCCCCAAAAACCCACATTACTCCAAACAAAAACAATTACATCAGTCAGAAGTGTCAACATCATCATTTAAGGATAGGAGATGTCAGGAGTTAAGCACAGTCTAAATCAGAGCTACATGACTTAACCAGAAACAGTTCTGGTGAAAAATTATGCCTTATCCAAACAATTGTCATGGGCCATTTCCACTATGGCTTTTAAAGGTCAGAATAGAAATGAGTGAATTTGTCTTCTGACTCTTACAAAATATACAAGACCTTAAGAGTTATTATTCAGATGATGGTTGCCTGAGATCACTTTAGTTTTAATGTGAATGTACCCCTTCAGTTTGAGGGTGTTCATATAATAGATTAAATACAAATTAAAGTAAGGAGAAAGGAAATGGAATAAATGTTTGGATAGTACTATGAGAAAATGCAATAGATACCAGGAATAACCTTTAGACTAAAACTAGAAGACATTGAGGCAACTCTATAGTAATTTTGATTTATACCATGTGGCTTTAAGAAAATATAAAGGGCCCTAGCCAGTTTGGCTCAGTAGATAGAGCATCAGACTGAGGACTGAGGGTCCCAGGTTCAATTCTGTCAAGGGTATGTACCTTGTTGCAGGCTCGATCCTGGCCCTGGTCAGAGTGTGTGCATGAGGCAACCAATTAATGTATTTTTCCTCACATTGATGTTTCTCTCTGTCTCTCCCCCTCCCTTCCATTCTCTCTTAAAAATCAATGGGAAAATATCCTCTAGTGAGGTTTAGAAAAAGAAAAAGGAAATAAAAGAATAACAAGTTGGAAATCAGCAAAATTTTGATTTTCACAAACGTTCCCAACAGCAGCTATATGCAGAGTTCTTTTAGTAATTACCTGCTGTCTGTCATGAGCACCCACTCTCTCTGCCACTTCTGAAAGGTCACTAAAGTAGATCATCTGTTCACAGCACAGTGCCCTGCATGATGACTGAATGTGGCACTTGTCCTGTAACTCATGTGGACTTTTATTCCAGTAACAGCAATGCTAGTGGTAAGATCACACAGTCTCAATTCTCCTTAAATTACTCAGTGGATGAGTAATTTAACACATACACTTGCAGAGACTAATACGATTGTTGGAACACGTTTTATCTTCTATTGGACACTGGAGCCACCCTGAGACTTGGACCCAGTTCCCGTGGTTGAATTCACAGATAGTTTGGGAGTATGATCATGGCAATGAGTGTTGATGCTGCTCAGTCTGCTCAGGCCCTGGGAGCCTTCTTGGATATCAGGCATTTACACCAGCTTTGCTTGGAGCCCTCCTCCCTCCCATGTCTGTTGGCGTGCTCCTATCCCACCTTCCAGTCTTTGCCCACATATCCCATTCTCAGTAAGGCTTTCCCGAGCACCTTACTAAAAATTGCAAGCTCGCCCATCCAGTGTGGCTCAGTGGTTGAGCATCAATCTATGAATTAGGAGGTCACTGTTTGATTCCCAGTCATGGCACATGCCTGAGTTGCAGGCTCAATGCCCAATAGAGGGTATGCAGGAGGCAGCGGATCAATGATCCTCTTTTGTCGTTGATGATTCGCTCTCTTTCTCTCCCTCTTCCTCTTTCTCTGAAATCAATAAAAATACATATATTGATATATATATTATTATTATTATTGATATTTTACAGAGAAGAAGGGAGAGAGAGAGAGAGAGAGAAAGCTAGAAACATCGATAAGAGAGAAACATCGACCAGCTGCCTCTTGCACACCCCCTACTGGGGATGTGCCCGCAACCAATGTACATGCCCTTGACCGAAATCGAACCTGGGACCTTTCAGTCCGCAGACCGACGCTCGATACCACTGGCCAATAAAAATACACTTAAAAAAACATTTGCAAACTTCTCTCTCTACTTCAAAGCATTTATCCCCTTTCCCTTTATTCCCCCCTTTCATGGTCTACACTATTTAACGTAACAACTGTTTGCCTCTGCCTATTAGAAAGTAAGCATGGAGTTACATCAGTTCTGTTCACTGCTTTATCCTGGGTATAGAGATAAGCCAACTGCATAGGGTGGGCACTCAGTACACAGATGCTTGTTATGATGGAGTTGCAGCCTGATAAACCCATCATTCAATTGAAAATGTCATAAGTTGAAAATGTATGTAATACATCTAACCTACCAACCATCATGGCTTAGCTTAGCCTACCTTAATTGTGCTTAGAACATAATATCCCCAAACACTGGCAACACAGTACAAGAGTATCTACCAGATGTTTACCCTCGAGATCACGAGGCTGACCGGGAGCTGAGATTCACTGCACTGCCCAGCATCCGTGAGAGCATTGGACTGAACATCTGCAACTGGGGAGAAGCTCAAAATTCAAAGTTTGATTTTTCCTGACTAAGTATCACTTTCACACCATCTTAAAAGTTAAAAAAGAAAAAAAAATCATGTCAAAGCATTGTTAGGCCAGGCCCGTCTGTATATTTGTTGAATAAATGAATAATTGTGCTGGTGATGGCTAGGGCTCTTACGCAAACCCACATTCCTGGTTCCCATTAGTGCTTGACTTTGGGATGTCACAGATGAATCCTGCTGTTGTTGCTTCTAAACCCTTCAGCTTCTAAAAATGATTCCTCTGTCAAAAACAAGCTGCATTTGTAGGCTCTGTTTTCCTCATGTTGGGCCATCTGGAGCTGGTTCTGGCTCTCATAAGCATGTTTGTGGTTGCAGAGGAAAATGAATATTTCTCACCCAAATGTTGTCATGTCATCATCTCTGTCTGGCAACCAGAGAAACAGATGTTCTGTTCCTTGACCTCAGGCTAGTGGTTACAGTTTGGGTGTTAAATATATTTCACAAAACTGCGTTTGCATAGGCGGGGCCGCCGTTTTCATTTAACTTGATGGAATCTTAGAGCTCAGCAGGCTCCAGGAAAGGGTCCAGTTTGGGGGCAGTGGAAGTATGTCTGTCTCTTATGTGTGGAGTGTGAGCATATATATACACACACATGTAGATCCATACTACATTTATGTCTAGCTAGCTAGCTATTGCAAAACACAGGTTTATTTTGAGAGCAACATTTCAAAGTAGCCCCAAGGACGTTGCCAAAACCAAGTTTTCCTCTTACCCGAAAGCATCTATGAGATGATTTTTAAACATATTTAAGGGGGAAAAATCATACTGCTATATCCTAGCAAAGAGATTATTCATTTATTTTTTTATTCAGAAAAAACACTTATCACATCCATTCTGAGCCAGGCAGAATGCTGAGTTTTGGGGACATAGGAATGAATGTAGAGTTTTGGTCTTCCAGACAGCTTGTGTGTTGGGGATGTGTGATGTACCCACAGGATACAGGTGAGCCCAGACCCCAGTATCCTATCAAAAAGGGAAAGACTCCAGTGTAGGGACCCTGAAGGTCTGGTCCTGACTGTCCTCCACTGTCACCAACCTTGCAAGTCACTTATAGGTGCAGGACCTCAGTTTCTTCTGTGAAGTGAGGATTGCCCTAGGTCCCTGGTCGGCAAACTGTGGCTCTCTAGCCACAAGTGGATCTTTGGCCCCTTGAGTGTGGCCTTTCCACAAAACACCATGGCCCGGGCGAGTCTATTTTGAAGAAGGGGCATTAGAAGAAGTTTAAGTGTAAAAAATTTGGCTCTCAAAAGAAATTTCAATCGTCGTCTTGTTGATATTTGGCTCTGTTAACTAATGAGTTTGCCAACCACTGCACTAGGTGATTTCCAAAGTCCCTTTTAGCTGCATAACATGACTTGGGGAGCTCAGAGTCACCAGTGTGATTTCTGCACAGTCTTTGTTACCTAATGATTCTTTCAAGCAGACCTTGTGAATTCCTCTGAAAACACATGCTGGGCAACATATGGTCTGTTACAAGCTTCACCGTCTTGATAAAGCAATGATTTAGGGATTGAATTTCTCACAAGATGCAGATTCCTGGGTGCCAGAGGTAGAGAGGAGAAGGGGATGTTGAGTACCAGAGATTTCCTTATGTAAGGGGTGTTTGTGGGTCATGGGCCACCCTGGCTCTGGCAGACGGAGAGTCATGCCAGACCGAACGGTGGTTTGGAGTGCCTGGGATCATGCTGTGGTAGACCAGTGTCTCAGCTGTGGCTCTCTATGAGTCACCTGTAGAATTTTGTTTTGTGTTTTGGATTTCTTTTTTTTTTCTTCTTTCTTTTTTGTTAGCCAATACGTGCTTGAGCCCATCCTGAGCCTATTACATTTGAAACTCAGAGGACGAGGTCAACAATTCTATATATGATGTGGATACTCACTTTACAGTTTGAAAATCACTCTAGAGAGATTTATCAAGGAGTAGTGTGGGAGCAGTGGCTGGCCTGAATAGGCACCCACTCTCCTTGGGGGTGACGCTCCGCCACAGTATTCTTAAAAGGTTTGCTAAGGACCGGTGTCCCCACGTATGATCCTATCTACATTATTCTAATTACTAACCAGCTTTAACCTACCAAATTTTGACTTCACAATGTTCCTCCTAAGAGTAGTTTATAACTCTTGCTGCTTGTTAGTGGAAAACCATCTCATTTTTTACTAGTTAAGGGTACATTGAAGATGAATAGATGAGTAGTATCCTTTCCTTCCCTCCCTCCCTCCCTCCCTCCCTCCCTCCCTCCCTCCCTCCCTCCCTCCCTCCCTCCCTCCCTCCCTCCCTCCCTTCCTTCCTTCCTTCCTTCTTGCTTTCTTTTCCCTCCTCCTCCTTCTTCTTCGAATCGAAATCTACCTTAAGTGTGAATTGAGAAATTTGACAACGCACAACAATAACATCTTCATGTTTATTACTAGCCAAATTGAAAGACACAGGAGGGTTTTTTGTTTATTTTTAATGGCTATTGATATATAAGGCATTGCTAATATAGTTAAAGTTTGAAAATATTCCAATTTCTAATTGACAGAAGAAGAACTGGCAACTCCTCCACTAGATGGCATCATTCTTCCAGGAGTGACAAGGCAGAGCATTCTGGACCTGGCACGCAAGTGGGTGGGTTTTTGACATGAGCAACTTTTCTCAGCACGAAACAAAAAGCAATCAAAATAAGTTCAGCTTTGTGTTGAAATAATATCCTGAAGTTGCAACCAATGTTATCTAATCTTTGATCTTAACTTGAGTGAAAAGAACTCTTCTAAAAGACCTGTCTTGGCAAGAGTATCAGAATAAGCTTTGTTTATAGGGAGGGCAGACAGAAACCAGTTTGTCAAGTTGTCCTGGTGAACAAGTATTCTAGTACTAGTCTCAAGCTCTATATCAGGTGTCTCCCACCAACTCACCTGATTTATAATTTGTGTGCTTCCATTTAGCCAGTCCTTAACTTTTCACGTCTAAGTCCCTTGTTTCCACATGGAAATGACTTGTAGTTCTCCCCTTCCTCTGTTTATTCCAGCATAGCCATGCTTACCAAGAAATTAAGAATTCTATTGGCATAAGTGTTTACTAACATAACATTATTAGTTTGGCTGCCTTCTCTCTCCCCCCCGCCCCCTTCCTTCATGCTCCCTGTCCTTCCAAATTCCCATACATGCTTCTTTTAAAGTCAAAACACTCAAGCAAGTGTAAAATTATTTTCAGTAGACTTTCTGATTCATGTGACACAGGCAAGCATGCTAAACTATTCAGTATTGGAAATGACTTTCTAACATACTTAAGATGAATGTTGAATGAGTTGGTTATCTGGCAAAGGTTTTTGGATGGAACTTTTGACCCATGTGTTACACTGATGTCCAAGGGACATGAAAAGGCTGTGAGCATTCTGTGGTCAAACAGTACTAATAAGGCAAACGTTTAGAAACACACATTATCTAGGAGAGTCCTAGTACATTTCCTCTGGAAAAAGGCTTTGGAAATAGAGGAAATGGGCCTTGTCTGCTTCGGGGTTTTGTAGAATTATTTATAGCACAGCTGCCACATGCTGGCTGGCACATCGGGCATGGCATTTACAAACTGTTTGTATAATTTCAAACAGCTTGCCCTGTCCTAAATATGTTTGCAGTTGCAAAGATGTATTTTCAAAGCTCAGTAATTTTTGTTTTATTAGAGAAAAAAATTCAACCAAGTACAGAAGGGTTGATGACAAGTTGCAAGTGGAAATGCTTTCCCACACTAATGATTTGCTAGCATGAAAATAGGTTATTATGGAGGAAGTTTTTTCTTGACTCCTTAGCTGTAATTTATTTTAAAAGCTATTCTAAAACAGTGAGACATAAATGCCAAGAGCCATGTGGGGGGTTACCATTACATGCCAGACAGGGGAAATTGTCCAAAGATAAGTAAGGGTGAGCAGAGTAAAAACAATTCTGTTTATTTACAAGATTTTTTTTTCCTTCCTTTTCCAGGACACAGAGCTCAGCTTGTTTTCAGTTAACTTGGCTGATTTTCTGGAATTTATTTACCTTTGAACAACATAATTGCAATTACAGACTGAGATAAATTGAAACTTGCAAAAAGCCATATTTCTATCACAGGCATATTTTCCTACCCTTCCAAATATATGCTTACAACATGATGCATTCTTCTAATGTTTTGAATCTTGCCAAGAGCTGTGATTTCCATTTTTATCTATTGTAGATTTGCAGGTCTTAAAAAATACTCCCATTTAATTTTAAAAATCTATCCATTTTTTGTTTGTCCTTAATTCAGATAGCCTGTTGACAAACTTTGAGCTTTAACCACTAACATAAAAGAATGAGAATTAAACCGATGAAAGAATGTGTACTAAATAGCTTTAAAAAATCAGAATATTTTTATTTATATTTTCTATCCTGGAGCAAATAAAATGTTCCAATAGTTCAGCAGAAGTTGATGCGACATAAATGCCAGAAATTATATCGATAATTCTGTGATGAAAATCTAATATGATTCTAAGAGTAAGGGAGAGGATTACTGCAGTAAAGTCAACTGAACCAGTGGGTTTAATTTAGGAAGAAAAAATATACAACACAATTTCTCAAATAAAGTCCAAATATACTTTCTCTGTTTTAAAGTAATGAAATCTTCCAGATGTTTAAACTCAGTCTATGGTTTTATTCCATAAAAGACACAATAGAAAAAGGACCAAATTTGGAGGAAGTTGGATTAAACCTGAATTCAGGTCCACTTTCTGCCATTTACTATCTGTGTGGCCTTAGGGAGAGTCACTCTCAACTTCCTTGAACCTTCATTTCTTCATCTATAAAATGGGGATGATGATACCCACCTTAAAATCAGAGAAGTTGGCATGCAATGGATACTCCATAAATGGTAGCTGTAATTATTAATGTTATAATAATGTATTCCCTTTTGTGGTAAATAGCACTTGAAACACTGTCAGCTTAGAGTACACATTAAGTAGCACCAGTGTACGTCAACTTGTTTGACTTTAGCCATAACAACAAATAGGCAAAAAAAAAAAAAAAAAAAAAAAAAGCACACATGTCTTAAAAATATGCCATGTGTTTTATGCTCATAATCTTATATTTTATATCCTGATCCTCTCATTTAGAGACCCTGTGACCTTGGAGTAGGGGGCTTAACACCTCACTGTGTTTTACCAGTAAGATGGTGTTGCTTTCTACAGCTTTCCCCTCTAAGAATTTTCCCCTCATGCCTTTTCCTTAAAAATATGTATCACTTTTTTTTTTTTTTTTTAACTATATATTGCAAACAGGGTGAATTTAAGGTGTCAGAGAGGTACCTCACCATGGGTGACTTGACAACAGCCTTGGAGCAGAACCGAGTGAAGGAGATGTTTGGCTCTGGCACCGCCTGTATTGTTTGCCCAGTTTCTGATATCCTGTTCAAGGGCGAGGTAAGACAGCCTGCCATTTCTAAGCATTTGCGTATAATTTATTTTTTTAACGTCTGACCAAATTACTAGTTGGTCCCAGAATGCAAAGGATTTTTTTTTTTTTTTTAGCTTGGTATTTCATTAACTGGGGCGGATTGTCCTCATGAACCTGTATCATTAGTAAATTACTTACCCTTGAAGCATAGTAACTTCTACCTTGTATAAAAAACTGCTGTTTGAAACTCTCTGTTATTGTTAGATAGTCCCTAGACCCTGTCATTGTAAGCTCTGTCACTTTAAGATAGTCTCTTATTCTATAAAATCACTTTGTTTTTAATTAAAATAAAAAAAAAAAGATAAACTTAACTGTCCTTGCAAGCTAGCCATCCAATGGAATAGATTAATATAGACTAACCAGAGGCCCAGTGCACAAAATTCGTGCACGGGGGTGTGTCCCTCAGCCCAGCCTGCACCCTCTCCAATCTGGGACCCCTTGAGGGATGTCTGACTGCACGTATAGGCCTGATCCCAGTAGGACAATCCAGGAATGCTGACTCCCAAATGCACACTTGCCTGCCATCCTAATTGCCCCTAACCCTTCTGCCTGCCAGCCTGATCAACCCTTAACCATTCCCCTACCAGCCTGATTGATGCCTAACTGCTCCCCTGCCAGCCTGTTTGCCCCTAACTGCCCTCCCCTGCAGGTCTTATCCCCTCTCCCCCCAATTGTTCTCCCCTGCAGGCCTGGATCCCCCCAACTACCCTTCCCTGCAGGCCCAGTCGCCACCGACTTCCCTCATCTGCCGACCTGGTCACCCCTAACGGACCTCCCCTGCAGCTTAATTGCCCCCAACTGCCCTCCTTTATAGGCCTCATCCCTCCCAACTGCCCTCCCCTGCTGGTCAGCTTGTGGTGGCCATCTTTGACCACATGGGGGCAGCCATCTTGTGTGTTGGGGTGATGGTCAATTTGCATATTACTATTTTATTGCATAGGATAGAGGCCTGGTGCATGGGTGGCGGCCAGCTAGTTTGCCCTGAAGGATGTCCTGGATCAGGGTGGGGGTTTCCTTGGGGTGTGGGGTGGCCTGGATGAGGGGCTTGTAGTGGTTTGCAGTCCAGCCATGCCCCCCCCCCCACACACACACACACACTTCCCCTGGCAACCCAAGCAGAGGCCCCGGTATCTGGGATTTATTTATCTTCTTTAATTGAAACTTTGTAGCCTTGAGCAGAGCCAAGCTTCCTGCTCATTCTGTGGTCATAGCCATTTTTTGTTGGGATTTATTTATATCCTATAATTGAAACATAGCCTTGAGCGGAGGCCAAGGCAAACCAGGGCTATGGAAGCTTGGCTTCCTCCATTGCCGGGGAAATCCAAGCCTCCTGCTTGCTCTGTGGCTGCCACCATTTTTGTTGGGATTTATTTATCTTCTATAATTGAAACTTTGTAGCCTTGAGTGGAGTCCAGGGCCACCAGGGTGTGCAGAAAGCTTGACTTCCTCCATTGCCAGGGAATCCCACGCCTCCTACTTGCTCCTGATTGGCTGGTGGGTGTTGCTTGTGGGTTTAGTGGAGGTATGGTCAATTTGCATATTATTCTTTTATTAGATAGGATACTGATAATAATTCCCATATTTTTATGCCAAGTACTAACTCATTATGTATTCAAGGTTACAACTGTCTGTAACAATAACACACACAGAGTTCTTTGTAATATCTGCAAACAAAGAGGCTTGAAAAGTATAACTGCAAGAAACTTTCTGTATGTATTGCTCAGATTTGGAAGAGATGCCTTCCTCTGGGCCACATGCAATAAATGACTCCTAATTAATTGGCTCATTAAGACATTTTGTATCTCACCTGCTGATTTATGATACAACACTCTTCTCAGTGAGTTTATGTAAGCTCCAACAAGGTGGGAGGTCAGTTTTGTCCTTGGACAAGGATATCTGCCTTTTGTCAATTTAGGGTTTTGAGATGTGTCACAAGACTTCCACTCATTACTTTCTACTGGCTTTATACAGAAGGTTCTACAGGTAGTTAGATTTCAATTTCTGGTTGCCAAAAGTAGTTCCATCTCCTGAAGTAGGAATGGCAAATAGTTATGGGAATTTCATTTGAATGATCACTTATTACTCTTAATATTATTGATGTTGTTATTTAGACAATTTAACAACAATTTTTTTATTTGGTAAACCCGGTACATATATAAAATATTCCAGAAAAAAGTTCAAATATTTAGTTGGAAGAAATTTTCTCCCTTCAGTAAACCAGTCTGATTTTATATGTGCTGTAATTCTACTTTTTGGTTAGTTTTTCTTCTTTTCCCTTTATAACAAAATCCAGTACTTATGATTAACATCAACAGCTAACTTCATAACTTAAAGTCATTTGAGTATTATTCTTAAAATGTCAGATGCTTAAATCACTTATATTAAATATAAATTCTAGAAATTTAATATTCAACACCATATTTTTTTCTCAGCTGGCAGATTTTTTTTTTTTTCTCTGCTGATTTTAATGGTGGTTGCTTCATTGCTTGAGGATTTTAAACTTGCTTTTAGGGAATGGCTCCTGACCTAATTCCATCTACAGACCTTCAAGAGAGAAGAATGACACTATTATCATTCAATGCTTGTACTGATTATAAAGCTACTGTTTCATATTTTAGTATAGTGGTATCTAGACATTGGTTGCTTTTTTAATGAACTGTGGTTGTCATTAGATTAGATATCTTTAAATCCAATTATTATTTCACCTATAAAAATAAGAAGTTTATAAAATTTAACATGTTTTTAATGGTTTTGTGTTAGAGGGCATTTGGAGCCAAAAGGTACATCTAATTATCCTATTATCCTAAAGGGCATAATAAGAAAGGTGAGAACATGGACTATATACTAAAATCAGACTATCATGCCTGCAAGCCAGTGAGGCATGAATGGACATGACTGAAATATAAATTAGGGTCATTAAATTTTCAGCCCTGAATTTAACCATGCGATCCAAGATTATGGAAGTTGTAGCCTCTGGAAGTTTGGTTTGTAACAGATATAGGTTAAGAAGGTATAGACTTGCTTTAATTTATGTCCCCAAATGATTTACTATAATGCAAAATATCTTTGAGTTCTTATTTTTTGTTGAGAGGGTTAAATATGGAAGCCAACCATTTATCTTTGTTCATTTGAGGAATGCTGGAAGAGGTAGGGTTCTCTTAAGTTTAGCCACTGTTAGCCACCCATAGCTTCTCATTAGTTTCTCAAGTTATCCAGAGGACTGGCATATAAACAAGTTGTGCCCTAAAATCAGTTGGTAGGCATTGGACAACCTATCATTGGCTAGTTACTTTTTATTCAAATTTAGAATAGAAAATAGGCTTTGGAGCTAAAATAATCTATCTATATAAAAACCTAAGCAACCATTACAACCCAACAGGCTGTGTGGGGCGACCAGGCTGGCAGGGGGGTTAGTGAAGGGTGACCAGGCTGGCGGGGGGGGGGGGGGTAGTTGGGGGTGACCAGGCCAGCGGGAGGGGGGGAGTGGTGGACAACTAGGCTGTCAGGGGTGGCAGTTGAGTGTGACCAGGCAAGCTGTGGGGGTAGTTAGGGGCAATCAGGAAGGCAGGCAGGCAGATTAGGAGCCAGTGGTCCCAGATTGTGACACACACACACACACACACACACACACACACACACATGCACAAATTTCATGTGCCGGGCCTTTAGTCAGATTATAATAGAGCCATTCCTTCTTTCCAGGAGGTGCTTCATACAGTGTCATCACTGAGTGTCTTACTTGGGGCGCAGTATACATGAATATCCTCATTATCTCATGTCTGGTTTTCTTTATAGACCCTACACATTCCATCTGTAGAGAATGGGACTAAGCTTGCAACACGGATATTGGACAAATTGACTGATATTCAGGTAAGGTGTTTGTTTGTTTTTTGTCATCTTATTTTAAACAGCACTTAGAAACAAATCATATTTCAATGGCAAGAAGAGAGTAAATACTGCCATTTGGGATCAACAAATTAAATCTAAGGAAGATGTTTCTGATAGTATGTTTGGGCATAAACAATACAGTTGGTGAAAATAACCAGGGGGAACTGAGATGCCGAAACATAAAATGAAGTTTGATAGTTTTGGTGACATCAGGTGGTGCTGGGTCTTAAAACTAAGCAGAAATTCAGTTCATTGGGAAAGCAGCAGATCCTGCAGAGCAGTTGAGATCCTCAGATAGTGATAAAAATGGTATTTTTTTTTAATACTTAGCAACTTTTTTTGTAAAACTCATAGTATTTATAAAAGGAAAGAATAATAGTGTTTTTTAATCAATGAGCTCATTGATTAAAAAACACTATATTTTTTAGAGTTGTCTGAGTAAATCTGATGGAAGTAATGTTATTAGAGATTTGCTGGAATAAAAACTATAAACAAAACTGAAATATATAATTTGTTAGATTATAAAAACCTTTATCCAAAACAGAAGTTGAGAAATTTTTAAGAGGGGAGGAAGTGCATTATAGTGATAAGAAACAAAAACTAATTTGGATAACTTTCTTGAACAAATTGTACAGAAACAATGTTATATTTTATAGCAGTTAATACACAATGAGATATCAGGGTTTCCTCTTGGAGATTATATGACATAAAACATTTTGAACTGACTTGATTTGGTTATAAAAACAAGTCAGTTCAAAATTTCTTATGTCAATTAGGCTGAGGGAAAAGTAGTCAATTAAGCTGAGGGGAAAATCAGGTTAAATTTGAATTGAAAGAAAGTTGTAAGTGGAGGTGTTCAACAAATATAATCATGAAGCTTTGATTAGGAGGGTGAAGAGCAGAAATGTGCATCACCATTGAGATGGTTGAAAAATAATGCATCAGAGCCCTAAAATATGAGTAAAAGAGAAACCCAAAGACATAATTTTGGGATAAGGTGGGAAGCCATTGCAAAAATTCTTAGAAAGAGCATTTTTTAGAGTAAATTAAGGACTTCAAGAGTGTAAGTCACAAACGTGATTTTTTTATTCATTCATTCATTCATTCACTCATTCATTCATTCATGTATTAAGCACAAACAAGGTGTTCAAGTGCTAGTGAGAGTAGTTAAAAAAAAAAGGGACAAATAATTATGCATTCAAAGCACACCCATATAAAACAAAATTAATATTCAATTTCCATGCAACACCATGTAAAAAGATTTAAAAATAGATAAATATAGAGAGCAGAGAAGAAACGTATTTTCCCTATATACTTTAGTGCCTGTGGCTAAGAAGAAGTTAATAATTGTGCTTTTTACCCTAGGAAGTAATGTATAATGGATAATGGTAGTAACACTAAAAACTAATGATACATTCAGAGCTCAGACTGAACAAAGAAACAAAAGGAGACAGTTATAGAACACATGAGATAATACAAACGATTCTGAATTCAATCACAAACCAAAAGCACCAACACTGCACCAAACTGTTAAGTAACAAAGGACCATCATGCAGAATCTGAGACCGCATCTTTCCTCTTCCATTATTTTGGTTGTGGACACAAAACCCAAAATTTCACAATTATTCTCTCACAAGATAGCAAATTAGTGCTGCCAGCCCCGCTACTAGGTTGTCTGTTTCTCTGCAAAGGAAATAATTTAAGTTAACTGAGGGAAAAGCATAGAATTGTGTCATGTTTCACATTTGACCTCTTTGACATTACATGGAAACATGGACATTAGATATAAAAGGCTCTGATAAATTGAAGGAGAGTAGCAACAGCCAAAAAAAAACCCTACAAACCCTTGAGATTCTTTCCAAGGTGATTGGGGGTGGAGGGAGGTGGGAATTCCTTCTTAACTATAGATCTGATTGTCGTTTCACCTGTGTACTTTTGTATATGATTCTAAAGCTAAATATTCATCCCATTTGGCTAATCATTTAGAGAGTTTCCTGGGTCTTAGATCACACTACCAATACCTCTTTGGAGGGGAACATTTCAAATGGCATTTTCTTTTTTTCTATTTTTCTCTTTTTTAAACAACAAAGAAAAACACTTCTGTGTTCACACTTAACCAAACTTAAACTTGGACAGCATTCTCCATGTTGCCCATGATCCCTTTCCCTCCCATTACTCTTGGCAACTCTAGTTACTCTCCATCCTATTCACCTGCTCTGACCATTTGGGGCCTTCTCTGTTTTCCAATATGCTCCGCTGTCTGCTGCTTCCTCCTGCCTCTGTATCGTCTCCAGTGTACCCACTTGGTAAGGTATCGGTTGTCCTTCAGACACATGTTCTTTAGGAAGCTTTGAAATCTCTCTTGAACAATGTCCCTTTCTCTCAGTACAAACATACATTCACCCACTTCAATGCTGCTTCTTTCTTCATTTTCCATATTACCTATGATTATCACATTATGGCCTTTAAATTATGAGCTGGGTTTGTTTGAATGTAGGGATCAATTCTCCTTTTGTAACTCCAGGCATCAGCACAAAGTTTGGGCCATAGTACATATTTAAGAACGTTTCCTGATTAAATGAATCAAGGGATACATGGTGAGGAATAGACCAAGCACATACCAGAGAGAAAAAACAGGTTGCTCTTGTATATTAACACATTCTGAGAGAAGGTGAGAGGAGGTCTTGAATAATGTCAAATTATTCTTTAACAAAATTTCAGAGAATCTGGTTCAGTATTTTGCAAAATGACATACACATCAATACTGGTGTTGGAAGTAGCTAGAAGCTAGAACTCAGGTCTTAACTATGAGGGGTAGCATGTCTGAGTAACTGGCAGTGCTGCCTTTGAGGTTTCCGGAGGCAGGAAGTAGTGACTGCAAAGACCAAGAGGTGGATGTCATAAGTAGTCCAGAAAAACACAAAGTAATGTACAGATGCTGTATCATAGAAATGTGCACTTGAAACCTATGTCACCTCGATACATTTAATTTGAAAAATAGATAAATTAACTTCAAGATGGTCTGTTTAGCCCTGTCCAGGTGGCTCGGGTGATTGGAGCATTGTCCTGTACTCCAATAGGTTGTGGGTTTGATAATCAGTCAGGGCACAACATACCTGGGTTTTGGGAGGCAACTGATCGATGTTTCTCTCTCATATCACAGTTTCTCTCTTTCTCTCTCTCCCTTCCCCTCTTTCTAAAAATAAACAACAATACAACAAACATAGCCTCGGGTGAGGATTAATAAAAAAAGATAGTCTGTTTAGAAAAATAAAAGAAAAAGGAAAAGCTTGACAGAATTAAAAAATCTATTTTCTTACTAGAGGCTACAGAAAGACCTTCTGTGGTTGTGGAATTATTCTTGTTTTCAGTGAAACAGCTTGATGCAGTTCAATTGCATAAGAAGGTAGAGCTCCACCCCTGTGCCCTGCAGATGTCCTGAGCTGTCCTTCAGAGTGTGTGCATTCTCAGTGAACATTTCCAGGTTGCTTTAATGATTCAGCCCTGTGACCAGCTTCTCAGCCTCTCCTTGTTTCCTAATGCACACTTCCCCACATGCTATGGCATTACAGAACTTTGCAAGGCCATTGAATAGGATTTGAGAAAGAATAACAGATTATTACCTGGGAGGCAGCACTTATTATATTTTTATGGCATTGTAGAAAGTAAGTACATGGTATACAGGTTATCCTTTTGTATTGCTAAAAATTAAGATTTTTCTTTCTGCTGAGCATAAAGACAGTTTAGCAAGGGCCCTGTAAAATAATTTGCCATCATACATTGATTATGGAGTAATGAACTTTACATTAGTCATGTTTTGGTTGAGGGTTCTAACTGGCATTCGAGATAGATGAAAATTCTGCACATCACACAGATAGTTCTCCACATTGTCTCAAAGTACCATCCCACTGCATTGATGTACCCGATGAATTGTTTGAGCCCATCTTTGATTCCAATAAACAAGATCCAGTAAATGCGACTTACAGAAGGCCTGGCCAATGCTGACGGGGTGGGCCTGCTGCTGTGGTTTGCAATGACACTGCCAATGGTAAAAGTACAGCCTAGCCCAGGCAGGCATGTGTTCTCTTTCCCCTCCTCCTAGGGACACCTACTCTTGGAGAAAAACATGTAATTTGTTATCTGCTAAAATCTGCCATCTCTACTTTGAATTAGTTTCCCTTGCAAAGTTAAATTGAATTATCCATCACGCACATGAAGAGTTTGAATGCTAACTGCCTAAATCTAGACATTATGAATTACCCATATTATTCTATCTCTGGGATACATCTCAGAATGCTATGATTTTACATAAGAGCATAAATTGCAGGATGAGAGGAATAAAACTTAATACATATTATGCAGGTTCACAGAGCAATATGGCCTATGACTATTATTGTAACCAAATTTGATTTTTCTACTGGTTCTAAAACTAAGACAACTAATTGACCGCAAATTTACTTTAACTGATGAGATTGAAGATGAAATTATAGTGGTCATGAATCACAGTACTACAGATTTGCCAAAATGTCAATATGCTGACATCCAAATATTATTAATGGGAAAGGTGTCTAATGTATTAATGGGATTGCAAATAAGAAAAATAAAACATATATTTTGCTCTTACCTTACATCATGTTGACAACATGCATAAATCAGGCAGAATCTGGGAATATTTTATCCGGCATTTCGCCATGCATCAAGAGTCAAAGTGGAGGCCACACTGTTTAGGTATCCATTTCTGATGTGGATTAAGCAGGTCAATATAGTCAGTCACTGGGCTTCCTTCATTCTCCTTTTCATGTAAACCAGAATGTTGTAGGTAGGGCCCTTTCTTGGCTCCCAGTAATTTTTCCAATTTGGTAGTTTCTGCTCACTGAAGTCTTGGACACAGCACATGGACCATGTGAAGTAGGAGAATTGAGCTTGCGATTATGAGTCTCCTAGAGCCTCAGTATTCTCGTATATACAATGAGAAGCTTGGCTTATGAGTTCACAGTTGATTTTTAAGCAGCCAGTACTTTCTGCAAAAAGGATCTTTCCTAGAATCCCAGTACACAATACCAATCAAAGTGGAATTATTCTGAAGTCAAAAAGTAAAAACCAGAGCCCCACTTACTGGGTTCATCCAAGTAAGATGATTAAAGTTCTTTCCAATTCAGAATTTTCAGATGAATTGTATTAATTTCAGCCAAGTGATAATTACAGAGCCAATTCATGTGAAAAGGGGGCATCCTCGATGTTGGCAAATGCCTAGTGGCAGACTTCATGGCACGCTACTTGGGTAGGGAGGGTCTGTTCCAGGTCTGTCTCCACTCATGACCATGTGAATATGTGCAGGGAAATCCAGATTGTGGTCAAGAACCTGGTCTTTGGTGTGAGAGAGACCTTGGCTGGAGTCTGGACTCTACCATTTACTAACCACACTCTTAAGAAAGTTACTTAATCTCCCAGATATAAAGTTTTCTCATTCATAAAATGGGATTGAAAATAGCACCTACTCTCTGGGGTTGCTGTGGGAATGAGTCACTGAGGGAGTAAGCCTGTAAGGCTCTTGGCACAGGGGTACTGGCATGCAGTACTTGCTCAAAGGGTGAACGCTCATTTAAACACATGTTTGTTGAACGAATGAATGAACACATGAATACGGGATTGGCTTCCTGTTTCTAACATCTGGAGTATCTTAATGTTTCATTTAATTCTGTTTCAAATATGAAAATTTAGGTCTGTGAAAGATAACTTGCTGATGCAGATAATCTAATTGTGATTATTATGCAGGCCCATGATTTTGGAAGGGATAAGAAAAGTTGCAATGCTAACATAACACAAACAACTTTTTTTTTTTTTAAATATATTTTATTGATTTTTTTACAAAGAGGAAGGGAGAGGGATAGAGAGTTAGAAACATCGATGAGAGAGAATCATCGATCAGCTACCTCTTGCACACCCCCTATTGGGGATGTGCCCGTAACCAAGGTACATGCACTTGACAGGAATCTAACCTGGGACCTTTCAGTCCGCAGGTTGACGCTCTAACCACTGAGCAAAACCAGTTTCGGCAACACAAACGACTTTCATTTAGAAAACATGGCATTGTTCAGACCCACTGGGCTTGTCAATGTAATATTTTTGTCCAGGAACTTAAAAGGCCCTTGAGAAGGGGGATGCTAGAACAGTCATTTTCAAACCATAGCTTACGTCAATCACCTGAAGTGCTTGCTGAAACACAGGCTGCTGGGACACCCCTGCCCAGTTTCTGATTCAGGAAGGCCGAGGTGTGGTGCTTGGGATTTTGCATTTCTAACATATTGCCAGGTGACACTGATGCTACTGATCTGGGGAATATATCAATACTTTGAGCATCACTTCTTCAGAGTAAAAATGACATAGTTAAACCTAGTTATGCCATTACGAGAGCAGAAGCTAAATACAGAATAGTAATGAAACAACATGCATGTAAGCATATAAGGGACCAACATCAACTATAAATTTGAGTTCAACAACAGTGATAAGATTTGTGATTCTTTCCAGATATTTGGTTGTTTCTGTCTAATCTTATTTTTTAAATATATCTTTATTGATTTCAGAGAGGAAGGGAGAGGGAGAGAGAGTTATAAACATCAGTAATGAGAGAGTCATTGATTGGCTGCCTCCTGCATGCTCCCTACTAGGGATTGATCCCACAACCCAGGCATGTGCCCTCGACCAGAATTGAACCCGGGACCCTTCCATTCACAGGCCAATGCTCTATCCACTGAGCCAAACCATCTAAGACTGTCTAATCTTATTTTTCATGTGAATATATTTTTTATGTTCAAACCAGAAGCAAACCTTTCGTACAATGTTTATTTTGAGTTTATTTATAAACTATTCCAGCATTGTTAGCTTGTAGACTGAAACATGTTTTCTTGTTTTTGTTGCAGTATGGAAGAGAAGAGAGCGACTGGACAATCATCCTATCCTGAATTTAAAAATACAGGATATTTTCTGTGCGCTCATGGGACAGACTGTTGTTTTTGAATTATGGTAGATTCTTTGGCTAGCTGTTTTTAGTTGTGCATAATGTAGTATATATTATCAGTGGCAGCAGGGCAATTGTTTCTTCTGCCAGAGAAAATGAATTGCAACCATCAACCGGCGTTCTGTAAACTTGGTAGTGGAAGCTTATCTAACCTTCCCTTAGGAAGCCATCTAGCATAGCATTCCCTCAATAATTTAGTGTCTCCCTTCATATGTCACTCCGACAATAATGTTTGTTTATTCCTTAGCATAGGATATATTCTGCTTCTCAACCAAACGATTTTTTTGTGTGTGTTTGAAAGTTGATCTGAGTACTTCCTCTGACATGTTTTCATCCTCAGAAAGTGTTTGTTTTGTTTTGTTTTTAATCAAAAAAACTTTGAAGAACTGGATTTCCTCATGTCTCAGTTTTTTTTTCAGGCCCCCAAGTCCATCTTAAGTCAATGTCTCCCTTCTTCCTGATGTCACAGTCTGCTCTAAGCTCTCCTTGTGTGTCAGCAAGATGCCTGCACGTTTCCACCGCTGCCCTTTCCACATTGTATCATAATTGGCTGCTTCTTAGGCTCCACAACAACACTGAGGACCTTGTGCCTTAGAGATCTTTGTATCCCCAATGCGTGGCACATAGTAGGTACTCAGTAAATAATGAATAAGTGGACATTTACCTTCTATAGAAGTGAACCTTCTTTGTTTCTATATTACGAAACCTCTTTCTTAGAATGGAGATTGATCCTGACCTTGTGTATATTTTACCCCTTATTGCCATTTGTTTTCCATGGACTGCTAAGTCATTAGAGATACTCAGAGGCACAGTTCCTGGGAGGAATTACTTCATGTGTAAAGACTGTCTTGGAATTGCAAGTATGACTCTACAGAGAAGTCATGATAGCATTCCTACCAAATGGAAATGACAAATGTTATGTGTTAAATAAAAAAATAAATCATAATGGGTTTGTTTGTTTGCTTGTTTTTAGTGGGAAGCAAAGAGAAGTATGCTATGGTTTTTATACGTTGGTCTTACAGTTGATCTTTTTGGTTGAATGGGGATTGGATGAGCACATGGTTAGGGCACAGGGAGAGCAATTATAGATGATATTTTCCTCGTTTAGGAGCTCTGAGTTAAAATTGTATCCTGGTTATCTAGGGAAAAGTAAAAGTAAAATAGCAAACATTTATCCTTGTAAGGTCAGCTCTCAGGCATTCTATTTTGGATTCCTTTGGTACTAATAACTTTTCATCTTGCTGATCATATTTTATTCTCTTTTCAAAGCAAGGAAAAATAACATTCTAAAAGTTTGATGCACTGAAAATTTTTCCTGAAGGCATTTAGCAGCACATAGCAAATGGGGCTTTGATACTTTCCCCAGACTTTTGGCCATGGGGTTTTTTTTAGATATGAATGGTAAAATGAAAATTAGGGAGGTATAAGATGAAAAAGAATGGTAAAAATATCTTTTAGGGGGCTTTTAATTGTTGATCAGAAGTCTTGGGAGAATGTTCTTTTCAGCCCTCAGGAGTTTTCTCTGTCCTCTACACTCCTTCCCCATGTAGCACTCTAAGGGTATGTGTTCATCTTAGTTAAATCCTGGGACCTCATTT
Source organism: Pipistrellus hanaki (assembly GCF_964339955.1). NCBI lineage: Eukaryota > Metazoa > Chordata > Mammalia > Chiroptera > Vespertilionidae > Pipistrellus > Pipistrellus hanaki. Next base: position 158,466,788 of record NC_140505.1, read on the forward strand.
TTAATACGGTATTCTAGAAAAGACTTCCCAGTAATTTTAGCCTGTCAAGTAGCACACACACGATCAGACTCACATTCCTAAGAGAAATGGAAAGCCTTTGTTGGCTATAAATGCTTTTTATACTTTGCATCCCTAAATTTAGTATAGAAAGACATGTCCATTACGAAAAGCTAAAGAACAATGTTTTGTCATTACATCTGTATGATTTCTCAAACATTTTTAAGAGCATTTTAAGCCCTTCCCATCAGACTTGTGACATTTGAGAATATATATTTAAAGAAACTGAAGGTCTCATATAACAGAGAACACAATCTGCCATTCCTCTGTAAGTAATAAGACAAGAAATTGACCTTGATGCTAATTTGTGAAATAGATTTAAAGGGAACATCTGCACATCCTTTTTCCTTGTGTACTATTTTATTTAATTGCAGTGGATTAATACAGCAAGAATGGCACATTAGAACTAGGCAATTACCCATTCTTCAAGACTTAGTTATTGTAACACTAATTGATCATTTAAGGCATAAGATAATCTAGTATAGAAACATGTAAGGCTAATCGCTCAAAAAGATCAACAAATTAATATTGTTGCTGATATTTGCATAACTGGCTGCAACTATTTAATGTTTAATTGGTTGATCAAATGAGATTCAGCAATTCACACGAGCATGAATATAAACAGAACTGGTGTGGCACTTGAAATGATAATGATTAACTTATTTTGCATGTTCTCTTCCTCCCACATTTTCTCAGGTTCTTTTTTCATTTCAGACCAAGTATGTAAGCTTTTTCCAAAGCACATCTGTAGAAACCAAGTTTTTAAAAGGAAGCATTTCAACATAGATACAACATGAGCGTTTCCTATTAGAAATGTCCTAAGTTATAGTGATTTATTAAGGATTAAGTCATGATCCACCAGAGCAAGAGCCCACATCAGGGACCATGCAGGTAGCCAGAATGGATAAATTAATAATACTTGCTTTACCCTTTGCTTTCAAAAGCACAAAGGAAAAACATGGTTCTCTAACAAAGTTTCTTGGTCACTTCCAAAATAAGCAAAGTGACCAAGAAAATTTGTTAGAGAATCATGTTTTTTTTCTCCCTGGTAAACAGCCTTTATTCTTTTCTCAAAAGGTTTTTTATTTTTTACTATAAGCCCAGTGCATGAATTCGTGCATCTTAAAAGGAACTGTGGGCTGCAATGCTGCAGTGGGCACAGGGGCAGGTCTCAGCCCATCCTCTGCACCACCACTGGGCCCCTCCTGCTGCAGCCTGGCTCCTCTCTGCCAGCAGCCCCATTCCCACTGCCACCACTGGCACCCACTGATAATGCAGAGCAATTGGTGCCAGCACCAGCAGCTGGTGTGAGTGGTAGTTGCTGCTCCGATCGCCCTTCGGGAGACAAAGGGTACCAGCTTCCCAATAATCATAACCTATTCATTGACAAGGATCATGGAGGATACAGCTAATTTGATCAGTTAATTTGATAAATGTTGATTGAGTTCTCACAAATGAACATCTAACACAACTTGCAATAGGGATTAGAAAGTTAGTGTTAGAAAATAAATGATATATATACATATATCACCCTTATGCTATTTTTTTTCACTACTTAACAAAAATATAGATATAAATGGAGCATTTTATGCAGCTAGATAACAAGGGCTCAAAAGCCAGAGCACATCTGTTTACAAGAAATCACAAATATTTTCATCTCATTTTTAAAAAATAATTATCGTTTTCTCCATTCCTTCCTTTCCTCTAGTCAGAACTACTCAGTCTGGTTGGTAGTTAGGGGTCATTCAGCCACTGCCTGTGAGATGTGGATTACCTCTCCCTGGTTTACTACTTACTGCCATTCTCTAGTCCACTTGTTAACTGCATTTTTTTGGAGCATAGTTGAGTTGTCATGGTACATCTAACAAGGGAATACTTTAAATTACAGTATCTTTGCTGATCTTAAAGTCAGATAATAAATAAAATGTTCCTACAGTGATTTTTTAAAATGTCTATTATGAATCAAAGTGTTTAGGAAGTTAGCTTGAAAATAGTGGGTTCAGCTACTCAGAAAAAAAGCAGGTGGGAAACTAACTTTAATAATGATTTTTCATAGTTTGAGGTTTAAAAGAAAGACCACTTAAACTATTGCAAAGAGGTTCATTTTTATCCTTGTCAAAAAGCTCTTTTAAATCTACAAAGTTAGAAGAAAGTGGTTTATTTTTCATCTTCAGCATACATTAAGAGACTTCTCATATTTTTTGGGGGGTGTTGGTGGTGGTGGTTGTAAAGAAACATAGCAACAGGAAAAAGTAATGTTTGTAGTTAAATCCTTTGGATCAGATATATGTAAACATTTAACAAATGATAAAGGCATATAATGAAGTGGTCTTTAAAATCTGCTGGGTACAAGTATTGAAGTTTTAAGTAATCTTATTCTGTCTGAAAGTATATTTTCACCACAGTGTAGATTCAGTTAGTAGGGCCTAAAGCTAGAGTTTGACTTATGGAATCTGCTGTTGGGATGGTAAGAATCAATTCTTAGTTGTGGTATGAGAATGAATTAAAATGTAGTTTCATTGACAGATTTCGCTGTATATCCACTATCACAATGGCTAGGTTCTTCATTACCCATTATTGAATGATGGAGAAACATTTATCTAGAGATCTTAGGGGAACAACTGGAGGTAGAGAAAGAAAAGAATGATAGGAGAAAAAAAGAACCAGGCTTGCTTCTGCATTCTCCAAAGGAGTTTTTTTTTTCTTATTCTGCCAGCCATAGGGATCTTCAACTTTCTACAGGTGACAAATATAAATAGTGCTAATTGGGAAGTAACCAAATATAGTGGCAGTTCATCAGATATTACAGGCATTAGAATTAGGCCATTGCCATCAGATAATAAGATGAGAGTTTTGTTACATGGAAACCACTTTAGATTACTACCTATTTGAATAACAATTCATTTTATAATTGCACCAGAGGCCCTGTGCATGAAAATTCATGCACTTGAGAGGGGCTTCCCTCAGCCTGGCCTGCATTCTTTCACAGTCCAGGAGCCCTCAGGGGCAGGAGGCAACCTCGCAATCAGGGGAAGGCAACACCTGATCACACCTCTGCTGCTGCCACTGCCAGCAGCACAAACTTCAGCTGGCCCTGGTTACCTGAGCCTCAGGCGGCTATGGATGGCTGGGTGGCTGAGGGGACTGGGGGACTCTGGAGGCAGGTATGTGGAGCTACCCCATGACTGCCACACCTGCAGAGCTGAGGGGACTGGCTATCACCATCTTGTGGCTGAGGGCAAAGCCATTTTTGAAGGCATGGCAGTCAATTAGCATATTCCCTCCTTATTGGCTGTGAGTGCCACCATCTTTGCCATGTCTGAGTGTCAATTAGCATATTCCCTTTTTTTAGATAGGATATTCTACAAGATCTGTTGTGTCATTCTTCAATCATTTTATCCCAAGATCTGTGAAGCTCCTTGAGGCTGAATAAAAAAATAAATGACAGGAGTAGACTGACTGAAATAGACTGAATATTTTTCCTCCTTAGAAATAGTATTTACTACTATCCCTTTTCCTTGGCGAAGATCATCAATTTAGAAATTAATTATTTATCATTTACTTTTTAACTAAAATGTGCAACAACATGCAGTTTCCTTAAGCTAAGTTCTTGTAGTCATGAAAGTCATTCTTGGGGTTAAGAAAGGAATTTATGTACCTGCTTCAATTTCTCCTTCATTGATGAGTTTTTAGAGTGCAGGGATTCTCTAAAGAGTATGGCTGCAAGTAGATTTTGGATTATCCTAAAAATAAGCAGACTACTCTGTTTGCATCTATAAATTATTTCCATGTTGATCTATGAGAATGAATGACCCTGCAGTGCACTCAACTAGCTGATACATGGAGCCCAACCCTCTGTTCTGAAGAATTTGTGCTTATTTGTTATGGTGGCTGAGAGAAAATAAGTTGTTCGAGGAAGTAGTTTTAAAATCAGAATTTAAAGATAGAAGAGGAGAATCTCAGCTTAACTATGGAATTTTTAGAACATGTCCTCACATCTAAATTTGATTGTAATGAAAAAACCATAGCCATTGCTAGTCTCAAATTTCTCTAGTGTAGTGATTCTGAAAGTTCTCTTTAAGAAAAAAACAAGGAAAAAGAAATAAACACTTTGTAAATAAGAGTTGGCTTTCATGAAAAATTGGTTATAGGTTACATTAAAAGGACATAAGCTCACTAAGAGCGTAATGATGGAATTGCGGTAAATGTAGTGGGTTAAGGAAACGACCTCATTCTTTGAAGGTTTTGTAGAAGCACAATCAAACCTTACAAAATGGCTTTGTTACATAGGAACCATCTGGTGTGAAAGAACTTTGTAATGTCTAAAGGACCTGGAATAATTGTATTTTGCTGGCAACATATTCTTCATTGTTTGCATGTTCCTCTTCAGATCTTTATGCATTGCTTCTGTCATCAATAAAACAACCTAAAGGAATCTCTTTTGTGTAGTCCCTTGAAATGGCAATGTTAGATGCATGAAATAATAATGCTTACTTATCATTTTCAAGCTCTTCCAAGGTTTTTTGGTGATGGGATGTAAATGTAGTGTGGTATTTTTAAAAGCAAAATGACATTGAGGGAATGAAAAGAATTGAGTACACCAGAAAGACTTGAAATACAACAGGGCAGAGTATTAATGTGTCTCATATTTTCAAACATTTGAATAAGAAATGCATGCATTGGAGATTGTTCTTTTTTTTCTGATTGTCCATTTTTTAATATATTTTTTATTGATTTCAGGGAGGAAGGAAGAGGGAGAGGGAGATAGAAACATCAATGATGAGAGAGGATCACTGATCAGCTGCCTACTGCATGACCCCTAGTGGGGATTGAGCCCACAACCCGGGCATGTGCCCTTGGCTGGAATTGAACCTGGGACCCTTCCGTCTGTAGGCCGATGCTGTATCTATTGAGCCAAACCAGCTAGGCCTGTCCTTTCTTTTAGGTGTGAATCTGTCTTTAGTAAAGTTTAGTTTTGTCTTTGTAATTTTGCACAGAATAGGGGAATAGATCACTTCTTCCCATTCACTGTTATAATTAATCTACTTTGCTGAAAAAACAACACACACCCCTAATATGGCTAGCAGCTTTAGAATAAAAGACACTATAAAGTAAAAGGTATTTGATTTAAACTTAGCGAAGATCAATTATGTGCCCTTTCATTCAAACCATGTATGTGTAAGTTGCCCTCACACGCAAATATCTTTGAGAGAATAGAGCCAAGAGCCGTGTATTTGAGGGTCACTTATTTCATATTCATTTTTTTTTAATGATTTGGCTCAGTAATTGCAAATGCAGCAAAGTCTAAGGTTTTTCAAGGAGTTACTATAAATGATGTAAAAGTGCTAAAAGGCCTTTTCCAAACCTTGTCAAACTGAAAATATTGGCCTTTATGAAGATCTTTGTCAAGAAATTGCATGCAGAGTTTGGAAGGTCCAGGAAAAGGTTGTTAGTCAAGTTTCTTACGGTGTCAAATTCTAAATCCAACAAAAGTGACAAAGATAGACTTGTCATTCCTGAGGGTGATGACATATGTTCACTAGAGCTTCTTTGATTTATCAGATGAGACAGCAGTCTCCTTCATGGTAGAATGTGTCTCTTCTACATTGGTTTACTAACAAGCAAAAAGGTGGGGGAGGGAGGGCTGGGGGCAATTTTTAACCTTTAAATTTTTTTTTCTGCTAAGTTGATGCTATGCAAGTTGTCTAATAATTAAGAGGATGGTTAAGAACCATCAATTGACACTGTGACCTTGAATCAGTTACTTGTCCTGGAGATCATAATAGTACCAACCTCATGGATGATAAAGATTAATGAGTTAATATTATAAAGAAGTTTATGTGTAAAGTGTAAACTGATGGAATTGTATTCAAAATTAGAGGCCTGGTGCACAGAAATCATGCACTAGTGCTGCTGTGGAGGTGGGAAAGGCTTCTGCCACTGTTGCTATGCTCATCAGCTGTCAGCCCGGCTTGTGGCTGACCGTGCTCCCCAAGTGGAGTGCAATGACCATCAGGGGGCAGCTCTGGCCCTACCTCCCATCGCCCTGCCACAGCCGCCTATGGTCTCCCTCTACAGGAGGCCATGGAGGGGTGATTGGGGGGCAGGGCTGGTCACTCAGCCCTGCCTTCCAATTGCCCCTCCACTGCCACTGGTCTCCACTGCCCCCTGATTGCTATTCTCTCCCTTTGCCCACTGGCACCTGGCTTGGATGGCCTGGCGCCACCCACTTGTCAACACTAGTGTAGATGTTGCTGTACAGAGGTATTTTTAAAATCCTCATCCAAGGATATGTATGTGAATGTGTTTTAATTGGTTTTAAGAGAGAGAGAGAGAGAGAGAGAGAGAGAGAGAGAGAGAGAGAGAGAGAGAGAGATTGAGAGAGAAATATTGATTAGTTGCCTCCCATAAGTGCCCAGCTCAGGGATGGAATACAACATAGGTGTGTGCTATGACTTGAAATTGAACCCAAAACCTTATGTTGTACAGAATGCACTGCAACCAACTGAGCCATCAGGCCAGGTCTGGAAGCTCTATTTTTCAGATGCGATTAATTAAATTGATAGAATTTGAGTAAAACAGATTGGGCTCCATAATGAGGGTGGGCCTCATTCAATCAGTTGAGGGCCTTAAGACAAACAGATTTCCCAAAAAAAGGAGGAATTCAGACTTAAGATTATAACATAGAAACCTTGCCTGAGTCACCAGCCTTCTTGGCTTGTAGTGTAGATTTCAGACTCAAGTCTGAAACATCTTATCTAATTTCCAGCCTGTCAACCTGCCTTATGAATTATGGATTTGCCAGCTCCCATAATTCCATGAATCAGTTCTTTCTGTCTGTCAAATATATATAACATTAATACTAGAGGCCCAGTGAACAATATTTGTGCATTGGTAGGGTCCCTAGCCGGCTGCTGGCTACCAGCAGCTGGTTGGGGCCTCCTTTTGTTCTGCACTGAACCCTGGTGGTCAGCACATGTCATAGCGAGTGATCGAACACCACAGTGGTCAAACTCCCAAGGGGACACTTTGCATATTAGGCTTTTATATATATAGATAATTTAAATTAATTAATTATTATATCGAAACCCATGCATAAGGTCATGCAAAAAGGTCTTTGTCATACAGGTTGGAGCAAAATATTTACAGTTGTTCACCTGGAAAATAATATAATTATAAATAAAAATTTAAGAGTAAACTCTTTCACATACAACTGTAAATCTACTTTTGCAAAACTATAATATATAAGGAAGATCTTCATTATTTACATAAAATATATAACATATTATGTAATATATATGAGTTCTATATATATTGGTTCTGTTTCTTTATAGAAGCCTAATACAATAATAATATTCTTACTTAAGGCTTTCTAAGAAAGAAAATCATTTTGAGTCAAATATTTAACTTGAGGCACACCTAGTGTTCAGAAAATGGTCAATCCTATAAGGTACCAGCAATAATTTGCTCTAATTGTAAACATAGTACTTAAGAGAAAATAAGAATTTCAGGACTGGTAAAGTTGTACAATCCACACTAACTAAATGAATGCAGACATCACCAGAGAAATTTCAGGCATTGGTGAGAAAAATATTTCTGAGTGTTAGGCCACTACACTCCATAAATATTATTAGCTTAGTGTTTGTGGCCTGAATGCATGCCTTAAGAATACTATGTGACCACAGTAGGTGGAAAGAACTCCCTTTTTGGTGTACTTGAGGGGTGGGTAATTTAGTCAGGTAAGCAGCCATCCTGATAAAATTCAGTTTCATATATTTACTAAATGTAGGACTGACTTCACACTGCCTGACAACCAGGTTCAAATCCATACTTAATATCATGCTCAATTTAGGAATCATCTTTGCAATCATTTGGGCTTTTATTTACCTCCCCCATATATTAAAGTTATATTTTGCAAGGTATATATTTTTTTAAACTCCTAAATAAAGATAATAAATTTGTTTGCTTCTCCAATGAGATTTGACAAGGGAATATAAAAGGTAATAAGAAGCCAAATGAGGATTAGTGATGGGGACAGAGATCATCCAGAATAGGTCCTCACCAGTTTAGTTGTTCTCTGGGGAGAAGAAGGTGATTTCATACTTCCTCTGAGAAGGAAGAGTATTTTTCTTGGGTTTGCTTTGTCAGGATCACCAGGTAAATGCTTGCGTTTCCTGCAAGGGTGTTTCCCGCAGTTTAATGCAAACTTTCTTTAATGGCAATCCTCCTCCCAGTACTATTCAACAGTTACTCTTCTTGCTAATCATTGATTTGGATGACTTGTATTCAGTCAAGCAGACGATGGCCACAGACAGTTTTGTTTTTATACTTCCCTTCTCATCTAGGTGACTGTGAGAACTTGTAATTATGTCAATGTTTGACTCTCCCACATAACTATTCAATAGTAACTCTTCAAAGGATTGCATTTTATTCATTCTGTTTTCCCCAGAGAAATCTACTTTAATCATGTACAAGAAGTACAGTATCATTAAGCACCCAGCAGTGTGCTAGCATCTAGTAGGTACACAATATTTGGTAGCTCCACACCTTTCTTTCTCTAAGTACCACTTAATCCCAAATGTTGAAAAATTCTCTTCTTCAGGCTCAATCTCACCCAATTCATGAGTTAATTGGAAACAACTAACTCTGATAGTGCATTAACAGCTGAGGTTCAGGGGCATGAAATTAGCTTTGCTGTCCTAATCCCAGCATCTAGTGTCTCTTGGATGAGCTGTTGGGGTCCCGTGTGCTTCCTCCCTAACCTTCAACCTGTGTGTCCATCCATCCTAATTTACTGGATTTCTGCACAGGTACAATTCTTTGCTTTAGTCCTCACCCTGCTCACTGTCTCAGTCCTTTTGATGGGGGACCAGACACCTCAAGCCTGGATTTTATCTCTGGTCACCCACACATAGATGGAGCCAATTTCAACCTAGATTGACACCTTTGGAACAAATCACTGCCTTCTGCTCATTATGGTTATTTCTGTACCCTTTTAACCATACTGCAACTCTTCCTTTTTGAAATGGCCTTGAATAGACCTGTTTCCCATAATCCCTTGGACATGGTGATTTGGGCTGATTTCTACTTCCTCCACAGGCTGGAGGCTTGCTTGGCACTGCTTTTGTCTGCCAGCTTGCTCTTGAGGCATAACCATTTGACATTGAAAATCACCCTAAAACCTTAGCTTCCTGTTGCCTAGTTATTTTCAGAGAGTATATATTTTTAAAAATATATTTTTTTATTGATTTCAGAGAGGAAGGGAAAAGCAGAGAGATATAGAAACATCAATAATGAGAGAGGATCATTGATCTGCTGCCTTCTGCACACCCCCTACTGAGGATCGAGCCCACAATCCGGGCATGTGCCCTGACCTGGAATTGAACCATGACCTCCTGGTTCATAGGTTGATGCTCAAGAACTGAATCAGAAAAACACATTTTAACAAGGTAATTCATCTGCACTTTCAAATGTGAAAGCGCTGCTCTAAACACTTCTCAGAACAGAGCCACATACAATGGAGGTAGTACCAAGAAGCTTTGGTGAGGTTAGAAACGAGTGCTTTGAAAGGCAGGTTCAATTTTATAAATGAAGGCATTTGTTCCAAAGTTGAAATGACTTTATGTCGTGGAACTCAAGATACTAGTAGGCTTGAGTTTGCTCAAAACCTAACATATACAAGTTTGATTATGAAATTTGCCTCCTAAATTGCTAATTCCTTCTGAGGTTTCTCCTGGCACTTCCTTTCTATCTTGGCCTTGTGTAAGACCACCATCATGGTGGTCTCTGTGAACATTGCCACACAGGAAACAACAGGAGACTCTTAATTACTGAATTCCTGCACAACATTTATTCTTTATATTTAGAGCTATTAGAGAGCCTCTGGGCATATACATACAATAAAAAAGATAAACAAGATTCCCAGCCAAGTTGCAGCTGTTATCAGATCCTTGGAATACTAACTTAGATACGTGCTTCCTTTTACATCAAAGTAAGTTCTGATCTAGTGATGCTTGGTTGGCTGATAAGCTGTGGTACTTGAGTATTCTCAGGAGGTACTGCAGGTGTGGTGCTGGGCCCCAGTGATCCCAAGGAGCTTTCTTTCTTCCAGCTCTGATATATAAGTTTTCTAGAACCTGGAATTAGGAATCTGAGAGTCAAGTCAGTTGGCTTTAGCTTCCACCAAAAACGTGGTTCTTGTTGTATTATAGACCAGAAGCAATTCTTACATTGGTCTGGATTGCCTCTAAACCAGCAGAGTCATGGGAAATTTTTTCCTTTTCAACGATCACCAGAACAGGTAAAGCACCTGACCCTTTTAGGAGATCATTCTAATGTTTAAAGTGTTGTTTTTCTCTAAAGTCTAAAAGCTTTTTGTTGTCACAAATTTTTTCATATTCTATCTATGGACAGAATTCTACAAACAGAAGAAAAATATAATTTTGCCCAATGTAATATGCTTCTATATGATAGAATGTTATCAATAATTCTCACTTCCCTAGCTGAAATCCAATTCTCCCCCCGCCCCCCCCCCCCTCCCCGTCTCTCTCTCTCTCAAGTTTTGTTCCTATTATTTTCAGCTTCTTGAAGCTCTGCTACTCTCTCCCTTCAGATTTCGGGCCAGGACAATGAGCTTCAGCAACATTCTGGTCAATGGTGAGGACATAGTCCCTTTAAGTGGCATTCTTTTTTATACTTCCTGATGTGATGCTCATTTGTGGCATCACTTTACTCTTTCTGATTAACCAACTACAGTGATTTCTTCAGTTCCATTTGATTTTCAGCTGAGGTCATTGTCCCTACTGCCCCTCATCATCCTTGTTGAAAATACTTTCTCCAACTTGCCAACAAATGTCATTTTGAGGTCTACTTCTAACCCCTGGATGTTCCTTTTATCACTTAAATAAATTTGGTGTCTCCAGTGCCAAAACACAAAGGAAGCTCAAGAAAGCTGTAGTGCAATGAAGTCAGGAGTGCTTGACTTGAGACTGACCCCTACCTCCTCCACCAGCTCTACCTTGAACAGATGGATTCCTCTGAAAACAGGGATTCAATCATTTGACCCCAAAGGTACCTTCTCATTCTAGGCTTCCTCACCTCTGAGAACCTGTCCTTATTGTACTCAGTTTTTTCCATGATTCTTTCCATCCCACCCTTCTCATTAATTGTTTTGTTTATATCATTATTATTTTCATATTCTTCCATATTCAATTTCCAGTGAGAAAGCTAATGAACAGGGAAGCTAAGCAAATACAAAATGGAAAACTCAGAATTAGAACTGTTGCTAAAGCCCTACATATAAAAATAAAGCACCAGTGACAGGGAAAATCAATTTGTTGATATAAGTAGGATATGTTATACGTAGATAATTTGCTTGAAAACTATTCAGGAGAGAATCTGAGAGTAATACCCTACTTAAAAAGAATAAACTATTTAGAAATATATATAAAATCCAAAATATTATAAAGATTAATACCTTCAACATTCATGTACCCACCTCAACTTTAAGCAAGTATTACCATAAATTTTAATCCTCTGGCTGTCCTCTCATCTATTGCAATTCCCTTCCTCCCTTTAGGAAATAAACACTCTTCAGAATAGTCATTTAACCTTTAATATAAATTTATGTCATAATGTTAACCCTGCAAGGGATACTGTAATTCAAACCTAATCTCTAATAATAAAATAGATTGCATAAGTCTTTAGCAGAATTTTTGACAAATAGAAAAGAGGTAGGGAGCAGAGTATTCTTCCCAGTGGTAATAGCTGGCCCTGAGAATCACAGATACTTATATTTTGTCTTACGTATATCATCAAATCGATTGTCCCTGTCCCTGGTACTTGATTTGCATATGTAGGGCTTTAACAACAGTTATGATTCTGACTTTACCATTTTGTATTTGCTTAACTTCCCTGTTCATTAGCTTTCTCATTAGTACATGGAAGAATATGGGTAATAATGATTTAGACAGCAGAGAGACAAAGAAGAACAACTTTAGGTTCCATTAGTTTAATAAGGAATTTGTTTAATTTAAAACAAACATCACTAATTATGTCATTCCTACCTGACAGTTACCTATAACACATTTGGAATTATTAGACTGGTGTTCTGCCGACAATGTTTTCAATATCACCTCTTGCCTTGTCCTTGTTTACCACTTGTCAGCCATACTGGCCAACTTCTAGGTTCTCAAATGCTGCAGATCCACCTTCTTCCAAGACCTTGTGCAGATGCTATTCCTTCTGCTGGGAATACTCCCATCCTGCCCTTCACACACATTTCTTCTCCTTCGTCTCCTCAGATATCCACCTTATCTAGAGTGGCTCTTCATCCCCATTGTGAGGGCCTGATGCAGCAGGGATCTCCCTTTTTCGAGTCCCGCACGGAAAGAGAGATGAATGAACCGGTTCTAAGTGGAGGTGGCCAGGGATTGAGAAATATTAGAAATAAAGAGAGAAGACACAGAGATAGATTCTAAGCTGGGAGCTGGGAGCTGGGAGGGCCGTCGACCTCCTCTGCTGGAGAGACAGACGACGACCTCTTGAGCCAAGCAGGACATCTATTTATACTCCAATCCAACAAGGGGTTTCACAGGAAAACAAGGAGCCTGGGAGGGCCCAGGTCCCACCCATTCCTTCATCCCAGACAAACAAGAGCCAGGAACTAAGAACATCTTAGAACTCCCAGGGTGGAAGTGCAATTGACATGACTCCACCAATATCCCGGGCCCAGTCAGCAACAATCTAAGAATGTCCATGTGTTTTCCCAGGTGGCCCTCTACACCCCATTATTCTCATCTTAGCATTCTTTGTTTTCTTCAAAGCAGGCATCACAATTGCAGAATTATGGTCTCTTCCATTAAACCATAAGCACTAGGTGGGCAGGCACTTTTTCAGTGTTATTTATCAATTACTTACCATAGGCCTTAGCAACAGGAGGGAGTTAATTGTATCTTTTAAAAGAAAACAAGAAAGGAAAAAAAGAAAGAAAAAAAGCGGGGGGGGGGGGGGGGGAAACAGGGAGAAAGAAAGAGGGAGGGAGGAAGGGAGGGAGGAAGGAAGAGAGGAAGGAAGGAAGGGAGACATGGAGAAAGGAAGGGAGGGAATGAAAGAGCATGCACTTTATGTATTTATTTATTTATTTTTGCCATATTTTATTTTTACTAACTTATTGACTGTGGTTGCAAATCTGTGCCATATGATTTCTATTGCTTGGTAAATTGGGCATTTCTTCATTAAATTATTGGTTTGAAAGAGAATCTTGTCATTTTCAAGTCTTTTTAAAAGAGTTGAAGCACTAGTACTAGCAGTCAACCATCTTTGGGGGCTATTGTAGTTGTTTTTTTAATTGTAGGTTAATTTTTTTTTCTTACTTTGAGATAATTATAGGTTCACATGCACATGTAAGAAATAATTCACAAGAATCTTTTATATCCTTCACCCGTTTCCTGCAGTGGTAACATCTTGCATTACCATAGTATATCATAACCAGGAAATCTATTGTTTTTGTTGTTTTTTTAACAGTGACAGATTTTTTCCCCCCAATTCATATTCTTTATATATTGTCCAGCTTTTCCACAAAAAGGATGAGTATATATCATTATTTTTAAATTAATTACAAAGGAGAAAATGAGGTTAAAAGCATAAAGAAAATACGTTAATCAGGGCTATTTCAAAGTTTATAACCTGGTTCTCTACAAGTTAACAGATTCTAATTATTTATAAGGGGAAAAAAACAAACCCTTCAGAGGGAGACAAAGACTTTTTTTTTAGTAGGTAAAACAATAAAAAGTTTTTTTTTTAATTAAATTATTATCTGTGTACATATTTTAACATTGTCCCCCCCTCTCATACATACCCTCCCTCCCCAGAGTTTTGTCTCCATTGGTTGTACTTATATGCATGTATACAAGTCCTTCGGTTTATCTCTTATCTCCCCCAGATCTCCCCGCTGTAATTTTACAGTCTACTTGTTGCTTTACTGTCTTTAGATCTATCTTTTGGTTTGTCAGTTTATAATGTTTTTTTAATATCCATAAATGAGTGAGGCCATGTGGTATTTCTCTTTCATTGACTGGCTTATTTCACTCAGCATGATGTTCTCTAGTTCTATCCAGGTTGCTGCAAATGATGAAAATTTCTTCTTTTTTATGGCAGCATAGTATTCCATACTGTAGATGTACCACAGTTTTTTGATCCAATCATCTGCTGACGGGCACCTAGGCTGTTTCCAGATTCTAGCTATTGTAGATTGTGCTGCTATGAACATAGGGGTGCATATATCCTTTCTGATTGGTGTTTCTAGTTTCTTGGGATATATTCCTAGGAGTGGGATTACTGGGTCAAATGGGAGTTCCATTTTCAGTTTTTTGAGGAAACTCCACACTGTTCTCCACAGTGGTTGCACCAGTCTGCATTCCCACCAGCAGTGCACAAGGGTTCCTTTTTCTCCACAACCTCGCCAACGCTTGTAATTTGCTGATTTGTTGATGTTGGCCATTTTGACAGGTGTGAGATGGTACCGCATTGTTGTTTTGATTTGCATCTCTCTGATAATTAGTGACTTTGAGCATGTTTTCATGTGCCTTTTGGCCTTCCTTCTGTCTTCTTTTGAAAATATTCTATTTAGGTCCATTGCCCATTTTTTAATTGGATCATTCATCTTCCTTTTATTTAGTTGTATAAGCTGTTTGTAGATGTTGGAGATTAAACCTTTATCAGTGGTAACATTTGCAAATATGTTCTCCCACACAGTGGGCTTTCTTGTTGTTTTGTTGATGGTTTCTTTTGCTGTAAAAAAGCTTTTTATTTTGATGTAGTCCCATTTGTTTATTTTCTCTTTAGCTTCCATTGCCCTAGGGGCAGTATCCGTGAAGAAGCTCTTTTGGCATACGTCTGAGATTTTGTTGCCTGTGGATGCTTCTAGTATTTTTATGGTTTCCCGTCTGATGTTTAAGTCCTGTATCCATTTTGAGTTTATTTTTGTGTACGGTGTAAGTTGGTGATCTAGTTTCATTCTTTTGCATGTATCTGTCCAATTTTCCCAACACCATTTATTGAAGAGACTGTCTTGACTCCATTGTATATTTGTGCCTCCTTTGTCAAATATTAATTGAGCATAGTGATTTGGGTTCATATCTGGGTTCTCGATTCGATTCCATTGATCTATATGTCTGTTTTTGTGCCAGTACCAGGTTGTTTTGAGAACAGTGGCTTTGTAATACAGTTTGAAGTCTGGTATTGAGATCCCTCCTACTTTACTCTTCTTTCTCAGGATTGCTGTGGCTATTCGGGGTCTTTTATTGTTCCAAATGAACTTTTGGAGAGTTCTTTCTAGGTCAGTGAAATATACCGTTGGTATTTTAATGGGGAGTGCATTGAACCTATAGATTGCTTTAGGAAGTATGGACATTTTGATGATGTTGATTCTACCAATCCATGAACATGGTATGTTCTTCCATCTGTTTACATCTTCCTCTATCTCTTTTTTCAGTGTCGTGTAGTTTTCCGCGTATAGGTCCTTTACTTCTTTAGTTAAGTTTATCCCTAGGTATCTTAATTTTTTTGGTGTGATGGTAAATGGAATTGCTTTTTTAGTCTCAGTTTCTATAAATTCGCTGTTGGTGTATAGAAATGCCATAGATTTCTTGGCGTTAATTTTGTATCCTGCTACATTGCCAAATTCATTTATTAAGCCAATTAGTTTTTTAATGGAGTCTTTTGGGTTTTTTATATACAATATGATGTCATCTGCAAATAAGGATAACTTTACTTCTTCTTTTCCAATTTGGATGCCTTTTATTTCCTCCTCTTGTCTAATTGCAATGGCTAGTACTTCCAGTACTATGTCAAAGAGGAGTGGCGATAGTGGGCATCCCTGTCTTGTTCCTGTTCTTAGAGGGAATGGTTTTAGTTTTTGCCCATTGAGTATGATGTTGGCTGTGGGTTTATAATATATATCTTTTATTATGTTGAGGTATGATCCTTGTACTCCCACCTTGTTGAGAGTTTTTATCAGGAAAGGGTGCTGGGTTTTATCAAATGCTTTTTCTGCATCAATTGATATGACTATATGATTTTTATCTTTCAACTTGTTTATGTGATGTATCACGTTTATTGATTTGCGGATATTGTACCAACCTTGCATTCCTGGAATAAATCCTACTTGGTCATGGTGTATGATCTTTGTGATGCTCTGCTGGAGCCGATTTGCAAGAATTTTGTTGAGGATTTTGGCATCTATGTTCATGAGGGATATTGGCCTGTAATTCTCTTTCATTGAGTTATCTTTATCTGGTTTTGGTATTAGGGTGATGCTGGCTTCATAGAAGGAGTTTGGAAGTGTTCCTTCCTCTTGAATTTTTTGGAAAAGTCTGAGGAGGATAGGTTTTAGTTCTTCCTTGAATGTTTGGTAAAACTCTCCTGTGAAGCCATCTGGCCCTGGGCTTTTGTTTGCTGGAAGCTTTCTGATGACTGTTTCAATTTCTTCCCAAGTCACTGCTCTATTGAGATTTTTAGATTCTTCCTGATTGAGTTTTGGAAGTTTGTATTTTTCTAGGAATATGTCCATTTCCTCCAGGTTGTTCAGTTTGTTGGAATAGAGTTGTTCGTAGTATTTTGTAACAATCCTTTGTATTTCGGCGGGGTCGGTTGTTATTTCACCTCTTTCGTTTCTGATTTTGTTTATTTGGGTCCTCTCTCTTCGTTTCTTGGTTAGCCTGGCTAGAGGTCCATCTATCTTGTTTATCCTTTCAAAGAACCAGCTCTTGGTTTTGTTGATCTTATGTATTGTTTCTTTGGTCTCTATGTCGTTTATCTGTGCTCTGATTTTTGTTATTTCCTTCCTTCTGCTTACACTGGGCTTATCTTGTTGCTCTTTTTCTAACTCTTTGAGTTGTAGAGTTAGATCATTTGTTACCATTTTTTCTAGTTTTTTGCAATAGGCTTGTAGGGATATGAACTTCCCTCTCAAAACTGCTTTTGCTGTGTCCCAGAGATTTTGGATAGTTGTGTTTTCATTGTCATTTGTTTCCAGGATGTTTTTAATTTCTTCCTTGATTTCTTTGGTAACCCAGTCCTTGTTTAATAGCATTCTGTTTAATCTCCATGTATTTGATTTCTTTGGATTTTTTTCATTGTAGTTAATTTCCAGTTTTATGCCACTATGATCTGAGAAGATGCTTGATATGATTTCTATCTTCTTGAATCTTAAGAGACTTTGCCTATGTCCCAAAATGTGGTCTATCTTTGAGAACGTCCCATGTGCGCTTGAGAAAAATGTATATTCTGTGGCTTTGGGGTGGAATGTTCTGAAGATGTCGATTAATTCCATCTGGTCTAGTGAGTCATTTAGGATTGATATTTCTTTGCTGATTTTTTGTTTAGATGATTTGTCAAAGGGTGACAGTGGGGTATTAAAATCTCCTACTATGATTGTATTGCTATCAATCTCTCCCTTAATGTCCTCCAGCAGTTTTTTTTATATATTGGGTGCATATATATTTACCAGGGTTATTTCTTCTTGTTGGATTGCTCCCTTTAGTATTATGAAGTGGCCTTCATTATCTCTTGTTATGTCCTTCACTCTGAGATCTAATTTGTCAGATATAAGTATTGCTACCCCAGCTTTTTTTTCAATTCCATTTGCCTGGAAAACTTTTTTCCATCCCTTCACCCTCAGTCTGTGTGCATCTTTTTTTCTGAGGTGGGTTTCTTGTAGACAACAGATATATGGGTCTTGTTTTCTTATCCAATCCTTTACCCTATGTCTTTTGATTGGAGCATTTAGTCCATTTACATTTAAAGTTATTATTGATAGATACTTATTTGACGCCATTTTTATTCTATACCCCTGTGTTCCTTCTTTGCTTTCAATTTCTTTAATTTTACAGTAGACCCTTTAGAATTTCTTGCATTGCTGGTTTGGTGGAGATAAATTCCCTTAGTCTGTTTTTGTCTGTGAAGCTCCTGATTTCACCTTCACTTTTGATTGATAGACTTGCTGGGTACAGTATTCTTGGATTCAGACCCTTCCTTTGCATGACTTTGTATGTTTCATCCCATTCCCTTCTGGCCTGATAAGTTTCTGTGGAGAAATCAGTTGCTAGTCTGATGGGGGTTCCTTTATATGTAACTTTCTATCTCTCTCTGGCTGCTTTTAAAATTCTTTTTTTGTCCTTGGTATTTGCCAGCTTAATTATAATGTGCCTAGGGGTGGGTTTTCTGGGGTTCATTTTGCTTGGGACTCTTCGAGCATCTTGGATTTGTGTGGGTTTTTTCTTCTCTATCTCAGGAAAGTTTTCTGTCATTATTTCTTGAAATACGTTTTCCACGTCTTCCTCAATTCCCTTTCCTTCTGGAACCCTTATTATTCTAATATTGTTTTGTTTTGTATTGTCCCAAAGTTCCCTTAGACTTTCCTCCTGTTTTTTAATTTTTTTCCCCAGAAGCTGTTCTAACTGGGTATTTTTTTCCATCTTGTCTTCTAGCTCACTGATGCGGTCCTCTGCTTCTTCTAATCTACTCTTGATGCTTTCTATTGAGTTCTTTACAGTAGCAATGTCATTTTTCATTTCATCTTGGTTCTTCTTCATTTTCTCTTGGGTCTTACTCATATTGTCAAATTTGTCTTCCATTCTTTTTAGCCATCTTATGATCATTACTCTGAATTCTTGCTCTGGTAGGTTGCTTGACTCTATCTCGTTTATTTCCTTTTCTGGTGAAGCCTGCTTTTCTTTCATTTGCGGACTGTTTTTTGGTCTCCCCATGATCTAGGATGTCTGGTTGTGTAGTTCTCTCTCTCCTGCTTTGATTTAAAGGCACAAAATACAACACAACCAGGTACAACACACGAGGCACTGAATAGAAATGTGTTTGCGATATTAATAACCACTAATAATGGTGACTAGAACCCAGCTAACAAAAACATACAATCAAACAAAAAGCATAGGCAAATCAATCTTATAAAAAAAAAAAGCATACAACTTCAGTATAGTTAACATTCAACATACAACTTCAAAGAGTTAGAGAGAAAGACTGTTTTCTTGTTTTGTTTTGTTTTGTTTTGTTTTTAGGACAACTGCAAGGGAGGTGTGAATGGGCTTGGAGCAGGTAGTTGGAAATTAGATATATACAAGTAGGGTGAAATTTTAGGAGGGGGTAGACAGAAGGAATGGGGAAAATCTAGAGCAGGAAAGAGTTAAGATAAACGGGGTACCAAAGGAAAAGATCGGAAAGAGGGTGAAGGTCTAAAGGTAGGGTTGAGATAGAATAAAGTGTTGGAGAAGGAAAGATAGATAAAGATTGTAGAACAGTAATCCTGAAATAAAAAAAAAATATCTATATAATCAAATGAAATAAAAATAATAAAAATAAACAAAAGAAAATAAGATGAAAAAGGTAAATTAATAGTAGTAATAATGTTGATTACATATACAATGTAATAATTATAAAGATAAAGTCAAGTGAGGAAAAAGAAAAAAAATAGTTTCTTGAGTAAACGTTGCAAATAATGAAAACAAAAATAAAAACCAAAAATTTAAAAATTAAAAAATAATAATAAAATTTAAAAAATTTAAATAGAATTTGCAGTAATGATGGTCATTCGCTTCCTCTATTGTTATGATCCAGTCCTGATTTTTAAGCAGGTTTTGCTTTGTTTTTATTACACTAGAGTCAATTTGTGAATTAGCCTCTGGGGGCAGTGTTTCCGGGTTGACTTCCCAGACTCTAACTTCTAAAGCCTCTCCAGCTTTTTTTCTCCGCCCTCTCTGAAGCAGGAACTATGGAGATGGGGAGGGGGCAGGTCCGAGCAACTGCAATCTCCCGAAACTCTCCGATATCCCTCCGAGCCAGATCCAAAAGTGTTGCTCTTTAGATATCTCCCCTGTTAGGAGCCCCATCCACTTTCACTGGTGACACCCCCCCAACAGCGGGGGCTTCTACTTGTAATCACCGCCTTTGTCCTCCAGCTTCCGAGAGCCCGCTCCGTGCGCGCAGGCGCGCAGGCTTTTTATCTTCGCCGCGAGCACTCTCCACCCTCTCCCCGCGAAATCTGACCTTTTCGCTGAGTAGTGAGGCACTTCAGTTCAGCCAGGTGTTCGCGCTGCCTGGGATCCGCGTTCTGAGGGTCCCAGCTGCTTGGTGGTCGCTGTGGCTGTGGATATTCAGGCCTCTGACACGATCCTATCTTCCTCTCAAGATGGCGAGGTTTCCCCGTCCAAGCCGGTAGGTAGCTCCGGGCAGGGAAGTAGCCCGCGTGGGTGCTTCCCTGTGAAGGGCACCTCCGTCAGCGGCCCCCCAGCAGTTTCTTCTGGTGTTCGCTGTCTCCCAGCTTGCTAATAAACACTCACAGCACAAGACCATCAGTTGCTCTCTCTTTCTGCTTCAGGAGAGGGCTCAGAATCCGCCCATCTATTCTTCTGCCATCTTACCTCTCGTAAAACAATAAAAAGTTTTTATAAGGGGCAACTAAGTATGCTTTAAAGAGATACAGTTTTTATAACTTCCTTAAATTGCAGCAAATGTGAAAACAGGTAGAGAACCACAAAACTAACTCATTAACTAACTACCTACCTTCCACTCAACATTATTAGAGACTTTTTGGGGTCACTCACATATAGTCAAAACACTCAATGCTAAATTCTCAAACTTCACCGAAATGCACTGAATTATTAATCTCCTCTGGGTTAATCATAGGGAATAGGCAGCATGGTAATAATTAGAGCTATTCCCAAATATTCTGGTTTTCCTCTTGTGGAGGCCTGGTTAAGAATGCAATTTTGTGAACCTTTGAAGTTAAGCTTGGCCAGTGATTTGCTCCAGCCAGTAAGCTGTGAGTGGAAGTGACCTGTGTCACTTCCATGTGGAAACATTTAATTGGTGGTGCTCACTGCAAACTTCCTTTTTCTTGCTGCAGTGATCATGGAATCATGACTTAGCATGAGGCCTCTGTCATCCTGGGTCCCTGAGAGACTAACTTAAGCAGAGACCCCTGCTGACCTATGTTGGACATGTTAGCATGAATGAGAAATAACACTGGATTGAGTTATTGAGATTTGAGGTTTACTTCATTACCGTATGCTAATTCATAACATAGCCCATCTTGTTATAAAAAAATCCCATGAAATATATTTATTTGATTATTCTATCAAGTTCTACTTCTTGAGCTTAGATATACCATTTCCTCCCCTTGATGAGTATGTAAAAAGCTGGTTACACTATCTATTGGTTACACTACCAATCTATATATTTAAAAGCCTAAGAGACCCTTACGTCCAGTTAACTAAATGACCAGTCGACCGGTCACTATGACATGCACTGACCACCAGGGGGCAGATGCTCAATGCAGGAGCTGCCCCCTGGTGGTCAGTGCACTCTCACAGCCCAAATCCCAAGGCTGGCCAACCTCCCGTGGTCCCTTCCCCCAGGCCAGCCCCAATCGCCCCCCGATCACTGGCCAGGCTGAGGGACCCCACCTGTGCATGAATTCATGTACCAGGCCTCTAATTTAGTCATAAGTTTGATTTGCTTCCTGTTTGCTCTAAAAATGATCTGCCCATGAGGCTCTACATGAAAATAACTCTTTGAACACACTGCACCTTGGGGAATAGCAATCACCAAACCTAAGGATTTGGAGAAGGAAGGAAGTTGGCTGTGTTTGCCTTTGATACACCTGACAAGTCACTGATGTGGACTGCTTCCTGCACTTCCTCCTCGCAGACACTGCTCACTCTTTGTCGACAAAAGGAAGGGGGAAAAGATACTCAGACAGAGCCTTTTTAATTATCAGTTAATTGGATGAGATGGCAATTAAAGTGCCTAAAGGCCTTATGCATATTCATAGATTGTTCTTCAAAGGGTACAATTACCAAAGCCGATGAAAAAGATTATGAGTTAATATTAGATTGTGATTTGGGGCGGAGGGGGGTGAGGCATGTTCAGATGTCTCTCTCCTCATAGCTGTTAAGATTCGTTTGTCTATCCGGTTTTGTGTGATATTGTGTGGTGGTACAGTTAGCCTGGGAGCATAGCGAGTTTGTCAAAGGGGCAAGTTCCGCAGCGGGCAGTCCTGGGCCATTTGCCTGATTGCCTTTGGTGTTCAAGGCTCTTTAGATGTAGGATGAAATTCTTACCCGATATGCAAGCGTAGATCATATTTTCCACGATATTCCCAACATTATCCCATTAGAAATATTTCTGCTTGTGATAAAGATGAAACATAATATTCCCGTTGTGAATTTCCGCAAGAACTGGAAAACAATATTTTTGAAAGCAGTAGCAACATTTTCTTTTAGAGCTGCCAAAGTATGGAAAAGAGATTTTGGGATACCGCGTTGAAGTCCTCTGCCTTGAAGAGTATCTTCACATGTAAGATTTAATGTCCAAGTGACAAGGCAGCAAGCTTATGCTCAAATTCCACAGGGCCCAGGCCTGGATGGGAATTACAGACACTCTCCACTGTTTGCCCTCACTCTGCTCAGCTGCGGAGGTGGTCGGTGTGGAAGGGGAAAAAGCCACATATGTCCCCAGAGCACCGGCTAAGTGCCCGAGTTTTTGTCACCATTTTCCTGCCACTTCAGATAATGCGAGGCAGCTGGTGAAGTACAAATGCTCAGTGACCACAGTTCGGAAATTGCTAAAGAGAAAAGTATTTTCAGTTACTTTGGTAGTTGGGTCCATCTGAAAGAGTCATTGACTTAAAAATTTTTTTTAATTGATAGACTTTATTAGACTTTATCACTGCCCTAAAAATCCCCAAGAAGACACAATGACGTTTGTAGCTATTTTAAAACTGTGTTCCCAGCCTCACTGCCCTCGGACAGAGCCTAGCGCTGTGAGGCTGTAGTTGTGCACTGAGAGGTGCTCTGAAGGAAGGAGACCCGCGTGGTGGGCAGGAAAGTGAACTGGCCTGGCTTTGCCATTGCCAAGTCATTTAGCCTCTCTCAATGGTAAAGTGGGGGTAAGAATAGGACTTAATAGGAGCATTAAGTGAGATTAGGCATGAAAAGAACTCTGAACAGCGCTCGACTCGGCTGCTCTGGCTGCGGCCCTGCCCAGCCGGCAGCCCCATCTGTGGACTCCCGCCGCATCACCAGTCTCTGGGCCTTCAAGTGCCTTGGGAGCTTTCCCTTTTCCTTCAGGGTCACACAGAGTTTTGGTTTTTTGTGGTGAAGATGAAATAGAATATTCCCAAAGGGCGTGGCTGTGGGGCCTGGGCTGCGCTGGGGCCCCCTTGCTTCCTGAAGGAGGAACTCAGAAGGCCAAAGTGGCGAGGGATTATAAATGTACCAGAGGTCGGCAAACTCATTAGTCAACAGAGCCAAATATCAACAGCACAACGTCTGAAATTTCTTTTGAGAGCCAAATGTTTTAAACTTAAACTTCTTCTAACGCAACTTCTTCAAAATAGACTCGCCCAGGCCATGGTATTTTGTGGAAGAGCCACACTCAAGGGGCCAAAGACTAGCATGTGGCTCGCGAGCCGCAGTTTGCCGACCACTGTATTATTAGGCCATCTGGAGACCAGGCCGCCGGAGCCCCAGGGCTGGGAGTCGGGGTGTCAAAAGACTACGGGAGGGTTTCTCTGGGCGGAGCATTGGCCAGGTGGGTCTGGGGCCTGGGCAGGTCGGAGGGGAGGGATAATGGCCTAAGCCAGAGGGAATGTCCATTGTGAAGTGGTGTAAGGTCAGCTCCCAGGAGAGGGGGCGTCCATTCATTGGTGATCAGACCTAACACCTGGGCCTGTGTCCTCTCACACCAGCTGCCCAGCGCCCTGGAAGCGAACTCCGTGGGCACAGGTGGTGGTTCAGGTTCCTGCTGGTTCCCTCCGGAAGCACGCGGGTGGGCGGCCGGAAGTGGGAGGTACCCCAGCAGATGCCTGCTCTCCGCTTGGGCTCCAAGGACCGCTGTTCAGCGCCCATTCCTTCAGCAGCTCCTAGGCTGCACGGGAACTCTGGGAAACCACGTCCACCTTCTGGAAGCTTCTGTCCTGGCGGTGCACAGCATCCTAGGAAACGTGGGGCCATGTATGTGGCCAATGAGCTGTTTCCGAAGCTGCAGGTGCCAGGTGAGCCTTCGCTCGCCCCCTTGGAGCTCGCCATGTGTGGGGCCTCTGCATTATCGCTTGCGTGCAGCCTGTGAACCTGCAATGACCTTCATTACAATTTCAACCTAAAATGATGGGAGTGAAGGTGGAGGTAGTTTACAGGGGTCTTTAAGATTTACAAGGCCGTGAAAGACAGAGCAGCAGCAACGCGGGCTCATAGATCACACCCTGGCTGGGAACCCGCATTGGTGGTCCAGGCTTTGGGGAAATTTGAATATGGAATGAGACGTAAATGTTCTCTGAGAACTTTCTTCCTTAGTTTTGTTGGAAGTGGTCCAGGTATTGTGGTTCTAGAAGGAGGAAGAAATGAATTGAGTGCCTCAATGCTTCACAGCCTGAAGCTTCAAGTCTGTAACAAGCTAGTTATTAGGAAACCTCCTATCGTAATTTTTCACTTTAGGGTTATCACCATCACCGCACTCTCCATGTCTGCTCAAAATTTCCAGAAGAGACATTTCAGTAAGCCACAGCAGGCCATTATTTTGCCCAATACCTAAGCCTTTCGAGACAGCAAACAAAACGTCTTTTGATGAGAGGGTCACCAGTTCTACAAGACATATTCCCAACAAGAGATTATTAATCATACATCCCCGGCAGTCTCACTCCCAAAATGAGCTACCCAGACCTAAAACAGAACAACAGGCTCTACTGAGGATTCGGCTTCGTTGAATTTAAATGCCACAGATGTATTTGCAGCAAGAAAAATGAATGAGTCATTATTGCTCCACACAGTGGTGGCCTGTATGTATTAGGCAACTCCACTTGAGCAGAGGCATTTCATACCCTGTTTGTAAAACAATTTGTTCCCATAAACAGCTGTATCTTGGGAATTTCCTTATTGTCCAACTTTCTAATTCTTACAACTGATGAGTGCATTTCCATCTAGGAACGGATGGGGAATGCCTTTTTACCTGTTGAAGATATTCACATTGCTTAGAAGTTTTAGGTAAAAATTGCTCTCTTTCAGCTTCAAAGAATTGAAATAATGTATGTTTTGTTTTTCTTCTAAAGGGCCTTTTTTAACCAGGCTCCTCTCTCCTTAATCACTTATGACAGAAGGTTACCAGCATGAACATGCTTGTGGTGTTCCTGGAACTGGTATGTAAAACCAAAATTTTAAAAGTTCAAATATGAGAATAAGCTCCTGCAGGGAATTTTTACTGAGTATCTTACCTAATAATAGACAGACCTGTAAATTGACCATACCTCTGCTATGCCCACAGCCAATCAGGAGTGAGTATGCAAATTAACCCAACAAAGATGGTGGGTTAATTTGCATATACAGGGTAGGAACTACTGAGAGGGGCAGGATGCCTGCTATGAGGGGGTGGGGCAGGCAGTGGAGGGACTACAGGAGCGGTGCTCTGGCAGTGAGTGAGGACTTGCAGGTTCCTGGGCGGCCGGGAGTGAAGCCAGGGGAAAGAAGGCCTATTCTTGCACGAATATCATGCAGCGAGCTTCTAGTAAATATATAGATTTCTATTCTTAACTCTTAAAATGATAAATGGTGTTTTTAAATATATGCTTTACAGATCAGGTATTTATGATCAGTATCATTCACACTCTTCCCTTGGTAGTAGCGCTGAACACTTGTGGAGTATTTTTAATACACTAAATAGGACATTGAGTCATTAAATCATATGAAAGTAGCCCAAGCCACTGAATTTAGTTTTTCTCCTGGTTAGTATTGTTTCTTTCAGTGGCCTTACCCATATATTCTGGATTACTTCTCATTTGTTCTTATTGAAAATATTGTGTCTTATATTGTAGTGGTCCTCCCCCTCCCCCAGAGAAATGTCTCAAATTCTCCTCTTGGAAACAAAAAAAGGAGGTGGGGGTTTTAACAAATAATCTCCAGGTGCTCTTCAGATTCCACATTCTATTAATCAACTGGTTGTTAGTTGAGAAGAATACCCAGAAAACTATTGACATCTAATATCGCTTTAAATATAATTTCTATCTTCCCAACTATTCATTTCAACTTGCCATGTCCCCGTTGGTTTAGTTTTTCCCAGACTTAATTTTTTTTCTGGCACAAAGGTTAAAGCTTTTGATAAATCTTAGCTTACTTTGCCTTGAAACCCATTGAAGCTTAAAGTCAGTTATTTTCTTTTTAATTATATAACAGATCTTTTTTCTTATGAGTAAATGGACATGAAACTTTACTCTGAGAGATGAAAAAGGTGGAACTTACGACTGTATTAAGGCAAAAACCCTTTTGATAAATTGCCAAACGATAATATCAGCATTAGTTATGCTAAGAAAAATAAACTTCTTTGAAGTAAGTCTCTTACCTTTGGAAGTTGAAAGTTAAGGGAATTATTCTATAGTTTTCTGTTAGATCCTCTTATATAGGGCATTTAATCTGAGTGCCTTCCCTACATACACATACCTACACATATCTTTTTTAGTATTACTTGTTAACTAAGCAAATACCTGGATTATAACATATAGATGGATGGATAGATAGATAGAGAGATAGATGGATGGATAGATACAGAGATACAGAGATATAGAGATGGATGGATGGATAGATAGATAGATAGATAGATAGAATCTAGTATAGTGTCATTTACAGTTCTAACAATACGGATCAATTTTCCTCTCTTTGTTCAATATTGACCCTTTCATGGCTTTTGGTCGAACTGCTTGTTTTCATTTCTCCTTTACCTGTTACAGGTGTATGGCAGTCTTACCTGTGAATTCCTAGGTGTTGTTTGTAGCATTGACATTCTTACCAGATTATTTTGGTTTGGTTTTGGATGTTATGCTCCTAAATGCTTGAACTTTTAACTAAAAAGTACTATATTTACTAATACTATAGCTTACCTCACAGCTTGATATTTTGGGCTTTTTAAAGGTAAAAGAGTAATTTTGTTCTCTTAAGAGAGCGAAATCTGCTCTCATAAAAATCAGTCCTTTAATAGAGAAATCTGCATTCTTTAAAATGTCCAGAAAATGATGAATATTTTATAGATTATAGTTTTTGTGCCTTCTTCCATATAGTTTAAATTAATGTTTTATTCTGCAGCCTTTTCAAGCAACCCATTACTTTCACTTTTATCTTCTCCTTATTTTGGCTTTTATAAAATAATCTAATTTTCATTGCTTGAGTGGCTTGAACATACATTTTCTGATAAAATGCACTTTTCGACTCTTACTCATTTCACTTAACGTTTTAAACTTGTCTGCAGTAATTAGAGAGGTCCTCATTGATTTTGGCTGCCAGAAACACTCTGGATTTTCTTTCCATCAGACTTTGCATAGGTTTTGTTTTTTTGAGGCAGACACAATTACTTTTTTACTTTCAAAGTGCCATGTAGGTCTATTCTTCCTGTCTTAAATTAGCTGTGAGTTCCGATTTGTTTCTACTAAATACAAAGGAATATTACTTCTGCTGTCTGTTCTCACTCCTCCTCATCAGTGACTTCCCTTAATGCCTCCTTTTCTATCTTTAAATTTTATTCATTGACAGCAAGTGCCTGAGAATTCTTACAGCCTAGTAAACAGAAAATGAGTCATTTTTTTTTAAAGAAACTTAAAATTTTATATGGGGAAGATTGGTTGGGGAAGTCACATAATACCTGAGTTTGTTAAGACTCTGAGGATTGCCCAGCTGGGTGTGGTGCAGCAATTGATCTTCAAGACGGGGGAGTTGGGGCATGCAAGAGGCAGCCAATCAATGATTCTCCCTCATCATTGATTGTTTCTACCTCTCCCTTCCTTTCTGGAATCAGTAAAAAATATATATTTAAAAAAAGGGTAGGATTAATTTGGGAAGGCTTCTTAGACCATGTAAATTTACAGCTATAGTTGAGAAGTATAGCTGGATTGATAACTTCCTAGAGATTCCTCACTTCCTCCGAATATTGGAAGATTTGTTCAGCCTATTTCCTATATGTGTCAATGTTGACTTTGCAACCTTGATAGGGAACTGAAGATAAACTGATATGATGGTAGTTTTGTAGGTTGGAAATAAGAACTTTCTAGTTAAATATAGATGCTTTTTTTTTTTTTTTCATCCTTTGGTAAATACAGAAAAGTTCAAATGATCTAGTTTTATCAATGTGATTTTGTAATTTCATGTTAGATGAGTAATCTCATCTTACTCCCTTCATTCTTTGGTTGAATGAGAAATAAGAGAATAAGTTATTTTTTAAAAAAAAATATTTTCTATTGGTTTCAGGAAGGAAAGGAGAGGGATAGAGAAATAGAAACATCAATGATGAGAGATAATCTTTGATCAACTGCCTTCTGCACACCCCACATTGGGGATCAATCCCACAACCTGGGCATGTGCCCTGACTGGGACTTCCTGGTTCATAAGTCAATGCTCAACCACTAAGCCACACCAGCCAGGCTAGAGTAAGTTTTTGAACAGAATGTTTGCTAATGTCCATTAACCACAAGTTTTGTGGATAAATATTTCAAAAAAAAAGTATTTTCTCTAATGGGTTGAGAGAATGGTTGAGAGAGGTTGAGATTATATAAGGTCAACTTATGGAAATTAAAATATTTTCTCTTTAGCATTCTTCTCATTGCATCTTCTAAAACCTATACTATTTTCTTGATTCACTTTTGCAAACCAGATATTGAACAAGTCCAAGGCTTATCAATTATATCTCTGTCTTTAAATTATCTTGCTTTTGCCTTAAAGTTTTTTAAATGAGCTAATTGGTTCATGAGGAAATTTTAGAAATATTTAAAGTATAAACCAGAAGCATTGATTAATTTCTGGAGTTAGTTTAATAAACAATACCCATTTGATTATTGTTAAGGAAAGATTAGGAGTTTTCTTTAGTCTCCAAAAATTTTTAATTTTGTTCTTTTCAACCTAATAACTATTGTCACATTGATATAGAAATGAAGAGGAATTATTTAAATCTCTAGGAAGTTATGGATCCAGATATACTCTAACCTATAGCTGTAAATTCACATATATACACTAACTTGTATATTATCACTACACTTGTAGAAAAAGAAAGCAGAAAAGCAAATTCTAAAAGAGTGTGTTTGTACTTCTCAAGTAATCTACCTAATAAAAGAGTAACATGCTAATTGACCATACCTTTGCGATATCCACCACCCAATCAGAAGTGAGTATGCAAACTAACCCAACAAAGATGGTGGGTTAATTTGCATATGCAGGCACCAAGCACAGGGTGGGACGTTTTCCTGGTCACCATGGTAACAATGCAGGCTTTCTGCACCGCCCCAGCTACTCCAGGCCTCTGGGCATCGTGGGAAGGCAGAAAGGCTGCTGTGGGCCAGAGCGGAAAGGCGGCTCTGGGCCGGAGTGGGAAGGCTGCCCCTGCCGGAACAAAGGTGGGGCCGACAGCTAGGATAAAAATATCTATTCTTGCATGAATCTGCATTCAGGCATTGGGCCACTAGTTTGATAATATTAACCTCTGGGATGGAAACAAGGACAACTTAACCAAAGAAATATAGTCACTAATCTCTTGTGTAGCAAGCAATGATTAAAGGCAAAGGAGCAGCATTCCTTGAATTTCATTAAAGAATGCTGCCATTTTTTCTTTTACAAGAAGTTAAACATTTAAAAATTAACATAGACTTTCTGTTGTTACAAATAAGAATTATACCTTCTGAATTCTTTTCTCACTAGCTGGTTTTTAAAATAGGTGTGCTCTCCTTATTGTATTATGTATTATTTAAGTCATTTTAAAGTTAAATGTAGCAATTTGAAAAAAAAAAATCTCATATGACATTAAAAATTTTTTTTGGTGGTTTCAGTGCCAGATTCGTGGGTGCATGACTCTAGAAATGTCTTCTATTTTTAAAATATTTCGTGAAAAAATTTAGAAAGAAACATATCTTGGAAGTTTTTTATATAGACACTTTGTATCTTTAGGTTCCTGAGTATATTTGAATCTCTTTCTAATATGGACATGGTTTGGTTTATCATTTCTTATGATTTTATTTTTTAATCTATACTCTGCTTTATGGAGGATTTTTTTTATTTATTTCCCAGAAGGACTTAATTACCAACTATAATAATTATCTAAGTAGAACTCTAACATGGATTTGAGAATTCCTAGTTATTTCCTTATATAGTACTCTATATCAGTAAATGCACCAGCCTTCTTCCAAAAGGAATGGGATGTCAATTTAATTGTATTATATAATATGGCCTTAAGGAAGATAAGGATCAGCATGTACCTATAAAAATCTTATGGAATAATGATGTCTCTCTCATTTCCAAACATTACTGTTTTTGTGTGTATTTGCATAATGCTGGGGCATAGAGGAGTGAGTTAAGTTAGTACTAATCACACATGGTAAAGGAACCATTGATTTATGTATTTCAAGTGGCCCAAGGCAGTGTTGCTATGAAATTTTCTCAAAATTGTCTGAGAAGATAAGAAGAATTTAGTATGAGTTAGCTGAGGAAATTACTATGTGCCACGAGCTCTGAGAGAAATCAGGTCATCTTCACAGAAATCATGTAGTGAGCCTTTATAAAGTTAGTATGGTATTTCTTTCTTTTCAAATGTATTCTTGCTTGACTTCTGTGGCATTCATATTTGTAGTCGACAATGTACCAACATTTGGCTATGGCAAATTCTGGACTCTTAACAGCCTGGCAAGTAGTACCAGGAGCAGGAGAGAACATGGTGGGTGAGTGAGCAGGGTCAGAAAACATTGAAACATGGGAAATCAACATGAGGATGCTGGATTGTCTGTTAGCAATGTAGCTTCACCCATGTCCCTTCTACATTTTCATCTTCAGAGGAGAATTCCAGAAATATAATTCTCAGGAACCTTTCCAATATGCTTCTGGTTTAAATTCTGCTAAATGATAGATATTTCCGTAAGGTTTTAAAAGTACAGAAAAGAAGGGCCATCATTCTTGTGGCAGTCAAGATCATCCATGGTGGCTTCCTTTGGCTTCTAGGCTCCTCCTGGGAGTTATCCAGTGTGGTGCCACAGGTGGAAGCAGATCAAAGGTGGAAGTTTTGCTGTAATCCCTGTACTTCCTTGTGTCCTGATTAAATAACTTGGCCAAGGTCAAACAGCTGAGTGGAGAGAGCAGAATTCATGCTGAGGAATTGAACAAGGAGTCCATGCTGCTTAGCCACTTGGTGTGACTGCTGTGTAGGATAGATGAGATGCTACTCTTCTGTTTGAGGGCATTTGTATTGCCTTTTCATTTTTGCCAAGCCCTCTGGCCAAACTTTGGTCACCCTTTATCTAAATAAATTTAACTGTTTCCATTGCCTCCATTATTTGGTTGAGGCTAATATAGAGCATCAAATCTATTTCATTCTCTAACATGTCTTTACTTTGTTAAATACCCAAAAAGTTACAATATTTGTAGAATTTTTTAAAACAGCCTTAGCTTGAAGGAGTCTGAGGCCTAGAGATGTTAGGACACTTTCCCAAGGCTACACTACTAGAAAACAGAAGAAGTTAGATGTAAATCCCAGCAGTCTTACTCTAGAAGCCATGTGCCTACTGGGATCTATTTTGCCCAATCCTCTAGGGAAACAAATGTCAAATGTAATCTTGCCAATCATTAACCATTTTTTTTAATCCTCTGCCATTTCCTCTTTTCCTCTTTTCAAGGTTCAGGAGGTGGCATACTCGGGTGGGATAAGCACTGCATCTATCACTTTGGCAGATACATGAATTTGGCAGATATATGAATTATTTCAACTCAACAAGTTTCAAGTCTTCTGAGAAATGGGCACACCAACCCCACAGGGTTGTTGTGAAGATGAAGTGAAATAATATATATGGATGTACTACACCCAGGACCTCATCAATAGACATTCAATAAGTGCCAGCTTGTCTTCTTGCCTACTTTCCTCTTTTTATATTTGCTATTATTTCTGCAAAACAGGCACAAAAACCCTAAGCTACTATTTTTTTTCTATTTTCATTGAGTACCCATAATCAGAGGTATTCAAGGAAAAGGCAGTTGCCTCCTTGATTTAATGTTGTGGCTGGAATTCAAACCATCTTAGTGATTGGCTTAACCAACCCTTGGTTCATCTTAATTCTCCAATTCTATGACTCTATGGCAAATCACTGGTCAGAATGCATTTAATTTTTAAAGGATTTAGTTACAGGAGACTTTATTTGAGGGGCGGGGCTACCTCTTATAGTATCAAAACCAAAGATGTGAAACTGAACAACCCCAACTCAGCCACACAAAGATGATTGTGGTCAAATGAATAATAGTGAATTAATCTAATAGCCTGGTATTAGAATCAATGATAATAAAGCAGAATGGAAATGCATGCTTTTATATCGGTTTGGATACTGCCCAGATTGCAGTCAATAAATCATCCAAAGTCTATGTTGCAAGAAATTCACTTAAGTTTATTTGACTAGTTTCTTTATTATTTGGCAACTAAATTTTGTATTTGGGTCAATTTCAGCTGTTGTACACTAAAATTCTCAGTGTCTTAATCCAGTAAAAGCTTATCTCTTCCTCACATGGAGCATACATAATCTGTGTGTGCTTGGTTGGGGATATTCTCCACAGGGTCATTCCAGGAAAGATCCAGGCTCCTTCCCTTAGTAGTTTTATCATAATTTAGAGCTATGGATTTCTTCACTGGATTTTTATACCTCATGAACATCAGGGCAGGAGTGAATGGAGGATCACTCAGGAGGAATTTTTGGACTAAAATTTAGAACTGTTTGTATCACTTCTGTCCATATTCCAATACCCAGAATGTAATCCTATAATCACCTCTACCAACATAAGAGGCTGGGAAATGTAATCCTGCTGTGTCCAGGAGGCAGGGGAAGCAGGTTTTGCTGAATATCTAGTGGTTTCTGCCATAGGTTATTTCCAATTTATTGCTCTCGTAAACAACTTGGAGATGTACACCACTTTATTTTCAGTCTTTGTTCACATTCTTAAACTTTTCCTTAGAACAAATAATTTACAGTGAAAATTTTGGGTTGATGATTTTAAGACATGTTTTAGCATTTTGAAATAGTCAACTGCCCTACTGAAATGTTAGATCCATTTGCTGCACGTTAGAATTACCTAGGGAGCTTTATAAAAATACCAATGCCCAGGTTATACCATGGGCCAATCAAAAAAGAATGTCTGTATAGGAAAAAAGAGCATATGTATGTATATGGTTTGGTACTTTCTATGGTTTCAGGCATCCACTGAGAGTCTTGGATTATATCATCCGTGAATAAGGGTGGTATATTGTATGTTATAAAAGAGACATTCAAATCAGATCCCCTTAATAGGATAGAAATTAAACATTAGAAAATAACATTTATTGAACGTGTTAATGTTTGCAGAAGTATGTGTACCTATGACGTGCATTGCTGACCAAGTTCAAGGGTGGGGTGGGGTGAGGTGAGGGAGAAAGATTGGGAGTTGAAAGATAAGAAATAAGGACTTATATTTAAGGCATTAAACATAGAAGGTTCTTAAGAGAAGGTTCTTAACCATTTACAAAATAGTTATCTAGCCGAAGCCGGTTTGGCTCAATGGATAGAGCGTCGGCTTGGGGACTGAAGGGTCCCGGGTTCGATTCCGGTCAAGGGCATGTACCTTGGTTGCGGGCATATCCCCAGTAGGGGGTGTGCAAGAGGCAGCTGATCAATGACTCTCTCTCATCGATGTTTCTAACTCTCTATCTCTCTCCCTTCCTCTCTGTACAAAATCAATGGAATATATTTAAAAAAAATAGTTATCTACTATGCATTAGTAAGAGAAAATTAACAATTGTAACCTGAGTTAATAAGAACTAATATGATAAAAGTGACAAATGCTGCAGCTTTCCTCTTTCCTGCCTCCAACAAGGACTTAAATTTGTGATATTTGCAAAAGGTTTTTAATTAATGCTCTCACTCTCAGACCCTAGGGTAGGCAGAATAATGACTCTCCAAAGATATCTGGGTTTTAATCCTTGGAATCTGTGCTTGTGTTACTCTACATGGAAAAAGGGGATTTGCAGATGTCATTAAGATCCTTGAGATGGGGAAATTATTCTGGTTAGGATGGGTGGGTGGGCCCAAGCTAATCACATGAGAACCGTTCCCAGAGGTCAGAATCAGAGAGAGGTGTGATTATGGAAGAATGGTTGTATGAATGCAGTGTGGCTGGCTTTGAGGGTGAGCCAAGGAGTATGGATAACCTTTAAAAGCTCTGTCCTCTACAAGCTAGGAAGGGCAAGGAAACAGCTTCTCCCCTAGGAAGGAATGCTGTCCTGCTGACACCTTGACTGGAGCCCAGTGAAACCTGTTGCAGACCTCTATCCTATAGAACTTGTAGATAATAAGTTTGTGTTGTTTTGAGCCAATAAACTTGTGATAATTTGTTATAGCAGTAATAGAAAACTAATACAAACTCTCTCTTTAAAAGCACTATCTTGAAAATGACTTTCCCCTTTATTTATCAATATCATCCAGTTGTTTTGTTCTTGAACAATAGATGGTGCTAAGCATCCATGTTTCTAGTATTGTCAGCCAGATCCTCCAATAGGAAGTAATTAGGACCACATGACAACAATTGAAGCAGTTACTCCTGAAAGTCTACAAATCACATTGTTTCAGTCTCAGAAAACCTTCACCAAGTAGTGAAGAACACCAGGATGTTGGAGATTGGGTTGCTATAAATTCAAAAGTAACTACTTATTACAAAGCCGAACAACAATGGGACATATCTTCTATTTGCTATATTGAATTGTTTACACCCCTTTAAAAATATTAAAACATGAACTCCAACATACCTTCAAAAACATGGAACACCCTGAGGCCACACAGTATATGAAAGTGAATTGGAGATCAGAAACCACAGGGAAAAAGTGTCTGCAAAATAAGTTATGCTGCTGCTGCTGATCGCACCACCCCCACCCCCACCCCTACCACTCCTATAGCCCCTCCCTCTGGCTGTCCACCCCTGGTCGCACCCCCCACCCAGTAGGGGGCAGGCCCAGTGGCCAACCTCCTGCAGCCCCTCCCCCCACCCAGCCCCACCCCAGATCAGCCCCCTCAACCCCAATTGGGCAGGGCTGGCTGGCCAACTACACATGGACCCTCCCTCAGGCTGCTGGCACCCCATCAGCATCCCCAACCCATTCAGGGGCAGGGCCTGCCCACCAATCACCAGCAGCCTTTTCCCCCAGTTACCCAGCCCTGATGGGGCCTGATCAGGGTGGGCCAATTCACCAGCCTCCCATCATCTCCTCCCTACAGGCCCAGCCCGATCTGACCAGACTCCACCCGTGCACGATATTTAACTAATAGTGGACATTTTATCTGTTTGACTATTTTTAATATAAAATGTGTGTATATGTGGATTTATGATATTTGATTATTATGATTTTAAAAAGCATGATCTGTGCTATGATAATATTTTCACCAAAGTAGTACACTGAATTCTCCTGTCTAATTTAATAAGATGGGTGGTTGATACATCAAATTTGATGACTAGTGATGCATAATGAGGCATTTTGGTACTTAATTAAATCTATTATAATAAGAGGGAAAGAGGGTAAATTCAGAGGTGTTCAGGGAGCCATGTGTTTGGATTTAAGAGTCTTGATGATCTCAATATCAATACAGTCAACTACTTTCATTCCTTTCCTCTTCTAAACAGTAAATTAAATATACTCATTTTCTGAGTAAAAGCAAACACATTCCTAGAAGATGAATGAATATCTTTCAACTGAGAGTGAAGGCAGGCAATGTACATCCACTCAGAAAAACCACAAACTCATGGGAATGAATGCTGAATGCTCTGAAATTCTGAGACCATTGACTAGAAACACAGATAATGACACAAACAGCTAGGGAACAACATGTAATGTCAAGGAGACATCTCATTTCTGTTTAGGTAAATAACTTCTTAATCTCCTCCAAGCACAGTTCAAGACTTTATCTATTTGAAAGCTTCCTTCATTGCTCAAGGGCCAGTCCCAAGAATACTTCACTCCGGTGTGGGTAAAAAGGAGGAGCCAAAGGAAAGACATTTGCACAGTGACTGTCCAAAGCTACTGTTTACTCTGCGCAAAATTGTTCTCTGCTTGGGATCTTAGTGAAATTAAAGGAATGCTGACAGGAACTCAGTCTGGTGACTGGCAGAAAATACAAGTCATCAAGGGCCATGCAAATGAAGAAAGATACTCTTTAAATATTAAGATGAATTTCTAAAATAATTTAAGGGAAAAGCCAGAGCTATGATTTCTATTGGAGGAACCAGGGAACTGGCAATAGTTTTAACTTTTAGCGGTGTCATAAAATGTGAGAGTATTTTGTTGTAAATCCAATGTCATGGGCAAAATGTTCTCACAACCCACTATTAGGAATTTATAGAAATTATTCACATTGCATTGTGTGTGGCAAGGAGTAGGGCTGGCATAGGGTAGCTGGGTGTAGGGGTACAGAGATAAAAGGATGGGTGGGTAAGGCTGGTGGTTAAGAGAGGTTGTAAGAAATATCTCATTTAAAACTTGACTGACCACCAGAGGGACTCCAAAGTTCATTTATCAATACAGTACTTCAGGCAAGAAATGTTTTAGGTTAGGAGACTTAGATTTACAAATACATCATGGTAAATAGTTAAACCATAAACTATAGCAATAACTATTAGGCATTAATTCAGAGGATGCTTAAAATTGAGAGACTTCAAGACCACCAGTGAGGATAGAAAAATAACCTAATAACTGATATGAGAAATTTGTTAAGTAGTGGCATTTCACTTGTGTTTTCTGCTGACACTGTTAGGCAGGCACTGTTTTATTTCACTAGATTTTCAGTGTTTCTGTTCTGCCAGAAGGTGTTGCTATAATATAGCGAGGTTTGGAGGACAAAGTAATGTGGAATGAAATGTGGTCATACTGGATAAAAGTGCAAACCATATAAGTATATAGAATTCAGGCACAAAGATATACATTATATGGGGAAAAGAGGGCTTTACAGTAGTATGAGTCCCCACTATAAATAGTTCAGCAAAATGTAAACATGAAATATTTTCCCAGTGATATTTGCAGCCATATAAACAGTAGCCCTACTTTTCTTTTCATTAACTCTTATTTCTTAATAAAGGGATTTCTGTAAGGAGAAATTTGGGCAAAAATAGCAATGATCTATACCTTTTTTTATAACAGGGTATACATGGAATATAAACTGG
The DNA here is from genome assembly GCF_964339955.1 of Pipistrellus hanaki. Taxonomy (NCBI): domain Eukaryota; kingdom Metazoa; phylum Chordata; class Mammalia; order Chiroptera; family Vespertilionidae; genus Pipistrellus; species Pipistrellus hanaki. The sequence continues at coordinate 158,504,083 of NC_140505.1, forward strand.
AATTTAAAACCAGAAGTTGTTTTTGTGTTTGGATGCGCTTTTTTTTTTTTTTTTTTTTTTTTTTTTTTCAAACACAGCTTTGCTTTAATGGGGAGAGTCGCATGTGATAGAAACAACCACAGTGGGTGCATGTAGACAAACTAACAAAGGACTGAAGAAACCAGAATACAGTCCTTAAAATAAAAAAGTTAGATTTCTTCCAATATTGCCAAGCAAAACTCAATCTGAATACTTCTTTCAGAAATCTCCCACAGTCAGTCAATATTTTAAAACTGATTTTCAAATTGAATGTGTCTATACTGAGTTAAAGATGAATTTTTATTCAGACTTAATCCAGAATATATTCAGTTTCCTCTCAAAATTTAGGCCAAGGTAACTAACATTTTATGAAGAATTTTATACAATGGGAGGCAAAATAAACCCAGCCTCTTTTAAAATGCTAGGTTCCAGCCTTCCTCCTGCCCAAACTGGTAAAAATGGATTGTCAGAATTTATAAATGCCCTTTCCACCTTGTCTTGCTCGGTTTATACTTCACTTGTACTGAAAGTTTGGCCCCAGAATGATTTTGTCCAGAAAGTTTTCTTGACTTGAGGGCTAGGCAAGCACACCTCGCTTGTATTACTGAGCACTCAGCACCTATGTGTTCCTCCCCACCCCCCATGCACTTTACTGTATTAAAAGCAGGGTCATGCCTGCCTGCCTGGCATGACTCAATGTTCAGCATCAACCTATGAACCAGAAGGTCACAGTTGATTCCTGGTCGGGGAACATGTCCAGGTTATAGGATTGATCCCCAGTGTGGGGCTTACAGGAGGCAGCTGATCAATGATTTTCTCTCATCATTGATGTTTCTATATCTCTCTCCCTCTCCTTTCCTCTCAGAATTAAATAAAAATATATATTTAAAAAAGGGCCTGGTTATGCCTTATTGGTAAGATGCTTAGCACCAGGCCACAAGTTGGATATATGTCTGTAAGACTGAACTAAACTGGACTGAACCGAGATAAGACTAGGAAACCCAAGAGAGTTCTTTGGCAATCAGTTTTGGGTTTTCAGTCCCCAATTTAACCGAGATAAGACTAGGAAACCCAAAAGAGTTCTTTGGCAATCAGTTTTGGGTTTTCAGTCCCCTCTGTAAAGCTTTGTGGAAAATCAAGAATCCTGTTCCTTAAAACAAAGCAAAGCAAACCCTGCAGGGTTAGGCCTAATTGAGGAGGTCTACACCCAGATGCCATTGAATATTCTGCTGTGAATCACATGCTACAGAAAAGCTCCAGAAGAGGACAGTAGAACGCGTCTAGGGTTTGAAATCTCCTCACTGAATTCTCTTTAAGAAAGAAGGAAAAGGGTGTGGGGAAGTATCAAGACTTCTAATAATCAGATTTCAAAGTTCTGGGAGGTCCAAGAAGAACTTTGGAAGAGTGTAAAATACATTCTCAGAATAAATTTGTTTTTACCTTGGATATGTAAGTGATAGGAGATACAGGGAAGACTCATATTGTGAACTCAATTCATGAATGGTAAGCAAAATAACCTATAAAATTTCCATAAAGTTTCCAGTTAAAGAGTTAAAAGAAGTAATTATGAGACTTCAGTACAATAATTTTATTCAAATCAAAGTCAGAGATGTAATTAATTATTTTCAATGTTTTACTTTCTCCATGGTTTTATCTACTAGAGGCCTGGTCATGAATTCATGTACCAGTGGGGTCTTCCTTAGGGGAGGGCCTGCAGGAGGTTGGCCAGGTGGGGAGCTTATCAGGAGCAGGGCCTTCTGGGGAGAAGGGGCTGCCAGCAGTTGGCAGGCCAGCCCCACCCCCTGGTCAAACTCCCGGTTAAGGGGGCAATTTGCATATTAGCCTTTTATAAAGGACTAGAGGCCCAGTGCATAAAATTTATGCATGGGGGGGTGTACCTCAGCCCAGCCTACACCCTCTCCAATCTGGGATCCCTCTCACAATCCAGGATTGCTGGCTCCCAACTGCTCACCTGCCTGATTGACCCTAACCACTTTTGCCTGCCAGCCTGAACATCCACTAACCACTCCTCTGCCAGTCTGATTATTGACTAACTGTTCCCCTGATAGCCTGATTGCCCTTAACTGCCATCCCCTGCTGGCCTGGTCACCCCTAACTGCCCTCCCCTGCCAGCCTGATCACCTCCAAATGTCCTCTCATACAGGCCTGGTTGCCCCCAACTGCCCTCCCCTGCAGGCTTGGCCCCTCCCAACGGCCCTCCCCTGCAGGCCTAGTCACCCCCAACTGCCCTCCCCTGCAGGTCTGGTTCTCCCCAATTGCCCTCCCCTGCTGGCCTGATTGCCCACAACTGCCATCCCCTGCTGGCCATCTTGTGGTAGCCATTTTGTGTCCACATTGGAGACAGCCATCTTTGACCACATGGGAGCAGCCATTTTGTATGTTGGAGTGATGGTGAATTTGCATATTACCTCTTTATTATATAGGATTTTATGTTTCCCCTGCCATATATTTATATAGTTTAAACTAAGCAGCCAGTAGAGCAGCTTTTATGGGTGCTTTAGCTATATTTGAGCACCTTTGGTGTGTTTGTTTTTTTTTTAATTGTGATGTAATTGATATGTAATATTATATTAGTTTCAGATGTAAAATATAATGATTCAATTCATATATAGTGAAATTATCACCACCATATGTTGAATACCTTGTTATTATCATCATCTCTGATGTGCATGGAAAGATTCTTGATTAATCCAGAGAAAGTTCTAGTTCAATTATTAAGTCACGAAGTATTTTAAAGGAAATATTTGTTTTGTTTCTATGTCATAAGGAGCCATTTTCAATTTATTTGAATGAGTTAAAGACATTATATATTAATATTCTCATGGCAGCTTTCATTGATCCCAAAATAAATTCAGTAGTAAATTTGATTCTGATTCATTGGGAAGGAATAAATTGCTTATTTTGAGATTATTTTCTAACTATTTAAGTAGTGGTGAACCAATAATTTGGACAATAGGAAGCAATATTTCCCTCAATGTGGAGGTCAGATTCTGAAACTAAGGTTTCAGCCAATCAAACAGCTTTTCAATATATGAGAGAGGTTAATAAATGGCTAAGTCTGTCTGAAACCTTGGGAGATAGAATGTCACAACTTGTAGTTTTATTTATTTAATAGGTAACTCTATTTAGTAATTGGCATTGTGACATGATCTGATGGAATTGTATATAGCAAATAGAGGCCTGTTGCATGAAATTTGTGCATAGGAGAGGGGGTACCCTCAACCCAGCCTGCATCTTCTCCAATCTGGGACCCCTTGGGGGAATGTCTGACTGCTGGTCAAACATCCCTCTAATAATCTTGGACCGCTGGTTCCTAACTTCTCACCTGCCTGCCTGCCTAGTCACCCCTAACTGCCTCCCTACTGCTGGCCTGGTCACCCCTAACTGCCCCTGCCTGGTCACTCCTAACTGCCCCCCCTGATGACCTGGTCACCCCTTATTGCCCTCCCTGCTGGTCTAGTTGCCCTTCACTAACCCCCCTGCTGGCCTGGTTGTAGGCAGCCATCTTGTGAGGGCATGAGGGTTAATTTGCACATTACCTCTTTATTATATAGAATTAGATTAAATGAAAACCAAGCAAATCTGCACCTAACTTTATGTCAGGGGGCGTGGACCACCCATTCAACACATACACACATTAGATGCCTTCTATGTGGCAGACACTGTTTCAGGCCCTTGGAATGCATGAGTGACCCATACAGACAAAGACCCCTGACAGACAAAGACTTTGTGGAACTCACATTCTAGGAGATGAGTCAGGGGATAGAAGTCCAGGAGGCGAGAGCTGGGTGACCCAAGGGGAGGGAAGTAGGAAATGAGGTCAAAGGTGGTTGGGGGTGGGGTCAGATCATGTGGCCTCATAGGTCAGTGTAAGGACTTTGATTTAACTCTGAGCAAGATGAGAACCACTGAAAAGTTTTGAGTCAAGGAGTGAGCAATCTGGATTACTTTTAAAAAGGATCCCTCTGGCTGCCGCACTGGGTATAGACTGCAGCATCAGGCAGGCCTGTTAAGAGACTGTTAGTAATCCAGGCGAGAGCTAATGGTGGCTTGGACTAGGATTGGCACAGCAGGTTAGATTCTGGATATATTTTGAAGGTAAAGCCAGTTGGACTTGCTGTCATATTGGATAAGGACTGTGAGAGAGGTAACATTTTTATCCTGATCAACCAGACTATACTATGGAGAATATAGTGAACAGGAATAAAATAATTGGTAATTATAAGTATGAACAGCTTTATGAGGGGGGAGGGGCAACAGTATTAGAAAAGAGGAGCCAAGACATGGTATGTTAGGGAGAACTTTGTCTTTGATGAGAAAAATAGTCACATATTAATAGGCTGATGAGGATGGTCTGGTAGAGAAAGAAAATGCAATGATGCAAGAGAGAGGGGAGAATTTTTGGAGTTATGTCCTTAGTAGGCTAGAGGGATTGGGATTCAGGGTCCAGGGGGAAGGTTTGGCTTTAAGAGGCAAGTGGACGATCTATCTGTGGCAACTGGTAGGAAGGCAGCATATGTAACTGAGGCAGGACTGAAACTCAAAGTTCCATTGGACTCAGTTCAAGCTTTCTCTACTTCCTACATGAAAGGAAGAAAATAATGGAGTTCATTATTAAACCACCTGCTCAGATGACTTATAGAATCTTTCTAAATCATTGAGACATAGGAAGTATCATAATGTGTTAGGAAGCAGAGGCATCATAAGACCTTGTTTGATCCACCATTGGATGTGTGATTTATTATTTGAGGGTGAGAATAATATTACCAGTGGTATCTTTTTAAAGATACTATAGGTAGTGAGGATTAAATGAAACACTATATATGAAAGTATTCTAAGATATAAAGAACTATACAAAACTTTCTTTTTTGTCCTTTGAACTTCCTGTTCCCTCTGCCTGAAATACTTTTACCCTACTTCTTTGCACATTTCTCTTCATTTTGTCACTCTTGTCTCAGTTCTGAGATCTTGTGTGACCATGCTGAAATGGCTCTGTGCCCCACACTGACTCAGTCATTCTCTGTCCTGTTTTATAGATCATTATCTTTCTAGCACTTATATATATTTGAAATCATCTTATATAATTGTTTGTTTATACATTGATTATCTTCTCAGATGAAATATAGACTCCATATAGGAAGGCAATCTTTTTTTAAATTTATTTGGGCAACACTGGTTAATAACATTATGTAATTTTAATTTGTACAACATCTTAATTCAACACCTATATACTCTATTGTGTGCTCACTACCTGAAGTCTAGTTTCTTTCCATTGCTATATATTTAACCTTTTTTACCCACTTCTGCCTCCCCCCATCCCCTTCCTCTCTGGTAACCATAGGTGTCCATATCTATGAGCTTATTTTTGTTTGTTTTGTTGTTTGTTACATTTTCTCCCCAGAGCCTTGAACACTGGTTTGTACATAGTAGGTCTTCAATACATATGTATTGAATAAATGATTAAATGTCATTATTATCATAATTAGAGACAACATTCCAAGTGAAGACTAATTTAAAGAAGATACTCAAAGTTGTTACCATTTTAAGTTTTATTATTTAACTGCACAGCAGCAACGTTTAGTGTAAACTTCCAAAATAGTTTCTTGACAGTTCTGCTCTTCTGTGATTTCCCTCCAGGCAAATTATCTTATTTGATGTGCTTAACAACTGTATTAACTCATCTCTGTGACAAACATGAGAGAGTTGAAGCAAATTGAACGTCTTGGGAAACATTCAATAAGTATTAAGCAGAGAAAGGATACCTGTCTCTTATTTTAAGAGTGAGAATCTCCCTTCTTAGAGCACATAAATGCCCTTTTATTTATTTTTTGCTTGATTATAGTAATAAAGAAATGCTATGATTCAAGAGATGTCTAAGAAGGGACTCTGGACTCAAGATACAAAGTGTTATTCTCTCTGCTAAAAGGGACTTCAGAGATAATCTTTGAACCTCCCTAATTCCTATGAAATGTCCATGTGATGGTGTATGATGTCCATCATCCATGTGATCTGTACTCTGTAGGATGGGAGAACTACATGCCATGGTCATTAGGCATTTGCTTCCAAAGACCCAGTTACTTTCTGGTGGGGCCAGTATGTTCCACACACCAGAACTGGTCCCAGAAAAATTGACACACAGCTTTTACTAATGGATAGACAGGCAGGCAAGGTGATAATGACCCAGCCTGTTTAAAAATAGATGGCTCACTGTCCAGTGATAAAGTCAATTTGCGAAAGGACTGTGGGCTAGCGTTTATTTCCCAAATTTTCTTTACTCTTGGTGTTAACTGATGTGTGACTTGTGGTTATTTTTTTATAGTAAGAATAACATTTATCTTATTCCAAATACTATAGCTATCTTTCATGCCTTTATTTCTTCCTGTCCCCTTTCTTTTTTCCTCCCTTTCTTCCTTCCCTTTTCTCTTTTTTCCTTCCTTCTAGTCTTTCTCAAATTCTATTCCTGCATAATAAGGAGCTTATAGTCCATTCTTCTTAGAACTTGCCAAAAAAAAAAAAAGGGGGGGGGGGAGAGGGAATAAATCTAATGTAATAGCAAACTCATCTTGCCTATATTTCTGTTAGCGATTTCCATCATCTGTTTACATCCCCGTGTGAGCAGTCAGAGCCCTGTGTGCAGCTGCAGAGATAAAAACTGTGAGTTATGCTTCAGAGTTGACTCAGATCATGATGATGGCCATCAAGCAGCAATGGGAGCAAAAATCAATCACTTTCCCCCCTTCCTTACACTAAGGCATCCAAGAATCAAAAGGTAGAAATTCTCATTGAATTTTCTTAATTTACTGAGAAGATATTTCTGAGGAAGGCCATGTGGACTTGAAGCAATGCAAATCAAGTTCACTTTTTCATTGAAATATAAAATACAACCACCTCATCATCTATCAATTCATCTTTCTAGCCTTCTGTGTTAGCCCTTCTCTCTTTGATTATATTTGTTTACCCACCTTGCTCACTGGACTATAGTTTCTTAGTTATTTTCATTACTTTTGAATTCCCAGGGAATAATAGTGTGGATCACATAATAGGTGCTGAGTAAATGTTTGAGTAAGAAATGAATTACATTAGAATATAATTATTAATGAATTTGGTGTTAAATTCTACATTTTATTTACCACATAATCCATCACTTTGCTCCAGGACTGCGTACCCTAACGGCTCCCTGAGTGGCTGGACCTAGAAAACTCTGTGCTGATTTTTAGCAAATGGTGATAATAGATAATAAGTATAAGCTACAGATCAATTCAAATCAAGTAGGCTTGCAAAAAACTTTAACACACAGCCACCAACAGGCAGTTGAAGAGTTTCAGAAACAAAATTATAAGGACATTTACATGAAACATTATCATTTTCAAACTGCATTAACTCACAAAGAAACAGGTTTATGTTCAGGTGTATATAAATATGAATGAGATATTCTTGCATAAACAAGAAAGTTTCTGATGTCTTCTCTTTTATTTTAAAGAAGTAAAAATAAAGTCAATATGACTTATGTAATTCTTCTTACACCAGTCAGTTATAGTTGATGCCCAGGACACATGGTTTCTGGTGATGGAATCAAAGTAGTAGAACATAGCATATATGTGATTCAATAGGGTTTTATCATGTCACCAGTTCTAGTCCATCCTCCAGGTTTGGTCACTGCTTGGGCACTGCATGAAATCAGGGCATGCTGGGAGGAATGGATGGATGAGTAGCAGTTAGTAGGCTGTGCTTTCACCTTTCATCAAAAGCAGGGTTTGGGTCCCTGTATTTTAAAAGATGAGGGGGCAAACACTCTAGCTTTCATTTACATACAATATGTTCATAACTGGACCATTAATTTGTTGCCAGAGGCCAATATGAGGCCATTAAGATTTCCACATTCAAAGGATGCAGGGGTGGACACATCGCTGGCTATATAAGGGATAAAAGTAATGATGTTAAATTTTTAAAAGAGAATATAATTGTAAACTGTGACTTCCTTGTTGCTTTTGATAGAGGATTTTGTTTATTTGTCACCCCTCTCCAAAGAAAACAAAATCCAAGCCAGTGAGGATGAGGATGGAAGTCTTGTACAAACAGAGCAGCTTTGCTTGAACTTCAATAGGGCAAATGAAATTTAGATCTCACTGCCAAAGTTCTTACTTGCATTTTATAAAACTTTGAGAAGACCTTTCTGTATGCAATGCAGATTGTAATGTCAGTTGAAAGATGCTTAATCAGAGAATCTGGCATTCTGAATAATAGCTTAGTAGCTTAAACTTGAAATTCAATTACATGCCGAAAAGTTAAAAACCAGCCACTAATTTCCTTTCATTTACTTCCTTTCTTCAGTTTTATATTGAAATAGCAGCAACAATGTTGATGCCACCATTCCCAAGGACAAATGACCAGCAAGGGAAAGGGTGTCCAAATACATATATTTATCCAATTGGGATGCAATGAATATTTTTTATGCTTAGGAAGAGTCTTAATCATGATAGTTATTTTTTAAGCAATGGTTCCTGAAATCCTCTAGAGCAGAGCATCATACCAAGGGTATATAGCTTTCTGACCAGATTTGTAAGGAAGTTCCTTTTATGTTTATGTGGTTTATATAGCCACAGTTATCCGGGTTATTGAATCAGCCTTCCATTTTCTTTTGCCTGAGAAGTAGGGCAGACTCTTCTTATGATATGGTTCCCTTGAGTCTCATAGTGATCAAGATAAACACTTAAACATCCCAAGCCCATCTGCTAAACAGCAGTTCTGTAGACCTGGCAGTGGCATTCAGATATAGTCACTCCTAATTGGTCATGTGAATGGGGAGTATTAAAGATTAAGATTGGAATTGTTTTACTATTTTTCACTCAAGATTCTTTATCAGAGAAAAGAATGGGTTGGCATTTAGAGCATGGTCTAAAGTACTGACTATGAGAGAGAAGTATTTTAACATCTTTTACTTCTTAGTATATCTTTTATTTCTTAGAATTATGCTTTCAAGTCTATATCAAATATCTGTTGACAATTCAATATTTTAAAACAGACTATTGGATTGCTTTCATTTAATGTAAAGTGCTGGGCAAATGTAGCTCAAGTCCATTCTTCCAGCTAAATGGCTCCCCATAAGCCCTGAAGCAGAGCTTGAGAGAAGGACATGGATGCAGGTAGTTTATTGGGAAGGTGAGAGGAGGAAGAGAGAGAAAGGCAGGAAGGAGAAAAGCCAATATGGAATGCATAACTGAGCTGCTTCCTCTTGCAGGCAACTGGAGCTCAACCCTCTGAGGAACCATGTGCATATTTCCTCAGAATTGTTCCTCAGGGACAGGGAGGTGGAGCTTTTATCTCTCATTAGTTGTAGATTTTTCCCAGGGGGTTCACTACACTGCACTGTGGGTCTTCCATTCTTGCAGCTTGATTGAGCTCCTAAGGCTAGGGGAAAGGGCTTGAGACAGAATATTAAGAGGCCTGTTGGGTGCTAAGATTTGGATGCTGTTGGTTTACAAGAGAACTGTCCTTTATTGAAATCCGAGGCGAGTGGATAAGATATACTGCAGGACACCAAAAGGGTGTACTTCATCTTCCATATAGAACTATTGAGCCATAACTGAATAAGTTGTATTGTAATATATTTTTCTCAATGAACATTCTAGTAAAATTAATGATTCAGGAAGCATGTTTATCCTGAGGTGTTGAGTAGTTCTGGCTTACCCATTAAGAAGCCCAAATAAATGCGGATTTAGAAATTATAAAGGGAGATATGCAACTTGCCTAGGAGTTCTCCAGAGTGGTGGGGCCAGACAATGGTGCCATAAGAAGAGACAAGAGCTTTAAACTTGTTTTTCAACTGTTCCCTTAGTTTCTCCACATTATATTAATTCCTCACTGTTAGCTCCTACAATGGAACAAAGCCATTCTATTTTTTTATGAGAACATCTGGGAGCTTGAGACGTGACTCTGGGTCACACATCTCATAGAAGAGCTGTAGTTCCCAGACTCTCTAACACCAAGCCCAGTACACTTTCTGATTAGCAGGGTAAACCCAGATAAACAAACATCCACTGAAAGTTGGAAAATCTACATCTAAATGAAAGTCTATTTGATCAATTAGTGTGTTACACACATTACAATGTACTCACAGTCTGGGGAGCTATGTCAGAAATAAAGAACCCAGAGAATGAGTCTGAAGAACAGGGCTTGGGTCTGATCTCTAATGCAGAGAAGAAAACATTTGTGGAGCACTTGCTCTAAGAAAGGCATGAGCGTAAGCCTTTTATATATACACTTGGTTCTTTTTATTTGTGGTAGTTACATTTTATAAAGTTGCCATGAACACTGAATTAGTAAATACTGACCAACTGCACCTTTGGCAAATACAAGGTAAGTTTCCTATAAGCCCCTGGTCACAACATTTTATGTGTGTTTCTGTTTAAAGACATTACTTTTGTATTATTGATTTGTTAACTTTGAATTCATGGTTACTAATGCTATCATTCATGCCTGAGTAAAGCTTATCTAACACATGCATTTTCTTTGTAAGGTACATCATAGCCTTCTGGTGCAGAGGAACACTAGACAGCATGTCAGCACTATGCTTGGGGGCATTATAAATAGTGAAATCATCAACAAAAACACAACAATGCAAAAAAGCATGGCATTAAATATACCATGAAAAAGACACTTGTTTGGAGTATGAGAGCAGAAAAAAAAAGCAGAGTGTCACCTTGTTGGAACTCAGTTGGGAATACATGTGTCAGGTGACTCAATTTTTTTGGCTGCTCTGTGCTCATCTCTAAATCAGCACAAAAGCACTGAAGAACTGATTTTGGGGTTACAAATAAATTGTAGCAAGTAGGAAATTAACAATGAGGATCAATTGTACATATCTATCTCATTTAATCTTTCCCCTAAACCTGGGCAATATATTTATTTCATTTTCCTAAATTTATAGGAGAAAAAAGTGAGAGAAATGGCCCAAAGACACAAAACTAATATATAAAAACAGGAATCTTACCTGTAAAGCTATTGTGGTTTTCCTTTTTTCCATTTTTTTTTGCTGCAAATAATTCAGCTAAAACAAACAAACATCCACTGAAAGCTGGAAAATCTACATCTAGATGAAAGTCTATTTGATCAATTAGTGTTTATACACATTACAATGTACTCACAATCTGGGGAGCTGTGTCAGGAATAACGAACCCAGATATAAAGGTTATATATAAAGGTTTTGAAAACATAAACACAATACCACTATCACACCTGTAGTAATTAGAAATTTCATAATTACCAAAAAAGGTCAATTAAAATTTCTCCATTTGATTTTATAAGTCACTTTTTGCAGTTGGTTTGTTTGAGTCAAGATTTACGTATTATGTTTGGATGATATCTCCTAATTCTCTTTTAACCTATAAATTCTAACTTTTTTTCTCCCTCCCTTGAAATTGACTCATTGAAAAAAGCATCATTTTTTTCCCTCTCTTTTCACCTTCTCCCCTGCAGTAGCCATAAAATTTGTAAAAGATTGAGGCTCAATGCTAGTAATTATAAAATTTTTTATTAGCATCATTACCATATATACCTGTTTTCTAATTTGCTGTTTGTTCTCATCTTTCTTCTATCATTGTTCCTTCATTAAGTTCTTTCAGTCTATTTATACTTTTAATTTTATTGAATTGAATGCGCTATTATAAATCAACTTAAATTTTTTTTTGCATGTGCAAGGATATTTCTATAGATAGACATATATGGAAACAAATCTTAGCATGCTTGGCTCCAAAGTCTCTTTTCTATTCTGCTTGCTTTCTATCTCTGAGCTTTATTTTCCCCTTCAAAATCATCTGGTAAACAGGTATGCTAATAATATTTACTTTCCTCTCAGAGTTGCACTGGGGAGAAAGGAGATGAAATATGGGCCTGACGCATATAATTAAATAATAAATGTTCACTGAATGAATGACTAAACGAATGATTAAATGGGAATGCTTTTTAAACCGTAAAAATGCTATATAAATGTTGCTAAAATTATAAATGACTGGATGAAACAGACTAAATAGAGAAAAAGCAATTCTTTCTCAGGCTAAGATTTTTATTGCATATTTGTAAAGCCTTAAATAATGAAGTTCAGTATTTAAAGCTTTGGGTTCTTCCTTTTTTTCTATCTCTCTTCCATTTCCTTGCCCATTTATGCCAAAAGGTGAGGATGGCAGAGAAAGGAGGTGAAAGATCAACTTTCCTTTCCTTTTGAGGATCAGGAAGGAAGTTTTGTCAGGGTAAAGGTATATATTGATATTTATTGAGATTTTATTATTCTCTTTGAATTTCAATTGTTTATATCTTTTCTGTCCTTCACACAAAAATGTAAACTCCAAGGGCAGGGGTTTTTGCTATTTTGTTTACTACCCTATTTCCCTGCCTAACTAGAGCCTACAAAAATAAATATTTGTTCAATTAAAATCTAACCCTAAGTTGACTAGGGTTAGATTTGGTTCTAATGCTATCTTGCAGTTTGAGATGCTAGGGCAAATTACCATAGACTGGGTGACATAAGCAACTAGCTGTTATTTCTTGCAGTTCTGGAGGCTAGGAAGACCAAGATCAAGGCACCAGCAGTCCGATGTCTAGTGAAGTATCACTCTCTGATTTGCCAATGGCTGTCTTCTCATCGTATCCTCTCATGGCAGCAGCAGAGGGAAGAGCAAGCTCTCATGTATCTTCTTTGAGGGCACAAGTCCCATTCATGAGAGTTTCATAACTAATTAATTACCTGCCAAAGGCCTCATCTTCCAATACCATCATATTGGGAGTTAGGATTTCAGTGTATGAATTTGGGGTAGGGGGCACAAACTTTCAGTCTATAACAAATTCAGTGGATCGGCTAGTCACAGTGTTAGCCAAGTCCACTTTCCCTTCCAAGAAAAATGGTCACACCCATGATTCCCTCTATTTGAGCTTTTTTTTTAAAAGCAGGGTGGCTTTTAAGGTATTTTATACCTTAGTTTTCCTCCATCTTCCCACTATACAGACCAGTCAGGCATCTGATGCAAAATTAACGAAATCTATAGTATTGCCAGTGATACATGAAATGATGGTCTGGCACAAAAACTGCCTAAAGAAGACCAATGTGGGGGTGGGGGAGGGATGAGCAGGAGAGAGAGGCATACTGGTGAAGGATCAAGAGAAAACTAACACTGAGTAAATCAAAGTTATATGTATACAGGAAAATAGGAGCCATGAGATAGAACAGAAATAGCATTTATACTAGGGTGACAATATTGGCTGGTAGTGACAAGAATTGCCACCTCAAAGCTTTGAGAAGTTTCTGAGCTTTAGGACATGTTTTAGGCCAGGTTACCTGGAAACTGACTCTGAGATGGAGACTTGTACACGAGGTTTAACGGGGAGAGTTCTCTGGGGAATGGGCTGTAAGAGACAGAGAAAAGCTATATTAAGCAGAGGGAGAGACTGAACTCAGATGCAGTGGCAACAGGGCCTCATCTGATCCAATGGAAGCTCTGGAACTGGCGTGGCCCATCACAGTTGTGCCTAAGCAAGGCAAGAGGCAGAGCCCATGAACCCTCACATCGGGCCAGTCTTTGCTTGAAGACTGTTTCCTAGCAGGGCGTGTAACTTTGGGCAAGATGGCTCCCTTTTACCAAGGGAAGTTCCTGGAGAGAGACTCAACTATCCATTATCAGCAGCCAATATAGAAGAGTGAGGGTGAGGTTAGAGGTGGGAAAATGGGGATGAGAACTTCTAAGTGTTATCCTAAAAGGAGAATCTGAAGGGTGAATGCTGGTATCCACAACATGAAATGACAAAACAAGTCAATTTCTAGATCCGTCTTAGATCCTTCTTGTTTTTATATTATGCTTTCATTTCTGTGAAGCTAACATACATGGCTGTTCTTGGATCCCCCCAAGATTCAGGTTTTAGTACATGTATCCAAGTAACAACATTTTATCCCATTTCTTGAGGTAGTTTGAGCATCTTAGGAGAGAATCCATCCTATTGAGAACTAAGAGGAAGAACATGAGCATGAAAGGATTGATGCTAAAAAAAAGTACAGTTAATCAGCTTTAACATTAATAGGCACACTAACATTAAATCAATATCGAGCCTCCCTATTTATGAATAAATTCACGAAATCTATTTTGTACCTACATAATGGATATTGAATCTTTCTTTATGAGAATTTCAGAGTGCAGAATATCTGTGAGGGCAAAGTGTAGATTAATTTTCATGAGTATAAGGGATAATTTTTAAAAAGCTGCCAAATCCCTGAAGATATGTAGACTGAAGCCACCAAATAATTTTAAGGGGAGTCGTCAACATGGCCTATTAGCACAAGGATGACCTTCAGATCTAGGAAGGCCAGATGTGTCTCTGGCTCTGTCACTGTGTTACCCTGAGCAAATCCCTAACCCCCTCTGCATCACCAGTTTTGTTTATAAAACCGAGATCACAAGACATTACTCAAAGAGTTGGTATGAGAACTAAATCAAATAATATATGTCTCCTATGATAGTACTATTCATTATATAGAAACCAGTCTGTATATGGTAACCATATTTTTATGTTTAATAATGTAAGCCCTTAATTTGCCCAGAATCCTGATTCATCTTGTGAGCAGTTGAATGTAATTAATATTCATGGATTTTTCTTCATCCTGCAGCCAATTTCAGGGGCTCTAGAGCTGTTTTGGCAATATATAGGCAGGGGGAAAGAAATTACAATTTAAGTAGAATTCTTACTTTAGCCATAGCCTCTCTGGAAATCAAACCCTGCGCAGGAATTACTTTGGAGCAATCTCTCGCAAGTGGATCAGTCTGAAGGCCACTGCCAATGTCAACTCTGGAGGATTTGGTTAATTAAGCATCCCTCATGGCTTATTATTGGTGTTCAATACATATCGAATCACCTTTCCATCCTTTGGTCCAGTACATGTCTTGAACTCTTCAGAATCCCAGGAAGATTCCTTGAATTTTACTGAACTCACAGAGAGTTCCTCCAAGCAATATACCAATGATTGATGGAGATTCCATCAGTTGTCAGTGTCCAGTTTCCTTGCTATGCTCTGCAGGTGCTAAATTATTATGTCCCATGGTCAGAATTTGGTCCCAAGGAGTGAAAACTTCTGTCACAAGGCAGCTCCAGGGAATCATATTTCTGGTTTTAGGTCATTCCTGTAACAAAAACTATAAACCCCCCAGCAGAATGTGAGGCAAACACCGACACCCTGAGGGGCCATTCCCACAGCCTGCATTCAAGTCTGCAGTCTCCAAGCACAGAAAATAATCCTGAATTAGATGTGTTCTTATAATCTAGGGAAGGCCTTTTAAAAATGTTGGAACAAATAGTGTCCCAAATTGGTTCCGTAATTAAGGTATGCAGAGCTCAGCTTCAAAGATCCCTTACGTCTGTTTCCAGGGATGCTGTTAGCGAGCGGATAATTGTATAGAGTAGCTGTAGAGCCATTAGAGGAGCTTAATCTGTACAGAAAGCTTTGGATGTTAGGTGCTTCTGGGACATTGCTTCTACAGTAATGTCTCATCTGCAGATATTACCTCAAATGTGCACTTTTCTCCATTATATTTTATTTTTTAAAGCCAGAGAGTTTGCATTTGGGTACAGTTTTGTAGCAGGATGAATAGGTACCCCAAAGATACTTAAATTGCTATGAAAGGTAAAAACATAATGAGAAAACTAATAAAGATTGCGAGGATACAGTCCTCATGACCTGTTAGACTAGTGTGGGGGGTGGAGAAGCGGTCCCAGACTGGCCCTAGAGAAAGTTAAGTTTTGTTCAGTCAACCTCCTTGTGCCAGACACTGCTTTGGGCACTTTATCTCATCCTCAAGGAGTCAGGACAGTCCGAGGTACGAAATTCCAAATAAGTCTGGGAGTTTTGTTTTCCCTTAGGGTTTGCGTGGAGAACAGGTTGAACATGGGACTATGGCTAAGAGAAAAATACTGAGGACAGATATTCCTTCTGGACAGTCAGCTTCCAGTCTGTACCACCCAAAACCATTCTCCCTGATTTGTAAAAAGTATGCAATAATTCTCAAAATACTAAATAAATTCTCAAATAAAACCAAATCACCTCAAGCAGTGATAGGATTAATGAGAAAAAGAACTCAAACTCCTCATTCAGCCACTTCAAGTAGAGGGACTATTATTATTATTATTACTATTAATTTTCTTAGTGTCTGCTCATGTTCAATTTCTCACACGCACCCCTCTCCCCCCCTTATACATGCTCTGTACACACACACTTTTAACTTTTACAATCTAATCTCTTTCAAAATGAACCACATACAAAGACTTGGTTAAAAAAAAAAACAAAAAACAAAAAAAACAAAAAAAACTCCTCCCCACCTATTGCAATATTTATAAAGCTTTCTTAATGCGCTGTGAGAAGGGCTTAGTAAAACAAAGGGCATCATAATTTATTGTTCCAAGATTATTGATTCAATAAATTAACAATAATTTCCACGAAGGGTTGGAACCCTGGTGCCATAAACGTTTATTTATTTCCACGTTAACTAGCATTGATTAGAGTATTCAAATTGTCCCAGTGCTCTATAATCACTCTTTATAGGTGAAATGCCCTCCGCTGTGCATGGAGACGGTAAAATAAACATTCAACCAGAAGTGACAATGGCTCCTTTAGAAACCAGAAACACTAGATATTTTTTTTTCAAGAGGGAAGGAATAGTTCAAATAGTGTTTTTAATACGTGCTGTGTGTATCTTGGACCCCGCTCCCTGGTCTATTGCAAGAACATGGTTTTAGGAGGCTACTGCAATTGTTAGCAAATAGGTAGGCTCTAAATGGTGATATTTATATCCCATGCCTCAAGTAAAGAGGTCTTTGTGTTGTTGTTGTTTGGGTTTAAAGCATCATTATATATTGCATCGAAGAAGGAGGTGGATTTATTTTTTAACTCCGGTATTGTTTCTGTGCTTTTGTTCCTCAAGTGGTGACTAAACCTTCAAGGTGACTTGGTGGGGGAATTGTAAAACTGTTACTAACTGGGAACAAGCAGGTACTGCTCTTTATTCCATAGCCACAGGGCAGATTAGTTTGAAGAAACTATCTGAAGAGATTCAACAATGGGCGAGCTAGCTAGCTCGTTAGGCAGCATGGGCCTGCACTTGGGTTTCTCCGAGCCTCTGGATCAATTCTCCTTTGTAGCATACCAATGCGATAGGGTAATGTTTCGCTCTCCTATATTCACCCATACTGTTTCCCTGCTCTCTTTGACATCTGGATAGCATGTCTTCTATTGAGCTTTAATGCTGTATTTTCCAATGTGATTTCTTTTCTTTTCCACCAGCAAGAAATCTCCATGCTGAAATGTGATTTAGGACCCAGGCATTTGCAGTAATTAACAAAAAATGAAATAAAATACAATAAACCTTTTAGTAACCAAAGGCTTGTGATCTGCATAGGCTTTCAGTGATTGTTGGTGTAAAATTGTTTCTCAGAATGCAACTCAGGAATTTGAAGTTGTCAGATTAACTGCTGTATTTATTGGTCTGTTTGATTAGGTGAGCATAGTTTATATTCCCTCTTGGAGACCTAAATAGCAACCATTTCCTACCAAAACAGCACGGAGAACAAAAGCCCTATTCACAGGGCAGTGGGCACTGCTCTATAGGCCTTTGTATTTGAAACAACATGGTTACTAAGTACCTCAAAAGGAAAAGGTGCAGCTAATTTTTTAAATGTATGCGTAATGGGCACAGAAAGAATCACATAGCATACCAAACAAGTATATTCCATCAAAAATGAATGCAGTGCTTTTTTTGTACTGCTGGTCTTTCCAAGGCTGCAGTAAAACATTACCATGGTCATTTTTGAAGGACATCAGACAACAGAATGGCAATGTTGGCAGGGATAATCTGCTCTCTTCATTGTCACTTCTCACAAGCACTCTCAGAGTTGATTAATTTTTAATTTTTTAATTTTTATTTTTTTAGTCAGTAACCCTCTTTTTGAGAACCATTCATAGGCCAGGCTCTGTACTAGGCACTGGAAACATAAAAGCTAATAAGCTCCCCTTCTCCCTTGCTCCTTAGTCCTACAGCTCACCTTCTCAAGCTCAGACAATATTATTACACTGATTAATTCAATAATTGAGATGGAGTACAGAGGAGGGGGAGCTCCTTAGAAAATATGGCCCCTAAGCTAAGTCCTAAAGTCAGGGCTGGGGCAGCAAGTCTAGGTAGAGGGGATTGCACCAGCAAAGGTGCAATTAGGAAATGCCAGGATCCAGATAGGAAGCGATAAGAGGTTCCCAATGTAGAACCATCAAGTGTCACTTAGGGCTGAGGAAAGATGAAGGGAAAGGGTAAAGGTGGACCATAAAGCATTCTCTCTGCCATGCTAAATAGCTTGGACTTGATCCTGGAGGAAGGAGACTGGGAGCCTTTGAAGGGTTTTGAAGGGTAGGGAGGCAGGTAAAATCTGCACAATTCCAACTCCAAAGTGATTAAATGGTTAGCTGTGCATTTAGGGTCCCAAAATGAATCTCATCTCAGTAGTAATATGTATTCTCTTGACCTACCTTTCCTCACTTTATTGTCTACACTGTTTGAATCCACCAGCGAGCCACTCAATATTTCACTTTTCTTGGAAAGTTAATGCATTATTTGTTGAGAGAAATAATTTGTCACCCACAAAGACGCACACCAATCATTTTGTAGAAGGATTTTCAAATGGATAAATATGTGAGAACTCCAGATTAACATCTGGAGAGTGGTAGCCTTGAATAGTTTAAAGGAAACTCAGAAGCACCACCCAAGGTCATGGGGGTAATGCAAAAGCTCATCATGAAATTTTTCAATAAGTGGATAAATACAACCTGGACCTTCCTCATCTCAGCTGCCATATTCTGGAGCTATTTTCCCTTTACAGTTTATTAAGATGAAGAAGACATTCATCATGAAGAAGCAAATGCTCTTACAGTTAAATATATTGAAAAAATAATATTATTTTACATATCTGTTATGTCATTCAGATGTAAAGTATTTACCTTTTGGTTCCCAAACTGATCATTTCAGCTAGTCTAGTGACTTGGCAAGACAGTTGTGTGCATCTGCCAAGACTCCCAAGTTTTTAACTTCTCAAGTTGAATTCCCACTCTACAATAGGAGGAACACACATTGGACAGAATGAGAAATCAGGATATTTATTAAGGATGGTCCCCATTTACCTCTATTTTATAGTTTTGCTTTATTATTTTATTTTGCTAAATTATTTTATATATTCTTATCTTCCTTGAAGATAAGAATCATCCTGGGTGTTTGTTTTATATGCAGATTATTAGACAGGGGCTCTGTGAATTTTGGTGCAGTGGGTTTGGTTTGGAGTCCAGGAATCTGTTTTTGTCAAGCACTCCAGGTGTTCCTGATCTTCAGGGAACTTGGGGAAACATTGCAAAAATGATTAAATCAATTGAGCAAAACAGCATTTTTCAACTCACCATATATTATTAAGCTTTAAGAGGAACTCTGTAATATAGGACCTTACTGAACATCAAAATAATGAAGGAACAGTTGGGGTTACACATTCCACAATTTTCAAGCCACTTTTAGTAAAAGGAATGATGGCAATATAAAAAGCAACTGTGCCAAATTTTTTATTGGGTCTCCAGATTATTTTACTAAAGTAAGTACTGCCAATTAGGTTGGGGTAAAAAACTGTGGGTCAGGTTCTGTTTTCCTTTCATTACAATGTGAAATAAATTTGGTATTGGTGCTTCAGTTAAGAAAAATAAATCCTGGGTTTCTTTCAAATACACTTTATTACATGCTTATGACAATGAAGGTTATCTTTTGGGTCTGCGGTACCTGCCATGTAATCTTCCTCATCCTTACCATTTCTCCACATAAGCCATTAAAAAGGAAACAAATTTAAAGCAGAAAAACATGTTTTTCAGCAATGGTTTTCCAACTATTTTTCTAGCAGCTGGATCACCCCCAAACCCCAGTATGTAAATGAGTAGAAACAGCTATATTTTCAGTAGAGGCTAGAAAGAGGGGAGGGGTGGGTAGGCAGGGACATGTCTTTATAGTCTTCCCAGCTCTAGATCAACATCATCCGAATGCACTCGCCTTTCTTTGGTAGGAGAGGAGAGTGTTCAAGGCATTAGGATAATAAAGAGTTGATGTTCTATGAAAAATGATGTTTTGGTAACTCCTGGAACATCTCCATATACAGTACAGAACAGAGTTTTTTTTCTGCTAGGGATTTTCCCTCAAGGATGATAGTCTTGATTCACTCCGCAAACACAGTACCTACCACATTGTCAGATCCTAAAGAAAGGTGTAGTATAGAGCATTTTTATGATATGCTATAACATAAATTTTCCATTTATAACTTTTCACAGAGAATGATGATGATTTTAATAACGCCCATAGGATCTGTGGACAGAATCGAAGAGAATAATGATTCTGCTCCATTGATAAGGTGTGCATGCATTTTTGGAATAATGTCCCACCAGTAACAGTGATATCCTAACTTTGTGTGTGGGCAGCCCTGGTGTGCAGTGAGATGGACCGGAATTAGAAGGCATGACTGTTTCTGTTTAACGTGCTTTGCACAGTGCTATCTGCAGGTGGGCAGTTATGAAAAGTTGTCAGCCTTAGCATCCAGTGATGTGCTTGTGATCAGTCATCATATTAGTAAATTATTCATCTCATATAAAGCGAGCACAATTTCAACATTGGCTTCTCTTGATAAATGTACTATTCACATAGACTATTGGAACTAGATTCAGTGCGTGCTGTGATTTCATTTGCAACCCTACTCATAGTGGGAAAAAAATATGCCACACTTTTTTAAGCAAACAGGCTTCTTTTTACAGTGGACAGAGAATACTGTTAAATAGAGAAAACACAATATCCCTTTTCATAGCAAGAGATCAAATGTCTGAAGAAGAGTTTAATTTATACTTCTCCATGTGCCAGAGCTCAGTCTGAGCCATAGCAGCATTTCAGTGCTTTCAGTCAGACCATAGTTTCCACCCTGGATGACTTCATCCCTTTCAAAATAGAATAAATGGAATTCCACATTATACTATCGGTAGGGATTAGTATAAGACATTAAAAGGCATGTAGTGCTCAACACACTAAATATTTGTGACATTGAGCTGGGAAAAGAGCACTTATGCAACTGGTTCTCTCAGGCATTATTTGTTTTTTTCTCTTTCTTAAATTTAATTTTATTGTTTAAAGTATTACAAATAGTAGTACATATGTCTCCTTTTTCCCCCCTGTTGACCTTACCCCAGCCTCCCCTATCACCCAGCACATGCCCTCATTCCCCCCCCCCCCCCCCCGCCCCAGTGTCTTGCATCCATTGGTTATGCTTATATACATGCATACAAGTCCTTTGGTTGATCTCTTACCTTCTCAATCAGTTTTCCCCAGCCTTCCCACTGTGGTTTGACAGTCTGTTCAATGCTTATTTGCCTCTGTATCTGTTTTTGTTCCTCACTTTATATCCCACAAATGAGTGAGGTCATGTGGTATTTTTCTTTCTCTGAATGGCTTATTTCATTAGCACAATGCTCTCCAGTTCCATCCATGTTGTTGCAAATGGTAAGAATTCTTTCCTTTTTACAGCAGTGTAGTATTCCATTGTGTAGATGTACCACAGTTTTCTAATCCACTCATCTGCTGATGGGCATTTAGGCTGTTTCCAAATCTTAGCTATTTTAAATTGTGCTGCTATGAACATAGAGGTGCATATATCCTTTCTGATTGGTGTTTCTGTTTTCTTGGGATATATTCCTAGAAGGGGTGTTACTGGGTCAAATGGAAGTTCCATTTTTTAATATTTTGAGGAAACACCATACTATTTTCCACAGTAGCTGCTGGATCTAGCAGCTGCATTCCTACCAGCAGTGCATGAGGGTTCCTTTTTCTCTGCGTCCTCTCCAGTACTTGTCATTTGTTGATGACAGCCATTCTGACAGGTGTGAGATGGTATCTCATTGTTGTTTTGATTTGTATATCTTGCATGATTAGTGACTTTGAGTATGTTTTCATATGTCTCTTGGTTTTCTGTATGTCCTCTTTCAAAAAGTGTCTATTTAGGTACTTTGCACATTTTTTGATTGGATTGTTTATCTTCCTTTTGTTAAGTTGTATGAGTTCCCTGTAAATTTTGGAGATTAAACCCTTACCAGAGATGGCATCGGCAAATATGTTCTCCCATGCAGTGGGTATTCTTGTTGTTTTGTTGATGGTTTCTTTTGCTGTGCAGAACCTTTTTATTTTGATGTAGTCTACTTTTTCTTCTTCTTAGTTTTCATTGCCCTAGAAGCTGTATTCAGGCATTATTTGTTAGAGAGTGTGAGCCAGCTTTCTAGGAGAGCAGAAAAGTGGTGCATTTTGGGCTAGGAAGTAAATTCTATGCCTTGCTTGATCACAGTTTTCCCTTTTAAAAAAGACATGTTAGATCAGAGGTCCAACTTGATTTCATTGTCCACCAGCCCTGCTATCTGACTTTTTGGATTCAGTTCTCTACTTTGAGGGTGTGGGCGATGGGGAGCATACTGAATGCAGTGCAGCAGCTTGCAGCTTGGGTTGGATGCAATTAGAGAGTGGGAGGAGTCATGTTCAGCCAAAAGAAGGCTCTCACGTTAAAATATGATTGCATACACTATGAATGCCCTGAAATGCCATCATTCTGTATGAATTCAATTGTTAATGTAAAAACTATGGTTTGTTGGTTTATATAAAAAATTACCTGGAGGAGAAAGCTATGATGATCTAAGATAACAGAGAGGCAGATTCTTCTCTGAAAGACCTTTTCTTCACAACGTACTTTTCAGTTGACTTTTGCCCTTATTTAACATGGTTTCGTAAGTGAAGTTACTTGATGCGTTTCCTGAACAAATGAATATACACACTAGACCTGCCTGCAACGGCTATATTACATATAAGCCTTCTGTTGATGAGTGATGAAAACACAATATTTTCATTCTGTTGTGCTCTTTGCAATCATATTTGTGGCATTAAATGGTTGCAGTGTTGAGATTTGCCTGCCTTTTAAAAAGAGCCCAGTGAGCAGGCCTTCCCTTTGGGAAGATTACTGCGGGAAAAATGGGGGTTCTGAGAGAGAGAGAGTACAAATCCATTGCAGGTGAGCCAGCACAATTTAATCACATAATATATTTATAATATATCCCCAGGAATTCATGTTTGCTTTGAATCTGCCTACCAGATAGTCCTCAAGGAGATAGAAATGACTTACAGTGGTTTCTGGTGCCTAGAGCTGAGTGTATGCTCTGTTTCTGTTCACACATAATCAACAAACAAAGGAGGAGGCAACAGCTGCTCAAAAGCATTCTGGGGAGGGAGATATACAGGTGGGAGTTTTTAAATCTTGACACACTGATAAGCTTTCAGCATGGCTTCAAAGCTTGTTCAAAAGAAAAAATGACCTACATTGCCAGTATTTCTTTGAAATTCTAATCTGTTGCTAAAACAGAGCAAACCAAGTTCTCTTTTGTGAACTTGAGTAAACACATTCTTCATCACCATCAAAGATTGTGGCAAGAAGTGGGAAGGACCTGCCTTTGTGATTCAAGGGTCCTCATCAAGTATTCTGTGCATATTTGTAGGTACAGTCATATTTTTCAAAGCACAACCCAAGCCAAATACTTCTGGTAATTTCCAGGCTTTTAATGTGTGACAAAGCAAGGTAATGGCTTCAGGCATGTAATTCAGAGCCTTTCTGTGAGTGGAGTACCAGATCAATAGCCACACTTACTCTTCTGGGGCACCTGCTTATGGAAGGAGTTTGGAATATTGGAGAAATAAGCATTACACAAGCAGATGGGGAAACTACAGCAATGAAAAGCTCTTGACCTGGCCAAAGTCAATATGATTGGTCAATAGACCAATAGAGGAGAGAGAGCAGAGAACTTGCATTGTGGAGCTTGCTGTTACAATGTCATTTATAGGATTTGATACCTTTGAGTGGGTGAAAAAGGTGACCAGGATAAATCTTGAGGCCATAGAGATTAGTGTGCTTCACTGTAGAGAACAGTTTCTTCATTTACCTAAATTACAGTTACTTCTACTCTTTGTGAAAGTTTAAAACAGGAAAAACGATCCTCAGTCTTGTTAGTAGCTCTTAAAGTATTGTTAAAATGGGAAGTAAAATGGGTTGTTGATGGAAATGGTGTTAGTATTCTCCAGAGAAACAGAGCCAATAGTGTGTGTGTGTGGAGAGTCAGAGAGAAAGAGAAAGATTTATTTTAGAAATTGGTCCATGTGATTGTGGAGGCTGACAAGTCCAAAATCTACAATGTAGGCCAGCATGCTGGTGTCCAGAAAAGAGATGATGTTCTAATTTGAGTTCAAAGGAAGTGTGCTGTCAAAATCCCCTCTTTTATGGGGGAGGTCAGTCTTTTTCTGATAGCTGATTGGTTGAGATCCATCCACATTATGATTGATTATATGTATAAACTGCTTTACTCAGAGTCTACAGATTTAAATGTTACTCTAATTTTTAAGAACCTCCATAGAAACATATAGGATAATGCTTGACTATATACCTGGTGCCCTGGTCCAGCCAAGTTGACACATAAATTTGATAATCACAGAAACCACGCTAGATAATTATTTAAATGGGAGACTTCCTAGGAATGCTGGGTGCTAGAGACCTGGTTGCAGTTATGATCTGGTCACAGAAGACATAGGAAAATATATTCTTGGATGGATAACTTTTCTTTTTATTGATTATGGTGGAGAGTTTTCTGAAAGTCATTTAGAATAAATTGTATGCCCCAAAGAAGAAATATCTTGGAAGAAGGAATGCTGAAAAATCATCATCATAGAATGATTACACACTCTTATAGAGTGTGTAAACACATATGTAAACGCACAAGACATTGGTCACAAATTTGAAGTAAGTAAGCCATATCCAAAGGAAAACAGACAAGTGAAAAAATAGAATTCAAATAAATATTTAAACATAAAAGTCCATTAACAAATATATAATTGAACTACTATATGATGTGATACATTATCAGATCCTGAACAATCATTCCCTTTCATAAAGTTTTAAATACTTTTTAGTGTTGTAGGCAAAATGATGAACTTTAGAGATTATTATTTTAATAAATCTCATAGGTAGTTAAGTGCAGGTATCACTACATATGTTATTTCTATATTACCTTACATCACAAGGTGTATATGCCACAGCTACTATCTCTTTGGCTATGGGAATGTATGCACATAGATATATACTTTTCTCTTTCTCCCTTATAAACACACATCCATACACATATAAAATGCATAAGGATATGAACTTGATTTCTATTGTGATAAAACTAATTGATCAGTAGTTTATTTTTGAGTGTCTATTATGTGTTAGGCCCTATGCTAATCTCTAGGAATATAATAAGGAACATGATGGTCATGTTTTATCTTACATACAAATTGTAGTTTATTATGATGAAGGAGACAGATACAAAAGACATTCCTGGCCCGGTGGCTCAGTTGGTTGGAACATCGTCCTATACACAAAAAGGTTATGGGTTCAATTCTGGATCAGGGTACATGTCTAGGTTGCTGGTTTGATCTTTGGTCAGGGCACATATGGCAGGCAACTGATTAGTGTTTCTCTTACATTTATGCTTCTCTCTCCTAATCTCTTCCCTTTTCTCCTTTTTCCTCTCTCTAAAAATTAATAACAAACCTGCCCTTGAGTGAGGATTTTAAAAAAGTTAAAAGACAAGTAAATGAAATAGTTACAATTTTTGTTTAAGTTTAAGAAGATAAGGTAAAAGGCTTAAGATAGAAATTAAGGAAACCTGCTTTATTTATTTTTATTTTTACTTTTATTATATGTTATTGATTTTTTACAGAGAGGAAGGGAGAAGGTACATACTGAGAAGAGCAAGAACAGAATGAGCTGTGAGTGGGGAGGTTAACAGAACCTCACAGGCCATGATAAGGGTGTTGGAATTTTTTGCCAAGAGCTATAAGAGATACAGAAACAGTGGAGTGACATCAGACAAAATTTATATTTTAATAAGATGAGTATTGCTGCTGAATTGAGCAATGCTTGGTACTGGGTAAGAATGAAAAAAGTGAGATCAGTTGAACTTAAAATAGTCCATGCAATGAGACGATGGTGCATTGTTAAGGTGGGAGCAGAGTGATGCAGAAAAACAAACTGATTAAAACATATTCTGGAAATGGGTTTCACAAGACTTGCTTTTGCATGGAGGTGGAGTATGAGGAAAAGGAAAAATCAAGGATGATACCTACATTTCTCATTTGAGCACCTGAGTCGTTGGTGTACCATTTACTGAGAAGGAGTATATTGGAGCTTATGATGGGAGAACAGGTCTGAGGAGGATACCAGGAATTCCATTTTGAATTTGTTAAGTTTGAAATGTCTCTAAGGTATCCTATTTTAAAAAGTAGTATTGTGTGTGAGTATGGAGCTCAGAAGTGAGGTAACATTTTGAAGTCATCAAAATTGAAATAGTATGTAAAGCCATGGGAAAAATAAGATTTCCAAGTAGATTATTCACAGAAGATAGGAGGCTTTCTACTTTAGCCTTGATTTCCATTTAGATACTACTTATAGGAGAAGAAACCAGTAAAAGTGAAAGGGAAGGAACAGGCAGGAAAGTAAAATAAAAATCACAAAATGTGGTATTTTAAACACCAAAAGAAGAGATGATTTCGAGACAGAGGCAGTATTTACCTATTAAAAAAAATACTGCTGCAAAATTGCATATATTGAGGATAGCAAAGAGTCCATTGAATGAATTGGGAGTCAAGTGGTCATGCCTCTCCTTTGAAAGTTCTTGGAGCAGAAAATTAAAGTATGATGGGAGGTGAAGAAGTAGAGAGCAATGTACATAGATCATTTCTCTGAGAGATTCATATATGGAGAGCAGAAAAATGGGGTAGTTGCAGCAAAGAGATGGTAGGCACCAAGCATGTATGTTTCCTGACAGCATTGACTTCTGATATGTAAGAAAGTACAGCTGAAGGAATTAGGAAATAACACTTGAGATTGAGGAAAGAAAGAATCAGGAACACACATGGGTGAATTGAATGGCAGTTTTTAATATGACTCATATGAAAAAAAAAAAACACACTATAATAAACATTCCAATATACTTTCCCCTTTCTAATTCAAAGCCTCCCTAAACAGAGATTGTTCAAGGTTTAAGAGAATAACTCAACCAATGAAATGACTTGATGTTATTATAGTGTAACCTTTCAGGGAAAGAGAGATCATTATAGAGAAAGTAATTCAACTATAGTATTTCTTTAAAAGAAAATGTAAATGTATCTTCAATTTCCTGATTCTTCCCTTCTGAGTCTGGAATGCCCAGTTGATCTGCCTCAAGAGACATATGGTAGAAAAATCTCTCTCCACCCTCTGTAAAAACCAGCCCACTATCGCTGTGGCATTCAGGCTCTCAGGCTCTCATGATCTCATGTGCTGATTTTAAAATAACCCTATGTTAGACAAAATTTTAATCTCTTAAGTCAGTGCCCTATTCATGCAACTTTCTTTATTGGTTTTAAACTGAATTTGATCACACTGCCAACATGGTTTTGTTGGTTGAATGTAGTCCCACGTACCAGGAGGTTGCTGGTTTTATTCCTGGTCAGAGCACATGCTCAGGTTGCAGGCTTGATTCCCTAAAGGGCCATGCAGGAGGCTACCAAATGATTTTTCTCTCTCATCAATGTTTCTAATTCTTTATCCATTTTCCTTCTTCTCTCTGAAATAAAAACATAAAAAAAGTAAAACTGAATTTGATCATTCATTTGGACAAAAAGCAAAAGAAAACAAATAAAACACCACCAACAACAATGTACTCTCAGTCAAATCAGGGTCTCCTTCATTTGCCTGGGTATTGTTTGTTAAGATCTGGAGGAATTATGTAGCGCCAAGATGTGGGGATGGAAGTGGACATGTGCTCCTCTTCTTTGCAATTAATCCGTGTTGTCATCTGCTGAGGTGCCCTATTGTTATCTGGTATTTGAACATTTAGGCCATATAGATTATTGCTATGAACTTCTTGCCCCACGTAGACCATGTGTGTGTGAGCCTGTGTGTGTGCGTGCGTGTGTGTGTGCGCGTGCGTACGAACAACATTTGAGCTTCCACTCAGGGAAACATTCCACTGATATACAACTCTGGACTGCAGCAAACTCAGTGATGTCTTCTCACTTCCAAGTGCCTGGACAACTGTATAGGTCTGTCTGCTCTCGAGTCTTGAGAAATAGGAAAGAAGAAAG
This sequence comes from Pipistrellus hanaki, assembly GCF_964339955.1. Taxonomy (NCBI): domain Eukaryota; kingdom Metazoa; phylum Chordata; class Mammalia; order Chiroptera; family Vespertilionidae; genus Pipistrellus; species Pipistrellus hanaki. The sequence goes on from NC_140505.1 coordinate 158,532,393, forward strand.
CATATTTCTCTCTGTTCTCATTCTTCAAATCTACCTGGGAATTTCTACTTAAGAGTTGGCCTGTGGTTAAGGAGGTAGACAAATGAGGAGGCATCTTTGTCTAGCACTGTACATCACAAACCTGTACTTTGGACTTTTCTCTATCTCCCGAGTCTGGTTCTTTGTCTTCTTCCAAATCTCTGTTTATGGCCTAATCTACACTTTGTAATTAAACATAAACTTTATTGAGATATAATTCTGATACCATACAATTCATTCATTTTCAGTGTACATCTCAATTATTTTCAGTATATTCATAGGGTGAAACAACCACCATCATAATTTCCAACTTAAACTTTTGAAACTTTTGGAAGCCAACATTTTTATTTCCCCCCCATTTGCTTTATCTTTGTGATATATTAAAAAGTGTGTACCTGGCTGGTGTGACTCAGTGGTTGAGCACCAACCTATGAACCAGGAGGTCATGGTTTGATACCCAGTCAGGGCTCAATTCCTCAGTCAGAGGCATGCAGGAGGCAAATAATCATTGACTCTCTCTCAACATTAATGTTTTTATTTTTCTCTCTCTTCTTCTCTGAAATCAATAAACATGTAAATTAAAACAAAACATAAAAAGAAAAGAGCTTAAAAGAGGAAAAGGGTAAGAAAAAGAATATGCATATGGGGAAATCTTGGTTAACATATCAAAATATTAATCTTCTGCAATGCATGGGTCCCTGTGGTCCATAACTGAGCCTGATGCTGTTGTTCAGTGTTATAGAACTGCCTACGTAGCATGAAGGTAGGATGCGGTTTGGCTGGTATGTAAAAGATCTTCATCTTTCTCTACTTTCCCTCATTCCATCTCTGTTTATAGATGTTTCTTTTACAAGGGTCATATAAATCCAGAGAATGATGCTACACAGAGAAGCCATCATTTAGGTCATTTATTCCATCTGTATATTTCTATAACTTCAGCCTCAGTTTCATCTGATATAGTCTTTGATCTAAACTCAAATTTTAACTGTGTTTTCTTATATATCCCGTTGTTCACATATTTTGAGAGCAGTTTGGTTAGGGCAAGTTTCACCTCTGTGATAAGGATTTGTGGGGTTACTACGGGTTTAAGGCACAGTAAGATTTCAGGATTCTACAAGGCCTGAACTCATCCCATGTGTTGAAACATATGTTGGAAAATGTAATGAGATGTTTTTTAGCTAAGCAATTTCATGTCATGGCTCAGTCATGAAGAGCCATCGCAGGAAATCTTGACTCTAACTCTATAATTTATTTATATTCATAGATATAGCAAAACCTGCCTATGGATTTCAATTACCTAGGTTTAGTGATATAAAACTAAAGAACCCAAATCTTGTCACAAAATCTTGCTTACCTGGTTTCGCACCAATATATGTCTAAAGAAGAAGAAAGAAAAAATAACTTTCTCTTTATGGAAATTTGCCACTTACACTTCTTATTTTACTTAAGAATGGGAAATGGAGAGAGGAGTGAAAAGAAATATTGGAATTTAACAAGATGATATAACTCTGGTAACATATATTCACCCAATACAGGAACACCCAAGTACATAAAAAAAAAAAAAAAAAAAAACCTTCTGGAAGATATCAAGGGAGAGATCGACAGCAATACAACAGTCATAGTAGGGGACTTTAATACCCCACAGACACCACTGGATAAATCCTCTAAACAAAAAATCAGCAAAGAAACATCAATCCTAATTGACTCACTAGATCAGATGGAATTAATTGACCTCTTCAGAACATTTCACTCCAAAGCCATAGAATATACATTCTCCTCAAGTGCACATGGGATATTTTCAAAGATAGACCACATTTTGGGACACAGGCAAAGTCTCATCAAATGCAAGAAGATAGAAATCATATCAAGCATCTTCTCAAATCTCAATGGCATAAAATTAGAAATAAACTACAATAAAAACAATGAAAAAAAAAAAACATCTGGAGGCTAAATGGCATGTTATTAAACAATGATTGGGTTACCAAAAAGATCAAAGAAGAAATAAAAAGCATCCTGGTAACAAATGACAATGAAAACAGAACAATCCAAAATCTATGGGACACAGTGAAAGCCATTTTGAGAGGGAAGTTTATAGCTCTACAGGCCTACCAAAAAAAACAAAACAAAACAAAAAAAACAAAACAAAACAAAAAAACAAAGAAAAAAATGGTACTAAATTTTCTAACCCTACAACTCAAAGAATTAGAGAAAAACAAAAAAAGCCCAGAGTAAGCAGAAGGAAGGAAATAAAGAACAGAATGAAAATAAACTCCATAGAGGCAAAACAAAAACAAAAACAAAAAATCAATACAAAAGATAAAACCAAGAGATGGTTCTTTGAAAGGATAAACAAGATTGATGAACCTTTAGCCAGGCTCACCAAGAAGCAAAGAGAGGAGCCAAATAAACAAAATCAGAAATGAAAGAGGTGAAGTAACAACCGACCCCACAGAAATACAAATGATTATGAAAAAATACTATGAACAACTCTATTCCAACAAACTGAACAACCTAGATGAAATGGACATATTCTTAGGAAAATTCAAGCTTCCAAAACTCAATCAGGAAAAACAAAAAAACCTGAATAGGCTGATAACTACCAAAGAAATTGAGGCAGTAAGCAAAAATCTTCCAGCAAACAAAAGCCCTGCTCCAATGGCTTTACTGGGGAGTTTTACCAAGCACTCAAAGAAGAACTAAAACCTATCCTCCTCAAACTATTCCAAAAAATTCAAGAGGAAGGTACACTTCCAAGCTCTTTCTATGAAGCCAGCATTACCCTAATTCCAAAACCAGATAAAGACACCACAAAGAAAGAGAACTACAGGCCAATATTCTTGATGAATATAGATGCTAAAATCCTCAACAACAAGTTTTAGCAAATTGGACCCAGCTTTACATTAGAAATATCATACACCATTCCAAGTGGGATTTATTCTGGGGTGCAAGGATGGTGCAATATCCACAAATCAATAAATATGATACATCACATACACAAATTGAGAGACACAAATCATGTAATTATATCAATTAATTCAGAAAAAGCATTTGACAAAATTTAACACCCTTTCTGGATAAAAACTCTCAGCAAAGTGGGAATAGAGGGATCATACCTCAACATAATAAAAGCTTTATATCATAAACCTACAGCCAACATCATACTCAATGGGCAAAACCTAAATCCATTTCCCCTAAGAACAGGAATAAGACAGGGATGCCCACTTTCACCACAACTGTTTAATATAGTACTGGAAGTGCTAGCCATAGTGATCAGACAAGAAGAAATAAAAAGCATCCAAATTGGAAAAGAAGTAAAACTGTCCTTATTTGCAGATGAATGATAATGTAATTGAAAACCCCAAAGACTCTATCAAAAAACTAATAGACTTAATAAATGAATTTGACAATGTAACAGGATACAAAATTAACACCCAGAAATCTATGACTTTTTTATACACCAATAATGAACACACAGAAAGAGAAACAAACAAAAATTCCATTTGCCACTGCACAAAAAAAATTAAGATACCTGGGAATAAACTTAACTAAACAGGTGAAAGACCTGTACCTGGAAAACTACAAGACATTAAAAAAAAGAGATAGAGAAAAATGTAAACAGATGGAAGAACATACCATGTTCATGGATTGGTAGAATCAACATCATTAAATGTCCATAGTAGCCAAAGAAATTTATAGATTCAATGCAATTCCCATTAAAATACCAACAGCATATTTCACAGACCTAGAATAAACTCTCCAAAAATTAATCTGGAATAAAAAAGACCCCTAATAACCACAGTAATCCTGAGAAAGAACAAAGTTTGAGGGAGTACAATATCAGATATCAAGCTATATTACAAAGCTCTAGTTCTCAAAACTGCCTGGTACTGGCACAAGAACAGACATAGAGACCAATGGAACAGAACAGCAAACCCAGAAATCAAAACAAGCCATTATGCTCAATTAATATTTGATAAAGGAGTCAAGACAGTCTCTTTAATAAATGGTGCTGGGAAAATTGGTCAGATACATGCAAAAAAATGAAACTAGATCACCAACTTATACCTACACAAAAACAAATTCAAAATGGTTAAAGGACTTAAATGTAAGATGGGAAATCACAAAATTCTTACAAGACTCCATAGGCAGCAAAATATTAGACATGCATCCTAGCGATATTTTTACTAATATAGCTCCTAGGGCAATGGAAACTAAGGAGAAAATAAACAAATGGGACTACATCAAAATAAAAAGCTCCTGCACAGCAAAAGAAACCATCAAGAAAACAGCAAGAAAGCCTACTGCATCAGAGAACATATTTGCCAATGCTATTTCAGATAAGGGTTTAATCTCCAAAATTTACAGGGAACTCATACAACTTAACAAAAGGAAGATAAACAATTCAACCAAAAAATGGGCAAAGGACATAAATAGACACTTTTTTAAAAAGGACCTACAGAGGATAGAGAGACATATGAAAACATGCTCAAAGTCACTAATCATCTGGGAGATGCATATCAAAACAACAATGCGGTACCATCTCACACCTGTCAGAATGGTTATCATCAACAAATCAACAAACGACAAGTTCTGGACAGGATGTGGAGAAAAAGGAACCCTCATGCACTGCTGGTGGGAATGCAGACTGGTGCACTACTGTGGAAAACAGTATGGAGTTTCCTCAAAAAGTTAGAAATGGAACTCCCATTTGACCCAGTAATACCACTTCTAGGACTATATCCCAAGAAACCAGAAACACCCAATCAGAAAGGACATATGCACCACGATATTAATAGCAGCACAATTTACAATAGCTAAGATTTGAAAATAGCCTAAGTGCCCATCAGTAGATGAGTGGATTAGAAAACTGTGGTACATCTATACAATGGAATACTATGCTGGTATAAAAAAAGAAGAAACTTTTACCATTTGCAACAGCATGGATGAAACTGGAGCGCATTATCCTAAGTGAAATAAGCCAGCCAGAGAAAGATAATTTTCACATGATCTCACTCATTTGTGGGATATAATGATCCATAAGCTGATGAACAAAAATAGATCCAGAGACAAGGGGTAGGAGACAGGAAGGGGTTAGTGATCAATCAAAGTACCTGTATGCATGCATATTAGCATAACCCATGGACACAGACTCTGGGGCAGCGGAAGCTTGCCCTCAGAGGTGGGAGTGGTGGTGGGGTCAATAGGGGGGAAAAGGAGACATATGTAATACAATAAAAATATATTTAAAAGAAAGAAAAGAAATATTGGAAAAACAGCCAGACTAGCCATTAGCATTTTCTTGGATCCTAAGGACACTTCTGGCCACATCCAGTTTTTTTTTAATTTTTGCTTTGCTTTTGTCAAAGGCGAAGGCCAGCCTTGCAGATATAATAGTTTACCCCTTGTTTTGCCAATATTTATTTATGCCTGTTGGACCTCTGTCATATCTCAGGATAGAATTTCTTTTAAAAATATATTTTATAGATTTTCTTACAAAGAGGGAGGGAGAGGGGTAGAGAGTATGAAACATTGATGAGAGAGAAACATTGATCAGCTGCCTTCTGCACACCCCCTCTTGGGGACGTGCCCACAGTCAAGGTACATTCCCTTGACCAGAACTGAACCTAGGACCTTTGAGTCTGCAGGCTGATGCTCTATCCACTGAGCCAAATCCATTAGGACAGGATAGAATTTCTAATTCGTGATTAGAAATGCAATGAGAACTCTCTAATATATTTGAATTCAGGTAGAAAAATTGCCATGCAACTCATCTCAGGAGACCATCAAAAGTATATGTGCACTGGAATTAATCCTGCTGATACACAGCCCCATCATTTGGTCCCCTCTTTTGTCCTACCTTTCAGGACTAATATCTTACTCTAAGTGTAGCCTTGTAGCTCTCCAGCAACTTGATTCTTCCTCCAACATCAGGAAGTGAGCACAGATGGGAAAAGAGAAGGGGTGAGAGTGAGGAATAGAAAAGACCAAAAGGAATGAAATGAGAAACAAAAGGGAAGCTGAGGTTTGGAAAGCTTCTCTCCTGTGGTCTTTTTGGAGACAGGACTCCAACACACATAACTACTCTGTCACAGTGACCGTGAAACTGAGGGCTCAACTTTCACCAATGAAAAGAACAGCCAGCGTACCTGTGGTTATTTGAAGATTACATGTGATATTTGGCGACTTGCTAATACAGCCAGCCAGGCTTCTTTTATTTATAAGCCGCACGCAATGGAAAAATCCAGATTTTAAGTGGAAAACTCAAGAGCACTAATCTAATAGTAACGATAGCTAACATCTACTAGTGCTTACTGTGCTGTGTGCCAGAATATAATGACCTGCTGCCTCTACTATTATCTCATTTAATCCCTACAACGATCATATGAGGAATGCTTTATTATCCTCATTTCATAGATAAGAAGCTGAGGCTGCTGGAATTTCTTTAAAAAGCAAGGGGTGGGGAGAATATTTCTCTCAGTTAAAAGCCTTACAGAATGAGCTGCATAAATTTTTGGAAAAATACTTTTAAAAGTTCCCAGTTAATTTTCCATTTATCAGACACCTGAGTGCCACATGGTAACCGAAGAGCATGACAAACTGAGGTGTCTGCTGGGAAAGCCAGGGGAGCCACCGTTCCACCTCCACCTGCCAATCCCTCAGAGCTCAGCACAGTTCCACCAGAGCCTGTGGGCAGCCAAGGACACCCTTTGGAAATCAAAGCACTCTTTCCTGCCTGTACTTGAGAATATTAGGTGTTAATACAACATAGGTTTGTTATTTATTTTAAAATTGCCGCCCGCTGCCCCCCCCTCCCCCCCAAGCAAAGTCCCAGGCTTTAGTGGCTGTTGGGCAATGGAACAACTGAATATGTGTCTCTAAAGATATCATAAAAATTTGAGATCTGGGGTTGGAAGTGTGCACACATGTGCACACATACTTTGCCTTATGAAAGTAATCTCTTATGAGTGTCAAATGGTTGCTGTCCAAGAGAAACAGAAGTGAGGAGGTATCCAGGACAGATAAAACTGAGCTGATTAAAATGAGAACATTTACTGTATTTATATAAAAATCCTCAGACCACCCCAAAGTTGTATTTTTATTTTTATTAAAGTGCAATATACATGTAAAATGATGCATAAATCACGAACATACAGCTTGACAAATTTTTTCACAAAGGTAACACATCAAGGTAACCAGTCCCCAGGTTATGCAAGAAAACATTTCCAGGACCGCAGAAACCTTAATATTTTTTCCTCTCAGTCATTGTCTACCTCAAACAAAATCACTCTCTTGACTTCTAACCCAGAGATTAGTTCTGTCCATTTCTTAACGACATTAGTGGAATCATGTGGTATGTACTTTTTGTGTGACTGCTTTCTTTGGCTCAACATTATGTCTATGTGTTTGCATGTAGCAATAGTTTATTCATTCTTGTTTTATAGTATTTTATTTTGTCAACACACCTCAGCTTATTTATCTCTTTTATTGTTGGTAGACCCTTAGTTTCAGTTTTGGGTTATTATGAGTAGGGCTGCTATGAACGTTCTTATACATGTTTTTTGGTAAACACATGTTCCTTCTTCTACTGGGATAGCCATAATGTTAAAAACAGACTTTAACCTGTTTTGTACTACCTTCTGAGTGATATTTATTCCATGCATTTTTTTTACTGTTATTTAAAGCAATGCAGTTGTATTTTTTTTTTTCTTTTTAACCTTGCCTCCTTCTGAACTTTGCTTCCCCTCTTTCTGAACTTTCTTTCTTCCTAAAACAAAACTGACCTCAGACACTGGGAAAATCTAAAATGCATAGCTCCAAGCTCATCATCTGAGGCTGTGATAATGAGTGTGTTGTTTTAAATTACTTTTCATCATGGTCCATGCTGCTTCCAAAGGTCAGGCCTTCATCCCTTGTGTGTTCCGTGGGAGTACATGGTGCATGTGACCAAGCGTAGAGTCATTTTCAACACACTTCAAAAAAAGATTTCTGGTCTCAAAAACAGTCTTTTTATTTTTATTTTAAGGTAAAAGAATCTACATTTGACTCTCTTAATGTAGCTCATTTTAATATGAGCCATTTTTGTATGCAAAGGACTGCTGACACCAGCAAGTTTTATAGTATGATTACTATGGAAACATTTATCTATAAATATAAAATCCTTTAAAGCTTAGCCTTTTATCTTTATAGAAAAAAGCCTGTTTATGTCACTTCTAAGATTCAAGCTTTAATGTAGACATGAGTTATTTTAATGCCAAACAAGATAACCTAGTGTTGGAATTGTGCAAGCTTTGAAAACTGGAATTTGTGTGAAAACTATTACTTTTTGATAAATATTAATAATGAAATAAAAATATTTAATAATGCTCACTTAAGCTCATAGATCTGGTTTGTTGAATTCCTTTCATTGAATTTAATATTGTGACTATGTCTCACTTTTTCCCCCCTCTCCTAATTTATTGTTTATTCTATTCTTTGAGCAAGTATACATGGGTTTGTGTGTGTGTTTGTTAGTTGTAATGATTGCCAACATGAAAGTAATTCATTAACCTTTTCCTTTAGCACGTTTGTGGATTGCCCCCTCTCAAAATTCATATAAAATCAGATATGATGATGTATTATTTTTGTATTATTAATTCCTTTCTTTTTCCTTTTTTATTAAAACACTAGAGGCCCTGTGCTATTAATACATGAAATTCATGCACCAGGAGTGGGGGTGTCCCTCAGCCCAGCCTGCAGCCTCTCCAATCTGGAATCCCATGGGGGATGTTCAACTGCAGAGATCGGGCCTAAAACGGCAGTCCGACATCCCTCCCACAATCTGGGACTGCTGGCTCCTAACTGCTCACCTGCCAACCTGCCTGATCACCCCTAACTATCCTTCCCTGCCGGCCTGGTCACCCCTAACTTCCCCTCCCCCCTGCCAGCCTGGTTGCCCCCAACTGCCCCCCCCACTGGCCTGGTTGCCCCTTACTGTCCCACTCTGCTGGCCTGGTCACCCTCACTGACCCCCCTGTTGGCCTGGTTGCCCCATGCAGCCTATTGTTGGTTGTTACTGTGAAGGTGTCCTGACCAATTTGCATATTACCCTTTTATTAGTATAGATATCACTTTAAATAACTAGAGATATATAAGGGGGAAATACTGATAAATGAGAGGGCAAAGTTGGCATATTTCTTGAGGCAGAGAACTTTATGCTTTCCTATTTCCCCATGGGCATCATGGGAATAGGTAAGTGAATTGAGATGGAAGTAGGAGGGCCTTAAGGTCTCCCTCCTTCTAGGTGCATCTTCACCTGAACAAGATAACTCTTGTCCTCACATTTTTCTCCCATGTGAATTAGAAAATCTTGGCATTATAGGTCTAGCCCAAAGAGGAAAACATCTCTCTGCCTCCACACAGAATATAAATCTACCATTACAATTTCTCCAATATATTAATGCCTCAAATCTGTCCACAAGCCAAGAATTTCTAGTTATTCTCACATAAGTACAGTCTGATTAGTTAAAACCCTCTGAGCTATTTCTAAATTTCCATTCACTAACAGAACCCCATTCGCAGGAAGTTATAATGCAACAAAATATGTAATTGTCAAGCTTTTAAACAGTGCCTTATCAATGCAGTTTTACAGAACCCTAGAAGTGACAGAAATAAAGAGAAGAAGAGCAGAGAGAAGTCGAAGTGTGGGAGAAAGGCAGGTTCTGCAATTTTGTGTGCCTACCAGTTATCATTGAAGAGTCAAAGTGCTACATGACATACTCCAGAGGAGCTCTTCTCATCATGGGATTGAGATGACTAAAATGTGTGGCTGCCACAGCAGACCTAATTAACTTTTAAGTTGCCAAATTCAGCCCTAGCAAGTTTGGCTTAGTGGATAGAGTGTCGACCTGCAGACGAAAAGGTCCCAGATTCGATTCCAGTCAAGGGCATGTACCTTGGTTTCAGGCTTCTTTGCCAGGACTCATGCATTCTCTCACATGGATTTTCCTCTCTGACTCTCTCTCTCTCCTCTACTCTCCCTAAAAATCAATGGAAAAATATTCTTGGGTAAGGATTAACACAAAAATTAAAAATTGCCAATTTCATACTTATTTATCTTGGTGGTACTTAAATAGTAGTTTAAAAAGTATCTTTTAGATACCATCACTTTAGGCATGTTAGATGTTGTAAGGACCAACTTCAGTTGCTAGGTCAATCTTCAGTCTGAAGGAAGTAAAGAGCCCATTGATAGAAAATAGGAGAAATTATTATGGCACACAGAATTGTAGAATCACAGAAGTGGAAGAGGGCCAATGACTTATCTACTCTGACCACCCATGTGTTAGCGATAACTTTTTAGACACAGAAGGAAAGAACATATTTAATACATGTTAAACAATAGGGGTCACAGAGTCAAGTCTCTTTTTAGCATTCTTCTTTGATCTGCTCTTATTCCTTAGAGTACCAGGAAAAGGGATTCAACTCTGAAATATTTGTCTAATGCTGCAGATAGCAGTAACACATGTGGGCTATGTGATGCTATTAAGTGGCATAGACAGGGCTGACTCAGAAGGGATTATCTCATAAGAAATGTTCATTGGCACGCTCCTGCCTTCACTATATCTCTTTGACATTTCTCTCTACACTCCTCACCAACACCCTCCCCCCCAACACATACACACTTTCCTATTCCACACCAAAATTTGCCTTGCCCCTAAGATTAATCCAATCTTGATTTCTTAACCTATAACATAGAAATTATAATTTTATGCACTTCACAGTGTTGAGAAGATTACCGGAAATAATGCCTTATGATTTCTTTAGTGTCATTTCCAGCACACATTATGGCTTCAACAATTGATAGCTTTTATTACTTCTAACTGTTAAAGACATAATCTGTCTATGGGTATCTAAAAAGTAAATTAGGACTTGAAGGTGGGAAAGACAACTAATGGATAGGATTGACATTTACAAGCAGAAAGCTGCCTATTCAACAATTATTTTTGTGGCATCTACTATGTATCAAACCCTCTGATTCAGGGCTGGAAATAGAGGATTAAAACAAAAAAAAAGTTTTTTTTCACTTCCACAAGCAAACAGTCTAATGAAGGAAACCAACCATGAGCAATAACCACACAATTGTATAATTACAATTGTAATAAGGGCAATGAAGAGCAAAAAACTAAAGGGAGAGATGAGCACAATATGGGGATCTAATTTCAAAAGTCAAGGTCAGGGAAGTCTGTCTCAGAAATGCCATTTGAGTTAGGCCAGTTGTCGGCAAACTGCGGCTCAAGAGCCACATATAGTTCTTTGGCCCCTTGAGTGTAATAATGCCACTTCTTCAAAATAGACTCCCGCAGGTGGAAAACTGACTTCTGCGCATGGGCCATGAAGTTCCAATGGCACTCTGTGTGTGCACCCACACATGTTCCAATCCAAAGAGCCGCATGTGGCTTGCGAGCCGCGGTTTGCTGGCCACTGAGTTAGGCAATGGGAAGGTGGTGTGGTAGGAAAAGACTTATTGGCAGCAGAAACGGTATGTTTCTTGGGAGACTGGCCTTGGGTAAAGGGGGAGAAATTTTTCTAAAGAGAAGAAATCAGCCTGTGTGGGGATATTAGCTCTCTCCCCTCTTCCCTTATGCAGGCCCCACCATTTATTGGTTCACCTGGCAGGAGTTCAAGTTTCCCCGTACAATTACTTCTAAGGTTGAAATGCACAGGACACAGGCACTTCTTTTCCTTCTCACCAAGCAGACCACCACTGCTCTCTGCATCCCTTGCTTCAGAGGCGCTGTGTAAAACTCAGCTTGCCTTCTCTTGCGTGTGCCCACCCTGATGAAACTTCCAAGCCTCTGAGGTCAAGATTTGACCTAAACAGCACCTTTCAATCTCACACCATAAGAAACTGCAAGGTTTGCTAAACCTGATATGAACCTGACTTTATTATTTTTTAACTGAACTGTGAACTGAACTTAAACCATTTCAAAGAAAATCTAGGGAATTTGTTTGAACCAGACCTAAGCTCAGGTTTTGTTTTGTGTGTGTGTTTTTAAACGAATAAACCAGAACTAATTCAGAACATTGAAATACGTTACAATCCAAACCTAAATAATTATTTCATTTAATTTGATCACTCATCCTATGAAAGAATATTAATTATGGGAAAACTGAAATATTTTTATGTTTGAGTTAGTTGCCATAGAATCATACTACTAGATGTTTGATACATTTCAGTATTAGTTCAGTATTGTTCCAAGGAAACTTTTGGCAAGAAGTATGTATTTTTTGCTGTCATCTAGGAATTCTACATTTCCCCCTGCATTGATCAAGTACCTCTAATCTTTATAAAAACCTCCGAATCAAGATTTATGTGAATAAATATGGAGTTAAATAAAAATTAAAAGTTTGATTCTTTTCTCAGATGCCTCTTGTTTTCCATAATAATTGTCTTTCAGTTTAGATATGAAGGAAAAAAGAATTTGGGAGTTTTTTGTTTTTTTTTTCTCTTAATCAAATATTCTTTAGTGAGGAGCTGTGGAAAAAACCATATGAGATGTGGCAGTGTAGTGATGTGGAAAAAAATTGTAACTGAAAACCTGGTCTATTTGAGAAAGCAGTGACAGCCAGTGACATTCTGGGTTCAGATACTATGGCTTCTCCCTTCAGTGACAGTAGGAGCTAGTTCAACAGCATCAGTGATTTCCATTTAATGCCTTTGGATCACTCCTTCATTTGAGCTCGTTAAACTGAGCCACATGGTTTAATGATAACCTCTCAATTAGTAATGCTAACAAAGAAGAATTCAAGTTGAGTTAGTTTGCATTTCTAATGATCTGAACTGGTTTTTGACTTTTGAACTAAGCAGAGTTTCTATGTGGGGTCTTTCACAGATAGATTTGGATTTAATTGCAAACAAAAAGTCAGCTATATAAACACAACTCTTCCAAACACCCACCCTCCCCCCATATACCCACTCCCCCCATAGAAACATGTCTTATTTTGAAGCTAACATTTTTGAATTCATAAAGTTTCAAAAGCATATTGCATTTTACCACTTAATCCTCATAATAATACTGGGCCATGAGTTTTATTATCCCAATTTTTTTAGATAAGGAAACTGAACTCTGGGTATAATAACTCTTTCCATATCACAAGGTTAGTAGGAGACAGAACCAAGATTTGGCTTTTCTGGCTCCACAGTTTATTTTACATGATGCCATATGCACAAGTAACACTAGTACAAAACAGAAAAGCATAGAAAGCCTTTTATCAAAAGCATATCGCCATCATGATTGGCACCCCCACAGCACGTACTAAGTTGTATGGAAGTGTCTGAAAGATTGGACATAGATTTCCTCTGTCATTCTTCTGCACTAGAAAAGACCAGTTTGGTAAGAATTTATTGCTAAAAAAAAAAGTCTCCTCCATATTCCCTCACTCCAGTTTGAATTCTTAAACCTGTGACAATTACACAGGGGTAGATACTTGGTTGGAGATGTCAGTGTCTTTGGATAGGAACCTCTGGAGGTTCTCTTTCTTTGCTCTCAAGCATCTCTGAAATATGTTTGATGTTGGACCTGCATCTCTTAAAGGAGAGCCATACTTTCTCAATCTTCTTGCCCATCACGATGTGATAAGCTTTAATTAGCCAATATCTATAGGGTCTTTGAATATCTTAGGGGAGACAGTGTGCTAAATCATTCTAACATTTGATTTAGAAAGATATTTCTCTAGGGAGTTAGTTAAATGCAAAAATTCTAATACAATAACCTCACGGCAATCTTTGCTCAAATGAATGAATTAAAAATTTATATAGATGATTAATATCAATTTTGCAAATTTAGAACTAAAAGAAATTTAATGTTTGCATTTTGGGCCTTTGTTATTTATGTTTATAAATCCAAAGTTATACTGATTGGAATGGAAAGTTGCCAGCCTTCATAATGTTTGCCTTAAATCTTTCTTCAGAGACTTTAAAGTCACTACTTCTTTGAGATGAGTTAAAGTGGGAAGATAATATATACTTTTGTTAGGATAAAGAGGGGGACATTCACATTAAACCATTATGAAGGATTGTCCTGCAAACATTAATATGAAGTGATTGTCATTTTTTTCTTTAAGTAATTTAGATGTAGCTTTTGAATCATGGTTCTGAGGAAACCTAGAGAATGGGCTACCCCACTACACTACATCCACACACATGTAGACATATTAATCCCACTGGAATATTGAAGCAACAAAGGCTCAATTAACTCAATAGAATGTAAGTAATATAAGAAATAGAATTGCCTTTCATTTGGTGTTGCCAGATACTTTCCCCACATAATATCTCCATGAGGAACGAGTCAGTTGAGAAAGTACAAAGAGGTTAGCTTTTAAAGGCCAAATATAACCCCGAACTCTACACACCCTGTCACCTTCCATTCAACTACCTTTGAAATTTCGGAGATACATCATAATGAGACAGGAAAATAAAAATGATGGTGCCTTATACCACTTACTCAATATAAATTAGAGTTAAATTAAATTGAATTAAACAGTGACCATACTAATCCAGATTAAGACATTCCATCCTTTAGCAGTTTGGTTTTTGTTGTTGATTTTGGACTCACTTCAGAGGAAAAGAACAAAGTAGCTCTTAAGAAACTTATTTTTTTAAAGTCCATTTTGGTTTATTTTCAATTAAATGGTAGAACCTAGAAGAGTTTGAAATTATATTTCTATTGCGTTCAGCCCAACAAATGACAAATCACCTCATGATGAATTGATCAGAATCTTCCCCTGAAATGCCCTCTCTTTATCATACTTGTTCTTTCTACATCTTTCTCCTCCACTGCAACGTATAATTTCTAGCCTTTATGGAAAAGGCTTCTTTATTTTAAAATAGGTTTGGTAGTTTGGGCTACTATCTTAAGTAGGAGTAACATAAAACAACTCAAGCTCTCTAAAGAAATTATCTCAAAGAGATGAAAATGTAGTGGCCAGCATCACCAGAATTAGTTCTGGCGCAAGGTGGTTAATGAGGCCGTAAGCCTCAGTTTCTTCATCTGTAAAATGAAGGAGTTAAAGTCTGTACACTCCTTAACATTGAGTTAGATTAACTCAAGATTGTAAAATCCCAAAAGACTGAAGTTCAAAGGTCTCCCCAGGGAAAAGTCTCCAGAGGAAATGCCGCTTGGTATCCACAGCCCTGGCATTCCAGGAGGGGATTTGCTGGGGATTTGTTTATTATTGGAAAGAAGATTGTGGGACTTGAGAAATCTCAAAAAGTTCTTAGGTCATATCTACACATACAGTTGTTGTTTTTTAAGTGCGGAATAGGGTTTTTGTTAGCATGTTTTTTTTGTGTTTTTTTTTTTTTTTGCGGTACCATTGGTTCACTATGTAATAACAAATCTATGGGTTTTATTAAAATGTTCCCTTCACACTGATTAGAGGACATTGTGTGGACATGACCCTAGACCTGCCTAATTAAGATTTAATTATACAAACAACTCAACTTTTAGTTTACCCCTCTCTCTTTATCATGTAAGACTTAGAGACTGTAGAAGTTGGAATGTGCCTTAGAGTTTTAGTCTATACCCACAATTTTCTAGTTGAGGAAACTGTTGAGAAAAAGAAACAGAACTTACGTGTTTTTTATACCGGCATTACACTTGATTTTGTAGGGGACTATGGCAACATGTCTTAGGTTTATGTGACTATAATCATGAGAAATTCTTCTATCCACAAAACTGTCATATTAAAAAAAAGTCTTTTCTTATGGAAAATTAAATTTTCCACAGTGGGATGTTTTGGATGAAACTTTCTGATATTATTGATGGTGGGTTTTCACATACTAGAGCTAGAATAAATCTTTAAATTTAACTCTAAGAGCTGTATTTCACTTCATTTTTCCCTTGCCATTTAATTTACCTTCATGAAATGTTTCTTTTTACCTTATTTTTATAAATAACAGCAGAAAAAAATCAAACATGCATCTATTCAAATTCCCAAATCCTCCCAGAAGGTCATAAATTTGGTGAACTGTGATGGATCTATGAGTTTACTTGATGTGTAAGCTAACAAATTAGCTTATCACAGTTCCAGGGGTGCTGGTGGAAGACACAAGACTCCTGGGTCAGAGACAAAGGAGAGTTTATTTTATTTTACTTTAAAAAAGTTTTTAAATGTTTTCACTGGTTTTAGAGAGAGAGAGAGGCAGGGAGAGGGAGATAGAGATAGAAACATCTATGATGCGAGAGAATAATTGATCAGTTGCCTCCCATATGCCCCCTATTGGCAATCGAGCCTAAAACCCTGGCATGTGCCCTGACTAGGAATCCAACCATGACCTCTCGGTTCATAGGTCATCTCTCAACTACTGAACTACACTGGCGAGGCAACAAAGGCCAGTTTAATACTCATAGCAACAACATGAGCCAGAGCATCAGCATTTTTACATGAGTTATCTGAGTCCCGATTCTCATAGAATGAGGCAAAGAGAGCCAGATAAATTCCTTTATATCAGTGCAGTGTGTTAAAGAAAAGAAGTCTGGGCATAAAGAACTTGGTTCTTTTATAATGGACAGTAAATATCTATGCTCTTTTTTTCTGAAGGGAGACATTACCTTTATTATACTGAGCTCAGAGCTCCACCAAACAACTTTCTCATGTTTTTGATACATGAAAAGCCCTATGTGAAGTGGTAAGGCTATCATTACTGGTACTTTCTATTTCAAATTTGGGGACATCTTGACTCTGCGACCACAGACATTGCTTTTCAGCTGGGGCTTTATGGTTTGTGTTTTCTGGGTGATTTAGGATTGACTTGTGTAGCAGCAACCTTCTTTTATGAACCATTTTACTCTGGGGAAACTACTGGTAGTAACCAAGAAAACATCTTAAATTCTTGCTCATATTCACCCTAAGGGATAGGGAAGTTTTCCTGGACAACAATACTGACCACAATAATTTATGTAAATTTCTTTGGGTAGTTTTTCACTCTCCATTGGGTCAACTTCAATGGCATTATAAAGCCAAATAAGGCAAAAAAAACAAAATTCTGGAGTCTGTCTCTGGAAGATACTTCTGGAAAGGGCAAAGGTGCCTTTTATCAGCTAGGGTCTATCACAAAATACTCTGAGAACTTAACTGTCATCTCCAAATACATTTAATGTTGGCAGGATAACAGCGTGCAAACCATCAGATGTGCCACTTGTTGCCATTCTTCCTTAACAAGTATTATGTCCCCTGTCCCCTTATACCATCTTAAGCTATCAGCCAAGTTTCAATGATGTGCGTAGCTTCTACCTATCTGGTAAAAAATATCTTCATTCTCAGTGTGGGTGAATGTCTCCGCAACTCTTGTTTCAAAGGCAGGCATGCTGGGATGAATCTTAGTGCTATTTGTTATAATGTGGGGGACTTGAGGCTGGTCGCCAAATTAAAAAGGAAGCTGTCTGCTCTCCCCTCCACCTACATACCTCGAGGAGAATTAGCAACAGCCAGAGTAATGTTTAGACAGCTGTCTTTGAACTATATCCTGTATTCAACCTTCCACTACTTTCCAAATGACTCCGTATTCAAGAGGAGGAACACTTATTGCCTGGTACACCATGCAATTTGGCCAACATTTTCACTACTGATAGCATAGACTCCCCGAAGTCCCTTTAAACTCTGAGACATCCCACCCTTCCTCTTTCAGGAAGCTGTGTCTCAGTTAGCATCCCATCCTCATCTCTAAAACTGCCAAACCCAGGTAAAGAATTTGAGAGTCTGTTACTTGCAACCAGCGAGTTAGCCTGTCAGAGTATCATAGATGCTATTAGAAGACAAGATTCCTGGATTAGAGACAAAGAACAGTTTGTAATTCATAACAATAGAAGTAGTCAGAGTATCAGCACTTTTGTGCTAATTTCTCTAGCTTCAATATGCACAGATTGATGTGCAAAAGGCTAAATGACACTTGCACACACAGTGGGTTATGTTATAGGAGAGGAATTCTGAGCTTAGGGAACCAAAATCCTATATAATAAAAGGCTAATATGCAAATTGTCCCTTTGGGAGTTTGACCAACTGGGAATTTGACTGCTCGCTATGATGTGCACTGACCACCAGAAGGCAGCACGGAATGAAGGAAGGCCCCAGCAGACAGCTGGCAGCCAGGGAAGGAAGTTCCCAATCAGCTCTGATTGCTAGCCAGGCATAGGGACCCTACCTGTTCACAAATTTTGTGCACTGAGCCTCTAGTCTTCTATAACAGTCAGTACTCATTCCTGCTCTTTGTCCCAGAGGGAGACACTATTTCCATCTTCCAAAGCTATTATGCAAACTTGCCCTTTGCTTTGAATAGAGACACTATCTCTACATTCAAAGGCTGCTTGTGAGATAAACTTCCATGAAAAAATTGAGTGGAACAAGGGGTCAGTCAGTGGTTTTCTTTTAAGATGAGCAGAAATACAATAGAACCATAGAGAATTGTTTCCCTATACTTGGAAAGAAGGGGAAATAGTGCAACTACAATTAGCCTTTGTTTCATGATTATAAGAACCAACTGAAACAATAGCAGAGAAAACAAGCTTTGGAGATAGTAACAATTCTTTTTGTTAAACCTCATCCGATGATATTTTTCATTGAGTTTTAGAGAGAGTGGAAGGGAAGGGGGGGGACAGACAGAAAGAGAAGCAGCAATGTGAAAGAGACACGATGATTAGTTGCCTCCCACATGCAAGTGCCCTTGACCAGCATCAAACCCAGGATCCTTTAGCCGGCAGGCTGATCTCTATCTACTGAGCCAAATCAGCTAGTGCTTAATGATTTTTTTAATAGTTGGAAAGTGCATTTCAATACACAATATATTTAGCAGTTTATGAAGTGTTGTATTAAGATTACAGGGTTGTAAATGATATGCATTGAGATTTCTTCTGAAAGTCCCCATGTTACATGTTCTCATGAACTGTCACTCTTCTTAAGGGAGACAAGATCATAGCATTTTAATAAATGGCCCAATTCTCAACTCATTTCAGTGTATTCATTAGATTGCAAGAGCCATTGAACCCCACAACAGAATGTTTTATAGATGTTTTACATTGGATGTACTGAATTGGGTAGTGGTGGCAATTTGACTGTTCTATTTTCCTCTTAAGAAACTTGATAGGTTACACTTCTTTTGTCAATTATCTATAGTAATAAAAGGATAATATGCTAATTAGGGCGTATGTCTTCCGGACATCCACCTGGATGTCCATCTGGACAAAGCCACAGTGGCTGCAAGGCCTTAGGCAGCCTTGAGCCCTAGCTGCTGTGATCCCCTGAGGGCTCCTGGACTGTGAGAGGGGGCAGGCCAGGCTGAGGGAACCCCCCCCCCGCCAGTGGATGAATTTCATGCACTGGACCTCTAGTCCTATATAATAAAAGGCTAATATGCAAATAAACCAAACAACCGGTTGCTATGATGTGCACTGACCACCAGGGGGAACTTGCAGAACAGTGGGATGGTGGAGCAGGTGAGTGGGGGTGTCATACCAAGGCAGTGCACTGGTTGCTGTCATTGGGGTGAGCCTATGGTGGTTACTGAAAATTCTATGCTCCCACACACCACAGTCCCACCTGGTGCTCACACCTGCTGCTAGTGCCAGCCCTGCTCGCACCTGTTGCCAGCTCCCGGTGCCAACCCAGATCACTTGGCACCATCAGTGGGTACGAGCAGTAGCTGCTGACACTGATTGCCCCTGAAGACTTCTCTACCTCCCCCTGCTCCTGAAGGGCTATCAGGGCCAGCATTCAGCACTCGCATCCACTGCTGGTGACAGTCCACTTGCATCCGCTGCCAGCACCTGGTGCTAGTCCCAATTGCTTGGCACCGAACAGCAGGTATGAGACCTGATTGCCCCTGAGGACTTCTCCACCCCCCCTGGTCCTGAGGGGTGATCAGGGCAGCAGCCATTGTTTGCACCCACTGATGGCACAGTCCCCACTCATACCCACTGCTGGTGTTGGCCCCAATTGCTCTGTGCTGTCAGCAGGTGTGAGCAGAGCCAGTGCCATCAGTGCATGGGAGCAGCAGTGGCAGGAGCAAAGCTGCTGGCAGACAGGGGAACGGGGGGTGGGGTGGGAGACACTGTGGGAGAGGATGGGCAGGGAGGATGGACCGAGACCCTTCCCTGAGCCCACAACAGCCTTGAGGCTCACAGTACCTTTAAAGGTGCATGAATTTATGTACTGGGCCCCTAGTGTATTAATAAAGCCGAAGGGGGGGGGGGAAATAAATATGATAAGATTTTGTCTTACTAATAAAAAGGAGCAAAACCTTTTTCCTCACCCTGAGACCTCGTATATACACATGTTTCTATTCAGAGGAGTTTTCACAATAGTTGAAAGCATTGTGCAAGATTTGGAGAATGGCTTAGTGCAGAGCAATCATTTGTTTGCTGTCAGGTAGATTTTGTGCTTTCTCTATTTGCATTGTTACAGAGAATTTTCCATGGCTGGGTTAAATTAGTTGTACTAATTGGCTTCGGGTCTTTCAAATTTTGAAACTTGTAGTTATTGTGTTAACTTAAACATATTATATAAGTTCTGAGACTTTGTGTGTGTGTGCGTGTGTGTGTATGTGTTTTCCCTCTGTAAAAACTTATGAGCAAACTTATGAGGTCTCCTGGGATAAAATTAAATAGAATATCTATAAAAAAAAAAAAACCCTTGTAGAGTGCATAGAATATACTTAGTGCCCACTAAGACTCTGTCCCCCTCTTTCCTATGTGGTTTGACTGCAAATAGATAGAAAGTCCTCATTCTTCATTGTCATGTCATTCATCGGTTCACAGATTTCTCATTGAACCAGGAATGGAAATTAATCCTTCCTGAAAGACTTTGCCTTTTTCCTCAGGAGAAGAAACTTCTCTGCTCACTCACTTGATATTCCATTGTTTACAATGACCCCCAGAACTGCATCCATTTTGAATAATAAAGATTCACTATATAGACATCAGACAGGTCCTGGGATTGATGCCATATGAGAGCTCCTAAGAGCAGGGAGTGTGTTAAAAAGCTAAAGAACAGATTTGAAAAGCCTGAAATCCTTAGAATCACAGTTTCAGATGCTGGCAGGATTGAATTCATTTTTTTTCCTCTGGAGTAGTTAAACTTAGTTTCATGTGTTTTGTCTGAGTACTGTGTGTGGGAGTGGGAATCTATATCATTCAGATGGAAGCTTTCATCTGTTTCAAGCCTGTATGTATATTAAAACAGCCATGAAATTTTATATGTGCTCAAGCCTAAAAATATCAGCACAGACCTTAAGAGAGTCAGACAGTGGGCTGAAGAAAGATTTAATATTCATTACTTCTCCTTTCTATTACTTTTTTTTCTATTAGTTTTATAAAAGTTGGGTTGACATGCGCTCTACAAATATACTTTGAAAACTGAACAATTGTCCACTTAATGCATTCTATGAAGGTGACAACTATAATTACTTTTAAGTAAAAGAAAACCACAACCTTTTCCTCAATAGCAGAGTTTTAGGGCTCAATTTGTACAAACAGGGGCCTAAATTTCCATTTTATTTCACTTCTTTTTCTAGTGTTGCCAATGTAATCTTGACTTTCTTTAGTATAAACATAAAAGGAACAAAAGAAGGAAGTAAGGATGCCTCAAAGGGACAAATGCTATCCATAAATGGGAGTCTATCCTGAAAATGGGTGTTTGGGGGCTTTACATTTGAGGTCATGTCCCTGGGAAACACTGGGGACACTGGAGAGCCATTTGTCTTCCCATTTAAGAGATTCTGGAGCCATCTATATGAGATTTTGGGGTTCTCAGACTAATGCCTGAATGGCCAAGGAACTATAGATATGTCATTGAATTCATTCATTCCTTCATTTCATAATCTTGAGAAAACATGCCTTTGCTGCATTCAAGCCCACAACCCCCACATCTTCCCCTTTTATCACCTCACATGAAAGATCTAGAGCATACGAATACCTATTTTTGGTAAATGTCATGGTTTTTCACATCATTGAGTAAGCATGAAAATTTCTCTCTAAATATTTGAATCACTTCATTTATAGTCAAGGACACTTTCTCAAAATGAACATTTTAAAGTCAACCAATTTGACTATACATCTGTGTCTGAGCTCAAGAGAGGCAGAAACACTATAGTTAATCAAACTCATTTGTATTACTATTCTTGTATGGTGGTCTCACTTTGAGGAAACCACAAAGATGTCATTTTGGGAAGTGACAGCTTTAGGGGTGGGGTTGAGTGGGAGGTGTTGGATCTTTTGGTCAATAATTGTATAAAACAACATAAAATTGTTTAAAAAAAAGATAGTAAACTTTTTTTTTCTTAATACATTTTCTTTTTTAGAACAGTAATTTTGAAGTATGACAATTTGGAAAGAATGAATGTAGTATCACATCATGCAAAGAACAGATCACTAAGTTTAGGGATTAGGATAAACTGAGACCTCGTCCTGTCTTTGCCATTTTTTATTTTTGTTGTGTTGGGAAGTTGCATACCAATATGGTGTCAATTTCTTCTTTATAAAATAAGGAATTGGCTTAGATCAGAGTTCTCAAAATTTATACTCTAAACTTGTGAAATTGTCTGAAAAAGTAAAATTATAAAATAAAATAAGTTGGGAAATGCTGTACACTATATCCTCCAAATTTACATTAACATATTATGGGCTGTGAAAGGTTCTGTAGTTAAAGACCCCAGCTTAACTTTAGTACAGTACTTTCCCAAAAAATTTTTTTAGTGATGCATCTTGATATCTTTTAGAAATAGAATTCAGGCATATGTCTGAGACACTGCGGGTTCAGTTCCAGATCACCGCAATTGAATATCAAAATAAAGCACATCACATAAGTTGTTAGGTTTTTGGTGCATGTAATACTTATGTTTGCACTATATTGTAGTCTATTATGTGTCCCATAACATGTCTAACAAAACAATGTACACACTTTAATTTAAAATATTTTTATTGCTAAAAACATGTTAACCATCATCTGAGACCTCAACAAGTTGTAATCTTTTTGCTGGTGGAGAGTTTTGCTTCAATGCTGATGACTACTGACTGATCAGGGTGGTGGTTGCTGAAGGGTGGGGTGGCTGTGGCAATTTCTTAGAATAAGGAAACAATGAGTTTGCCTCACTGATTAATCTTTCTTTTATAAACAATTTTCTGTAATATGTGATGTTCTTTGATAGCATTAACCCAAAGTAGAACATCCCTGCTGCTATTTTACCCACTAATTTTACATAACATTCTAAATCCTTTGTTGTCATTTCAATAATCTTCAACAGGAGTAGATTTCATCTTAAGAAATGGAATGAGCACTTTCTCTGCTCATCCATAAGAAGCAACTCCTCATTTATGGAAGTTTTATCATGAGATTGCAGGGATTCAGTCACCGTGTTCAGGCTCCACTTCTAATTTTAGCTCTATTGCTATTTCCACCACATCTGTAGTTACTTCCTCCACTGAACTATTAAGCCCCTCAAAGTCATCCATAAGGGGGGGAATCAACATCTTCCAAACTCTTGTTAATGTTGATATTTCGACCTCTTCCCATGAATTATGAATGTTCTTAATGGCATCTAAAATGGTGAATACTTTCCAGAAGTTTTTCTATTTACTTTGCTCTGATAGTAAATCAAAGGAATTACTATCTATGGCAGCTATAGCCTTACAAAATATATTTCTTAAATAATAAGACTTGAAAATCAAAATTATTCTTCGATCCATGTGTTAGCAAGGCAGGACAATGGAAACATGAATCTTGTTATACATCTCCATCAGAGCTCTTGAGTAATCAGGTGCATTGTCAATAAGTAGTAATATTTTGAAAGGAATCTTTTTAAAACAGTATTTCTCAAAAGTGGGCTGCATATTTAATGAATCATGCAGTCATACTTTCATTCAGTTTTTTTAAATTTTATTTTAAAAATATTATAATAATTGCTCTTAGGGAGGAAGGAGCGAGAGAGGAGAGAGAGAGAGAGAGAGAGAGAGAGAGAGAGAGATATGAGAGAGATATATCAATCAGTTGCCTTCTATACATGCCCTGACTGGGGATCAAACCCACAATTTAGGTATAATCTCTGACTGGGAATTAAACCATGATCGTTAGATTCATGAGATGATGCTCCAGGCAGTTGAGCTACATTAGCCACTGCTCATTCAGTTTTGTTTTTTCATTTATAGAGCACAGTCAGGGTAGATTTAGCATAATTCTTATGGGTTCTAGGATTATGAGCATTGACTTCAACTTAAAGTCACTAGCTGCATTAGCCCCTATCGAGGGAATAGCCCATCTGATGAAGCTTTAAAGCCAAGCATTGAATTCTCCGTAGCTCTAAAAGTCCTAGGTGGCATCTTCTTCCAGTATATGGCTATTTCATCTACATTGCTTAGTATAGCCATCTTAATTAACTGGATCATTTGGATAACTTGCTACAGCTTCTACATCAGTACTTGCTATTTCACCTTGCACTTTTTTTTGTTATGGAGATAGCTTTCTTTCTTAAACTTCATGAACCAAACTCTGCTAGCTTCAAACTTTTCTTCTGTAGCTTCCTCACCTCTCTCGGCCTTCAGAGAACTGAAGAATCAGGGCCTTGCTCTACATTAGGTTTTGGCTTAAGGGAATGCTGTGGCTTATTTGATCTTCCATCCAGACCATTAAAACTTTAGACGTATTAGCAATAAGTCTGTGTGTCTTTCTTATAATTCTTCTGTTCATCTTTGTATTCTCATCTTAGCTGTCTTTCTGTATTTATTTCTATGTATTATGATATGTTCCCAATCTTGACAGAATGAATTTATGTTGCAGGTTTTTTGTGGAGCCCAGTGGTGCAGTCTTCCTGGTCACCTGAGCAAGGTGTTCCAGGTGTGTACCTGTGTGGATTGTATGTGCCCTTCTGTTATAGTTGAGCCTTGATTGCAGATGGCACATCAATAGGAGAAACTGACCTTAAGCTGATTGATTGTGAGGACTGGCCATGACTACACAGGAGGAGCTTTTGTGCAGGAGCTGACCCCATAGATTAAGATTCACTGTAGCAGCCGGGACCGGTTTGGCTCAGTGGATAGAGTGTCAGCCTGCGGACTGAAAGGTCCCGAGTTTGATTCTGGGCAAGGGCATGTATCTTGGTTGTGGGCACATCCCCAGTAGAAGGTGTGCAAGAGGCAGCTGATCAATGACTCTCTCTCATCGATGTTTCTAACTCTCTATCCCTCTCTCTTCCTCTCTGTGAAAAATCAATAAAATATATTAAAAAAAAAAAGATTCACTGTAGCAGAGCTCTGGTCCCCATTCAGTCTGTCCTTTGATTGTGGAGGTGGTTTGGTGGTGCTCTGGTGTGGTCTGAAGATGGCCACTGGATGTGTTAGTTCTTGGGTCTCTTGGGGGGTGCAGGCCAAGGTCAGCTGTAGCTGTGTCCTGTCGAGGGCCACCTGTTATAAGCTGCAAAGTGATCTTCAGATGGTTGCCACTTGAGCTGGGCTTGGAAGTGCCTGAGAGAAACTAAGCCACTAGTGTCAGGACTGGATTTGGGGCTGCTTAGCAAAAGGTATAGGGCACACCCAGGCTAGATTCTGTTTCTATGGGGTTGGTGAACATTTGGAGAGTTCTAGGAAAGTTTGCAGCATGAACCAAGACAGGCCATTTGTATGGAACAGCCACTGGAAGCTGCTTGGGTGGGCTTGAAAGTTGGGAGGGACAGGTTTACAGGGAATCACCAGGGCAAAGTGAACAGTTTTAGCCAATTTGATGGAGAATCATATATGGTGTCTGCTTGCACCTGCAGGGTCAGGGCTCAGCAAAGGAACAATGACTTCTGCCAGTACTTCTGTCTGGGAGAAAGCTGTTCCTCCAGCCCTCACCCTGAAGCCAGACAATTTAGTTCCTCCCCACATGTCCTTAGTGCCTTTTGGGCTGCTGCTCCAGAGCTGGGGCTCTGAGCAAGTGGGTCCATCAGTGAGTAAATCCCTCTGTGAACCCTTTAAGAAGAACACCTGGAAATCCAGCAGACCTCTGTGTCACTAAATCATAATTTCTGCTGGTTTTTATAGCCGGAAGTTGTAAGGACTTCTCGCCACTGAGGGCCTGGTATGGGGCTGGGACTACTCACTCCACAGCCAAGGTATATACTTCCTGATTTTTAGTTGCCACAAGTTGATGTGGGACCAGTTTCTTTGACATCTCTACCCCTCCTATCAGTCTCAATGTGGCTTTTGTTTATCCTTAAGTTGTAGGATTTCTGTTTAGCTAGATTTCAGACAGCTTTCAATATGGTTGTTTTGTAGTTTGGTTACATTTTTGATGTGGTCATGGGAGGAGGCAAGGGTAACATTTACTTACACTGCCATCTTGATGGGAATTTCTGCTTATTTATTTATTTATTTGTTTATAAACATTTTTTCATTAATATCAGAGAAGAAGGGAAGAGAGAGATAGAAACATCAATGAGGAGAGAGAATCATTGATTGCCTGCCTCTTGCATGATCAGGTAACTGAGCTTGCAACCCATATGCACTGACTGGGAATTGAATTGTGATCTCCTGGTTCACAGGTCAATGCTCAACTCCTGATGCATGCATCTTTAGATAGATGCTCACATTCATCTTGTAAAGAAGATAATCTCTGTTTTAAAACATTATGTCCTCATCACCTATAATTTCGTTCATCAAAGTGGTTTCAAGATGTATTTTGGTTTAAAAAATGCTTCCTGTTGTTTCAGCATAAAAAATAAAGAGTACCATGTGCTTTATTTGCCATAAAAATTGTTGAAAAGTTTCCCAATTACTCCTTCTGTAATTGGTCACTCTCCAGTTATACATCAAGGATGGTAAAATACTCCCAGTACCCACAAGGTGGCATGGCCTTCTTGTGTAATTCAGTTTCATTTCCTTTATTTCTGCTTTAACAGCTACTCTATTTTAGATTCTACTTTTTAATTAAAGTTTTGAATTTCACTTTATAGGTTTATTTCTTCTCACTTGCAGCCAATGTGCATTGTTTGAATTTCTACTTAAAATGTATTTTTAACAAACAGAGGTATTAAAGTAAAATCTTAAGCTTTTCTCTTGTTTCAATCTACTTTGGAGCTGAATTTTAGTTGTTTGACTTTGTATAAAGTCTACTGCCTATCATAATGCCTAATAAATGCTAGATATTAATAAGTATTTGCTGTGGAATTTCATGACTTGCTTTGCTTAAAAAATATTTAAATACTCAGTATTATTAGAATAATTTGTGGATACTTTTTTATCATTCTACTTGATGGTTAAAAATATCTCCATTGTCCAGGAAATACTGTTACTTTATGATATTACAAGATATGTTCTGGATTAAAGTAAAAGTCCCATCTTATTTCAATTGTAAGAAAGGCATGGTTAGTTCACTTTATTTTATTATTTTTTTTTTTGGGGGGGGGGAAGTAAACATTTGTGCATGCTCTGTCTATACCCTGTACTATGGAAAGTGCTAAAAATATGCAAGAATAAGTAGAACATAGATAAGTGGGTAGTATTTAATTGCACACATATAGGAGTGTACTAGTCACACATTCATTCATTCATTCATTCATTCATTTTTCAAATATTTATTGAATGTTTACTGTGTGTCCAGTATTGTGGATGGTGTATAGTGAATAAAATAGTAAAAAATCTTACATGAGAGTGAGGGAGACAAACGATAAACTAGATAAATAAATAAGATGTGAGAAATATATAATATGTTCAATAATGATATACACTGAAGAGAAAAACTAAGTAGAGGAAGGGTCAGTAGGGAGGATTTACAGTAGTTATACTTCTGAGGAGTCATAGAAGAACTCTCTAAGAAGGTAGACTTTGCAAAAATACCCCAAGAAGGTACGGAAGTGAACTGATTGGTTATCTTGGGAAGAACATTTCAGGCAATAAACATTTAAGGACAGAGAGCACAAAGCCTGCAAGGTGGGAACAGGTCACTACTCTAGTATGTGCTGTTACAGTCTTGTGTAAAATGAGAAGGGAACAAAGGGGAATGAGGGGCTCCCGAGGGAAGCTAAGACCAGATGGAGAGAATGGCACTCCTGGCGGGGAACAGCAGGAGCAAAGCCATGGACACATGAAAGCTAAGATGTGTTTACATGGGAAGCAAGCAAATGAGACAGTAAGTAAATGGGACCAACAGCAATAACCTTGTATATACAATTCTTATTTTATATCTACTTGGGAGGAAAAGCAGTAATTTTACCAGACTAATTTTGAGGAAAATAATATCCGAGTTTTAAATGGAGGCAAATCATGAAAAAGCAAAACCTGATAATATATGAAAACTGAAAACTGAAAACTCGGATCTGTTTTCCTTTCCAAAGGAATCTATGTTTCCTGTCATTGGGATTAGGAAGCTTTGAGTTCAGAATGCCTAAGAGGACATACAGTAAATGCTTTGAGTACTTTATGTTTTCTAGCTGTCGGTTCTGCTTTTGAGATAAGGCCCTCAATATGCAGTGTCTACTTTGGAATGCACTAAATTTTAGATATCTGAGATCTGTACAATGGATGTTCTCTTTTATGAGAGGTTTCACCAGAGGGAGAGCTCAAGTGATTATATCTGATGGCTTCTGCTAGGTTTTAAACCTTTTTGTAGGGGTCAGATAAGGGGATGGAAAAATATCCTTTGATTGTTTTGGAGAGTCAGAGTCTGACACACTCAACTGTAGCACCACAGTTCTAAATGAATGTATACATCTATCACTGCAGTTATGTTTTCTTTTCATTTCTTTTAAGATAAAATGATGGTTTTAAATCTCAGGCTACAACATCAGGTATGCAAGCTACCATTTGTGTTTCTAAAATTCAATTTAAATCTACCTTCAGAGGTCATTCCACTGGCATGACAGAAAACTTATCTTCAGGGCTTTAGGTGGGAGCCTGCCTGGCTGGAGTTGTGGTAAGCGTTTGAAGGCCATGATGAAGTCCAAGGCCCTGTGTGGGGTGGATCTGCTCCACACACATTGCCACAGAGAGGCTGTCAATCTTCTGCTCATATGGCCACTGCAAGCCAAGGACAGCCCGCTGGTTTGGTGACACCTTTGAAGGCTGAAACTTGCAGCTTCCTTCCAGGCATAAGACCATGAGAATCCTTGCTGGGCCACCCTTTGCCCCCTGTGCCTAAATTCTAGTGCCCTGCCCAGGTTCAGGTCATCTCTCCTGGGCTCTGCCCTAGCCATTCTCAGCCAATATTCCTTTAGGACTAACTTGTCTCCTTTGTCTCTCCTCCTCACCACCCAGTAGAAACTATTTCAAAGTCTAGAAGGAAAATCTTTTTGCCGTTGTGTTTTCTTCACTCCTTGGCCCACATCATCAACATTCCCCTAAGAGCTAGGCTCTTGGAAATCAGGTATAGAATGAGCAGAGGGTATTTCTGCTTTCCCCCCCACCCCCTCATGTGGCCCTTCTGACCCATTAGCTGGAGAGAAATACAGAGGAGGTATGAAGTTATTATTTCAGAAAGATGCACTTAATGTCATAAACATAAAAGCTGTGTTGATAGTCAAAGTGTTTTTTCATATGTGCACTTGTGTTCTGTGTGGGAAGGCAGGGGCACTGGCCTCTACTCTTTTAACATTTTTCCCCCTTGACCCCTTAGAACACTAGTTTCCTGATAGCAAACAGTGGACATTGAGCCTGCGTATTCCAGCAGAAAGATTGTTAGGAGAATTAAACAAGACAACTGTATGAATGTGGTTAATCATTATACACATATACACATAAATATAACACTAAAAATACTTTCAGGTTTCCAGCTCAAAATTCTGCATTTTGGACTTCAAATGGCCTATGTTCTCAAAAATAGTAAAACTAGTGACAAAAATTATTAGACTCATCAGATAACATTTTAGTATTTATTCGCTTTCCTAAGAAGAATAAGAAATATCACGATTGTTGTAGATCCTCTTCTTTGTCCAAACCATTAATATCTTTCATTCTGCCCCTTTGCTTCTTAACACAAGTAGCAGCTCCATGAGGACGTTGTTATGCCCGTACCTCTGAGAATGTTGCAGTATACTCAGAGCTGAGGAATGGTATGGTCATGCCTACCTTGGTTGAGCAGAATAAATGCGACTAGAAGTTTGCACCTGCCTTGGGACTTAGCACAGCACTGAGTACAGGCCAGCTTCCACATCACTGCTCCTTCAATGACAGGATCCTGCAAGGTGAGGTCCAGGACATTTGAACAAAGGGGAAGCAGGGGCTGGACAGTAGGGGCTGGACAGCAATAGAGGGTCTGGCATCCCAGGCATGCCAGCCAGCTGCTGCTCTCCTTCCTGGCTCTTCCTCATCTCTGCTCCACCTGCCCACAACAGGGACACACATACACACACTGTGTCCTGTGAACCGGGACCAATGGATGAGCATTTTCAGATACTATTAACCCCCACATAGGTACATTTCAATTCTGATCCAATCTCTTTCACTTCTGATGCTACTTATTTCTTCCTTACACCATTTCTCTGAGATAGAAGGCAGATTTGGTTGTGTGTATTTTTTACAAAGAATAACAGCTGTCATAAATTGAGCACCTATTATGATCCCAGCATTGTACTAAGCACTTTACATTCATTATGTCCTTGGATTCCTGCTACAAACATCTGAAGTAAAAATTATGTCCTTATTTCCAGTGTCCTCTTGCTTACAAATAATAAAACTGAAGCTGAGTGAAATTAAGGGGCTTGTTCTGAGGTCACACAGTACCAGTAAGTGGCAAAATGAGCACTTTGATCCCAGGTCATCTGACTCTAGGGCTTAACCACATCAGTTCCTTCAGCCCTAGCTTCTCTGAGTTAAGACACCTGCAAGCTTTCCCTGATCAAGCGCCTCTACTCCTTTCCTACTTACTGTCCTGAAGGGATGGCACCGTGGGAGCCAAAACTTCAACATTTTGGAGGGACCACTTTTTAAAATACATAATTCTGAACAGAAAGTTGGAGATATTTATTTATTTATTTAATGAGAAATGAAGTCAAGTCAAATGACAAACTTCAGGAAGCTGACAAGGATCGTAAATACCCTAAAATCTATAGACATAAAATATTTTTTTCAATGAACTACCTGATCATTTTCACATATTCCATATTCTTGTTTTCCTATATTTTCCCTACATAAATTGGGTTGCCTTTTCATATAACAACCAAAAATTAAGTCAGTGATTTCTTTAGAATGGTTGATTAATTTTTTTAAAATTTAAAGTTGAGATACAGAATAGATCAGTGACTTTATAAGCAGACATACTTACTTTGAGTAGAGTCATTACAGGTTTGTGCCTTACAAACACAGGAATTCTGACAAATTTTATTTTAGGAAATTCATATAAAAAAGAAAATGTGAAGAGCCTTTGTAATTGGATACACAACATTATCAAATATATTCTTGACAGGAGAGAACTTGATTATGACTTTACATCTAGGAGATTAGGAGGACTTGATTATGACTTTACATCTAGGAGATTAGGAGAACTGAATTTACTACCAGTAATTATGCAAGTTAAAACATTATTCTCAGACTAACTTCTGATTCCATGCATCTCAAAACTTGGCTGTCTTTTCCTTTCTACATACTCTAGTGGACATGCTGAGTATTGTGGGACATGCTCATATCACGATAGAATCTCTGCCCTGTATCTTCACGACCCAACACTGGGAGAGTGAGCACAGTGAGTAGGAGAAAGCCTGGAACCCAACACTACTCTGAGATGGTTTCAGGATCCAAACTACTAGTATACATGAATGTGCCCATGAAACATATTAATATAATCTGCTGAACCAAAAAATGTACATCCACAACCCAACCTCACCTTTGCCAGATCCGAGAAACACCCATGGCCACACCAACACCATTCAAATAGAGAAAAGTGGGAGAGAAAATTGTAATGGAATGAGACAGCTGTAGTAACCAAATGTCTTTGGTTACTATCTATTTTGTTCAAATTTTAAAAAAACTCATGGCCATCTGAACACATTTCTAGAGTCTCCTTAACAAGCGACCTTTTATGTAAGCTATATAAGAGAAGGAGTCTGATGCTTAAATTTCATTAGCCTTCTTGAGCAAAGATGGCTTTCCATCCATTATAATATCTCTTTTTTGCATGTGGAAAAGACATGAAACCTACTTCCCTTTTGTTTTGTATTTAATTATCAATGTCTCAAACTCCTTTGTAACAAAAGTTTTGACTGTTCAAGATTTATTTGCACTTAGTCTACCATTAGCTTAGAGGTATCTTTTGTATACCTGAGGTTATGAACAGAGATAACTTTATGAGAATTATGAATCATAAGAATTTCTCAATTTATTTCCTTGAACCTACTTTTAAAAGAAGCAGAGGCAGAGTTAGAACTTGGCAAGCAGACAATCACAATCACAATTATAATACAATTTAATTATGTCATAAAAATTCAATGAGTCATAATGGGACACCAACCTAACTTTCTAAAATGGGTAAAAATATTTAACCAATTGTTTTGGTTTCTCACACAAACAACTGGTTTAATTTTCACATTGGGTAAATCAATACATTTTCTTGAGCAGAATTCTACCTTCTTCTAGATTGTAAACATACTGGAATAGAAACCATGTCTATTTCACTTACTTTTATATCCTCAATCCTGGAGTATTAGCAAACATGTGCTAGTTAGCATGGAAATATTTGGTAAATGAATGAAATTAAAGGCTATCAATTATTCAACTTCTGCTATGGCGCATACTAATACAATTTCCTATTGCTATGGTAACAAATTACCACAAAGTCAGTTGCTTCAAACAACCCAAAATTATTATTTTACAATTCTGAAAGTCTGGTTTGAAATAATAAGTCTTATGGGGGCAAAATCCAGGTGTCAGCTGGGTTGCGTTTCTTCTAGAGGCTCCAGGAGAGAATCTGTTGCCTTTTTCAGCTTCTGGAGGCCTCTTGCTTGCCTTGGTTCAAGGCTTCTTCCTCCAATTTCAAAGCATATCACTCCAACCTCTGGTTCTTTTATCCCATCTCCTTTAGGCCCACTCAGGTAATTTAACTCAAGATGCTTAACTTAATCCCATTTGCAGAATTATTTTTGCCACTTAAAGTAAAATGTTCTCAGGTCCTGGGTAGTAGGATGTAGACTTCTCTGGGTGTGTGTGTGTGTGTGTGTGTGGGGGGGGGCATTATACTCTGTCACAGAGTAAGAAAATCATGCCCAGAATATTTGTTTTTAAGACCATTACTGGAACTCACAAAGTTTTCACTTTCTGATTTCTGGACTAGTTGTTTTGTTTTCACTGAGACAATACTTTTATTAAAGAAAATTTTTTACCAAAGGACTTGTGTGCATGCATATGGGCCTAGCCAGTGGCCATGGACAACGGGGGGGGGGGGGGGGAGGGCATATCTAGGGATGGGTTTGGGATGGGAATGGGGGAATAAAGACAATTATGTGATACTATAATCAATGAAAAAATAAAATTAAAAAAAGAAATTTTTTTAGAAAAGCATTTTAGTTCCCAGAAAGATTTACTGGACACAATGATGATAAAAATGCCTATATTCATACCAAGAATTAATACAGATGTTGAGAAAATTGGCTCTGTGGAAAGGCTCTCTTTATTTTAGCAATATATAATTTGAATGAGTGAATGTATCACAGGTTTTTGATTCTTACCACCCCATTCTATCAGTTCTTTATTGCTTATTCAATTCTGGAAAATGCTCAATATGCTTCCTTAGTAAAAACCTACTCACTTTTCTCCATTGCTCTCCTCTTCTCTGTATGAGTTACACAGAAAAACTTGACTCAAATGTCAAGATGAAGATATTTGTTTAATGATGCTTCTCAGAGAACTGATAACAACTTAATTAAAAAGGGCATACGATAATAACTGAAATGTTTTCAGCAGAATATGGGTTGCAGACTGCCTCAATGTGAACTAGTAATCAGGAGAATTTCTGCCACATTCTAGGTGCTCAATAAGTATCTCTGAACTAATTACACCTTTGTAGATAATGAGGATAATACAAGGACCACTTTAATTGCATAGAGTAGCTAAGTCTTATACATATTCTAGCTGGGATATAACAGTGATTCTGAAGGCAAAAATTCCATGATTAAATAATAAAAAGATAAACACAAAAAGGAACTGGTACCAGGCTCTAATGAACACCTTGTGGACAATGGGCCAGAAAAAAACTTTTTGAAACTTGGTCCACTAGTGCACATTGAAACATCACAGTATCACTTCTCAAGTCTGACTCAACAGAGTGCCACCACTGAGTCATCTGACCACTTCCTGGGTTTTCCCCCTCAAAGCCTTCACACCCAGGGTCTGCTGTACCCCACCCTGATGGGCGATGATCTCAACAGGGTTCATTAGCAGATCCTACTTACGTAATGGTCCCTGTAGAAACCAGGATCCCATCTCTAGAGACTGACATTGAAGAGGGTTTAAACAGCAGCAATTAGCTGGAAATATTCTCCCACATGACAACTGTGAGAAGCATCTGACCTCATAAGCAGGATTCTCTGTGGTGAGAAGGGTGGTATGTGCCTTACAGAAAATGCAAAAATGACTTCAGGGCATTACATACATGATTACCCAAAGAGTAGGGTATAGTGCTGGAATCTTGCTTCACATTTTGAGAGTAGAAAGATAACGGAGAAGAGGAACAGAACAGAGGTCATTGATGAAGGGTGAAGTTGATGAAAGAGTCTGAGGAAAATAAAGCTCTGGGCCTCACTTAGTTATTCAGCATCTGTACCTTGAGGTCTCGTGATGGAGCAGCCACTGTTTTGGTCTTTCTTCCTCCTCAACCCTATTTTTTCCTGCTGCCAGCTCTCTTTCTGTCGTTCCCAATTTGAATATTTTTCATACTCAGAGCTGTATAAACTTCTCTTCATCACCAGATTCTTTGATCTACGAACAATAGCAGCCCTTTGAATAGCAGAATAGAAATATTTGTTTCATAATTTCACTTTTTCTAGAGACTTTGAACAAAACCATGTCAGGAAAATTGAAAGTTAAAGGGTTCCCATGGTTGGACCACACCATGACCTCTTTTTGGTCCTCTTATTTCCCTTTCATAGTGTTTTTATTTTTTACCCCAATTTGGTCACACTCTTTTGAGGCTAATTATATACTGGCCTTGCAATCTTCACAAGATTTGCACATGACAAGTTCTGATTTGCTTGTTAGTCAGTGAAGGCAATCTTCAAAATGAAGCTTCATAAATAACCAAAAGGAAGATTTTATACTCAACAGTAAAGCTAATTTATCTTACAAGAATTTTTTTCCATGATGCATTATACAGTGTTAGGCATAATATTTTAAACTCCTACACTTTAACACACATTTCAGCCATCCTGACTTTGATTGACCTATGGCATCTGGATGCCTCATCATGTATCGTGAGACATACAGCACTCCATCATATTATTATGGGCTGTAATGTGCTATTATGCAATCGTTTTAGACTTTCCCTCTCTTTTTTCCACACACACATGTGCAAATACACGCACATGCACAGACATATTTCAATGCTTGTATTCAATGGTCCCAAAAGATAAGTCATATCTCTCCCTCTTCTCTTACCTATCAGTTATTCTGTTAGTAGGATAAAAGCAACTCTGTTAATTTCCGAGAATCTAAAGATGTGTTTATATAGATAAACAAAATATGCTAACAACCTAAATATAGGACAATTTTTCCTAGGGTTCCCTCAGCACTCAAGTGACACAAATAACCTGACCAATGAATAATCTATTGGGGGAAATGTATTGTGATAAGCAAGGTGCATAGAGACCTGGGTTCTAGAAATAGTTCAATTACTAATTAGTATTGTGACTTTCAGGAGATCATTGAACCTTTTCAACCTCTTAAACAGACTATTGCCTATCCTACCAACTTCCTGGGTTATGAGGACAAAAAACGAGTCACACAAGTGAAAGCAGCTTGAACAACTTAATTCTCTACACAGATGACTTCCTTTTTAAATATATTTTTATTGATTTCAGAGAGGAAAGGAGAAGGAGAGAGAGATAGAAACATAATGATGAGAGAGAATCACCTATCGGCTGCCTCTTGCATGCCCCATCATGGGGACTGAGCTCATAAACCAGGTATTTGCCCTGACCAGGAATCGAGCCATGACTCCCTGGTTCATAGGTCGATTCTCAACGACTGAGCCATGCTGGCCAGGACCCAGATGACTTTTAAAGTCTACTCAAAGTTTGTGGAGTTCTTTTAGAATGAAAACGATTTCTTTTGTGTGTAAATATATCCTTTTAAAAATGAGGATTCATTGACTTTCAAGACAATCAACCACGTTTATTAAAAAGAAACTATAGGAGCTTCTACAAAATCCTTTTGTTTACATTCCAAGATTCAAATTGAGGCCCCTTGTATAACACTCAGAGCTCTTCATCTTTACACTTAATCAGACTTGGCCATTTAACAAAGTACTGACAACTTGAGACAGCTCTAAGTACAACTATCTTTCAGAAATCCAGGTGGGCCAAGAGTAGCTTTTCATCTGGTTTCCTCCATACACAACCAATTAAGAGACTAAAAGGACGTAGTGGTTTTAAATTTGTTATTTGCTGACATTGGCAGCGTGTTGGCACTGGGTTTTGACTGCACTGACAGGAGCATATTTATAGGGAAGGATTCTACCTAAAGCCTTTTGTTCAGCTCATTACAATTGATTTGTTACTGGTACAGACTCAGCGTTATTATAATAATTAGCACAGACATTAATGTAACAAAACAGTGTTTTCTAGTTAAAGTAACATTTAAATGGAAGCCTGATTTTCCTCCACTAATAAAAGACCTTTCAACACTGATACTGAGGAGGTTCTTAATGCTCCATAGTAAACTGAGATTTCTTTTATTTGTATCTCCCCCTCCCCCCCTTTTTTTGTTTTGTTTTCCTGTTGATCCTTCCCAGGTCACAATTACACCTAGTTTGTATCATTCAATGCCAATGAAGCAATGAAGTGACAAACACTCACGTAAGTCAAAGGCAGCATTTGAAGAGTGCAGGTGTTCAGAAGATTACACACCATGAATTTCTTTGACTGTGGGATTCATTACGGCGTATGTGAGGATAGCAGCACTTGAAGGACTCAAGATGACAGAAACACATTTGCAACTTGCTACCAAGCATACAGATATGAAGGAAAAGTTTAAGTTCATCTAATAAAGACATGTTCAAGACCACCTGAGCCATCTTTGTGGCTCTTGTCCCTGGTTTGTTAGAGCCACAGGCTTACACACCTGCCAAGAAGTGTGAACACCCCTCTAGGTCTCTGTAAAATGCATCTGCATGCAACTTTTGATAGCTTTTAGAAAACATGCAATTACTGTTCAGAGTAACTTTCCTTCAGCTGCTTTCTAGTCAAGAGAAGTAGGTGTAAACCTTTCTTAAGCGGGCTGGGGTTCCAAATGCCGCTTGGATTCTGGGCATTCGGCCTTTTAATATTGTCTGTGCATGTATTCCAGGCATGTTCCCGCTGAGGAGTATAGGTTCAAAGGACATGAAGCCTGGAAAAAACACAGGTTTGTGTTAAAAATTGGCCTTTGAAATAATTTTGTCAATGTCAATTGAAAGGAAGCAATAATAAAATAATTCATTTGTTGTGAACAAAATGTGGCCATATACTTTGACCTTCCTATTTAGCAATATCAGTTTCCTTTTTACATATAAAATTCATGAATGAGAAGGCTTGAGGGGATTGGAAGGATAGGCTGAACTGCAAACTCATTAATACTTGCCTTTTGAAATGGAAGAAAATGGTGTTGAAATGGATGCAACAGCCTTAATAAAACTCTGTCTCTCATTGCTTGAGGCCTGAGACCCTGAAACACCAAAACTATGAATCAGTGTCCTGCCAGGTTGACCCCCTGAACAGAGGGACTCCAGAAGGTTCACAATATGAGAAACTTTGGAGTTGCAAATCAGCTCTTTGCACTCAGCCATATCAGAAACATCCATCATCTTCGGAAAAGCTGAGCAGGAATCATGGCAACTATTTTATATTAATTTATTTTGGTCTGTGGTTAATTAATTTTCTACCAGTGTCCCTTGACATTGGAGTCTTTTAGTACCATGAACCCTTCCTTCTGTGGCATACACCTCTTTTCCCTTCACACTCCATGTTTGGCTCCGCCTTTCCTCAGATGTTCCCTTGTGGGCCCTCCATTCCTGCAGGAGCTGCTCCTTGGTGGGACTAGAATTATATTTGCGCTCAGGCCAGAAGACAAGAAGTTCTTTCTTAAGGGTACCCTTTCCTTTTTCTCCTCTCCCCTCCTTCTTGGGAGTCAGGGCTTGCAATGTCTTCTCAGTGTAGTTTTCGTATACCAGACTTCTAGAGATGGTAAAGAATAATGAAAGGATCAATTATACACTGTAAGTCATCACAAATATTTAAAGTGCTTAGCCTGGCCAATGTGGCTCATAGTTGAGGGTCTCCTATAAATCAGAAGGTCACAGTTCAATTCCTGGTCAAGACACAAGCCTGCGTTTAGGGCTTGATCTCCAGTAGGGTGCATGCAGGAAGCAGCAGGTCAATGATTCTTTCCCATCATTGATGTTTCTATCTCTCCTTCTCTCTTCTCTGAAATCAGTAAATATATATATATTAAAAAATGCTTAGAGAATCTAGCTTAGGAAAGACCTTTCTTAGAGAAGCTAATCTTCCCTCCCTCCCTCTCTTCCTTCCTTCCTTCCTTCCTTCCTCCCTTTCAAAATACCTATTAAGTTACTTCTATGTGCTGATTTGTCAGAAGGTAAATAGTACCTTTAATTGAGATAATTTGCATCAAGTTTAAATAAAAGGGAAAACTGGCAAAGGTGTAGGCTGGGTTAAGGAGACGAACAAGTTGTAGAGCAAAACTGGGTCACAGTAACAGTGGGGAGCCTTTACCACTCCTAGGCCCAAGTGGGCAATAGTCCAAAGAGGTTACCACAACCCGGAAAGGAAAGCTGCATGGAGAGGGCCTTCTGAGAGGACCCATGGCCTTAAAGAGAGAGATACAGCCAATTCACAGCAACTTGGTTTATTTTCAGACCTTATTCTCTTCTTCTCTTTCAATCGCAAGCAGGGGCCTCCCATGGGCCTAACAACTGGCAGCCAAATACAAGAGAGCCTGCAGTTCGGTCTTCCAAGGCACACAAGTGGGAGATGGGGGGAAAGTGAATATGAGGGGACAAGTTGGTCACAGGAATGCACCTGGTGATCATAAACATAACAAAGGCAAAGCTTGCTATTCTGGGGGCAATAGAAAACATAATGGAGAATTATAATGTGGACATAAGAGAGGGACATTAAATCCGATTGAAAACTGCTGTGGCTGGGGCGGGAGGGGAGGGGGGGTTAGGGGGGAAGAGGAACAAGGTTGGGGAGCATTGTCATCAAAGCTTTCTCATAGAAAGCATGGCCTTGGCTGAGTATTTAACAGAATGTAGGTAGAGATGGGTAGTAGAGCATTATAGGAGATGAAGGCCAGGAAGTAACAGGCAGATTATATGTCACAAACACTGGACCATATAAGGGAATTATCCGAGTAGCAGGACCTGGCAATGCTAAGGGACACAGTAGTTGAATAATGCATCATAGAGAGAATTGCTAGGAGGGTAAATGAACATTATAATGGTTACAATATGCTGGGCATGCATTTGGTGGTGTGATAGCTTATCTACACTACTTTAATGCTCATGATATTCTTGTAGAGTACATGTAATTTTTATCCCCTTTTTATAGGTAAGTCCACTGATGTTCAAAGCATTTTTTTTTCATTCAGCAGACATTTACTGGTTGTTACTAGATACCAGGCACTGCGTTGGTGCAGCACCTTCCCAGAACTACTCAGCAGAGCTGGGTTCTGGACCCTCATCTAACTGAGTCAAAAGACTGATCTCGTTACTGCACAGTTTTACTTTTCCAACCCATTTGGTTATAGCTTCAGAGCATCATTTTCTTGAATCTATTTGTATTAATTTGGGGGCAACATTTCCAATTCTATTGTATTAGGACCACAGTAACTTTTTGATACATTGTGCTGCTGCAATATTTTCAGACTATAGGGTTCAGATAGCAGCTAGCCTAAACTTCCCAGTATTTTAGCATCATACCTGCTGAAGCTGCACAAAATCTAATCCAGTCTTGAGTGCAGTTCTCTATGTGGGCCGAAGGCATATGTGAAGGCGTTCAGTGGGAGAGATTTCATTCTCAACCCTCTGGGACTTTCATATGTCTCAAATTTTGATAGAGAGATTGTAAAATGCATTTTCATTATTTCTGGGATAAGTATAGTCACAATGAATGCCTGGATAAATGTTGCTTTCCTTTATAGTGTACAAACCCCAGTTATCCCCTTCATGACTCCATGTGGTTGCTTTAAGGCAATTAATAAGAAAAATATATTCTTTTCTCATACTCCCCTAAGTTTTTGCTTGAACAGAACTCTCATGATTGCTGGCTGCCAGCTTCAAGATTGCTCCATGCTGTTTTCAAAGACGGTTGAGCGAAGTGTGGGAAAAGGTCACTGCGCCCACCACTACATGTTTACTGGCATATATGGCAAAACCAGTTGCAAGCCACACTAGAAAGAACATTTTAAAAGCAAGCTCTCAGAGAATGAAACATTGGGTTCAATGACATCAAAGACATATACTTCTTCCTAAGCATCCTCATCCCATCCTCCTTTGCCCACCACCAAAGATAGCTCTCTGTGAGCAAAACAGGTATTTTTTGAAGTCATATCGGGAGAATTGAACCAATAATTAAGTTGTGCCTGTTTAAAAGAAGATGGGAAATGAAGAACTAATTGTCAAAATAATTAAAAAGTTTGAAGAATTGGTCTTCAGTAACCCAGCTTCTTTGGGATATTCTTCTGTGCCTTGTTTCAGACTCCTTTTACTCTGGAATTACCCTAAGCCAGTGCTTTAGGAATTCCATATCTTATCATTACTGTTTTGCTGCTTTTACCCTCCCTTTCCAATATAATCTTTTATCTGATTTCAAAAGTTACTTATTCTGAAACTTATATCTTTACATTCCCACATTTTCTGTGGAGTTACTTGACAAAAAAATCTAATTATGAAAATAAGAGCTTACTTTCTCACTTTATGGTCTGGTATTTTTGAGTACTTACTATGTGGTAGACACTATGCTAAACAATATATATGCATCATCACATTTAATCCAACAATAGCCCTTATAGTCTAGGGGTGTCGAACTCAATCAGAGAAGGGGCCAAAATCTAAAATCCAGCCTAAATCGCAGGCTGAATGGTTTACTGAACAGTCATAAACTGACAATGTCATAAACTGACAGCGGAGTGCAGTGATGACAGTGCGGTGCGGGCCACATTGCAAGGCCTGGCGGGCTGGATTTGGCCCGCGGGCCTTGTGTTTGACACATGTGCCTTATACTATAACAAAATTCAGTCATTCAGCTATGTATTCTACTAGTTATTCAAACAATAATTCTTAAGTGTCTACTCTCCGTGAGGTAGCATTCCAGGCCCTAAGTATTTAATATGACAGTGGTAGGATTGAATTTAAAGTCTAGACAAAGAAATGGGTAGCAAATAAAATAAATAAGATAGTTTCAGATGGCAATAAGTAACATAAGAAACAAAATAGTGTATTAAAGATGGGTACTCAGTAAACTAATGAGGGAAGACTTCTTTGAGGCAGTTCAGAAAGTTAGACAAATACTTGGGAAAAGAGCATTCTAGAAAAAGGGAACAGTGTGCATAAACACTCTGAAAATATAAATAAACTAAGAGAAATAGGAATAAGGCTAACTTGAGTGAAGGGGAGAGTATTAGATAAGGGAATGAAATCATAGTTGGGAGCTGGCATCTATTTAAGCCTGGTAGGCAATGAGATGGTGTTTGGATTATATAAAGGAGTCAGAATAGGAGTGTGACATGGTCTGGTTTATAATTTAATAGATCACCATATAGAATGGACTATAGGCTTCCAAAATTACAAACACAGAGCTATATTATAGAACTACTTAATATAAAGATGATGAAAGATGATGATGGCTTAATACTAGTGGTAGAAGTTTTTAAAAAAAGTTCAATATTCAGGGCTGAATCAAGAGAACTTTGAGAAGTAGAGCTATTAGGTAATAGGATGAATGGGGGATGAAGGTGATGGGAAGAGAAATAAAGAATGACTCAGTTTTTAGCTTGAATAGTTAGGTTGTGTCACGATTGAGACCGGGATGAGTAGGGGGAAGAATGGGTTTTTGTGGGTTTTTCTTTTTGATGGGGATTGAGATGAGGGAAATCAAGAGTTTTGCTTGGCATGTCTTTTAGGATATGAGTCTGATACCCAGGAGAGTGGTCAGGGTCTGACATATGATTTGTGACTTATTAGTGTTTTAACTTATAGATGGTATTTAAAATTTGGGGACTGAATAAGATATCCTTCAATACAGAAAAAAAAGGAGATAGTTCAAATCTGATTTAGAAGTCAGTCCAAAATTTAAAGATTACGTAGAAAGAGAGGACCCAACAGAGGAAATTAAAAGAGAGAAGCCAGTAAAGTAGGTAGGAAATAAGGTGTAAGTGGAGACACAGGAAGCTAGAAGAAGGAAGTGTTTCCAGAAGGAAAACATGATCTGTGTTTGTTGATGCTGAGAGGTTGAATAAGATACCAACAGAGAATGACCACAGAATGGAACTGGGGAGACTAAAGCTTGATTGAGAAAAATGGGAGATAAGAAAGTAGGAATAGCCAGAAAACCAGGGCTTAGAGAGAGAGAGAGAATAACTTGCTTAGGATTTGAACTTAATTTAAGATTTGAACCCAAGAACCTGACTACAAAGCTGGACTCAGAACTTAGTTCTGTGAAAGGGAAAAGAATAAAGGTAATACTTAGTCACTTGTTCCCCTTCTTTTCTGAGTCACCAATTCTCAGTGACCTTAAGAAGCCAATGATGTGTGGATGTTTCCTGGTCCAGAGAGGGGCTATGACACTGACCATATGAGCAGTGAAGGAAAGAGAGCATGCCAGGAAAGGTAGTGTTAGGGGAAATGCTTTATGAGAGCATCTTTTAAATTATGCAATTTAAGTATTTATATATGTATAGTTCTTTACATTTTATAAAGCACTATATATTTTCTCATTTGATTTGTACCGCATCCCAATAAATTAGAAATAGTTCTAATGTGTTGAGAAGACATGTATCTGAATGGCAATTCATGATGAAGGCAGGGCAAGGATTATAATGGTGTCTCTTGAAATATTAAATAATTTCTTTTTGTTTTCAGTTAGCTTAGCTATTTGACCTCTGTCTTCATAAGAATGCTTGAAAACCCTGTATTACACCATGCATTCACCTATTATCCATCCATCCATCCATCCATCCATCCATCATCCATTCATCCATCCATCCATTCATCTATCCACTCATGCATCAAAACTATACTTCACACCTGAATTTGGGATTGTCACAGGAACTTCATTACCAAGTCATGGAACTAATTCTTTAGAAACTTACATTTGGATGAAAAAGTCAGGAAAGTACATGAGAGCAAGATTTGTTATGATAAAATGTGTAAATACAAAGTTGGGCAAAAGTGGGTTTACCTTATAGTTGTTTATATGGACAACAAAACAAGTATTAATAAACTAGAGGCCTGATGCATGAAGTTTTATGCAAGAATGAACCTTCCTTCCCTTGGCTGCCGGCACCACCTTGGCTTTAGCTGGAGCCACCTTTCTACCTTCCCACATGTTCCAGAGGCCTGGAGCTGCTGGGGTGGGGCAGTGTGGAATGCCTGTGTTGTTGCCATGGCGACAATGCAAGTGTCCTTCCCTGCCCCTGGCCACTTGGCACCTGCATATGCAAATTAACCTGCCATTGTTGTTGGGTTAATTTGCATGCTCATTCCTGATTGGCTGGTGGGCACATGAAGGCACAGTCAATTTGCATCTTACTCTTTTATTAGTGTAGATAATAATATAATAATAAATTCTGTGTTTCATGTATGCACAACTATAAACCTACTTTTGCCCACCCCTGTATATTATGACTCACAGTGCTATGTTCAATACCTATTGTAGTTTGCTGGTCAGAAGTGGTATATGGCTAAAAGGAGGAATTGATTAATTTGCTCTGGATGAAGTACAATGCTTCATTGAAGTATTGTCAGATTGGCTTAGTAGATTTTGAAGTTTAAGGGTAGGAATAAGGGCAGGGGTGATAGCAAGATATTTAGGACAGATTCTTCAAATAGAGGAGTGATATGGAGATGTTGAACAATGAAATTTTGATTAGCTTAGCATGGCTGAGCACAGTTTGGAGGTAGAAGATGGGTAAAGTGAAAAATGAGATTAACCAAAGATCTTAAATGCATACTAGAGGCCCAGTGCACCACTGGGGTCCCTTGACCTGGCCTGTAGGGATTGGGCTGAAACCAGGTCTCCAACATCCTCCAAGGGGTCCCAGATTGCAAGAGGGCATAGACCAGGCCAAGGGACTCCACCAGTACACAAATC
This sequence comes from Pipistrellus hanaki, assembly GCF_964339955.1. Lineage (NCBI taxonomy): Eukaryota > Metazoa > Chordata > Mammalia > Chiroptera > Vespertilionidae > Pipistrellus > Pipistrellus hanaki. Next base: position 158,576,914 of record NC_140505.1, read on the forward strand.
CATGCACTGGGCCTCTAGTTATTATATATAATTATTTCTTTGAAATTTTAGGCAAACCCCAATGATATACACATTATTATTATTACCACATTGAACATATGTTAAAATTGAGGTTTTAAAATTTAAAATAATTTTCCCTAGATAACAAAGCTGATAAGTGGCTGAATTCAGATTTGAATTCAGACAATCTGGCTCTGAGTCCTATTCATTCTATGCCACAATAAAGGACTATTGTGCAGTTCTAAAAGTTTGGGTTTTAATCTATAGAAAACCTGGTGAAACTTTATATGCCATTACCTCCATGGAATTTCATGGTTCCTGAAATAGAATTCAGCCACTCCCTGTATAGGATTCAGGGGATCCAGGCATTTGGATGGAAAAAGTTACACCTTTATTTACACAAATGTCTAGCTGTACTGTAGCATGTCATGACATTACGAATTTAGGTAACAAATCCCAAAGAAAATAGTACCTGTGCCTGGAATATTTTCACATCACATCATCTTTGTTGCAGGTATCTTGAAAAATCATTTACACTCACTGAGATTCAAAATTCCAATAGTTATTAGACCTGCTAGAGCTTATACTTTAATGCATTAATGAAGACACACATTTAGTATATCACAAACTTATTTTTAAAATTTTATAACTGTATTTCAATATCATTGGTTTCCTTGGTAATCATGTACATTTAAAATTATTATTAAGAGAAAGAATCCACAGGCTCCTCCAGATCGCCAGAGGAACCAAGGTACACACATTAATAACAACAAAAGGTTAAAAACTTGGATCTAGTCCAACTTCCCATGTAATATAGGACATCTCTTTGGTTTCATGACTCAGAGGCAATTGTGTAGAATTTAATTTTAGTGATTAGAGAGTTTATTATCCAATAAATACTTTTTGTTTCTTTAAAGCTCAAAATTTAGAAAAACACCTTTTTATATTAAAAGTAATAACTGAATAGTTACATTTTCTCCTCTCTCTTTTTAAAACTGATCTTTCCTCTTGAGTGACGTTTCTTTTAAAATATGCAAACAATTTCTATCTGGTTTCTTTGCAATCTGTTTTCATGAAGGCTAGGGTATATTTCTGACTCTTCCCAGAATTCCCACCCCTCACTCTTACAAATCTCTAAAATAAAGGGGTAATCATTTCACAAGTTTCCTGTCACTGACACATCACTATGTAGTTTTCCCCTGAAATTCATAATTGAGTCGCAGTTCTCCTTACTGCTTCCTTAACCATGTGAGAGATGAAACTAGTTGTAAAGCAAGCAAATAATTTATCAGGTACATGCTTTTAGCAAAATGAAACTTGGAGCAGCTGTCTAGATAAAGCCCCAGCCTTTGTCAGGGTTACTGGCTGCATTCAGAAAACACCATGCATCTCTGGTCTTTGGCAATTTAGTGTAAAGTTTACTTCCACAATATTAATTCTGTTTCTCTCCCCTTTTATCAACAATGGCCCGGTGGTCTTCACCATATTTATACACTTTGCTTCATGAATTTTCATACAGGTGCATGCCTCCTTGACAAGTTAGATCTATTTCTTTTGAAAATGTATATCTTTCCTCTGCCATCTTCCAGTTGGCAATCATCTCCTTCCTTCCATCAAGTGACAATGATTTCTGTTTTCCTTGGCTGCCACTGTGAATTTGCAGAAAGGAAAGAATTTGCAGTTCCTGGGGACTATCTATGCAGTGTTGGGTGTAACCACAGAGTGAGAAAGGGCTGCTACAGGCACCACTCAAAGGAAACTTGGCAACAAAAATCTGCTTCCCATCCCCTTCCCACAGCTGTGAATGCCATTGTCAAGCAATTTATAGTGAACTTTAAAAAGTGTTTAAAATCAGAAAACTGTAGTGGGAGTTGGTACAGTCAGTGCTGTTTTTATACTTCTTATTTGTTCTTCGTTGCCTGAGATATAAGTTCACTCAAGGAAAAAATGTTAAGAACCAGTTTTACTCCAAATGCCAGAAGAACGGCACTCTTCATTATTTTCTGACTCTAGAATACAAGGATATTACACAAAAATATTCATCAGTACTACTTTTTTCTCTTCCCCAAATGTTTTCTTTTCCATTTTGAAGTCTAGGATAAAATCTTTCAGGGAAAATATAAGAAAAATGAAGGTGAAAATGCAAAATACCCAGTTCTGGAGTCCCTTACCCTAAGTGGTACATACACTTCTTTTCCACAGTATTTGTAGTATTGCACAGTATTTTTAAAGTTATACTACCAGAGAACAAATCCATTCATAACATAATACCTTTGGTTTATGCTTTTTTTCTTTTTTTTTTGCAGAAACTGGGAGAAAACCCGTATAATTGTTAGAAAGTTGGCACTCAAAGCAATGAGATCCTAATACTGAGAATGCCCACATGGCTGGGATGTTTGAGCATGGAAGGTGAGTAAAGATGCTGCAATGCTTACTGTTATTACTGTTATTACCAGATAAAGACAGCCTGTTTGAAAGACAGTTGCCCAGTAAAGATCACAGAATGAATGTTGATTAAGCTATTTAGTCTGATGTAGTGAAAGACATCCATACTTAACAGTAAAGATTTTAGACATCTTCTTGTCTAACCTGTTCAAAGGATTAGAGCTGTCAGGCCATAAAATCAAATGAATATGAAGTGAGTAAGAGAACAGGTTTCCTAACTCCCAGCTTTTTCTTCAACCTACTTTCTTAAAGGAATTGCTAGATTTGATACTGTTGATCACTCTCCTCCTGTTCCTTAGCTTCTATTGCACCATTGTTGTTGTGTGTGTGTGTGTGTGTGTGTGTGTTTTTGTTTCCTCTTATCTCCCCTCTAAATCTCAGTCCTTATCTCTTCAACCATAGGCTCCTGCTCCTTAAATGTTCAAATTCTCCAAGTTTCCGCCTCTGTGTTTCTTCTTTTGTAAATTGGCATGCTCCTCCTGGGCACACTTGTCCACTGCCATTGCTTCAATTAGCAAGGGAGATAGGAAAATGAACAACAATATCAAATGCAGCAGAAAGGTTCACTAAGGATGGGGACTCCCCAAAGAGTTTGGCAGAAGGGGAGCTATGACCAAATTTCAGTTTGAAAATTGTTGTTTCGCCAAAACCGGTTTGGCTCAGTGAATAGAGCATTCATTGGCCTGCAGACTGAAAGGTCCCAGGTTCGATTCTGGTCAAGGTCATGTACCTTGGTTGTGGCACATCCTCAGTAGGGGGTTTGCAAGAGGCAGCTGATCAATGATTCTGTCTCATCAATGTTTCTAACTCTCTATCCCTCTCTCTTTCTCTCTGCAGAATAATCAACAAAATATATTTTAAAAAATTGTTGTTTCATAAATTTTTCTATAGATACTCATAATGGGAAAGTAGATCTGGTCCCAGGACTAACAAAAGAAGTTGCAGGTTACTTTTAAAAAGTTATTTGACATAGCTCTTTGAATATTATAAAAAAAATAAATTATCAAAATTATAGCTTGTTGTCATTACTTAAAAATTACCAATAGAAAGAAACAGACAACTTCTCCCCATCCTGCTCAAGCTCCTATCATATTCCTTATTGCTGGGGGAAAAAAGATGACAATGTACTGAAAAAATGGAGTGAGGATTAGAGTGTGAACAAAGAAGTAGAATTTTTTAAAAATCTGGCTGATGGACCAAATTTAACCAAAAGTTAGTTATTTGTCAGTTTTGCTCATTTAAAAAACAGTCATCAATTTCTCTAAGCTTTTTAAAAAATTGAAATATAATTAAAACACCATAGCAGACCCAGCCCAGTTGCCAACGCCAGGTTCAAGACCCAGTCCAGACAAAGAAATGCTCCCATAAAGCCTGAAAAATCAGGACGAAAAGCCGTGGAGCTGGGGCGCAAGAGGCACGCACCCACCCTCTCCGGAGGCAGGCAGACAGCGGCGCTCAGGGCGCTCAGCAGCTGCTTTTCTCATATTTGGAGAAACAGAGGAAGTCATTTCTACAGAGTACAAGAGTTAAACCTGGTCATGGGAGAAGCACCTTCCTGATCAAGGCATTTCTTCACCCAGGACCCACATTTAGGATTCAAATTCTTGAAGTATTTCCTAAAAAGAGGAGGTAAGATGGCGGAAGAATAGATGGGCGGATTCTGAGCCCTCTCCCGAAGCAGAAAGAGAGAGCAACTGAGGGTCTTGTGCTGTGAGTGTTTATTGGCAAGCTGGGAGACAGCGAACACCAGAAGAAACTGCTGGGGGGCTGCTGACAGAGGTGCCCCTCACAGGGAAGCACCCACGCGGGCTGTGTCCCTGCCCGGAGCTACCTACCGGCTTGGACGGGGAAACCTCGCCATCTTGAGAGGAAGATAGGATCGTGTCAGAGGCCTGAATATCCACAGCCGCAGCGACCACCAAGCATCTGTGACCCCCAGAACGCGGATCCCAAGCGGCGCGAACACTTGCCCTCACAGGATTGCCCCACTGCTCAGCGAAAAGGATTACTGTTCTACAGTCTTTATCTATCCTTCTTTCTCCAACGCTTTATTCTATCTCAACCCTACCTTTATGCCCTCACCCTCTTTCCAATCTTTTCCTTTGATACCCTGTTTATCTTAACCCTTTCCTGCTCTAGATTTCCCCCATTCCATCTGTCTACCCCCTCCTAAAATTTCACCCTACTTGTATATATCTAATTTCCAACTACCTGCTCCAAACCCATTCACACCTCCCTCGCAGTTGTCCTAAAAACAACAAAAAAAAACAAAAAAAACAAAACAGTCTTACTCTCTAACTCTGAAGTTGTATGTTGAATGTTAACTTTACTGAAGTTGTATGCTTTTCTTTTATAAGATTGATTTGCCTATGCTTTTTGTTTGATTGCATGTTTTTGTTAGCTGGGTTCTAGTCACCCTTATTGGTGGTTATTAATATCGCAAACACATTTCGATTCAGTGCCTTGTGTGTTGTACCTGGTTGTGTTGTATTTTGTGCCTTTAAATCAAAGCAGGAGAGAGAGAACTACACAACCAGACATCATAGATCATGGGGAGACCAAAAAACAGCCCGCATATGAAAGAAAAGCAGGCTTCACCAGAAAAGGAAGTAAACGATATAGAGGCAAGCAACCTACCAGAGCAAGAATTCAGAGTAACAATCTTAAGATGGCTAAAAAGAATGGAAGACAAATTTGACAATTTGAGTAAGACCCAAGAGGAAATGAAAAAAACCCAAGAGGAAATGAAGATGACTCAAGATGAAATGAAAAATGACATCGCTACTATGAAGAACTCAATAGATAGCATCAAGAGCAGACTAGAAGAAGCAGAGGATCGCATCAGTGAGCTAGAAGACAAGATGGAAAAAAATACCGAATTAGAGCAGCTTCTAGAAAAAAAAATTAAAAAGCAGGAGGAGAGCCTACGGGAGCTTTGGGACAATGCAAAACAAAACAATATTCGAATAATAGGGGTTCCGGAAGGAAAGAAAACCGAGGTAGACATGGAAAATGTATTTCAAGAAATAATGACAGAAAATTTTCCTGAGATAGAGAAGAAAAAACCCACACAAATCCAAGATGCTCGCAGAGTCCCAAGCAAAATGGATCCCAGAAGACCGACGCCAAGACATATTATAATTAAATTGGCAAACACCAATGACAAAGTTAGAATCTTAAAAGCAGCCAGAGAGAGACAGAAAGTTACATATAAAGGAACCCCCATCAGACTAACAACTGATTTCTCAACAGAAACTTATCAGGCCAGAAGGGAATGGGATGAAATATACAAAGTCATGCAAAGAAAGGGTCTGAATCCAAGAATACTGTACCCAGCAAGACTATCAATCAAAATTGAAGGGGAAATCAGGAGCTTCACAGACAAAAAAAGACTAAAGGAATTTATCTCCTCCAAACCAGCAATGCAAGAAATGCTCAAAGGTCTACTGTAAAAATAAATAAATAGGAAGCGAAGAAGGAACACAGGGGTATAGAATAAAAATGGCATCAAATGAGTACCTATCATTAATAACATTAAATGTAAATGGTTTAAATGCTCCAATCAAAAGACATAGGGTAACAGATTGGATAAGAAAACAAGACCCATACATCTGCTGTCTACAAGAAACCCACCTCAGAAAAAGAGATGCACACAGACTGAGGGTGAAGGGATGGAAAAAGGTTTTCCAGGCAAATGGAAATGAAAAGAAAGCTGGGGTAGCAATACTTATATCTGACAAATTAGATCTCAGAGTGAAGGACATAACAAGAGACAATGAAGGCCACTTCATAATACTAAAGGGAGCAATCAAACAAGAAGAAATAACCCTGGTAAATATATATGCACCCAATACGGGAGCACCCAAATACATAAAAAAACTGCTGGAGGACATTAAGGGAGAGATTAACAGCAATACAATCATAGTAGGAGATTTTAATACCCCACTGTCACCCTTCGACAAATCATCCAAACAAAAAATCAGCAAAGAAATATCAATCCTAAATGACTCACTAGACCAGATGGAATTAATTGACATCTTCAGAACATTCCACCCCAAAGCCACAGAATATACATTCTTCTCAAATGCACATGGGACATTCTCAAAGATAGACCACATTTTGGGACATAGGCAAAGTCTCTTCAAATTCAAGAAGATAGAAATCATATCAAGCATCTTCTCAGACCATAAAGGCATAAAACTGGAAATTAACTACAATAAAAATAATCCAAAGAAATCAAACACATGGAGACTAAACAGCATGCTATTAAACAAGGACTGGGTTACCAGAGAAATCAAGGAAGAAATTAAAAACATCCTGGAAACAAATGACAATGAAAACACAACAATCCAAAATCTATGGGACACAGCAAAAGCAGTTTTGAGAGGGAAGTTCATATCCTTACAAGCCTATTGCAAAAAACTAGAAAAAAGTGTAACAAATGATCTAACTCTACAACTCAAAGAGTTAGAAAAAGAGCAACAAGAAAAGCCCAGTGTAAGTAGAAGGAAGGAAATAACAAAAATCAGAGCTCAGATAAACGACATAGAGACCAAAGAAACAATACATAAGATCAACAAAACCAAGAGCTGGTTCTTTGAAAGGATAAACAAGATAGATGGACCTCTAGCCAGACTAACCAAGAAACAAAGAGAGAGGACCCAAATAAACAAAATCAGAAATGAAAGAGGTGAAATAACAACAGACCCCACCGAAATACAACGGATTGTTACAAAATACTATGAACAACTCTACTCCAACAAACTGAACAACCTGGAGGAAATGGACATATTCCTAGAAAAATATAATCTTCCAAAACTCAATCAGGAAGAATCTAAAAATCTCAATAAACCAGTGACTTGGGAAGAAATTGAAACAGTCATCAAAAAGCTTCCAGCAAACAAAAGCCCAGGGCCAGATGGCTTCACAGGAGAGTTTTACCAAACATTCAAGGAAGAACTAAAAACTATCCTCCTCAGACTATTCCAAAAAATCCAAGAGGAAGGAACACTTCCAAATTCCTTCTATGAAGCCAGCATCACCCTAATACCAAAACCAGATAAAGACAACTCAATGAAAGAGAATTACAGACCAATATCCCTCATGAACATAGATGCTAAAATCCTCAACAAAATTCTAGCAAATCGACTCCAGAAGAGCATCACAAAGATCATACACCACGACCAAGTAGGATTTATTCCAGGAATGCAAGGATGGTACAATATCCGCAAATCAATAAACGTGATACATCACATAAACAAATTGAAAGATAAAAATCATATAGTCATATCAATTGATGCAGAAAAAGCATTCGATAAAATCCAACACCCTTTTCTGATAAAAACTCTTAACAAGGTGGGAGTACAAGGATCATACCTCAACATAATAAAAGCTATATATGATAAACCCACAGCCAACATTATACTCAATGGGCAAAAACGAAAACCATTCCCTCTAAGAACAGGAACAAGACAGGGATGCCCACTCTCGCCACTCCTGTTTGACATAGTACTGGAAGTACTAGCCATTGCAATTAGACAAGAGGAGGAAATAAAAGGCATCCAAATTGGAAAAGAAGAAGTAAAGTTATCCTTATTTGCCGATGACATGATATTGTACATAAAAAACCCAAAAGACTCCATTAAAAAACTAATTGACTTAATAAATGAATTTGGTAATGTAGCAGGATATAAAATTAATGCCAAGAAATCCATGGCTTTTCTATACACCAACAGAGAAACTGCAGAAACAGAGACTGAAAAAGCAATTCCATTTACCATCGCACCAAAAAAATTAAGATATCTAGGAATAACTTTAACTAAGGAAGTAAAGGACCTATATGGGGAAAACTACACGACACTGAAAAAAGAGATAGAGGAAGATGTAAGGAGATGGAAGAACATACCATGTTCATGGATTGGTAGGATCAACATCATCAAAATGTCCATACTTCCTAAAGCAATCTATAGGTTCAATGCACTCCCCATTAAAATACCAACGACATATTTCACCGACCTAGAAAGAACTCTCCAAAAGTTCATTTGGAACAATAAAAGACCCCGAATAGCCACAGCAATCCTGAGAAAGAAGAGTAAAGTAGGAGGGATCTCAATACCAGACTTCAAACTATATTACAAAGCCACTGTTCTCAAAACAGCCTGGTACTGGCACAAGAACAGACATATAGATCAATGGAATCGAATTGAGAACCCAGATATCAACCCAAATCACTATGCTCAACTAATATTTGACAAAGGAGGCACGAATATACAATGGAGTCAAGACAGTTTCTTCAATAAATGGAGTTGGGAAAATTGGACAGACACATGCAAAAGAATGAAACTAGATCACCAACTTACACCATTCACAAAAATAAACTCAAAATGGATACAGGACTTAAACATCAGACGGGAAACCATAAAAATACTAGAAGCATCCACAGGCAGCAAAATCTCAGACGTATGCCAAAAGAACTTCTTCACTGATACTACCCCTAGGGCAATAGAAGCTAAAGAGAAAATAAACAAATGGGACTACATCAAAATAAAAAGCTTTTTTACAGCAAAAGAAACCATCAACAAAACAACAAGAAAGCCCACAGTGTGGGAGAACATATTTGCAAATGATACCACTGATAAAGGTTTAATCTCCAACATCTACAAACAGCTTATACAACTAAATAAAAGGAAGATAAATAATCCAATTAAAAAATGGGCAATGGACCTAAATAGAACATTTTCAAAAGAAGACAGAAGGAAGGCCAAAAGGCACATGAAAACATGCTCAAAGTCACTAATTGTCTGAGAGATGCAAATCAAAACAACAATGCGGTACCATCTCACACCTGTCAGAATGGCCAACATCAACAAATCAACAAACGACAAGTGTTGGCGAGGTTGCGGAGAAAAAGGAACCCTCGTGCACTGCTGGTGGGAATGTAGACTGGTGCAACCACTGTGGAGAACAGTGTGGAGTTTCCTCAAAAAACTGAAAATGGAACTCCCATTTGACCCAGTAATCCCACTTCTAGGAATATATCCCAAGAAACTAGAAACACCAATCAGAAAGGATATATGCACCCCTATGTTCATAGCAGCACAATCTACAATAGCCAGAATTTGGAAACAGCCTAAGTGTCCGTCAGCAGATGATTGGATCCAAAAACTTTGGTACATCTACACAATGGAATACTATGCGGCCATAAAAAATAAGGAATTCTCATCATTTGCAGCAAACTGGATGGAACTGGAGAACATCATGCTGAGTGAAATAAGCCAATCAATGAAAGAGAAACACCACATGACCTCACTCATTTGTGGATAACAAAGAGCATTATAAACTGATGAACCAAAAGATAGATATAGAGACAGTAAATCAACAAGTAGACTGTCAAATTACAGCGGGGAGGGGAGGAAGATCTGGGGGAGATAATAGATCAATCGAAGGACTTTTATACATGCATAAAGTATAACCAATGGACACAAAACTCTGGGGAGGGAGGGGATGTGTGGGAGGGAGGGTGGGGGGCAAAAAAAAAAAAATCAATAAAATATATTAAAAAAAAAAAATAAAACACCATAAAATTTATCTTTTTAAAGTGTACAATTTAGGGATTTTTAATACATTCACAATATATAGTTGCACAACTATCACTGCTGTCTAATTACAGAACATTTTATCACTCCACAAGGGAGCCCCATACCTGTCAGCAGTCCTTCCCAGGCCCTCTTTGCTCCCAGCTCCTGGAAACTACCAGTCTACTTTTTATTTCTATGAATTAGCCTTTTCTGGGATTTTCAGATATGGAATTACACAAAAATTGCCTTTTGTATATAAATTATTTTATTTAACATAATGTTTTCAAAGTTCATCTATGTTGTAGCACATATCAGTACTTTATTTCTTTTTATGGCTGAAAAGTATACCATTATATAGATATACCGATTTTCTATTCATTAATCAACAGTTGAATTGTTTTCACTCTTTTTAAAAATAATGTTGCTTTAAACATTCATGTACAATTTCCTATGTAAATATATGTGTTAACTTCTCTTTAGAGCAAACTTGCTAGTTATATGGTAACTCTATGTTTAACTTTTTGAGGAACTGTCAAACTGTTTCCAAAGTGGTTACACCATTTCCCATTTCCACAAGCAATATTTGAGAATTCCAGTTTCTCTAAGTCTTTTCCTATACTTGTTAGTGTGTGGGTTACTGGTTACAACCATCCAAGTGTGTATAAAGTGGTATCTCGAAGTTTTGGTTTACATTTCACTAATGACTAATAATGTTGAACATCTTTGCATTTGTATATCTTCTTTGGGGAATGTCCCCTTAAATCATTTTATAATTGGGTGATTTATATTTTATTGTTGAGATGTACAAGTCTTTATGTATCCTGTATACTAATTATTTATCAGATATAGAATTTGTAAATATTTTCACGCGAGACATCTTTTCAATTTTTTGGTTGTGTCATCCTTTGAAGCACAAAAAGTTTTACATTTTGAAGTTCAGTTTATTTTTTCTTTGTTGCTTGTGTTTTTGTACCATATATAAGAAACCATTGCATAATTGAAGGTAATGAAGATTTATGTCTATATTTTCTTCTAAGAATTGTGCACTTTTAGCTATTACATTTTGGTCTTTGATCAATTTTGAGTTATTTTTATGTCTGATGTGAGGTATTCTCAAAGCATTTGGAATGTTCTACATTGCTGTATTTTGAATGGTCTGCTGTTTAAGTACTCTGGTTTACCTTATCCTATATAATAAAAGGGTAATATGCAAATTGTCCCTTTGACCGAGAGTTTGACCAGGAGTGTGGCTGGCCAGCTAACCATCCATGGCCCCTCCCCCTGGCTGGCCCCACCCCTTGTATGCCCCAGACTGGGCCCCAATAATAACCAATTTTATTCTATTTTAAATATAAGTAACTAATTTAAATATAAGTAACTGTATTTTTAAGATTTCTCTTTTTGGCATTTTTCATTTTGGGGCATATTCTAAATAATAGTTATGGCCATAATATATTAGTCTCAGTTATAGGAAATCCTTAATTAAATTTTAAATAGCTCTCTTAGTATTGTATTGGAAGACAGATGTGATAATATTTTTAGAACATAGCTTTAGCAGACTGGTACACATATTTTCTTCTGGATATAAAGGTTATTTATGTATCTATAAGAGTCAAGTAACTGAAGTGGAAACTCTAAACCTCCTTTAATCAGGATAGAGGTTAAGAAAGAACAGGGTTATAAGTGTCTATGTTAAGCATTACTTGGAGATTTAAAAAAATGAATTCTTTTAAATTTGCTATTTTACCATAGTTACATCAAAATGACTTAGTGGAAATATCCTTTATTAGCAATAAGACTTTCTCCAGATTTTTTTTTTTTATGAAGCATATTTTAAATGACTTTAGTATATATTTCATCAAATGGACATTTCATCCTATAGTTAATTATTTTCTTTATATTTTAAAATTTTATGCTTTATTTTTACAATTAATTATTCTATTTATTGTTGACAGTATTACAGATGTCATTCATTTTTTCCCCTTCTACCCTCTTCACCCAGCACCCCCTCCACCTTAGGCCCTCCTCATTTTATTGTCTATGTCCATGGATTATGCATATGTGCATATATGTTTTTGGTTAATCTCTTCCCTTCCCCTCCACACTTCTCCCCATTGAGATTTGTCATTCTGTTCCATGCATCCATGCTTCTTGACCTATTTTTTTTGTCAGTTTATTTTGTTCATTAGATCCCATATATAATTGAGATAATGTGATATTTGTCTTTCTCTAACTGGCTTATTTTGCTTGGCATAATAGTCTCCAGGTAAACTGATTTGTTTTATCCTGTATGAATATGATTAATATTTGGGTTAGCTCTAGTCCACTTTATTGGATAAAGCTGTGATAGTGTATTCTCTATTTCTATTTCTCATATCTATCTCTAACTCTGTCTCTCTCAGTCAGTTTGTAGAGCTGTTTGTAATAAATAACTATTATATACCTGAAGGATTTTTGGCTGTATTAAAAGAGCCAAAGTTGTTATTTTTCTAAATGTGAATCTCTATATGGTTTTATTTAATCATTTGTATTCTTACTTTACAGAGTAAGTAAGTGAACCAAGTTTAAAATTTATATAAAAAGTGGATAGTTTAGCCCCCCCCCCCAATTTTTTTTACTTGTGTGCTTGGCAAAGGGACATATTGTTATTATTTATCTGGATTTACTAGCAACTAGTGAATATAAAGTAATTATTTTTTGAAAATTTCACCAAAATCTTCATTCCTTGTTCTCCTATGCCTTCTGGCAGGCTCTCCTGTGACATTGATCTTCACACTGGTCTTTGTCCACATTTTGAATCATAGGTCCTGGAACAGATTGCCCTGTGAAACTATTCCAGTAGAAGGAAGGCCTAATATGTAGAAAGGAACGAGTGAAGAATACTTAAACTCTCAACTTAAATGTGCAGGGCAGTTGCTTATTTGCTTTGTCAATATTAGAGAATTTCATGTTATAGGATATTAGCTGAAGTCAAGAGGCCTTAATGGGCCCAAGTAAGATCTTAAGATCAGTTCACATTTAAGAATCATTAAGAGTCCCTTTCCCTATATCTCAAGGCATATGCTAATCATCAGTTGGAATCAAGTATTTCCTCTCAGCACTATTCCGTAGTTAAGTAAAAGATAGGATTTCCTTTGAAGTATATGATCACTGCTTATTATAGGGGAATTGACAAGACAGAACATTCAGAATTTTTTCTTACTATATAGAAACTTGATTTAATGGTTCATAAGAATGACATTTATTTTGTGCTATTGTGTTGAATATAATATTTCCCTGACTCTGTATTTGCATTCACTCTTGGTATATTACCCATTATTGTATTCAATAATTTGCCTCCTCTATTTAACTCAAGTTCTTTTATTCACTCAATAAATTTGCTCAGTGAGTATTTATAGAGTAGTAACTAGCACTAGGCACTGGAGTCCCTACTTTTATTCTCTCAGAGAGAGAGGCCTTTGGGTTATTTTTGGGCTTAACTAGCAATTTAATAAGGGTATACTAATAATCAGCCACTGTATTCAAAACGGTATGTGAACTTCTTGTGTGTGAACTCCTTGAAGCAGGGACTGCACTGCATCTTTGTATCTCCAGTTACAGTGTAAGCACTCAATCACATTATGTAAAATTGAACCAACAGAATCCTAACATGTTAAACTTGGAAATGTAATGTCTAAGAGGCTAATAGAGGTAGGGTAATGTAGGGTGATGAGGCAGATCTCTGGAAGTTTCTAACTTGTATTTCAACTAGTGTAGCCTCCCTTTTACCTATTGGGCTTCTAGATAAGATTTCATTTTTAAACAAATATGTCTAATGCTAAAAAATATATTGGAAAATCATTGATAATTCAATTACTTCGTTACAGAATAAAGTAGGTCTATTTTCAGCAATTTACATCAGTTACAACTTATTTAGTCTTTCTAAATAACAGATATAGTTTAGAGCATTTCTCTAGCCTTTCCTCTCTTTTCTTTTGGGTTGTTGTTTTCAAAAGAATGGGGGAGAAGGGATATAGCAGCCTGAAAATAATTTTCTTAAGAAATGATGGAGCAATAAAGTACAGAAGCTTTTGAAGGTCTCTAGCAAGCTATGTCAGTATTTATAATGCGAAACTGCTTGAGATCTCTTCAATGCACACTGTGAATGAATTCATTAAAACAATGAAGAATTCATCTGGGGCAGGAAAATAAGGAAACTAATATTTTTAAATGGCTAAGGACTGAGGAAAAGATTTGCTCTTAATTTCCCTGGCCTAATGGAGAACCCACACACATGCTATCAGCTCATCTCTATGATTAAAAATAAGTTAGAATGGAGAACATGCACAATCACCTCAAGGCTTGTCAATTAAAAATCAACCCAAGAAAGATGCTTTGGAGATTACCAAAAGTGAGTAATCTGTTTTGAGATTACTGCTCCCATCATAAATGAGTGGAGAGCCTGGCCAGCATTGCTCAGTGGTTGAGTATTGACCAGTCAGGGCACATGCCTGTGTTGCAGGCTACATCCCCATTTGGAGGCATGCAGGAGGCAGCCAATCAATTATTTTCTCTCATCATTGATATTAATATCTCTCTTTCCCTCTCCCTTCCTCTCTGAAATCAATGAAAAAAATATTTTTTAAAAATGAGGGGAGAGCGAGAGGAAAGCATTAATTAATGTTGTGATCTTTGTTAGAACACAAAGCAGAACTGCCTCCTTCAGGTTACTTGGCATTATCTTTTGTTTTAGAATACATTCAGGTGATCAAATTGTGTATCATATACTTATCCTTGGGTACTTGTCGGATAAGTCAACAAAACTGATTCAGAAATATCAGGGCTAATTATCATGAGAGGTGTGTTTCTCCCTTTTAAAGCATGAGATTATCAAAAACACCTATAAAAGCATTTTCCTACAACTGAGATTGTGGATTCTTTTTGTAAATTCTGAGAACAGAAGGCAACTCTCTGATGGACTTTTGTCTTCAATTTTCACAGCTATTTTATAAAGCTGGAAATTTCAAAGGCATAGTTGAGAATAAATATTAATTATGGATTCTAGAAGCCTAGGAATTATTTTTCTTTACAAAGTGATCACATTGACCCCAACTGAATATTTTGAGCTCATGTGTCTATCAAAAAATGCAGATAAAATAAATGTCTAAGAAGCTAACAGAGGCCATGTGATTGTTTAAAAACACAATACAAAGGGAATGAAATGAAGGTGGTCCTCATGACATCTTGTGAAATGGCAGGACACCTCTGCCATTTTAGCATTAAAAAGTCAGGATGATGGAGGAGACAAGTTGGGTAGTCTATCAAAACAAAGGAGGTTGCAGCCAAAAGCAAGTTATCATTAGTCTTCTATAGACATAAAGAGAGTGGCTGCAAAGGTAGCAAGGAAGGAGTATAGGGTGCAAGAAAGAGCTGTGTATAACAGAGCAGAACTAGAGAGTTGTTGAGCCAGGATGGGGAGGGATGGAGAAGTTGAATGTGGAATAAGGGATCAGAATATATAAGACAAATCATTTCTTCAGATAGAATTGAGTAACACAATTAATAGGTAACAAGGAAAGGAGATGAATTGGAGTAGACCAAGCATGTCAGACTCGTGGCCTGTGGGCCACATGTGGCCCACAATGAATATTTTTGCAGCTCAGGCAATATAATGGTATGTAAGAACTATTTTAATAAAAATATCATAACTTAATGTTTACAATATCCTGTTACACATAATTACCTATACTTATAATAGGGTAATATGCAAATTAGTCAGGACACTATCATAGTAACGAAGGACTGATCAGCAGGCCGTGGGAGAAGGCAGAAAGAAGAAGGCAGAAGGGAGAATGCAGAAGAGGGAAGGTGGTGCCACGGGAGAAGGGAGAAGGCCAGCACCCTGCGAGAAGGGAAAAAGTGAAAAGGCTGGAGCCAAGGGAGAGGGCAGAAAGGAGAAGGTGGCACCACAGAAGGTGAGAAGTCCGGTGTCATGCATGAGAATGCAGAAAGGAGAAGGTGAGAAGGCCAGTACCATGCACAAGAAGGCAGAAGGGCGAAGGCAGAAGGGAGAAAGTGGCAGACAGTTAGGGGGATCAGGCCAGGAGGGGAGAGCAGTTAGGGGAATCAGGCCATCAGGCCAGCACTGGAGCAGTAAGGGACATCAGGCAGGCAGGAAGGTGAGCTGTTAGGAGCCAGTGGTTCCGGATTGTGAGAGGGATCCCAGATTGGAGAGGTAGCAGGCTAGGCTGAGGGACCCACCGCCCCCCTGTGCACGAATTCCATGCACTGGGCCTCTATTTAATAACTAACTGCAACGTTCACTAATGACTGATTGCTATAATTGCGTTGCATTCATTTCCCTTACTCATCTTATGCGCAGACGCACCATTTTTCTGCACTCATACTTACTAGCAGTGAATATTTTAGCAGCTGATTGCCACATTATTAGTCTTGTACTGACTTGTTTGGTGTGTGCAACAGGAAATATTTCGCTTTTGGAGAACAAGAAAAATAGGTTTATTTGTGTTATGCTTATTAATTTGTGCACTTATTCAGTGTATGGTAAGTTAATGTTCAAGAAAAAAATATTAATTTTTATTAAAATGTTCTATTATGTTAATGATTATTCATTTATTTCAGCCCTTTGTATTCATATCTCTATCAAAAATAAACCTATGTTTCTATGAAAATTGAAGCTTTTGGTTCTTTTTGCAGCCCACATAAACGTAAACCTTGCTTATTTGGCCTGTGTTAGCCTTTGGGTTTGGCATGCTTGGTACAGACCCTTTCCCTTTATTGCATTCTGTCATAGTAAAGCATAAAATAAGTGACTTGTTTTTTTACAATGAAATAAAAAGACCATTTATGCAAGGTATTTATTTGCTGTGAGTCTAAAACATATGCTTCGCATGTCTTGGGAAGAAAGAATAACTTGTCCTTGTCTCTTAAATACTTTATAACTTTAATTGTATTTATTGTGTAAATATCCACTAAAGGACAATGTACCTTTGGTTGCAGAGCAATCATCTTTGAATTTCTTGTTAAGCTTTGTCTGAGTTTTATTTTGTATCCTTCGCTAGGGTGATCATTTTATAAAAATAAGTTTTTATATTTTAAAAAGTTGCATAGGTTTATAACAAAGCTTCAAATAAGACGAAGCAAAACAATATCTGCTGTACTCTTTCAAACTCTGCTTTCTACAGAGACAACCAATTTCAACAGAATTTACCTCTCTGTTTCCAAATACTGTGCTTACATGCTATGCATTTCTAACACACACACACTTGTCTAGAATGGGAATAGGCAATTTTTCTCTTATGAACTATAGACTTCCCCTTAGATATCTATCTAGGTGATGTTCTGCCGAACTTGAACACTCTCCTCATTTCTCTGGGAGTCCTCATGATATACGACACTGGCCCAAATAGACCCAAAAGTCATTTGGAGAATTTAATGCTCAGAAACCTGGACCTCAACACAGTTTCCGGCTTTTCCTGAGAGAAATTTTAGATACAACTTGCTAATTTGGATGGTGTTATTGTTATTCAGAGTTCATCCTTCTAATTTGAGTCACATCTGTGACTGCTTAGCTGAACTGGAGCTGTAGCATTAAGCTCTGTCTTCATTTGCTCAGGGGACACATGGTGTGTGTAGGAGCCATCATGCTTTGTTTTTACAAATCAAACTCTTAATTAATTACTGAACATACTGCAATTCACTAATCAAGCTGTATTTTTTGAGACATTTCTGACTGATAAATATCTAGTCATCTGGCTTTGCAATATATCCTCTTGTCCTTGCTGTAGACAAAAATGGTGGGAGTTATAAGATTTTTTTTAAAAAAAATTGTGATTTCTTCATTATGCATGAACTTGGGAGAAAATGGTTTTCCATAGAACTTTGTCTATATTCTTCTGGTGAGAAGCAGTGGTTTTGAGTCAAAGATTATGGCTCTGTAACTAAAGGTACATAGACCTTTAGAGGATATTTGTACAATAATTACAATTAGATTATTAAAAAAGTAATGTATTTCAGAGACAATGACAAGTTATTCTTTCTTACCTACACATATGCAGCATACATTTTGAGTCATATTTTATGAAAAACCATAAAAGCCTTAGGTGGGTTCAAATTTTGGCTTTGCCATCTCCAGCTGATTGAACTTTAAATCTGTTTTATTTTTTTAACATTAAATTTTTTAACATTAAATGAGAAAACCTACAATAAGCACCTACTGCTGTGCTTGGCATGTAGTGATCATGGATGTTTCTGATCATTCGTTGATTCATTCACTTTCACAAATGCTTATGGATTACAGACAGTTTCCTAGGCTCTTCAGCATGTAGGAAACAGTGGTGGGCAAGACAGACATAGCACCATTCCACATAAAGATTACACTGCAGGAAGGAGGATTCCTAATGAACTAGAAACAAACAAGTGAAGTGGTCGCACAAGTATTATAATAGCTCTCTATGTTGTTTTTAAGCAACTGCATACATTTATCAGTTTCCGTTAGGTGAAAAGCTTTGTGAGAACTGTATCTTATACCTGTTCTGTATCAAGGCCACTATTACACATATTAGGAAACATATCTGTCGAATAAATAAATGAGCAAATGCAAGAAAATCTCCGACCTGTCTATATTTAGAATGGTTTATTGTTTCATAGCAATATTTTAGTAAAGCATACCAGTTACAAAATTAAAAGTGTTCCTGAGATGCTTAAAGAAGCAGTATAGTGCAAAGGTCAACAACAATGAATGACCTGCACTCAGACTTCAAATTGTTGTGCCAGTTAGTGACTGTGTGATTTAACCTCTGTCTCAGTTCCCCCACAAGGAAAATGTGGATAACAAATACCTATATAAAGTAGTTGTCATACAGATTCAAAGAGTGATTTCATCCAGAGCATTTAAGAACAATGGTACATCAACTTCCGTGGAAGGGGAAGGGGTGTGGCTATGTGAGAGAAGGCAGAACCATCCAAGTCCAGAGGTGAGAAGGTGACGAGGGATCCCAATACTACTCCTCCTTCAGTGAACAAGAGGTCTAAGAAGGAGGCCAAGCAGAAGCAGTAGAAGAGGAGGTGTGTGAAGCCAGGTTGGCGGGGCGAGGGCTTTGGGGGCAGCCCTCTTGGGACTCAATGTCTTATTCTCCAGCCCTGTCCCAGGCTCAGGGTCTGAAGTGGGGTGACCTCTGACCATAGAGAATGGGACAATCATTAAAATCCCAGGCTACAGTTGGGCAGGCTACTTCCTCTTTCTTCTGCTTCTGTGACAGTCTAAAGACAAGGGGACTGAAACACCCTGTGTGTAGAGGCTGTCTTAGGAGGTTTGTGCAGAAGTTGGGTCAGCTCCGAGTACTTAATCACATGTCCAGCCTTTAGTCACCTGCCTTGGGGACTTTCAGTACATTTTAGAGTCCTATCTAATGCTGACGAGCACTGCCCTCTCCCATGATCTGTGCACCACAAAGCTCCTGCTAGTCAGCTCCCTCTGTCTCTGCTTGTGCAGATGGAGTCAGGCCAGGCCTCACCTGTTCGTTTAGGCCAAAATGCCATGGCCCTTGCAGTGTTAGATATGAGAGATGCCTGGCATGAGAGCCAGCAGAAGACCCAGGCCAGGGTAATGCCTGGTTCTCCTCCAGCAGACAGAGGATTTGGGTTAAAAGAGGGCATGTTTCTTGGGCCCAAACTTTCTGAGCCTCTGAAATGAGGGGCTTGTCAATCCCAGACCAACTTCTTTTGACCCCATATCAGCACATTCACTGGTACCTTTTGGCTTCCACCTGTTCAGTTACATCTCAACTCCCATCCCCCACCGATTCTTTCATCCCCTGACCAGTGAAGAAAGGGTTTTTTTGAGAAATAAATGTCAATAAATTGCCCCGCATGCTGGGGAGGGGGAGCACAGTGGCATATGGCATGCACTCAATAAATGTTATCTATTTTCCTTTAACTAGAGTGCTATTTATCAAACCAGATTCTATAAACACATGGGAGTTCTTCTTAGGAATATAGTATATCCAGGAATATTGAATTTTCTATAACAATTTTATATTTTGTATTTTCATTTTGTGGAAAGTTTAAAAATATTAATGTTAGTGTATTTTGGAATATCTACCAAGCAATTTCAATGCTCATATTTATATTTAACTTTGAAAGTTGCTTTGAGTGATCACCTGACATTACAGTGTTTAACTTCTATTTTATCAAACTGGGATTCCATATATTCTTGGGAGTTTGAAAATTCTCAAGATTGGAAAATACTATTTTGGAGCATCAAGCATACATGTGCTATAAACCATAACATAAATATCCACAATGCAAAAATCATCTGTCATTTAGCACATACATATTGTAGCCATCATGCACACATTGGATTCTGTGTTCAGGGTACATGATAGAATTTTAATTTTTGGCCTTGTCTGTTTGTGTGCTAAGGGGACCTGTGGCTACTTTTGGCCAATGAGTGTGAGCAGATTTTGACATGTGTTCCTTTTGTACCAGAGTGTTTAATTGCTGGTGCAAGACTCTCCAGAATCCACTTTTCATGTTTTAGCTGTTCATTGGCTGCAACTCTGAGATTTCCTGCCAACTTGTGTTGGGCATGTTAGCATGCATGAGAAATAACGTATTTGTTGATTTAAGCTGTTGAGATTTGCATGTTGTTTTTCACCACTGCCTGTGACTAGTATGTATCCTTATTGTGCCTATTGTGTGTAGGACATCATGAGAGTTACCAGTTTCCCAGTGCAGCCTTTTCTTCTCAGTTTATACCCTGTCAAATGATATTCCTAGAGCCGAGGTAATGTAAGTCTTCTATTATCTTAGATTTTCACTCAACTTGGGATTTTAGCAGATTCATATTATTCTCCATCAATGAGGAGAATAATAAAACAATTGCACTCTTCAATCTCCTCACCAGATGTTAGTTAAGCAGTAAAGATTTACACTGTATTTCTCTAAGAGAAGTGGAGAGCTGAACCAAATAAATAAATAAATAAATAAATAAATAAATAAATAAATATTATTTGGCAAGACAGATTTTCTCAACCTGATGTGCTACTTCTGGGCTGAATCTCTAGAGTCAGCTAGCAGTGGTTCTTAGCAGCAACTTGAGGTAGGTCCAGAAAGTTGTGGTTCCTATTAATAATGGTTTCTTTATGCTCTATTTTCTGTTGTGATTCTCAGCAAAGGCTCCGAGATCCTTCAGAAGTCATGTTTGCCTATGCTACTCTTAGTCACAAGAGACAACTGAGTCTACTGGAGCCAATTTGATGTTCTTTAAAATAACAGATCTTTTAAAGAATTTCCTATAGCATCGCTCTGGCAGCAAGCCTTGGTCTAGTGAACTAGTGGGAAAAACAATGGTCTTCTTGCTCTTATTACCATGCAGTCTAATAGCATCTGTGTTCCCTCCTAAAATGAAAGTTGGGCCCAATGTCCCATAGTCTCTTCCTTATTTCTAAGCTCATTTTCCAACTCCCTTAGAGATATTTTTCCTAAGAAGTTAGAGTTTATATTCCAACATTTTCTGTGGCAGGGCCTGAACTCGAAGAAAAAAGACTTGATCAAAGCCAGAAAATCTACTTCATAAACCACCCCTCCCATACGTGTAGTCCAAATTAGGTACTTTAAAATTTTTTTCCCATGACAAGATAAGAAATTCTAACTCATGCTTAAAAGTCTAAATAAAGCATGGGCTTTGATGCAAGATACTCTTTTAGCAACATTTAGACCTTATGTCATATTCATTAATACATTCAAGAATGTTTTTTCTGAAACCAATATATGCAAGTAGAACACCATATTGACCAAAACGGGGAGAGAAAGGTGGAAAGAAATAACTCTGGAATGTTTGATGGGAACATGGTCAAGAAGGATTTGGAAGAAGTAAAAAAGTGATTAATTGTAAGGGCAACAAAAAAAACCATTAAAAGACTTGGTGAGATTTGCATTTTAAATGATCACCATGGCTACATCAAGATGGTGGGGTAAAGACTGGGATTAAAGATAGAAATGAAGAAGTTGTTTCAGACATTCATATAGAGAAGGTGGTGGCTTTGACTTGATGATCAAGAAGGAAATTTAGTAGGGAAGCATAGAATGGGCATTGAGGCCCCATGAGTAGCTATTAGCCTAGGGAGTGTGTGGAGAGGGCAGAGTCAGGACAGAACCAAGAACATCAATAGTTAAGGGCTTGGCATGAAAAATAACTGATGAAGGAAACTAAGAAGTATCGGAGAGCAGATATTCCAGGAAAGGGTGGTATCACAGAGTCTCAGTAAGAGATGTTTAAAAAATTAGGGTTGTTAAAAGCTTATGTATATTAAAACTTTCCATTGTATTTAGTACCTTTTACTTGAAGAAAGCAGAGTCAATGAACCATGGTAGGAAAAATCAAATTGTAAAAGGTTGGTGAGTAAAAGAAAGGAAGTGATGAGAATTAGTATCTGTAGAAATTTGGCTTTGAAAGAAAAGAAAGAAGACAATAGCTGGAAGAAAATATAAACTCAAGAATTTTTTGTTTTGTTTTATTGCTAATTTTAAGGAGACTATAGAAAGGGAGAAGTAGACCCAGAGAAAGCAGACGGAAGGATTTCCTTAAAGGGACAAGAGGAAATGGGACCCAGGGCCTGGGTGGAGAGATTTAGACCTTAGCGACACTTCTTCCATTGTAACTGGAGAGAAGCAGAAAGGATGGCTGTAGATACCGTTATATTTCTAGGTTTGGTAGCATGCAGTTAGGGAGAGATCACCACTTAACTATTTTTCTCTTGTAGTTGGAGGTTAGATCATCTGTTGAGATTGAGTGGGGAGGATAAGCCTGGAAGTCTGGAGAAAGTAAAGATTCTTTGTAATGATTGCTCTAAAGAGTTGAGAGAGCTGATGATGGAAATATAAAAGGCTTTTTCATACTATATTGTTTTTTAAAAAATTATGGGGATGACTAAACCTTGCTCTCAACTTGAGGATTAAATTATATATGGAAAGTTATATATGGTTGGTATAAAATAACTCAATACATAATAGCTATTATTATCAACATAGTTTTTCTTCTGTTTTGTACCACAACACTAATTCTGGCTTTTATTTATAACTCCACTTTTTCCTTAAAGTGTGAGTGTGATCTATTTAATTTCTTTTAGTTATCCTAATTCATTCCACTTTTATCTCTTCACTTCTATCTCTTTCAATTCTTTCAGTTTGGTGATTTTACTCAGTTCCTTTCTAAGATGTGTATCTCCTTCTGATTCTTTCCCGCTAGGATAGTTCCTCACCTCTTTCCTGAGCAACTCAATGGAAGCCAACCAATATCAAGGCCAGGAAAAGCCATGAGCATTCTGTAGTTTAACATATCTTATTTGTAAGTGAAATCCTGATAATGATACTGCGTTCCAATAGTATGCTTCTATGAAAATAATAAAATGGATAAAAGGATCATATTTAAATCTGATATACAATGTAGCTGAAAGTCTTAGAGATGTTTATCGGTTCTAGCATGAAAAATAAGGTATTTTGTCTTTTATGTTTTTGCAATTACCAATACATATCTTAAGTCATTTTTTTTAAACTTAAGATATGGATTGGTAATTGCAAAAACATAAACAAAACACAACTGTGTCCTCCACAGTTCTCCCTCTCCAACTGTTTGAGCTGCTGTCACAGAAACTCCTGCCCACTTGTCTAGGGCCTTTCTCCCCAACTTGAACTCTTAGCTGTAGCTTATGACCTTCTCTTCATGTTCTGTGTCTGGCCTCTATATATATAGTTTGTAATTTGAGAACATGGAGCAACCACCCTGCCTGTCTCACTTCTTCGCCTCAGTTATTATCATGGCTAAGCTTTTCGCATTTCCCAAGCCCAGGGCCCACCTATGTCCTCCTCACCTATTGCTACAAGCAAGTGCCCACAATAGATGGCTACTGAACACCATGGAGAAATGAATCTTCCTCTTCAAGAAGTGATAAGCTCTTTCCATTGACTAGTGGTATGTCAAACTCTAAAACTTTTACAACTTATGCCTTGACTGCATTTTTAGGGGCATCCAGTATATACTTCAATTGGATTATTAAGGCAGTGCAACTTCATTGCTGCTCACTGCACAGGAAATCATATGAAAGCCTGCTAAGACTTTAGAAGTATGTAAGGCATGTGTTTGAAGCAGAGAGCATGTGTAGACACACCAAAAACATCATCAGTGAAGTTTGCTTGAAAGAGACCGAGGATGCAGGTACAAAATGGCTGAGTGATTTTTTTTCTTTTGACCAGCAGAGCTGCTCGTTAGCAACTTGAAAGGATGCCTAGATCCAAAATACTATTAAATAAGTGTTTCTTCAATATGAGATCATTATGTTTCTTTTCTAAATCCAAATACTAATTGCAACCTTGCTGTGAGCATATCATATTAAGGCCATCATAGCCATGGCAACGGAATGCAACTGAAGTGGAATCCTATCATCTGCACAGCGTTGCTAGAGGTTTGTGTGGCAGACGAGCACTTTCTTACAGTATCTCTCATGTTGCACTCTAAAGAAGGGATTGCATTGCATACCTTTAGGCAATTTTACCATCCAGATTCTGTTATCTTGGAATGTTTTGTATATCTCTGTAATTAATTTCAATACAGGATGGCTTGTTAATCCATAGACAAAAATACAAGCACAAATTAAAATTTCAACAGGCACTTTACAATGGCCCCTTACATTTCAAAATTAAACCCATAATAAAAACTTTTCTGTACTTATAATTGGACTGATTTTTAACACCCAATGATAAACGTCTATGTAAATAACCTCCCAAAGATTTTACACTTAAGAAAAAGAAAGCCCCTTAAATGAGCTGGTTAAAGTCACCTTCTCTGCTTTGCATGATAATTGTAATGCAAAATAATAAACAGCACAGAGCAGGAGTACAACACTTCTAAGATGATAGGGTGCCATTTATTTGAAGATAATTAGGCATTTAAAACCTACCAATACCAATTTTAAAACCTACCAATTAAAACACACACAACACAATGCGCTTACAGTAAACTCGTTGAAATAAATTCCCATTTGCCTTTCTGTGCTTTCATTACAAAAAATGCCCACAGCTTGTGCAGCCCCATGGACTCTGTTTTTGTGTGTAGGAAGTGAGGTACAGATTAAGAGTTCATAACCCAGCCTGTCTTTCCATAAAAACAAAAAAGTATTTTGTAAAGACTTGCTGTAAATATCTGAACCATATGCCAATGTCAAAAAGAAAGAAAACACTTGTGTTGGTGGAACAACTTATTACTATTAGGAAGACTGAGGAATGCATAGAACTCCATACTCATTTTCTCCTAGTTGATGCTGGGAAGGGCAAAGGAGACAATGAGATCTGCCATCAACATTCTGAGGTAAGTATATTGGGCTTTGCTTTTATAGTTAATGAAACAAAATTCAGCTTCTCAAGAATTTACCTGACAATGAACCATGAAATAACATGTGAAAGCAACAAAGAGGTCATGTAGCTTTCCCAAATATATAAACCATGACATGTCATTTAGACTGCAAGAAAAATTTGTTACTTGAATAATAAATATCTAGCAGATAGGTCAGTAGATAATTTTTACTATTATTAGTGCCACATCCATTCATTTATTCACTCGTTTATTTAGCAAACATTTACTCACCTACTTTGTGTTAGGCACTATTCTAGATGCTGGCTGTCCAAAAACCAATCCAATTCTCAGAGAGATGAAATATATATATATATACAAATAATTTTGGTAAAATAGGAAAAAATTAGACGTGAATTCTATACAAAGTGCACTGGGAGCAGAAAGGAGAAAATGACTTAATCTGCTGCTATAAAGAAAGATTTCATAATAATGAGCAATGTTGGAATTAAGTGTTGAAAGATAAGCAGGTGTTTATTGGAGGATGAAGAGAAGAAAATAGGTAGAGAAGTATGAGGTGGGAGCTTTAGGAACTGGAGACAACAAGACATTGGTTTTGGTTCCTACAAGAACTTATGACTAGAACATATAGGGTGTTCATTTGAGGGGTATGGTATTCAGTGTTTCCCTATTTCCATTTTCATTCATCTTATTTCTTCAACCTGGTCTACAAAGCCTTTCCTACTAGACTAGGGGATAAAATAGTTGAGTTAATAATTGTAAACCTCAGGAGAATTATTTTAAGCATGGCTGGCATTAAATGAACAGAAGAATCTGTATCTCTTGAATTTCCTTAATGTTGGTTCCATTCTCAAGGTTACACTTTATGAGGCACCAAAATTTTGCATTTATACAGGGATGATTTTCCGCAAAGCAAAAACTGGGATATTGTCCCTGAATTGTTTATAAATTTCCCAGATCCATTGATTGAATAATCAATGTTGCTTTATATATATCAAAAATTGAAATAGCCAGTATTCTTGACTATATATTTGGTTGAATTCATGAATTAAGGAATTCAATAAATATCTATTAGGTGCTTATGTGTATCAGGGAGTGTTTCAGTGATTTGTGTGTTGTAGTGTAACCCAAATATCACAAAGAACACCTCAAAAAGTCAAATTATGGAGTCATTTATTAAAGGCCAGTTGCTTACAAGGGGGCAATCAGCACTCCAGATCTCGCAGCCCTGAAATGCTAGTCACATCTGGCTTATATGCAGAATATCACAAAGGTATAGATTACATCTTTGGGTTTGGAATTAGGAACCTCATTTGCACAAAGCAGTTATAGAAGTGAAATTGAGTAAGTTAGTTATCTATAAAGACTAAGTATAGTTTTGGGTCTACGGATCACTGAATCAACAGGAACACATTATCTGGAGCCACTGAGGCAATTTAGAATAATTGTGCTGTCCTGGTCTTGGGACCACTGAGTCAACTGAAATGCATTATCTATAGCTACTGAGACAATTTAGGGTAATTGTGCTGTCCTGGTTCCCAAATACAGAAGAATGTGCTTCAATAACCAGTAAGACCACAATCAATGGGATATTCAAATCACCAACCATGGAGTATTCAATCGATTGGGATAGCATACATAGGTTCAGAAAATCAAAATAACTTTTCTATTATTTTAGCAATCAAATAAATACAGAAGCCAAACTGCAGGGTAAAGTTAAAGTTAAAACTGCAGTTTCTACCTGAGATGATTGCTGCCATACTTCATGTGTATATATGTTTGACACCCTTTTATTTTATAATTTTTTGCAATTTGTTTTATTGTCTGTTGAGTCAATATTTCACAATATGTGGAACATAATTCTGAGGATACTGAGATTAATTTAGACCCAGAAATGAAAGATGTTGGATCAAGCAGTGTGCATCCCCTCCGCCCCCCTTTTAGTTCTCTTTTTAATCCTTTTAATTATATCAGCAGAAAGTCTTGTCTAGTACCTGTAACATCCTTCTTAACAAAGAGAGCTTCTGGTAAGCTCAATGCTAGCCAAAGTTTAGTGACAGTGTTTCATTTATTTCACAGAGCTTGTAACTGGACAACTTTTATGTAATTTTAAAATATATTTATTTTATTGAAAAAAGTTTTTATATAAAACTAATTTATTTTTATTTATACAATTTTATTCTATTAAAAGCAAAATGACTGACTTTACAGTTATATTACTGACATGAAGTTCCTTCTTT
Source organism: Pipistrellus hanaki (assembly GCF_964339955.1). Lineage (NCBI taxonomy): Eukaryota > Metazoa > Chordata > Mammalia > Chiroptera > Vespertilionidae > Pipistrellus > Pipistrellus hanaki. The sequence continues at coordinate 158,604,543 of NC_140505.1, forward strand.
TATTTTTTAGTTATTTTATTTTATTTTCTAAACTTATCTTTATTGTTTAAAGTATTATAGATGTCCTCTTTGGTTTTGTTTTGTTTTCCCCATTGACTCCCTCCACCCAACACCTGCCCCTCCCAAGCCTTCACTGCACTATTGTCTGTATCCATGGCTATGCATATCCTATCTAATAATAGAGTAATATGCAAATTGACCATACCTCTGCTACACCCACCAACCACACCCACCAGCCAATCAGAGCGAGTATGCAAATTAACCCAACAGAGATGGCTCTGGCCACAGAAAGCAGGAGGGAGGCTTGGGTTTCCCAGACAATGGAAGAAGCCAAGCTTTCCACCTGCCCTAGCAGGCTTAAGCCTCCACTCAAGGCTACAAAGTTTCAATTATAAAAGGTAAACAAATCCAAACAGGAATGGCAGCAGCCACAGAGCAAGCAGAAGGCTTGGCTCCACTATAGACTACAAAGTTTCAATTATAGAAGGTAAATAAATTCCAGATACCAGGGCCTCCATTTGGGTCGCCAGGGGGTGTGGCTGGCCTGCAAACCACCACAGGCCCCTCATCCAGGCTGCCCCATGTCCCAAGGGAGCCCCCACCCTGATCTGGGACACTCTTCAGGGCAAACCAGCTGGCCCCCACCTGTGCACCAGGCCTCTATCCTATCTAATAAAAGAGCAATATGCAGATTGACCATCACTCCAACACACAAGATCAAGATAGCTGCCCCCATGTGGTCAAAGATCCTATCCCCATGTGGACACAAGATAGCCACCACAAGATGATCAGCAGGGAAGAGCAGTTGAAAGGGACCAGGTCTGCAAGGGAGGGCAATTGGGGGTGATCAGGAAAGCAAGGGAGAGCAGTTGGGAAAGACCAGGTCTGCAAAGGAGGGCAGTTGGGGGTGATCAACCCTGTAGGGGAAGGCAGTTAAGGGTGACCAGGCTGGCAGAGGAGGGAAGTTAGGGAAGTTGGCAAGGGAGCAGTTAGACATTAATCAAGCTGGCATGGGAGTGGTTAGGGGGTGAGAAGGCTGGCAGACAGAAGCAGTTAGGGGCAATCAGGAAGGTAGGCAGGTAAGTAGTTAAGAGCCAGCAGTCCTGGATTATGTGAGGGATATCCAACTGCCTGTTTAGATATCCAACTGCAATCCCAATGGGGTCCCTTGAGGTGTCCCAGATTGGAGAGGGTGCAGGCTGGGCTGAGGGACACCCCCACTCCCTCTCCTCTGTGCACAAATTTTGTGCACCGGGCATCTAGTATACATATAAATTCCCAGGTTAACCTCACTCCCCAACTACCTTCCCCCCACTTCTTCTTCCCATCTGAAATTCATCAGTCTCCTCCATGATTCTTAAAGTTATTTAAATAATAACGTGCAAACTGTATAAAGAAAGATTTGAAATGATTAATTTCATCAATGACGTGTGAATGGGCAAAAATTGTGAGGGCATAATGTAAGCAACTGAAAATTGGAATATACCATATTAGGTAGGATCCCCCAGCCATTCTAAAATTTCCCATATATTTGTATGGGTGTGTGTTCATTTGTTCATATACTCTATAATAGCTGTGTCAAGTTCTAATAAACCTCATTGTTATATATTGTAATTATATATAAGTTAATATATAAATGAAAATTTCATTGTTATATTCAGTCTTCTTTTTCATGAACAGGGCTCAATTCTTTGTTTAATCAAATTGTTCATGTACCTTGTTAAGATTCTATCATTTTCTTCATTAAGTCCCATATATTTCCTTTTACTCATATATTCATGTATTTTATTATTTGTTGTTAAGGAGAACTTTAAAATATTTTTTAATTTAAACACTATATATATGTATGTATGTATGTGTGTGTGTGTGTGTGTGTGTGTGTGTGTGATATAGCTATTGCTTTTATATACATTTGTATCCAACCATCCTTCTAAATTATTTTATTAATTGGAATAGTGTTTTGTTTCATTCTCACTTTTTTTCTGGGCAGACAATTGTATAATTTACAAATAATGATTGTTTTTTTCTTGCCAATAATTACTGCTCTTAGTTCTTCTTTATACTATCTAGGACTTTCAAATAAGTTTGATAGTGGTGATAGCAGGTTCTTGTCTGCACATATGGGAGTGCATCTCTTTTATCACTACTAAGTACCACATGATACATGTTGGTTTATGAGTGTTCTTTTGCTTGTTTTTTGCCATTCAAGGAAATGGAAATATACTTCTATTTCTAGTTAACTAAGAGTTATAGAAGCACAACTTTCTATTTTTAGAATACAACTATAATTTTAATTTGTAAAGTATTGTGTTTGTAGATAATACTGGCCAGAATGAATACTCTGAATTTATTTATCTTTGGGATTTGTAAATTATATTTTTTTAAATTACAGTTAACTTTCAATATTATTATTTTTAATATATTTTTATTGATTTTTTTACAGAGAGGAAGGGAGAAAGATAGCTAGAAACATTGATGAGAGAGAAACAGCAACCAGCTGCCTCCTGCACACCCCTTACTGGAGATGTGCCCGCAACCAAGATACATGCCCCCGACCAGAATCGAACGTGGGAGACGCTCAATCCACTGAGCTAAATCGGTTTTGACTCAATATTATCTTATATTGGTTCAAGGTGCATAGCATAATGGATAAACAATCATATAATTGACTAACTATTCTCCTTGATATTACCAGTACCAACCTGGCACTGTGCAAAGTTATTACAATATTATTGACTATGCTGTACTTTCCATTCCTGTGACAATTTTGTGACCACCTTTGTACTTCTTAATCTCTTCACTTCTTTCACCCAGTCCCCATCCCCCTTGACAACCACCAGTCTGCTCCCTATGTCTATGAGTCCAAGACTCTGAATTTAAATTGGTGCTAGAAACATTTTCAAAATTGCCAATTTGATTGTGTTCCACTCCACTTGAAACTATGCTTAATACGTGGCAAAGCCAAACTTAAGAAATGTTTCGTTTTGGTTTCTCCCAGTATTTTATTGTGAAAGTGCTTATACTTCGACAAAAATATTTTTGTTAAAGTATAATAATTACCCTCTAGATTTAACTATAGTTAACATCTCATCATTCCTATGTGTGTATGTGTGTGTGTGTGTATATATATATTTTTAATTGACAAATATTCATGAAATAAAATTTTTGTGAAAAGGCACTCTAGAAGATTATATATCAAGAAGGTAAAGTTATTTTCTTTTGAAAAGTTAGAATTTTAAAAACTAGATTAGAATTATAGATTATTGAATTGAAACACTTATATTTTACAACCAGTAGAATTCTATGGAGATTAAATGACTGAGCAACTTTGTTGACTCTGATTTGTTTTTAAGGTCCATTTGCATAAGTCATCAATTATTTATTTTGTATTAGTATTAGATAAGGAAGGGAAATTTTCTTATTTATTTTTAAATTAGCATATGAAGTTCAATCAGACTTTATGCTTATTTTTTATTATACTATGCAGTTATTAATAGTTGGTGTAACAAAGCAAGGAGCTTTGTCTTTGTTTTACTGGCTTTGAGATATTTGCCGACTATTGGGTTAAAGATAGCATGTGATTGTCAGAAGCTCATGCATTTGAGTAAGAAGAGAATTTGGAGTTTGGAAGAATCTAAAAAAGAAATTTTTAAAAAAAGGAAGTTTCTCTTAAAATGAAGGGGAGATGGAAAACAACTGCAATGTGTGCATCAGCATCAAATTAATGGTTAAATTTAAATAGAAAACGTTTATAATTTTAAAACAGGAGAAATAATGTCATTTAAAAGAGAAAAATGATCATTTATTTTCTTCATCTTTTAAAAATATACAAACATGTACAATAGAATTTTCACTTACAGTGTAAAACATATTACTGTCAAGCATAAAGGTGAGAAAATGGATTTTTTCTTTCACTGTGCATCTCAATGCCACATGATTTTCCTGGCTTTTTTTGTTGTTGTCTTCAAAATTAATGCTCACTGAGTAATAAATAATAGGTTAGATAAATAGAGAAATAAATCTTCACATACCAAAAACCCTGAACTATTTCTGCCCACCAAAACATTTGGATATTATCAGTGCTTTAAACATTAAATTAGCAGGCAATAACGGGTTGATTCTACCATGATTTACTTTTATTTTTACATATCTTCATAATTATGCTCTCACAGTGAAAAAAAATATAGGACAAATTAAAAGTGGAAGTTTTATTAAGTGTAAATAACAGTTCATATTTAATTGAGATCACATCTTTAATCATATTTTTCTCCCACCAATGGCTCGTTTTTATTCTTATTATCTTGTTTTCAGTACAGAATTATCACCCACTGGTTTTCAATTACAGAGATGCCCATATTGATTTCTCTCTTGATTTTAACTCACAACTGAAAAATTACTCATTTAGTCCTGTAAAGCTATATTCTGTAGCTAGTTTAAGCTCTTTTAAAAAATTATGTGAACTCAAAATACAGAAAGATAAAACTCACAAACAGAACTGTTCAGTTATATGAAGCTGTTGCGAAATAGACTTTAAATTATTTTAACTCATATCACTATTAAAATGTAAGAAGACAAATAGTAATCAAAAATGTCATCACCATATGGAGAAAAACTTGATGTCAGTCACAGCATTTATAAAGAACAGGTGGCGTTTAAGCAATCAAAAGCCCCTTATGGAATTATACAAATGTAACCTAAATTCCATAGATCTGTAGTAGAGTGATGTACATAAATTAGACAAAAGATCTTTCATTAACACATACGTTTTATGTTGAGTTTAATTTCCAAAATTTCAGAAGTAATGAAAATATTCTCTTGCATATCACATTGTTTACTTCTACAATCTCTAAGGAAGTAACTGCATCTTTTGTTTCCTGTTAAAGACTGCATGTTATTTATTTTAATAGGGTTCCATATATCTGAAACCACAATAGGTATTATTTATTAAAGATATTTTTATAGATTTCAGAGAGGAACAGAGAAGGAGAGACAAAAATATCAATGATGAGTGAGAATGACTGATCAGCTGCCTCCTGCACCCCCCACCCACCAACCCTCTCCCCACCTCCCCCCAGGATCAAGCCCACAATCAGAGCATGTGCCCTGACCTGACCAGGAATAGAACTGCAACCTTTTGCTTCATAGGTCTATGCTCAACCACTGAGCTAGGCCAGCCGGGCACCACCTTAGGTGCTTTGATACTATTCTCTGTTACAAAAATCTGACAACAGGAATGAAGGGGGGTGGGGGGGTGGGGGGGAGTTTCCTGGGGTCAGTCTGATCTCAAAGACCATCCATCAGCTGAGTCATTTAGAGCCTGACTGGTCCAGAGAAGTATCCAGCCGTAGGATTTGCTATCCAGAGAAACTGTTCTGAATCTCTCAGTCTAAGAACAGTGCTGAGTATACAAATCTTAAACCAGAATCAATTTTGAATTCAAATATTACACAATTCATAGGAAGCTATTTGGGAGATGAAGAAAACTATTTGGAGCAAGTGAAAATGTGGAAACAAAACCAAGACTTCAAAATGTTTTAAGAAGAGCAGATTGATATTTTGACCTGTGCTTTGCAGTACTCTCATAAGAAAAATCTCTTTATACTTTGGCATTTCAAAATAATATTGATGGTTATGCCCATTATAATTGAAATAAAACTCATTTTGAAAAAAATACCCTGGGGTTATATTTCATTTGAGGTCATCTATCTGACTTGAGGAGAGCAATTAGTGGCTGTAGATTTTCCACTGTTAATAGGTGAGCCTTGTAATTACCTCCGAAAGGAAATTCCCCTTTTGGAGTTCTTCCACATTAATCTAATTTCTGGAATTGAGTGACTAGTGCAAAATCCCAGATGGCAGACTAGCGTGCTACTGACTCAGTTTGTTTCACATTTTTATTCAGAATTCACATAAATGTCAACTTTCCATTATTTTTTCCCCTCTGATATATATAAAAAAAAATCAAGGTTAAATTTTTTGGGAAAAAAATTGATTTTTTTTTTGGTTTTTTTACTGCCCAGATATACGAAGAACTCAAGTATAAAGATCAGAACTAAGTTGCTTGTATTTTTATGCATTTTATTGCTTTTATATCTACTTTTTTAATATGTTAAAAACTATGGAAGTTGCTTTGAATTCCCTGATTTTTTTGATACCTTCTCTCTGCTTATATTATTACACCAACCATAGATTTATAAGGTAGTTGGTATTACTAAAAGATGCAGATTAAATGTTATTCCATACAAAATCACTTTAATCATTAGGAATCATTTTTATTAACATTTCTGCATACTGATTCTGTGGCTCTCTTTGGGTGCTTGCCACTTTCTATCTGGCTCAGTGTACATCTTAATAGCGCCAACTGAACCTCTGTCAGTCCCTGAGAAAGGGAGCAGGACCTTGCTTATGTCTCTATTTCTATTCTGTGTCACACAGCACCTGGCATGAAATAAACTCAATAAATATCTATTGAATAAATAGAAAGAATGAAGGAAAATAACTTACATTTGCCCCTTATATTTTCTCCAGGGTTCTATTTTTAAAAAAGTATCAAATTTGTCACTCAACTTCTAATTTGGGGATAACATTGGATATCAGTATTTAGGATACACATTTTTACAACAGAAATATCTTTATTCATGTTTCTAGATTTATGTAGGTAGATTCAGCTTTAATGTAATTTTTTTAATCTGTAAGATGATTATAGTACTTCCTACCTAATATATTCATAGTAAGTGGAAGAGATAAGGGCTGTTCCTAAATTTTATCAACCATCTCTAAATACCATTTCTTCAAAATAATCTAGGGCACACTGAGTTGCTAAAATATAAGTAAATAAATACAAAAATGAAAGTATAAATTATATAAAACTAAACCAGAGAACATTGAAGACAGGAATATTCATTTTCCTATTGAAACATAAAATAACAAGAACAGTAACTGTTGATGCTTATTTAGAGTTTACAATTATTCAGAATGCTTGGTGCTAAGTACTTTACTTACAATTTCCAAATTAATCCTAACAATCATCGTATGCTATGTAATACTAATAATAACACTATTATTATCCCTTTGTTCCTGATAAAAAAAAAAAAAAAAAAAACACTGCAGTTTACAGAGATTAAGTGATAGATGGTAAGCAGCAGGATAAGGATTTCAACCCTGGTATATCTCTTACCCAGTGTCTTCATTCTTTACTTTGCTATATGGTCCTTATATTGATGTGTGAGATTGCTAAAAACACAATAGCCTGATTTTTTTGGGGGGGGAGGGATAGAAGGGGGGGCAATCATAGCCCATTAAAGATACCAATGTTTATTTACTATGTTAGATCTTCCTTCTTTGTTCACCCATAAACATAGGGCACTCAGTGCCATTTGATTGTCATTGGCATTTCACATAAATTCTCACTCTGAAAATGTGCATTGAGGTAAGAGAGTTGAGTGTCACCCCCTCACCCAGAGGGTATAGAGCTGGTACCCCCTAAGAAGAAGGAAGAATTTGAATCTTTCTGTAAAGTAACCTTTTTTGGGTAATCAGGAGATCTTCCCCCCACTGGGTTCAAAGGGCTCCCCTCTGCTTTGTTGCGCAATTTCTAAAGCATTGTGCAATCCTTAAAGAAAAGACCAAGAACATATCATTGCCTTGGAAACTGCTATGGAATTTGACAGACTGTAGGTTGTTCAGAGCAAATGTTCTGTTGCTGCACCCAGTCCATGCAGTAGCAATGACTGGCAAAGTGGCTGAATGCTCATCTGCTAATCTTGATGTCAACTTAACTTGTCATCTCTGCCCTAAGGATAGGGTGGGAAGTTTGTCTTGTTTTGCTTTCTTTAAATAAGGACATTTGAATGATTTTACTCCCAACTGTCAGTGATGAAAGACAAAGATAAGGGCTCAAGAGAAGCAGCAGCTTTCCGGAGATGAGAATTTGCAACCTATATTTTTAATAAGTGAATTCTAACAGCATAATCTTGGGAAACTACACTGCTTGTTTGCAACATAATTGTAAATCTTACACTGCATTTGTAATAGCAAAAGGTTTGGGGGTAGGGTGGGGCTGGGGTGGGGGTGGGGGGAGAACCTTCCAGATTCAGAGAATGTCACTCACTTTGGTCCTTTCTAATAAATGTCTGGGAAAACATAAAACTCTATGTAAAATATGAGGGGAAAATTAAGTAAGAGATGAAAGTAGGAAGTCAGTCCTTAGGAGTTGTTTTCCAAAAGGCAAATGCTACTTGGCTAGTTACAGCATTTTATTTATTTGTTTATTGGTGGAAACACTGAGAATAAAAATAAAAGTGATCCTTTTGTGATCCTGTTTGGCCGTGACAGATTCCTTCAGTATTGCCATAGTAACTGAAAGAAGTGCATTTATGAATAGACTGAGATTTCTAAGGCTTGAGTTTCCTGTCAAGAAGCGAACAGAGGGTGGAGAAAACAGAGGAGTCAAGGCAAAGGGAAAGAAAGCAGATTGAGGTGTTGATTTCCAAGCTCTCCCATTTGCATTGTGCGGGCAGGCACACACCAGGTCAAGAAAATCTCGCCTCCTTTGGCCGTCTGAGATGTTCAGATGTTGAAATTAATCCTCTTTCAGCAGAATAAGTTTAGGTGACTCCCCTCCCCCCCCCCCCCCCCCCCCCAGCCAGCTCCTTTTGATTCCAGGAAGGGGAAAACAATACTCTGGATTATCAAAATATATATGCATGAGAAGTAGAATCCCCTCAGATGTGGTTATATAAGGACATGGGACAGACATGACAATTGCAAATGCTTATGGACAAGTAACACACTTAGAAGTGAAATGAAATGACCAGGATTAAAGGAAGAAAAAAAATCACCCACCCACCTTGACCTACTTTTTATTTGCTAAGTGTTTTGAGCAATATTTTAAGAATGATCATAATAAAACAAAGGATGAAAGTAAGGTGATAAATGAACATGGACACTGAGCCATGCCAGAGAGAACAGGGTGGCGGGGACGACAGCGGAGAGCACAGGCTCAGATGGGCAGCTGCCATGCAATTCCAGCTAGTTTCTGGCAAAAAGGAATGTGAGCTCCTTGCTGCCAGATCTTCCTATTTTTTTAAGAGAAGCTGGAAGTCAGGATTTTTTACATGAAATCTTCTGATATTTTAGTTACACTCAAACATTTTAAAATACCATTAGGCCAAAGAAAATATGCCTAGAAATTACATTTAGCTCACCGATGAACAGATTGTGACTGAGTCTGAGTCTGAACTCTTTAGTCTTAAGCTTGAGCCAGTGGTAACAAGGCAGTGGCCGGAGATGAGAGAGAGTCTGAAGACGGGAATGGGCAGAGGGGATGATGTCATATGAAGTTCAGACCTATTACCACATCCAGAGACAGATACTACCCATCTCCAGGGATTGAGATAGGAAGCAGATGCTCTGGACTTTACTTTTTATTTATTTTTTATTTATTATTTTTTAAATAAATCTTTATTGTTCATATTATTACAAATGTTCCTCATTTTTCTCCCCCTCCATTGCTCCCCTCCACCAGGTTCCCACCCCACCCTCTGCCCTTTCCCCACCTCCCATTGTCCTCATCCATAGGTGCACAGTTTATGTTCAGTCTCTTCCCACACCCCCCACTCCCCTTTTCCCCAAGAATTGTCGGTTCACTCCCCTTCTGTACCTCTGATTCTATTATATTCACCAGTTAATATTGTTCATCAGATTTTTAAAAAAATATATTTTATTGATTTTTTACAGAGAGGAAGGGAGAGGGAGAGAGAGTTAGAAATGTCGATGAGAGAGAAACATCGACCAGCTGCCTCTTGCACACCCCCTACCAGGGATGTGCCCGCAACCAATGTACATGCCCTTGATCGGAATCGAACCTGGGACCTTTCAGTCCACAGACCGACGCTCTACCACTGAGCCAAACCGGTTTCGGCATCATCAGATTTTTTTTAATTCCCTTGGTTTTTAGGTTCACTTATTGATAGTTACGTATTTGTTGTTCATAATTTTTATCTTTATTTTCTTTCTCTTCTGAAAGAACCCCCTTCAGCAATTCATATAATTCTGGTTTGGCGGTAATGAACTCCTTTAGCTTTTTTTTTTATTAGTGAAGCTCTTTATCTGGCCTTGGATTCTGAGTGATAGCTTTGCTGGGCAGATTATTTATGGCTGTAGATTCTTGCTATTCATCACCTTGAATATTTCTTGCCATTCCCATCTGGCCTGCATGGTTTCTGTTGAGAAATCAGCTAACAATCATACGGGTGCTCCTTTATAGGTAACTACCTGCTTTTCTCCTGCTGTTTTTAATATTCTCTCATGTCTTTTGTTTTTGGAATTTTAATTATGATGTGTCTTGGTGTGGTCTTCTTTGGATTCCTTTTGTTTGGAGTTCTGTGCGCTTCCTGGACTTGTAAGTCTAATTTTTTCACCAGGTGGGGGAAGTTTTCTGTCACTATTTCTTTCAGTATGTTTTCGATATCTTGCTCTCTCTCTTCTTGTGGGATCCTCATACTTCTGATGTTGGTTCGCTTAAAGTTGTCCCAGAGGTTTCTTACATTATCTTCAACTTTCTGGAGTCTCTTGTCTTCTTGCTTCTGCGGAGGAGTGTCTTCTGGCTCTTTATGTTCCAAATCTTTGACTTAATTCTTGCAATCTTCCATTCTGGCTTTAGGACTCTGTATAATATTTTTTATTTCAGACAATCTATTCTTTATTTCTTGTTGATTCCTTATTATTTCTTGTTGATCCCTTATTATTTCTAGTTGATCCCTTTTCATATCCTCATAGGTCTTATTTATTTTATCGGCCTTTTCTAAGAAATTCTTGAAAAACATTATAAGCATGGTTTTGAACTCTATCTAGCTGCTTTTTGTCCTCCATTTCTTTCGTTTGTAATCTTTTTCCCTGTCTCGGCATTTTCGCAGCTTCCCTGAGTTGGTAGCCCTAAAAGTCTATGTGCTCAGCTTGGATGGGGCAGAGTTTCAGGATGGAGCCTACAGTCTTAGCTTCATCAGCCCCACCCTTTGAGGCTCCTGAGTCTCAGTGTTCCTCAGTGTCCTTTGTTACTTGCTGCAAGCATCTCTGAGAGAAAGGTGCCCTTGAGTTTCCCCTGCTAACAAACAGTCTAGATTCTCCCCCAATGAGCCTGGAACTGGGGTTCAGTTAAGTTGTAAGTGGGATTGGAAGTGGGGTTCAGAGCAGTCTGGAGCTTTTGTCTTCTTCCCGCTAAGGCAACCCAGCTGCACAGTCAATCGTTCATTCTCTGCGTGCAATGTGCGTGCCTCCGGGACTTCCATTCGCTGCTCCCCGCGGTTTCCGCCTTACAGCTCAGGCTCCCTCTGTATGAGCCTGGGTCCCCAGGGTCTGGCCTAGAACTGGGGTTCAGTGCAGTCGGAACTGGGGCTCAGCATAGTCCAGAGCTTTTATCTCCCTCCCGCTAGGGAACGCCAGCCAGGCACTCAGCCTCCCCCTCCTCTCCGATTCTGTCCTCTCTGCGCACGTAGTGTGTCTCTGTACCTTAGGCTTTTACAGCTCCTCTGATTTTCCTTCTTATTTTCTCTTTCCTTCTCATTGTAGAATTTCCAGTCAGTTGACTTTCCTGTAGTTCTGGGTAATGTCCATTTTGTATTTAAGTTGTATTTTATTGAAATGATGTGTGAGGCTGCAGTTAGGTGTTGGATTCTCTGCTCTGGGCTTCACTTTTTAATATTCAGGATTTGTGGAGGGCTTGCTCAATGTCAGAAAGTGTGCTAACCAGGAAGGTTTGCCAGTTTGATTTTTTCCGTGATAAAATTTGTATTAAGCAATAATAAACACAACTAGGATTAGTCATGTTCACACATATGAAATTATATGGAACATACACATAATCTTAAGAAATAGTAATAAAATTAGCACCCATCTATTCATATCCCAGTTTAAGAAAAAGAATATTATGAGGATTTTTGGAGGCTCTTTGTATGGTGGTCCTCAATTGTATCTCTTTTTCCTGCTCAGGTATAATAGTTATCCTGAATTTTGTTAAAATAGCTCCCTTGCTCTTTTTTCTTTAATTTTTATAGTCTTGTGTGGTTGTTTTTGTTTGTTTTTTTATACGGTTACTAGAGGCCTGGTGTACCTGCCTGCCTGCCTGATCGCACCCTAACTGCCTTCCTGCTGGCCTGGTTGCCACCCAACTGTCCCCCTGCTGGCCTGGTCACCCCCCTGCCAGCCTGGTTGGCCCCAACTCCCCCCTGCTTGCCTGGTTGCCCCCTAACTATCTGGAAGTTGGATGTCCAGAAGATGTCAGTCACCTGGTCTAATTATCATATTACCCTTTTTTTTAGTATAGATGTTTCTGTGCTAGTACCATACTCTTTTCTTGTTATAGCTGTGAAGTACAGTTTGAAATAAGAGAGCATGATAACCTCAACTTTGTTCTTTTTCAAGATTGCTTTGGCCATTCCAAGTCTTTTGTGGTTCTATATAAATTTTAGCATTATTTAGGATTACATGTTCTAGTCCTGAGAAGAATGCCATTGTTATTTTGATGGAAACTGCATTAAACCTATACATTGCTTTGGATAGTATGGATATTTTAACAATATTAATCTTTCCAATTTATGAGCACAACATATCCTTTCATTGATTTGTGCCCTCTTCATTTTTTTTTTCTTTAAAGTTTATAGTTTTTACTAGAGGCCCAGTGCATGAAATTCTGAAATATATACAATGGAATAAATGCATGATGATGGGATGTCCCTCAGCCCAGCCTGCACACTCTCCAATCTGGGATCCCTCTCATAATCCAGGACTGCTGGCTCACAACTGCTCACCTGCCTGCCTTCCTGATTGTCCCAAACAGCTTCTGCCTGCCAGCCTGATCACCCCCTAATCACTTCCTTGCCAGCCTGATTGATGTCTAACTGCTCCCCTGATAGCCTGTTTTCCCCCAACTCTCCTCGTCTGCCCATCTGGTCACCCTAACTGCCCTCCCCTGCAGGGTTGATCACCCTTAACTGTCCCTCCTTGCAGGCCTGGTGCCTCCCAACTGCCCTCCCCTTCTGGCTATCTTGTGGTTGCCATCTTGTGTCCACATGGGGGCAGCTATTGATGGTCAATCTGCATATAACTCTTATTAGATAGGATAGTATAGTTTTTAACCTCCTTTGTCAAATTTATTTATAGGTATCTTTTTTATGCAATTGTAAATGGGATTGTTTTCTTAATTTCTCCTTCTGATCATTTGTTATTAGACTAATCAAATACAATGGATTTATATATTTAAATTTTTTTTATTGATTTCAGAGAGGAAAGGAGAGAAGGAAAGAGATAGAAACATCAATGATGAGAGAAAATCACCGATTGGCTGCCTCCTGTACACCCTATAGTGGGGATGAGCCCACATCTCAGGCATGTGCCCTGACTGAGAATCTAACCATAACTTCCTGGTTCATTGGTCAATGCTCAACCACTGAGCCATGCCAGCTGGGCTATATATTAATTTTGTAACCTACAACTTCACTGAATCCATATAATAGTTCTAATAGTTTTTTGTTTGTTAATATTCACTCAAGGATATTTTTCCATTGATTAATTTTTTAGAGAGAATGGAAAGGAGGAAGGAAGAAAGAGAGAGAGAGAGAAAAAAAAAAACACAAATTAGTGTTAGAGAGACACATTGATTTGTCACCTCCCAAATGCACCCCTGACGAGGGCTGGGAATTAACCTAGGTACATGCCTTTGACCAGCAATTGAACTTGAGACCCTTTTGTACACAAGTTGACACTCTAAACACTGACCAACACTGACCAGGGCTGTTCTTTTTTGTTTTTGTTTAAGTAGAGTGTTTAGGGTTTTATACATACAATATGGCATAATCTACAAATAGTGAGAGTTTTACTTTTTCATTTCCAATTTGGATGCCTTTTATTTTATTCTCTTGTCTGAACTGTGGCTAGGACTTCCAATTTTATTTTGAGTAAAACTGGTAAGAATGTGAATATTCGCCTTTTCTCCCCCATATTTAAACTCTATATAAATGGAATAATGCTCTATATTTTTGTACAGTGATTCTTTCTGGGTTCAAGAATATTTTAAAATTAATTCACACTGATGTTTATAGCTATATATTTCATCATGCATTTATTCCATTGTATGTATTCATTGTATGTATTTCAGAAAGTGTATATCCATTCTAATGTCAAGAGCCAATGGGGGCATTTCTGTTTTATTGCTGTCATAAGCTATGCTGTTATGAACATTCATCCACGCTTCTTGTATTATAGTGCTCCCGAGCAACGGGAGAACCAATAGGAGAGAGAGAGAGAGAGAGAGAGAGAGAGAGAGAGAGAGAGAGAGAGAGAGAGAGAGGGAGAGAGAGAGGAGAAAGGGAGGTTATAAGGAATTGAGAAAATAAAATGAAGGAAATAATAAAGATAGGTGCAGAAATCAATGCAATATTTAAAAAGTTACACTAGAGAAGAAACAATGCCAAAAGTTGATTCTTTGCAAAGTTGTTAAAAAATATTTTCTAGCCCTAACTGGTTTGGTTCAGTGAATAGAGCATCAGCCTAAGGTCTGAAGGGTCTCAGGTTCAATTCCAGTCAAGGGCACATGAGTGCGTTGCTGGCTTGATCCGCAGTAGGGGACTTGCAGAAGGTAGCCAATCAATGATTATCTCATCATTGATATTTCTATCATTTTTTCTTTCCTTTTCTCTCTGAAATCAATAAAAATATATTTTAAAAAAATATCTTTTAGCCAACATCATACCAGAATCTCTGACCACCAGACAAGGCAAGACAAACAAACAACAGAAAATACCTCAAATTGTAAAAATAAATAAAATAGCTGCTATTTACATTTGAATTGATTATATAGAAAACCTAAAAGACTACATGGACAATTTATTAAATTAATGAAAGTTTAGCCGATATCTGTTTGGCTCAGTGGATAAAGCATCAGCCTGCGGACTGTAAGGTCCCAGGTTCGATTCCAGTCAAGGGCATATATCTTGGTTGCGGGCACATCCCCAGTAGGGGCTGTGCAAGAGGCAGCTGATCAATGACTCTCTCATCAGTGTTTCTAACTCTCTATCCCTCTCTCTTCAAAAAATCAATAAAATATATTTAAAAGAATTAATGAGAGTTTAATAAATTTTCTAGGTATAAAATTAACATATAAAAGTCAATTACCTTTCTTTTTCTTTTCTTTTTTTTAATTTTTTATTTTTTTATTCTCACCTGAGGACAAGCTTAGAGATAAGGAAGAAGAGAAAGAGAAAGAGAGAGAAACAGTGATGTGAGAGAGAAACATCAATTGGCCACCCTCCATAGGTGCCCCAGTGGGAGACTAAACCCACAACCAATTATCTTTCTATAAATTATGTAACAATACCTCGATGATGCAATAAAATAAGAAACCACTTAAAATAGTAACAAAATTATGTGCCATAAGAAAGAAATATAACAAAAATGTTCAATAATTATAAAATTTTTAAACTTTATTTAAAGACATTGAAGATGTAAACAATGCAAGAGACACAACCTGTTCTTGACTAGAAAGACTTAATATTCGTTATATGGATCCAGTATTATTTCAACCAATATTCTAACAGTTTTTCACAAAATTTGGTAAACTGATTCTGTTATATATGAACAAAGAGTCAAGAATAGCCCAAACACTTTAAAAATGATGTTATCCAGAAATCAAAACTTACTACTATAGAAAGGCTAACATATTCTCTACTCTGGCTGGTCAAAACCTGAATGTCTTCTAGATGTTTTCATGCTCCAACAGTACTCAGGTCATAACCCCCCAGTATTTATTGTTTCCTTGGTCCCCCAAAATCTCATCCAGTGTGTGCATTTAGTACTCAAGAGATTTCTAAGCATGTTTCTGGAGCTCTTTGTCTAATTAAGTGCTCTCTGATATTCTGTTCATCAAATTTCAGCATGTGTGTTTTTTCCATCTATGTAAATTCCAGTCTCTGTCTTTTGAATGCAGAGAGACTACTGTGTTCTTGGACTCCCTTTCTCTGCTACCTCTGAATTGAAAGCTGGGGAGGCTCACCTTGCTTATATCCTTCCTCTGAGTATCCAGTCCAGTGTTGCCTGCTGTCCAGTATCCGAAGAGAGGTTCAAGTATTTTATGCTGTTTTTCAGTTGTTTATAGCAGGAGTTTTAAGATGGAACCTAAACTAACAGTTCATCATGACCAGACTTTTGTGACTTTTTATGAAATCTGGAGTTCTTTGCTAGCTGGTATGACAAGATGTCCCAGGTTAATCATATACAGAGTTCTGGTAGCATATATGTCATCAAGTTTTGGGGTTTTTTTTTCCCCCTAAGGAGACCTGGTTCCTTTTATGGGAAATGGTATTTGAAGACCACAAGAAATATACTAGAGGAATTTATGCTGCTGAGTTAATTTGGTTTCTAGATTCTATCAGTTGCCAGAACTAGGATTTACCTAGATCTGTATCTATATCTAGGGCTACATTTAGATACAAGTCAATTCATACTATTCTCTCTTAAAACTGTCCATCAGACTTTGACTTTATCTCTATGCCAACACTTCTATCAAGATAACCAGTGTCCTTCTATTTACTAAATCTTATAGACAACCTCCAATCTGTTATTGTTTTTAACATAGCTGCTTTTGATACAGTGAGTCCCTCTCCCTTGTGTTTGAAATACTTTATATTTGTATCTTTCAGAACACATCATTTTCTCCTCTTGGGTAGCCTAAAGGCATCTCATATTTAACATGCCCAAACCCAGTCTCATGATTTCCCTTCTTAAATTTCCTCCTTACATAATCATCTTCACCTTAATAAATAGTAACTCCACCCTCCCAGTTTCTCAGGTCAAAACATTGAAACAAGTCTTGACTCTGCTCTTTCTTCTAGACCCCAAATTCTAACAATCAAATCTATTCATTTGGTTCCATCTTCAAAATATACATATAGGTTCTGACCACTCTCCTCACCACAATCCTACTACAAGTCACCATTATTTCTCTATTGGCTTATTGCTTCCAACTTCTCTCCCTGTTTCCACATTTACCCGCTAGAGTTTAGGCAAGAATAAGACCATTAAAATGTAAGTCACTTTACATAGCATGACTCAAAACTCTTCAACATATTCATATCTTTGCAGAGTGAAAGGCCAATGTTATTAAATTAGCCTACAAAATTCTGCATATGTTACCTCCTCTAGCTTTACCTTACTCTCCCCTCACTCGTTCTGTACTGGCCACACTATCATTCTGGCTATTTCTCAAGCATGTCAAGGAAACTCCTATATTAGGAGTTTGTAATTCCTGTTCCTACCATGTGATATACTCTCCCCAGTTATCTTTATGGCTAATGTTCTTTCTTTTTAGGTCATCTTCTCCATAGCATTTGTTGCTTTCTATGATTATATATATTTCACTGATTTATTGATTTTATTATATAGTCTTTGTCACTAGAATCTAAGTTCTATGATGGCAAGAAGAATGTGTGGAATACTGTAGGAATTTAATAAACTTTGTAAGGAATGAATAAACAAATATTTACTGAGCACCAACTATGTGTCAGGGACTGTGCCACTTGCAAGCACATGCATGTAACACATAATTCCTTCCATTAAGAGAAATGGAAGAGACAAATGGTCAATCTATACTAATAAAAGGGTAATATGCTAATTAGACTGGATAGACCAGATGTCTTCCAGACGTTCTTTCTAAAAAAGTTATGGTGGTGGTGGGGGGTGGAGGGCAGAGGCAGAGGTAGTTAGGGGCATCAGGCAGGCAGGCAGAGGGGTTAGGGGTGATCAGGCATGCATGCAGAATGGTTAGGGGCAATCAGGTAGGCACACAGGTGAGCAGTGAGGAGCCAGCGGTTTCAGATTGTGAGAGGGATGTCCAACTGCCAGTTTAGGCCCTATCTTAGGGATCTGGCAGTCGGACATCCCCCAATAGGTCCTGGATTGGAGAGGGTGCAGTCCAGGCTGAGAGACCCCTCCCCCAGCTCTCATGCATGAATTTCATGCACTGGGCTTCTAGTTTCCTTATAAAGCCCTGACACTAGTCTTGCACTTCTTTGAATCTAATCTATAGTTAATCCCACACATTTTTAAAAAATCTTCATCTGAGGATATGTTTTTATTTAGAGAGAGAGAGAGAGAGAGAGAGAGAGAGAGAGAGAGAGAGAGAGTGGAAACATCCATGTGACAGAAAAACATCAATCAGTTGCCTTCCCGGACCAGGGATCAGACCTGTAATCTAGGTATATGCCTTGGTCGGGAATCGAACCCACAACCTTTTGGTGTATGGGACAATGCTCCAACTGAGCCAACCTGGCCAGGGCCCCACACTTTTCTTTAAAGTTTTATGTGTAAGTACCTTTGATAAATTATAGCCCTTTGACCTTGAGAAAAACATGCTCTAAAAATAGTCTAGAGGGCCAGCTCTGAGGAAGCCAAATTGGGAATTGATGCCACCTCTCTTTGTGGCTTTGGGCAAATCCAAGAACCTTTCTGCTTCTGTTTCCCCAGCTGTAAAATAGGATTAATAGTTCTTGCTTCATAGGAGTCTTTTGAGGATTCTTCCATTCATGTAGTAATATTTATTGAAAATGGTAAGTGCTAAGTAGTATTATGCCTAATTAATTAGGTCCTCGTCTCCCGGGTGTGGGTTATGGTGTCTGGCTGGTCATTAATAAAATATACTGGAAGCTTTGCAGATTTCCCTCTGAGCTCTCCTGATGGCTGCATAAGCAGTGCACGAATTGAGCATCCAACCTTGTAGTTAAATACATACAGCTGTGCTCACATTTATTTAGTTCTCAGACAATAGAAAATTGGAAGGTGCTGAAAATGCCAGTTAAGAAAGAGAAATACTACAAAGGATTGTAGGGTGGTTAGTAATAAAGCCAGGAAATAAAACTAAGACTCAATTTGGATTTTGCCAGATAATACCAATGGGAATCCTAATACTGCCTCTGAAAAAATCAAGTGGTAGTGAGATAATAGTGAAATAATAAGCAATATTGTAACTAGGTGCCATGGATGACATTATAAAGGAAATTATGTAAGGATGCAAGAGGGCATCACTAATAGATTATATTATTGTTATATCACTTTACCAAAGTGTATTTTGGAGAATGTTCTCATAATAAAATTGTTATAATCTGAGTTTCCTAGAAAGCAGTGTCTAAGTGCTCTTACTTTAAAATCAAGTGCAAGCCCAGAAAGCAGGAGTGAGCATTGGCAAAGTGAAGCACAGGAGGAGGGAAAAGCAACACTAGAATATGTTACTGACCTGACCATTGCTATATGCAATTGGTGGATCAATGCAATGGATGACATCCTTCTGGACCTTCTAAGAAAATATAGTATGGGTATGAGGTCTCAGGACTTGCACTACATATCCATTCAAATATTCCCACACCCCCCTGAGACTTCTAAACTTTCCTTCCATGCTATGTCAAGGAGGAACTGGTGTTTTGGCTTCATTTACTCTTGGCCATCTTGCATCCAAGTTTGAAGAGATTATTCTAATAGACTAGTATTAGGGCTGGTTCCAGGAACCCTTGACAGAATATCAGATCTTGAGTGCCCCCTGTCCATAAAAATCTCTCCTGTTCAGCCTTATACTCCATCCCTTCTCATCCCCCACTCTCCTCCTGTGTCAGAATATACTATATTAGAGATGGAGGGATATACTGAAAAGATAGTTTAATACAATCTCTTATCTAATGGAAGAATTCTTCCCAAAATACTGTTTAATGACAATTATTGAGTCACTGTTTGCATAATTCAATTACAACGTGTTCATCTCTTAAGAAAATCTGTTTCCTTTTCTACTGTGCCTATTAGATAATCCTTTATATTGAGCAAAAATTAATCTGTCTATAATTGCCAACCATATTCTCACTTTTATCTTTACTAGTCTTGGTTTATTTGAACTCCCTTCAACTTTGGACATTATGTCTGAAACTTTTCTTAGAATTCAATCCACCATCAGCTTCTGTGATACTATTTTTCTTCTCCTATATGTATAGCTAGTTCTTAACAGGTTTCCTTTGTTAATTCCCCTTCCTCAATTTGTCACTTAAATGACCATATTTCCTAGGTCCCTTCTAGGGTCATTTGATTTTTTCCTTTAATGTACAAGTATTATGTATCCTCATAAAAATCACTGACTTCAACTAGCAACTCCCCATCCTTCATCTCTAACCCAGAGCACTCAGAGAGCTCCAGCTCTGTAATTTCAGTTCTCTGCTAAACGTCCTTGTGTGTGTGTGACCCAAACAGAACTCATTGCCTTTTCCTTCCCAAACCCTTCTTCCTGTTGTTACCTTATCTCAGTACATGAAACTCTCTAGTCATCACCTACCCAAACCAGAAATCTAGGAACATAATCTAGTTGCTTTCTTCCCTCATTAGAATGACCTCAAAGTAACCCCCCTAAGGATTTTAAATACTTCACAATCTTTCCACCCAATTAGGTCAGTGCTTATCCTTCACAAACATATTTTTAGGAGTAAATTCAATATATTTTAAAACCTATATTTCAAGACAGTGTCCAACATGTAGGTATCTCTGGCCATCGATTGCCTACCTTATCATCACTCCCACATTGCTCTATACTTTGTTGAGCTATAACCCAGTCCTCCACTTATCCCCTGTCTTCTAAATCCTCCCATAATGCTCTCTGTGACTGGGAGACATAAAGGGCCATTTTCAAGATATCAAGCTCTTCTGGAAGTATTTCCCACACCTTCTTGGCCATTTCTGATATCTACCTCTTACTAAAGAATACACGTTTCCTTGCAATTCTCCACCTACCCTGAAATTCTCCATTCTCACCTACATACCTTAAGGTTGAGAGGCTCCAATATGTTCTTGGTTCTTAGAACTAAACTTTGTACCTAGTTAACTCAATAACTTTTCTGAGTGAGTATGCCCAACCCCTTCACCTATTCCTACTTTGACTGCTTTAATTCAGGTGTTCATCAGTTATAACTTAGATTACTAAAAGCATAGTTGATCATCATTATTTGTGAATTCTACGTTTGAAAGTTCTCCTACTTGCTAAAACGTATTCAGAACCTCCCAAATCAATATTTCAGGCTCCTATGATCATTCTTAGACATGCTCAGATGGTGACACATTTGAGCTTCCCAATGAGCAATTTCACAGTTGGACAAGGCCATGCTCTGCCTTCCTGTATCAGTTCTCAGACTGGAAACAGGTGTCCTTTGGGCAATATATTTAGGGCTACATTTTTTGAAATTTTGTGCTTTTTTTGTGATTCTCTCATTTAAAATGACCACCAAATGTACTTCTGAAGCCTGTCTAGCATTCTCAAGTGCAAGAAGGCTGTGGTATGCCTGATGGGGAAAATACATGTGTTAGATTCACATTGTTCAGGCATGAGATACAGTGCTATTTGTCATAATTGTAATGCTAATGAGTCAGCAGCAAGATAAAACCAGAAAGAAAAAAAAACAAGGTAAAATGTGTAGATATGTACATAAAGTGCTTAGAAAGTGCTACAGTAACATTTCCCCCCCCCTTTCATTTATTTATTTTGAATTGAATTTATTGAGGTGACGTTGGTTAACAAAATTATATAAATTTCAGGTGTACAATTCTATAGTACATCATCTTTATATTGTATTGTGTACCCACCACCCCATGTTACAGTAACATCTGTGGTGCATGATGAAGCTATGGAAAAATGGAAAAGTGGCTAAAAGTGGCTAAATAATGCATAACTACTACGAATAATGAGAATCAATTATACCTCCTCACTGGTCCTAAGGCCTCAAACCTGGCCCTATTATTGCTTGGGGGAATCTTTCTACAACTAAAATCTAATCACATCACTGCCCAGTTTAAAATCCCCATGGCTTTCAGGATAAAGTTTAAATTCCTTAGTTTTTAGAGTACAATTCAGGCCTCGTTTCCTATCTACCCTGTTTCCCCGAAAATAAGACAGTGTCTTATATTAATTTTTGCTCCCAAAGATGTGCTAAGTCTTATTTTCAGGGGATGTATTATTTTTCCATGAAGAAGAATATGGTACACATTTATTGTTAAATGAAAATAAAGGAAATTTATTACCTGTTTATGGTATGGTAGTACAGTAGTTGTCAACACAAACCAGACAAACTGTGAATCCTACAGTATCAAGAATTTACTCATTTATTCAATGACAATCATGTCATCATGTTCTGGAACATCATAATAACAATCCAATTCCTGAGTTTCCTGGTGAATTTCTTGTGACTCCATTTCTTTCAGAATCAGTGGACCAAATCTCTCATGTTTAGCCTAGGGGGGGCCTTATTTTCGTGGGGATGCCTTATATTTCACTCAGAAGGAAACCTGTAAGTAGGTCTTATTTTCGGGGAAACACGGTATGCTCCAATAGACATTTCCTGTCTTCCAATGATCAAAACTACTTGTGTGTTCACCAGTTCTTTTCTATTCTTTTTATTTCCCCATACACTCACACATGCTGTTCCCTCTACTTGCAATGTCCTTACTTCCTCCCCTTACTTCAGCAAGTTAATACCTATTTATCTTTCTAGTCTTATCTCAAGTACACTTTCCTCTGGTCCCTTCACAGACCCCATGGACTGATCAAGATGCCACTTCTTTGAGCCCTAGAAATTCTTCCTAGTTTAGCACATACTGTGATGCTTGGTTTTCCCTTGTCTTTCTCCCATCCAAGTACTAACCAGGCCCGACCCTGCTTAGTTTCCGAGATCAGATGAGATCGAGTGCGTTCAGGGTGGTATGGCCATAGACTCCCTTGTCTTTCTCACTAGACCAAAAAGTCATTCAGAGCAGGAATCAAGCCTTTTAAAAAATATTTCCTTCCTAGTACCAAGGGCAGTGTCGGATATATTTAGCATATAGCAAAAGCTAATTATTTATTTGTTCAGTGGATTCAGAATGAATGGTTTAATGAAATCTCTTCTTTTAAATCTTTGAGAAATTTGCAGGTTAAACATTCTAAGTTCATACAACTTTCTCAAGAGGCGTGTCATCAAAAATTCTCACCAATATCCATCTTGGGTCACATTTCAATTATTCAAAGATTGATTTTAAACTGTGGCACATATGAAACACTTGGACCTACATATGAGCTAAGGTATGAAGTATGTAGAGTAAAATGGTCTTTTATTTCCTTTGATTAGTATACACTGAATATAAATAAATGGATAAATGAGTGAGTACGAATGCAGTTTTAAGATTTCTTTCTCCTACTTATTTTATTCACATACCACTCTAATAACTCCTAATGAGATTGTTATTAATTAAAATCCCTATGTCTTTCTCATATCTATTGCTGGTAAACCAAATATTCTCATTACATGTTTAGAAAGATTATATTTTTCTATTCGGAATGCAGGATTTATCATTGAATTCCTGCTTAATTTTACCTAGCTAGTTTTGATTCATTGTTACACTGTGTACATACTTTTAAATATGATTTTTTTTACATAAAGCATTAGCTGTCCTTGACTCCATGACATATGTTTTTACCCAAGTCAATCATAATACCATTAAGCAGGCACAAGTACCCTGGGCTGGGTTTTATCAAAAAAATTTTAGTATAATTGTTTACTTATTAGAAATCCTCCCAACCACATTACTAACTGGCCCAAATTTGCACGTATAGTTATAGTGTAGGCTGTACAGTACAGGGGAGACTGTAGGTTTAGAGGAAACCTGTGCTCATAGCCCATCTCCACCTCTACTACCTGGTAACTGGCAAACTACTTAACCTCTCTGAGCCCCCAGTTCCTCATCAGTAATTTGTAGATATTGTAAGCTTAGAGGTAAGGAATATGAAATTGTGTGGCATATGGTTTATAAATGGCTACAAAGAGAGAATTGTTAAAAGCCCTCCTGAAATATAAATATCCACAGTGTTATATTGGAACTTCAATTGTTAACATGTCAAAAAACAAAACCTAAATGACTTTATCATTCAGGAGGATGTGTGATCTTAATAGAAACTTGCTTACTGTTCAGTATTTGTTATTCAAGTGGTGCACAGCTGCCCGTAAGCACAGAGATTGTAGGTGGAGATCTACTGTTCTGGTACAATTAATCATTATTTAACATTGCCCCAAACTGGTCCAGAGAAAGATGTGCACTTTGCCATACATTATTTTTAAAACATATTTTTTATTGATTTCAGAGAGGAAGAGAGAGGTAGAGAGAGATAGAAACATCAGTGATAAGAGAGAATCATCATTGGGCTGCCTCCTGCACGCTTCTGACGGGGAATCAAACCCATAACCTGGGCATGTGCCCTGACCAGGAATAGAACCATGAACTCCTGGTTCATAGGTCAACGATCAATCACTGAGCCACTTTGGCTGGGCTGCCCTACATTATTAACACATGGTAATGGCAAGGAATGGTGAGTAGTCAAGGCTTGCATCCACTGTTTCCAGCCTGACACTAGCATACTTTTGTTATTTTAACATTTCCTGTTAGCACTCACCCAGAGTACTTTTCCTTTCTACTACTCAAGTTGGCTGTTTTCTTTGTAGTTTCCATAGTCCCCCTTACCCCTAGCTCATCCCAATGTCACCTTTAGCAAACAGATACATACAACCTAAAGGCAAGTACTGATTTGATCTCCTGTTTTCTTTAGAAGGTTGGGTTACTTGTGTTTGTAACAAGATCCAAGAGGCATCTTGGTGTGTTCAGGTCTTAGCAAATCTGTACTGATTCCAAAAGATTGCCATATTCTTCTCTACATACTTTTAAAAGAACTTTTACATGAAATTCCCTGGCACTTTTCCAGGGATTATTGCTGAGTATAGCATTACCTTGTATTTACCGTTTTCCACTCGTAGAAAATTAGGACATTTACCAAATTCTGGTCTTCTGCTCCTCTTCAGAAATACTCCATGGCTGCTGCTGACAGTGTTTCTGAGCTCACACCTGCAAACTCCCCCTGCTCTTTGGGAATAATTTTCCTGAATCTGGGGACTTGAATTTATTCAAAACAGTGAGGAGCTCTCTCATCATCTCTTCACCTAATTTGGCCATTATTTTCCTCTTAACCATGTTTGTTCTTCTCTTTTTAACTTGATAGAGAAACTAGAAGTAAATTAGGACATGAGTTGTTTTTCTTGCTGTAATCTCTTAGCATAATAAGATGAAAATCAAACACTGAGCCATTTTTTGTTTGTTCCTTTGTCACTCTAAGATAGCTTTGAAAGTTTTTCCCTCTGGTCTTTGTCTGTTTTATACGCTCAAACTTATTTTGTAGTTTGGTTTTCTTGGTGAAATTCTCTATCTTTATTTTTCTTTCCTGTTTTTATTTTTAGTTATCTGTTATCTCATTCTTTATACATATGTTCTTTTAAAAATACTTTTATTGATAGAGAGGAAAGTAGAGGGAAAGAGAGGTAGAAACATCAATGATGAGAGAGAATCACCCACTGACTGACTCCCACACACTCCCCCACTGGGGATCAAGCCCAGGGAGGTGCCTGACCTGGGAATTGAACTTAGGTCAAAGTTCATAGGTCAATGCCCATTCATTGAGCCACAATGGCCTCGCCTGGCCATGTATTCTTTTAAAACAGGAACCCAATAGCCTAAGGAGTTTCATTCCATATCTACCTTCTTTTCGTTATGTTTGCATCATTTAAATTAGAGATTTTTTTATTTAATATTTGAATGGGTCTCTACCCTATCAGCCTGAGCCATGGAAGCAGCTGGATCTGCGGTGGAGCCCACATTCTGAACTTAAGCTGCCACTGGAATGAGCTTTATAAGCTAGTGTGGGAGGCCTGCTAGACATCTATTTAGTGAGAGACTCAGCAGTTTTGAGGCAGAGAAATCCAATGAGGAGATGGAGACAGACATGTCAGCTTGGCCCAGTAGCAAAGCCTCTGATGAAACAGACACTATTTAAGAAGGAGTGATTTTTCCTATGATGTAGGGTGGTGGCTGTCACTTTAATTCATCCTTGTTCTTATCTAGCTCCTAAGGAGAGAGAGAGTTCTTAGCTGGTGCAAATCAGATACATAGATAAACTTGGCTCACACTCGCAATTCCATGTCATGAGAAAATCCAAATCCCTCTTTTTGATTTCTGTAAATTCCTAGAATTGGGTCATTTTCTGAATACTCCAAGAAGTGTGTGTGTGGGGGGGGAGGGAGGGTGGAATGGAGTTGCAGAGACTGAAATATTATACAAACTGCTTAGAGGCCAGAATTAGGTAAATGTGAGTTTTGTCATTGATGTGATACCTTTGTATTCACAGCATCTTGAATCTGGGGCAGGGGAGGGGAGTTCTGTTTTTTCTGTGACCTTTCTGAAAGTCTTCAAGGACAAAGACTTTACACACACACACACACACACACACACACACACACTCACACACACATTACACTCACCCTGATGAATAAGCCAATGTAACCCACCGTAGGTACTTGGTAAATATTTCTATTTAATAAAACCATTTAAGTTGGGGACATAAATATAACTATATGTAGCACTACTTTGGTTGTTATGAAATATAAAATAACATAGTTCTTTTCCCTCAGATTCCTTATGATGCACACTTGACCAAGTGCTTCTCCTTTGTATTCACAATTAATTTCAGAGATGTAGTTCCCCTGCCACTACTTCTTTCTGTGAAGTGACACAGCCAGCAGACAAGCTAAGAACTTATCAGACATTCCACTTTTAGCAGAATGATTTCCCTAGCAGTTCCCTTGATAATTGAAGTCTCTCAATACCACTCCATTTGCCCTCCTCGCCAGTTATATCATGAGGGTTAGAATGGCATTCACATAAATGAGTATAATATGTTCAAATGAGAAAGATTTTTATTTGTTCATGTTATGCTCAAAATAATTAATCCTATTATGTTCAAAATATCTTCATGTTGTCATTTTTGTATGTAACCCTGTAACGAATCAGTAGTTCCAGAGAAAATGTCCAGTTCTCTATCTTGTACATTTCTAACATAGTAAAAGGAATAAACTTCATATTGGAAGAAATGCATTATCTTCAAAAGCTTTTATTGCTTTTCCTAATTTACCCAAGTCCAAAGATACATACAATGAAAGTTTATTCTTCACCATCTCTCCTTACTTGCCTAGTAAATGTAAGACTATCAGAACATAAATGGCAATATGTCCCTGACAAAGTCTTCCTTATACTTCCCTTGAACTAGTACTCATCCTTTTAAGTTTTCAAAAAATATATATTTTATTGATTTTTTACAGAGAGGAATGAAGAGGGATAGAAAGTTAGAAACATCCATGAGAGAGAAACATCGACCAGCTGCTGCCTGCACACCCCCTACTGGGGATGTGCCCACAATCAAGGTACATGCCCTTGACCAGAATCAAACGGGATTTTCAGTCCACCGGCTGACGCTCTATCCACTGAGCCAAACCGGTTTCAGCTCATCATTTTATATATTTCTATCACAAGACCATTCATGCTATTTTATGATAAAACTTTTGGTTAGGCAAAAAAAAATAGCATGTAGAACACTCCTGCCTTTCATCCACTCCTGGCTGCTAGAGATGACTGGCCCAGCCAGATCTGTTTCCTCCCTCACTCTTAAGATTCTCTCAGACAGGTGTAAAGCAGAATCAAAAGATGAGGATGTGTTGAAGCCAAATGTTATAGGGGTTATGGAATTGGGGGGAGGGAGGTAAAGAAACATTTTGGGAGTTTGGAAGAAAGCCAGGAGCTGCTGCAGTGAAGATAAAATGGATAAGAATAGAATTTTAAAATGATAGGTTATACTTCACTTCTTAGAGTTTGAGATATAAAGTTGACTTTCTTCAAAAGCACTTTTGTGGCTGCCTGACTTTGCCTCTATAATTGCTCTGAGATTATACCACATGACATCATGGTTTCCATAGGGGCACATTTTGATTAGTCATCTTTCCGATCTTTTCTGTAAGCTCCTTTGGGCAGTGTCTATTTCATTATCTTCCATATTCCCAGGTCTTAGTCCATCATAGGTATTTAATAAATATTGTTGGATGGAAAACTAGAAATGTTTTATTTAACAAAGAAGGAAGTCAGGAGGTCTCCCAAATCTGTATAGCAAGACTGAAGTGCTTGAAATTGTAATATACAATACTATCAACACTTAACTAAAAATTTCTCCTTAACTAATGCCACTTTGTTGTTGCTAATTTTAATAGAAAATAAATTAGGGGATCTTCTAATATGATCCAACATGATGCCACAGTGAGCAATTACAACGGAAGATTTCGGGAACAATATATGAGATCCTCCTATCCTAGGGCCAGTTAAAATAACTTTTAAACATATCTGCCCTATGACATACTGCTCCCTCTATCTAGGAAGTAGTTCGCTGTCTAAATGGTCTTTCTGGTCCGTGCAGTAGAGTTTCTAAGCTACTAAAATGTTTGGGATACTTTTCAGAGAGATAATTCAAATATTTTTAAAAGCACTAAATTGAAAAATGAAAGGGATGATAACCAAGTCCTGGTTTTTCATATGGTATATATATTTGATTTTTAAAAAAACTATCAGGTATAAAAATATTTCATCAATTTTTTTTAATCTTTTTGATCCAGTTCTGCTAGTGCCCTCCCTATGAACACACAGTTTTTCAAAACTGAAGATGTAAAAATGTTCATCAAAAAACTTTCTACTATCCTTTTATTAATAAAGGAGTGGTGAAAATGTAAAGTGATGGGAAATATGTATTTGAGTTTTGGGGAATTAAACACGTTTTCAAGCAAGGAATTAGAAATCTAGGGAGCCCAAGACAGGCTTTTATAAATGCCACCAAATCTGTGTTCAGAAAAATAATCCAAACTTTTAGACTCCCATTCTAGTATTCTTACATCCATACCCAATATTTCAATATAATCATAATTTTCCAGAGCAAAAATTTAATAAAAACATTCCTATTCCTTCTTTGATGTTTTCCCTTATATATAGTGAAAGGGGAAAGTATTATTCACTCAAGTATTTATTGACTCTCTACTATAAATTGAGAATTATATGAGATGTCATGAAATATGAAAAAAGAAGAAAAACTAAATAATCATTCCTGCCAGCTCTGAATTTATTACACTATTGCTATTGGTTA
The DNA here is from genome assembly GCF_964339955.1 of Pipistrellus hanaki. Classification (NCBI taxonomy): domain Eukaryota; kingdom Metazoa; phylum Chordata; class Mammalia; order Chiroptera; family Vespertilionidae; genus Pipistrellus; species Pipistrellus hanaki. Next base: position 158,633,641 of record NC_140505.1, read on the forward strand.
TAGCAAAACTATAGCTATTTGGAGGCTATAAATGATAACTATGTTAATAATCATTAATTTTATTTATTTATTTTTTAAATAAATCTTTATTGTTCATATTATTACAAATATTCCTCATTTTTTCCCCCTCCACCAGGTTCCCAACCCACCCTCTGCCCTTTTCCCACACACCCCACTGTCCTCATCCATAGGTGCACATTTTATGTTCAGTCTCTTCCTGCACACCCCACTCCTCTTTTCCCCAAGAATCGTCAGTCCACTCGCTTCCATACCTCTGATTCTATTATATTCAACAGTTAATATCATTCATCAGTTTTTTTTAATTCCCTTGGTTTTTAGATTCAATTGTTGATAGTTATGTATTTGTTGTTCATAATTTTTATCTTTATTTTCTTTCTCTTCCTAAAGAACCTCCTTTAGCAATTCATATAATTCTGGTTTGGCGGTGATGAACTCCTTTAGCTTTTTTTTTTTTTTATTATTAGTGAAGCTCTTTATCTGGCCTTCAATTCTGAGTGATAGCTTTGCTGGGTAGAGTATTTATGGCTGTAGGTTCTTACTATTCATCACCTTGAATATTTCTTGCCATTCCCGCCTGGCCTGCATGGTTTCTGTTGAGAAATCAGCTGACAATCATACGGGTGCTCCTTTATAGGTAACTACCTGCTTTTCTCTTGCTGCTTTTAATATTCTCTCATTGTCTTTTGTTTTTGGAATTTTAATTATGATATGTCTTGGTGTGGTCCTCTTTGGATTCCTTTTGTTTGGGGTTCTCTGCACTTCTTGGAATTGTAAGTCTATTTCTTTCCCCGGGTGGGGGAAGTTTTCTGTCACTATTTCTTTCAATATGTTTTCAGTATCTTGCTCTCTCTCATCTTCTGGGACCCCCATAATTTTGATGTTGGTTCGCTTGAAGTTGTCCCAGAGGTTTCTTACATTATCTTCCACTTTCTGGATTCTCTTGTCTTCTTGCTTCTGCGGAGGAGTGTCCTCTGGCTCTTTGTGTTCCAAATATTTGACTTGATTCTTGCAATCTTCCATTCTGTTTTTAGGACTCTGTATAATATTTTTTATTTCAGAGAATGTATTCTTTATTTCTTGTTGATCCTTTATTTTTTCTAGTTGATCCCTTTTCATATCTTCATAGGTCTTGTTTATTTTATTGGCCTTTTCTAGGAGATTCTTGAAAACCCTTATAAGCGTGGTTTTGAATCTATATCCAGTTGCTTTTTGTCCTCCATTTCTTTCATTTGTGATCTGTTTCCTTGTCTCGGCATTTTTGCTGCTTCCCTAAGTTGGTAGGGTAGGAGGATCAGCTGTATCTATGCCAGGAGACAGCCTAATTGGACTAGACTTGGAAAACTATTATACAAAAGCCTCTGTGCTCAGCTTGGATGGGGCAGAGTTTCAGGGTGGAGCCTACAGCCTTGGCTTCCAGTTAGCCCTGCCCTATGAGGTTCCTGAGTCTCAGTGTTCCTCAGTGTCTTTTGGTACTCGCTGCAAGCACCTCTGATAGAAAGGTGCCCTAGAGTTTCTCCCACTACCAGACAGTCTAGTCTCTCCCCCAACGAGCCAGCAACTGGGTTCAATGCAGATGGAAGTGGGGTTAAGAGCAGTCTGGAGCTTATTTCTTCTTCCCACTAGGGCAATCCAGTGGCTCAATCAACAGTCTGTCCTCTGCGCGAAATGTGCGCGACTTGGGGGCTCTCCCTTTCAGCGCTCCCCTGAGATTCTGCCTTACAGCCCAGATTCCCTCTGTATGAGCCTGGGCCCCGAGGGTCTTGCCCAGAACTGGGGTTCAGTGCTGTCAGAACTGGGGTTCAGCACAGTCTGGAGCTTTTATCTCCTTCCTGCTAGGGAATGCCAGCCAGGCACTCAGCCTCCCTCTCCTCTCTGGCTCCGTCCTCTCCGTGGCTTTTACAGCTCCTCTGATTTTCCTTCTGGTTTTCTCTTTTCTTCCCATTGTAGAATTTCCAGTCAGTCAACTTTCCTCTAGTTCTGGATAATGTCCACTTTATATTTTAGTTGTATTTTTTGAAATTGTTGTGTGATGCTGCAGTTAGGTGGTTAGCTATGCTTCCATCTTGGTTTCTCCTCAACTCTCTACAAAATTCAATAATCATTAATTTTAATAATCATAATACAAATTCTCATTTGAATAGAACTGTAGCATTTATGAAAACATAATGTCTTTTATATTTCCAGCTCTATATCAATTGCTATTTCTTCCATTTAAGTGGTGAAGGAACAGGTTCAGATTGTTCTAAGGTGGCAGAATCTGAGAAAGGGAAAGAGACTAATTGATTCTTATTTGTCCTATAGAGCCAACATGAGGGACATTGTTTAAAAGGAGTATATTCAGCCGAAACCGGTTTGGCTCAATGGATAGAGTGTCGGCTTGGGGATTGAAGAGTCCTGGGTTCGATTCTGGTCAAGGGCATGTACCTTGGTTGCGGGCATATCCCCAGTAGGGGATGTGCAAGAGGCAGCTGATTGATGACTCTCTCTCATCGATGTTTCTAACTCTCTATCTCTCTCCCTTCCTCTCTGCAAAAAATCAATAAAATATATTAAAATAAATAAATAAATAAAAGGAGTATATTCATAGTAAGATAGACATGGGAAATCCGGTTGTAACTTAATATTGAAATGTTGTAATGTATAAGAAAGTTGAATGTCAAAAAATATACAATATTAAAATTATAGAGGGTTCATCCAAAAGATATTGAATCAGTTGTACATCTGAAATTAATATAATATGATATGTCAGTATAACTCAATTAAAAAATGAATGATTTGATGAGTTTTGACATATTATAAATATAAATATATCTGTAAAACCATTATCACAATTAAGATAATGTACAAATCTATCATCCTCAAAAGTTTCCTTCTACTCCTTTGTAGTCTTTTCCTTCTGCCCCTTCCCAACTCATCCTTCTTTTCCCAGGCAACCACTGATCTTTGTTCTGTCCTATACATTAGCTTGCTTTTTTATAATTTCATATATACTAGTACATGTAATCACACACTATGTATTGTATTTTCTCTAGCTCATTTTTCTCAACATAATAATTTTGAGATTCATCCATGTTCTAGCATGTATCAGTAATTTATGCCTTTTTATTTAGTAGTAGTATTTTGTTGGATGGATGTAACACAGTTTGTTTATCCATTTACCTATTGATGAACCTTTGGGTAGTATCCAGATTTCAGGTACTACAAATAAAGCTGTTTGAACATTTGCATATGTCTTTATATGGGCATATGATTTTATCTCCCTTGGGTAAATACCTAGAAATGGAATGGCTGGATTAACTTTTTAGGACACTGCCAACTTGTTTTCAAAAGAAATATTACCATTTTATAGTTTCACCACCATTACATGAGGGTAGCAATTCCTTCAGATCTTCACCAACACTTTGTATGTTCAGTCTTTTTAAATTTAGCCATTGTAATAGGTATATAATAGTATCTCACTGTGATTTTAATTTGTGTTTCTCTAAGAACTAATTATATGAGCTTTTTTTTTCCTTCTGCTTATTTGTTATGTGTATATCTTCTTTGCTGAAATGTATGTTTTAATTTTTCCCATTTTTGTTGTTTTTTGTTTTATTAAAGATATCAATTCTTTACATATTCTGAATATAAGTTATTTTTAAGATATATTATTTGAATATATTTTCTCTCATTCTCTCCCTTGTCTTTTTACTCTATTAACAACATTTTTCCAAGTTCAAAGATTTTAAATTTTGATATAGTCCAATTTATTAATTTGTTCTTTTATCAATTGTGATTTTGGTGTCATATCCAAGAAATAATAGCCTAAGGATGCAAAGATTTCCCCCTATGTTTCATTGTAGCTGTTTTATAGTTTTAAATTTTACACTTAGGTCTATAATCCATTGTGAGTTGATTTTTGCATATTGTGCAGAAAAATCTCACTTTAATATCAGATAAATTTTCCAATCTAACTGTGGGATATTCTTCCAATAAGAGTTGTGGAAATTGTTCTGTTGGAGTCATTTTCAATAAAATTGGAAAAAGCATTAAAAAATTCACTAAAGAAGCAGTGCCATATGTTCAGAAGATGGTACCAACCAGGTGTGCTTTCTATTATTCATTTGCCTATTTTCTGATTCTTTGCCTGCTTTTCTGAAACAATTTTGATCTATCAAAGAAACTAAAAATCCCTGAAATTTGCAACTCGATTAATTTCACCTAATTTAAGAGTACTAGACATTGTTTCCATGCATGTTCCAACTGCTACTCATTTTATCCCATTGGAAATACAAGAAGCATAGGTTTCTCCCCAATCCACTAAGAAATTCTGAGTATCTAATGTCAGTAGCCTATCCATTCTATTTTTGTGACACTCTAATTGATATCTGGGGTGATATTTAAGAGTTTCCTTTGAATTCATTTACTTCATTTTTCAAGGATAAGATTCTCTTGAGTACTAGCTTTTATATTGGGTTTTAGCTGGGAGATAGTATCTTTTCAAGAAATGATAATTTACTGTCATATCCATTGTTCCAGATGGAATTCTTCTTTGTAGTTTAATTTTTATAATTAAACATTTAACTAGGTGAAAGATAGGCTACTAGAGTTCTATTTAGAATAATGACTAATGTCGTCTTATTCAAAATTGGGGTCATAACCCCTTGGAAGTCCTAGAGAGATTTGGGGAGATACGTAAATTTCCAAAAGTATCTCAGAAACCTAAATTTTGTAGAGCATTTAGCTTTGGGGAAAGATGGCTTTTCTCATCTCTAGGGTCTTTCCCTGTCCTTTATCATTCTGTGCTTTGAACATACATTAAAATACAGATACTAGTCTTAGAATTTAGATATTCAGTCATATCCTAACTAGTACTTATGCCCAGATAATGAATTGTTTGGTTTTTGTGTAACAAAGATGACATGAAATAAAATACATATTAGAGAGACCTTTGGGGAGGATTAAATATTTATGTATAAAATTATTTATATATACCCAAGATTAACACATTAGCACCAAATAATTATTTGTTCAATAGATTAATTTTTTAAATTAAATTTTATTTAACTTTGGTAGAGGTTTTGTTAATAAACTAGTGGTTCCCCTGCCATAATACCCCTGTGTTCCTTCATGTCAGGTATAGTACAAAGGTGGATAGTCAACCTTGGCTGCTATTTCTTAATAACTTTTTCAGGGTGGCCAATAGGTCATATTGGTAGAGGCTACTATATGCTACCCAGTGTTTATTTTCCATTTTTTCTTAGTAACAGAAGATCAAGATTTTCAGGAGGACAGTGTGTCCAACCAGAAGATTACATTTCCAACCATTTTATATCTGGCTACATTTATGTGGTTAACTCCTGACCAATGAGATATAAGCATAATTGTTTTGTGGGATTTCTGAGTGGGAAATTTTTTGCCTTTTCTTTTTTTATGAAAGATTAATAAATTAATTCATTTAGACCTCTATGTTTGAAGTTTTCTTTATTTGCAGTTGACCATTATCCTAACATTATACAACATGACAGTAGGATTACAAGTAGATTTGAAAAGGTCTCTGTAAAGGACAAAAACAGTAACTTGGCATGGTCTAGGACATCCCTGAAAACCCTCTTCCATCTGAAGGTTTTGTCGAAACCTTGAGCCTTTCAGTTCCTGTCTAGAGTCAACCAGGAGGAAGTACAGATGCTCTTTGATTTATGATGGGGTTACACCTGATAAACCAATTATAAGTTGAAAATATTTTAAGTTGAAAGTGCATGTAATCCTCCTCACCTACAGAACATCGTAGACTAACCTAGCCTACCTTAAACATCTGCATTAGCCAACACCTGGGTAATTACCTAGAGTTTCATCTCAAGGAGTGTCATCTTAAGAATAATTGCTTTCCTCTTCTCACCAAAAGCAGGTGACACAGATGGGTGTTCTGTAGTCATGATGGGATGCAAAATCACAAAACACAATATAAAAAAAATGCTGACAACACCATACATTGCAGAGTCAGTTGTTTACCCTCAGAATCACATGGCTTTTGGGGAGCTGTCTCTCTTCCGCTGCCCAGCTTCATGAAGAGAGTATTGTCCTGAGAATCGCTTGTTTGGGGGAAAAAACAACAACATGTATTGCTTTCGCACCAACATGAAGTAAAAATTGTCAGTTGAATCATCATAAGTTGGGGCTATCTGTGTTGTTCTAAGAAGTGTCTGCACAACTCTTTAACCTGTTTCTACCATATGTAAGTATATCACAAATATGACTTTGTACTCTGCTTTTTTCCTCATGTTGATGCCTTTATTGTTTTTTTGTTTGTTTTTTCTTTTTTAAAAAAAACATTTTATTGATTTTTTACAGAGAGGAAGAGAGAGAAATAGAGAGTTAGTTAGAAACATCGATGAGAAAGAATAATTGATCAGCTGCCTCTTGCACACCTCCTACTGGGGATGTGCCCACACCAAGGTACATGCTTTTGACAGGAATCGAACCCAGGACCTTTCAGTCCACAGGCTGACACTCTATCCACTGAGCCAAACCGGTTTTGGCCCTTTATTGCTTTTATTGAGTGAGTATAGCATTCTACCTAATCATTCACACACTGTTGGTTATTTTGGTTTTTAACTGATAATGTGATACAGCAATAGGAAAACTTAGGTGTATAACCGTATCACAGTTGTGACTCACATAATTTGGTTCCAGATCTGCGTACATTTACAGAGGAATAATCAAATAGGCAAAAGTAATTGCAATGGTACTTAATTCTATACTTATGTCTCTTAAAGCAGTGATTCTCAAATATAGACATCTATAGGCTTATTAAAATGCTGATTGTTCGGTCCCACCACCAAATATTAGGATTCAATACATATGGGATGAGACCTGAGAATTTGCATTTCTAACATATTTTCAGTTGATACTGATATCCAGAACACATGTTCAGTACAATTCATGTCCTACTTAATATTTTCATACCTCTCTCCTGAACACATGTTCAGTTGATATTGATGCTTTCAGAATCAAGGTCTTAAAAACAATAAAAGGAACAAGTCATGTCCTACCTAATATTTTCATACCTCTCTCCTTCCCAATTCTCAATCCCTAAATTTTCCAGTCATCTTTTTGCTAATTCCACCTCCCCCGCCCCCCCACACACATATAATAAATACTTTAGGCTCTTCAAATGCTCCTTTATTTATATATAAGTCACATGGCTTCTACTCTCTGCCAGTCTCTGTCCCTCTCCACCCTTCTCCCAACCTCCGGTTCTTGGCCTCTCCTATTTTGCTCAGGTTTTGTATAATATTCACATTCTGGTGGAGATAGAGTTATCTCAGAGTTTGGGGACAAGGATTGAGAGAACACATGAGTTCAAATTCCTCTTCTGCCACTTGCTGCTACTTACGTGATGCTGAGAAAATCAATTAACCCCACCAGCCTTAGTTACCTCATATGTGAAGTATAAACATATTATAGCATCTCACTAATAGCGTGTTTTTTAAGATTATATGTGACAAGGACAGTAATGCTTAGCAAATATCCTGGCACTTGGTAAAAGCTCTATTTATGTTAATGTTGTTGCTAAATTAGTTTTGGAGGGTTTTTCAGATCCACTGTCCCATAAGTAATGTAGCAGAGTGGTGACTTGTTAGTTATTAGGGCCTAACTGCAGTACAGTCTTCATGTCTATGCTCAGGGGTGAAAAGAAGGAGTTTTCCTAAATAATAAAGTCTCCTAGAATTTGAAGGAAATATTGAAACTAATGATTTGCAATATAAGACTTACACTGAAGTTAATTCCTTTTTATGGAAAATGAAGCCAAATTGGATGGAGAATTTTCTATCGAATGTATTATAATATAATTATATATAAATATATGATATATGTAATTGATTTCAGAGAGTTAGGGAGAGGGAGAAAAAGATAGAAACATCCATGATGAGAGCAAATCATTAATCGGTTGCCTCCTGCACACCCCCAACTGGGGATCGAGCCTACAACCCAAACATGTGCCCTAAATGAGAATCAAACCATGACCTCCTGGTTTTTGGGTCTTTGCTCAACCACTGAAACACACCAAAATTATATATTTATATATATATATATATATATATATATATATATATATATATATATATATATATATTTAATGTGCTATCCAATAGTTCAGTGAAGGCCAAGGGAGGGAGAGAGATGGGTGGGTGGAGGTGGACAAAGGGCAGGGAAAATGGAGACACCTACAATTAAAATTTTTAATAAATTTTTAAAAACAAAATGAAATATGCTATCCTTGAAAGAAAGTTTGTTATGGTTTTTAGCATTAATTAAGGTCCTAGTATAAATGGATCTTGTGTGGTTACTAGCATGTGAAGCATAGCATGACCTGCTTTCTGTTTTTCTCAACCAAATATCTCATATTTAGTAATTCTATTATTATTTCCTTATAGATTTTGTTTTCTAACCGTTCACTCATTATTTTTCACTAAAGTTCATCCAACTTGAAGTTCTATTTTCAGATTTTCTATTGCTCTTATATGATTTCAAATTCCTAGTACCTCAGTTTGCCTTTATCCAGTATGTATTTAAAAAGAACTACTTTATAGATGCAATACAATGGAGTCATAGGATCCACACAAAAAAACAACAACTTTAAACTCTTAGTGAAATGCATCATAAACTGCAAAACGCATCCGGTCTTCTAGTTATTATTGATTAAATCAGAACAGCTTAAAAATTACAAGCTCTAATTTGTTTCAGGAATGGCAAGTGAGGCTTCCATGGGGTACATTAAAGTATATTATTCAAGAGACATATAAAGTAAATCTGTGTGAGCTGAGTCGATTTTTGTCTTATCACACAAAAAGGCAGCTGGATAAAGAAGATGACCTTTGTTAAAAGGGAAAAAAAAATCTTCAATACCTTCAATACCTGGTGTTCCTTGCCGGTGGGTGTTCTGGTGTTGGCTCTTAAAAGAAGCAGGAATCCTATTGTCATCTCTTTTAGCTTTAATGATGAAATTTACTTTCAAGTTGGTGTTTAGTTTCAGGCTATAAAAGTTCAGTACCTCCTCAGCACTTGATTCTGGGTCATTTCTTGTGGACCCACACCATACTCTGAGACAAAATAAGTGGCTCTTGATAAAAAAAAAAAGCTCCAAGTTTCAGTATCGAGTGCTGAAACTGGTACAAGAGCAAGACTGTTAATAGCAACCAAATTGAATTTGAACTTCGGGAGATTTGCCTCCACCTGACTGTAAATGCTTTGCTCTGACTTAGATTAAAGCTCTTTCTATTTAAATAGACAGAAGCTACACTGTTATGGAGGAAGATGGGGGAGAGAAATGAATTATGAATTACAGAAGCACAAATGTGCATGCAAAAGCAATCAAGGATATTGATGGAACACTATAATTTATAAACCATCTCTAGATATTGAGTCTACATTATTCTTAAGAATTTTAGCAAGAGATGAGAGTTGGGTGACCCAGCTTATTAGTAGTTGAAGGCATGAGAGGAAGTCCAATGCAGAGCTGGGAACTGAGACTAGGCATCTGGCAGAGACTGGATTTGATTTCATGACTTCACTGCTCAGTTTTTCAAGCTTAGGAAAGTCATGGATTCTCTGAGTCACAATTTCCTCCTTCATATTTTGGAAATAATAATCCTCAAAAAAATTCTTTTTGGTGAATATTAAGCACGATAATAATGTTTGTAATCTGAATAACACAATCCTATATAATATCCTATATAATAAAGAGCTAATATGCAAATAGTTGTCACACCCTCACACCTTCACACAGTAAAGGCTCAGATACTCAAACACTGGAGAGAAAGGAGTGAGGACTAGAGAGGCACAAATGAGCACACAAGATAGGAATGGGGACCAGCCAGGCACAAATGAGCTCACAAGAGAGGAATGGGGACCAGTCAGGCTGTGTCCCAGGAGAGGGACAAGACACTCGCCCCGCTGTCCTGGGCGCCAGCAGATGCACCTGTACCTGCAGCCTGGGAAAGGGACAAGCCTTGGTCCTGGGCAATAGTGGCTAGGGCTGCGGCCCTGGAGAGAGACAAGCAGCCTGCCCCATGATCCCAGGTACCAGCGGCTGAGGCTACAGCCCAGGAGAGGGAAAAGCCACCCACCCTGTGGTTTTGGGCACAGTGGCTGTGGCACAGGAAAAGCTGCCGCCCACGATCCCCTGCAGCTGCAGGCAGCCTGGGCGGAGCTGGCCTGTGTCCTGGGTCCTGGGTGTCTGCAGCAAGCCAGAGGAAGGGAAGACTGGGTCCTGGGTATGGGGCGAGGCAGAGGCCTTTAGGGGTGATCAGGCTAGCAGGGGAGCAGGGGACTATCTGGCCAGAAGGGGAGCAGTTAGAGGTGATCAGGCAGGCAGACAGAGGTGGTTAGAGGTGATCAGGCAGGCAGGCAGGCCAGTGGTTAGGAGTGGTCCTGGATTGTGAGAGGCAGTTGGACATCCCCCAAGGGGTCCCAGATTGGAGAGGGTTCAGGCCTAAAGAACCCCTCCCATGCACAAATTTCATGCACCAGGCTTCTCGTGCTTTATATAAAATTAGCATTTGGTATTTTATACATACACTGGCCTGTGCCCTCTCGCAATTCAGGAGCCCTGGGGATGTCATGGAGGTGGGAGAGGCTCCTGACACTGCCACTGCACTTGTTAGCCATGAGCCTGGCTCAGGGCTCCTGGCTGAGTGGCACTTCTCCTGTGGGAACGCACTGACCACTAGGAGGGAGCTTCTGCATTGAGTGTCTGCCCCCTTGCAGTCAGTGAGCATCATAGAGATGGGTTGTCCCACCATTCAGTTAATTTGCATATTAGCCTTTTATTATATAGGATATGATATATATAAACTCACACATATAAAAATACATAAATATATTCATCTACATCATTAACATATACACTTGTATATATATCTATATCTGTATCTATATGTTTGTATCTGATTAACATACTTTACTGAAATTATCAAATGATCTGCTTGTGTCTATATTTCTCTGCATCCACCCTCTCAGCTCCCCTTCCCAAATAGTAGGTAGCTATTAATTTATATTTTTATCTTTAGTACAAGACATTGTAGTTGCTCAAGAAATATTAATTAATTTGACAAACCCAGACTCTTAAAACTCTCTAAAAAGAGGAGAAAAACCAACAGGAATATCCTAAAAATACAATATATGGTTTTTAATGCTTCAGCATTCTGCCAACATTTGACATATCAAAAGCTTCCTTACACTGTGCTTTAAAAGGCAATGGAGATGGAGAAAATTCCAAGATGCCTTTTTTCATCATATATATTTTAAAATTATACATTATGGATTCAGATAATTATACTTTTTTCTGGCCCCAAGTGCTCTTACATAGTCTAATATCTGAATACTATATCTCCATTGCAAACCACACACACATATTCAATTTCAAATAGACAAAAATTTACAGATGGACATATACATATATGCATATATCAACACAAATATATGTGTTGCCACATGCATGTACACACATTGGAAAGAGTAAAGCCAACAAACAAAATAAACAAGGGAAAATAAAATTAAAAGATGCAGATGCATACAGAAAACATTGAGGAAGGGACCATGAATCCAGAGTGGAAGAGAGTATGTAAGAGGATGGATATACATGGAAAAGTTGGGGAGTAGTGCCAAGCAAACTGTTTAGCAGTGGAATCATTTAACACAAAATGCAGTTACATCAGCAAGAATTGTGTCTGATCTAGACGGTCTTAACCTTCTCACCCTCCAAAATGAAATGGAGAGATAGGATTTTGAGAAGAGCCATGGATTTTCTAAAATAGCATCTGGAATGAGTTTATTTAGGTTATGAGAACTTCCTAATTTGGCTAAGAATGTTTGTTCTAAATGGGTATGCAGATAAAATAAAAAACAGTTGTTTTAGAAGATTGTTCTATGTGTATATGCTAACAGAAAAACAATACATTTCTTGGAAGGGATGTACGATATACAGCATCTAATGTCAGAGAGTCATATAGAAATTTTCTCACTTTCAAATGATTTTTCTTATTAAGAGAAAAATATCGCTTTTATCAAGTTTGCATACAGTTTAAAAGGGAGTACTTAGTTGGGTAATATTAATATTATTTGAATAATGGGCTTTTACACATGTTGCTCACTATCTATATGATAGAACCTCATTTTGGATACCTATGAGTAGAGCACTTTTCCCAGTGAATGCAGCCATATCTGAAGAACACGTAGGCCAATTTTTCTGTGAGCCAGAAACTGCTCCAAAAAAATAAATAAAGTCTACCTTAAAAAAATTCTCTATCAAATTCAGCAAAACATAGTCAATTTATGTAATTTATAATGATGCAGTGAAATGGATGCTTTCGTAAACTGTCCATTGCTGTTTTTTTCTTGACAATTTTATGTTTTATAATTTTAAATAAGTAAAATGAAAAACTATTAAAATAAACACAAATATTTAAAAAATTGGCTTGGGGCATGAGGCAGAGCATTAAATAATTTGCTGAAGGTCATGTAACTCTTCACTATGGAATTGAGACTAGAAAGAAACTTCCAGGATGGTTTCCAGAGAACCATTCAGGTCTCAAATGTCCAAAAATGGGACAAAAGGAATTCTTAACAAAGAGAAGCTCCTTTGTTTAACAGCTCATGTATATGTGGTAAAAATATATATTTCTTCCAGATATGATTAAGGGAACCAAGAACATAACATCAGTAACAGCTTCTAGAGGGTGGCAAGATAAGTAATGTCCTTATGTACAGTCATCCATCCCACAGGAAAGCAGGCTTCAGGTGACCATTGGTGGGCACTGAAAGCCTCACGGTAAAATAATATACAGTCTAGGCCATCTGTTGAGGGCAAAGATGATATGTCCAAATAGGTGCTTATCTGCTGCTAACATTAAACTTAGAAATTTTTGGAATTATTAAAGGAGTGACTTGATAGATTGTCCCTCAAACCAATTTCCTAAAACAATTTATCCCACCAAGGCTTTTGATAGGCACTAGGTATAAGACAGTTAAGTTGTTCTCTCTTTCAAGAACCTGAAAGAATGGTACCCTAATTGCTTTGGGACAGAAAATTAGCAGATAGTAAAATTAATATCCTATTATGAAAATTAGAGAGTCTAACAAGACTTACTCTTGCCTGAATAATTAATACCTCACTTGCACGTGTAGCCAGTATAAGGATTTTCCGCAGGACATATTCACCAGAGACCACAGCACTCCATTCTGGAGCACACAGCAAGAATGTAGACAGCAAGCCTACATCACTAAATAAATTAACCCACCACATGGAATCTTGTATATTCACCTCCAGTGTGTTGGAGACTATCTACTAAACTCAGCTGTGTCTCAGATAATACTTGTTATAACCCTTCTTGATAATGAATATCATCAGACTTACTTGTCTCTCTTTTAATAACATTCCTGGTTAATTTTCTACTAAAAATGGATATTCATGTTTATGCGCTATGGCAATTATCCAGTTGAACTAAAACCCATAAATATTCAGAGAAAAATAAATGCATTTTTGGAGACTTTGGGCTTTTCTTTGTGTACTTCTCTAACATCTTATTTCTTGCTCCCCTTGGTGTCTCAGGTCACCCTCCTCTGTTCCTATCTATACCTGACTTCCACCTATACTCCACATCAATGCTGCATTAGTCCCTCACTGATCCATCGACATTCTATTTCTGTAACGCATATGATATCAGCTAGTCCTGACACATTAGGTCTCTAAATTAATTCACATTAGGTTAAAACACCTGGTAAAACTGACTCTCCAAAGGGATAATTGCATTTAAAGAGGTGTTTATTAATTCAACTTAATGTCTAATTATAAATTGCTTGGGGAATGCACTATTTTTGAGCAGTCACTTTTATCAAACTGTATTCTCTCACACTCCCAAACCATGAAATCAGAAGAATATCTAGAAACATTACTTTTGAAAGACTGTCATCAAACATGTGAGATCTATAGATAACCATGGTCTTCCCTCTGTTTAGTCATATATCCCAAAATAAGTACACAATGACATGAAGGTAAAAAGGAAATTTATAATTTTATTTAGTGACATTATTTCCCCCCCGCCACCCCCTGCTCAATCACTCCTCTCCCCCTAACCTCATCCTCACCACCACCACCACCAGAACTGAGGCCTACTCTCTATCTATGGGTCTTTCTCTACCTGGCTTGTTAGTTCAGTTTGTCTTTCTCTGAATAGCTTATTTCATTTAGCATAATGTTCTGTAGGTCCATCCATCTTGTTGCAAAGGGTCAAATGTTCTTCCTTTTTATGGCTGAATACTATTCCATTGTGTAAATGTACCACAGCTATTTTATCCCCTCATCTTCTAATGGGTACTTGGGCTGCTTCCAAATCTTGGCTATTGTAAATAATGCTGCAATGATCAAAGGGTACATATATTCTTTTGAATTAGTGTTTTGTGTTTCTTCAGATAAATTCCAAGAAGTGGAATTATTGGGTTATAAGGCAATTCCATTTTTAATTTTTTGAGATAACTCCATACTGGTTTCCACAGTGGCTACACCAATCTGTCTTCCCACCAACAGTGCACAAGTGTTCTCTTTTCTCCACAGGCTGATCAACACTTGTTTCAAACCCATAAACTTGAAAAAGATTTCATCTAGGAGGCTAGATCCATACTACCAATATACATAATAATCACGAGTATATTATTTTTAAACACTCATTTATATAGTATTCAAGTTGCTTTTCTGGTGTTAAATAATAATCTGAGATGAAATATCCAGATTAAAAGTGAAATTCCTAAAGATAGCATGGTTTATTTTGAGAGTTTTATACCATTAGCTTTCACCCTTTCCCAGGATCTAGACTTACTTTTACATCTGTGTGCTACACCTCTTCTTTATTCTTGCCTTGTATGTCTACTAGTTTCAAACTCTCATAAATTCTGATTACATAAGATCATTTGATCCGTTTGTTTTTATCATTGCCATCCTATTTCAGGCCACTTTTATCTCACTCTGAGACTATTTCTTTTTTGTTGTTGTTTTTTGTTAATCCTCACCCCAGGATATTTTTTCCATTGCTTGTTTTCCTCATTGATTTTTAGAGAGTGGAAGGAAGGAAAAAGGGGGAGAGATTGAGAGAAAGAGAAACATTGATGTGAGAGACACCTTGATTGGTTGCCTCCAGAACACACCTTACCAGGGGTTCAGGTATCAAACTTGCAACCCTTAGTTAAGCAGGCTGATGTTCTAACCACTTTGCAACACCATCAGGGCTGATAATATCCTAATAGCTTTGAAACAGGTGCCTCTATCCTCAGTCTGGCCCATTCTACACACAGTAAATAAGGGCTCTACATGCAATTGCTCAAAACAGAGACTCCTTATGACCTACCAAGTTAAGACAAACTGGTATGAGGTTAAAAGACAGCTTTGGTCCCAAATTACTTTTACAGATTATTGCCCACATTTTTTCTCTCCTTTTCATCCTTCTGGCAACCAAATTGGACTCTACCCTGTTTCTGATCACAATTGTTTGCATTGATTATTTGCTTGTCCTTTTCCTACCCGTGCTCCCTTTGTTAGTTTTGCATATAGTTTTGCATGTGTATTCTTTATATTAATTCCCAGTTGTTAAATTTGTTAATTTTTTTCTGCTACCCAATTAAATGGGAAATCTCTCCTTTATATTTTTAAATACTTTCACATTTTCTTATAAGATTAACATTTGTATTCTTAGAATTTATATACTTTTAGTCATATTGTAAGCTCTATTTGAGTAGGACTTGTGTTTTCCTTGCCTTTTTACAATAATACTTTATAAAAAATAAAATCTCAATATTATATAGGGGTTCTCCAGCTACGACCAGCATGGCTAGAGAGCAAAGGAGTACTGAGTAAAGACAACTGGGGATTGAGAAAGAGAGACAGACAGAGACAGTAGGTAAAGCTGGGACCATGTGGGACATAGTTCTGAGATTGAAAGACAGTGACCCAGAGCTAGTGCATTGCATTTATTATATGCAGCATGATACCAGTAAGTTTTACTAGAGTTTAAGACAAAGGAAATTATGTGAAATTATGCCTAAAGATCAAGCTGCAATTCTTCATTCTTGTGGCTTCTCAGAATTATCAGGCCTGACTGGACCCTGATAATTGCCCCTGCCCCTGTTGCCTGGCTGAACTTAGGTAATTATACCCACACCCTGGCACCTGAGTGATAGGTCAGGACTGACAACATTCTTGCCTTTTGGCAAGATATGTTTCCAGGACATGGCTTTGCCAATGCCGATGCCGCTAGACTCAGCCAGCGACCCTTGCTCAGGAGCTCTTCCAGGCGCCCTCTACAATATTATAATTGAAATGGATGAAATTTTTAAAAAAATATTTTTTATTGATTTTTTGCAGAGAAGAAGAGAGAGGGCTAGAGAGTTAGAAACATCGATGAGAGAGAATCATCGATCAGCTGCCTCTTGCACACCCCCTACTGGGGATTTGCCTGCAACCAAGGTACATGCCCTTGACCGGAATCCAACCCGGGACCTTTCAGTCCGCAGGCCAACGCTCTATCCACTGAGCCAAACCAGTCCTGGCGAAATGGATGAAATTTGACACAATTTTCTGATCTGGCTTCCACTAGATGTTATCTTTTTTGAATTCCATGTGTTGTCTTGAGAAGTAGTATTTCCATCATATAAATTTTAAAGTATATATAAAATTTGACATTCCTCTTTTCTCTCTCTCAATGATGATATGTTTTAAAAAATGTTTATTCTTGTGAGGGTAAAACTTGGGTTGTGCTTAAGAAGCCAAAGTTTTTGTTAAAAAGATGTTCCAAACACATAATTGTCTTTCTTTACTATTGGAAGTAGATTTGAGGCTCAGGAAGGTAGTGTCTTCATTTTTAAAAAGTGATATATATTTGAAATAATATATTATATTTAAGTTAGAATAGTGAAGTGCAAAAACAATTATTATTTTCTTTTCCTACAGCCATCATATATGACATCCTTCTTATTTTTGATAAATTACAGTTTCCACCTTTGAATTTAAGAAATGTGACCTAACCCACATTATTTCTTCCTCTTGGAGCAATAGATTGAATTTGTCTAGTGTTCTAAGAAAGAGTTCTGTGTGTTTGGCCTTATTGCGGCATAAATTGAAAACTACTACTTACAGACACTGCTATTGTTATCTTCAAAAAAAAAGGAAAGAAAAAAGCCTTTGTTTTAAAATTTACTGGGACTGAGCGCATGGAGTCCATTTCCTGAAGTGTGGAGTGACACAGACTGCTACATGAATAATGAAGGTTACTGTAAAACCTGCGTCCCGCTATACTCCCTTGATATTAAACAAGGGCAGTTCTGTCTTTAAAATACTAACCCGTTTATTCTTATAACATTCAATCTCTTCTAGGAATTTCAACCGCTTTTGAACTTATAGATTGTTGAGGATTACTCACAGTGAGTGGCCTGTTTCTCCCAGAGTTTCTTTGAATTGAGAAGTCCCCCTGGGGATGCCAGGAGAGAAGAGAAAGGAAACCAACCTGACTCGCCCGTAGTCTAGTTAGCTTACAGTTTAAAGTGAGAAATGGAGCTGCATGACCAGCAGCGTGACCTTCAACTACTAAGTGCTCCTCCTGGATTTACAGCGAGGAGCCTTTTAATTCATGCTCTAGTCCCGTGCAATGTGAGGCTTAATTAACCCCTCTGTCGCTTCGCAGCCTGCCTTGTAACAATAATGCTAGCAACTTCTGGAGATGCTCTATAGATTTAATTAATCTGTGGTCTGCTAAACTCCAGCATTCAAATACATTCATTTTAACTGATTGATCCTGTTTTTTGGTGGTGTGATTGCACACATAACATACACACACACCTGGTATTACTATCTGTCTATATTCACATTTTTACTCTAACATGGTTTTACCCTTTATTTTAAAAGACAAAGTGCTGAAGCGTTTAGAATAAGGTTAGTTCCCCCATATTCATATTAAAAATTATATGAAAGAAGGATTGCAATCTTACCCTAAATATTTACATTGGCTAAGGGCCAGGTAGGAAAAAAAAAATATTAAATCCCAATCACTCAGATGGCAAGAACTTCCTCTGCACTCGGTGACAAAGGCTGTGCCCTCTTCCACTAGAAGGGGAGTCATGGCAGTGTCACATTTTGGGAGCATCCACTAATTTCACATAAAATTTCCTATGCATAAGCAATTCTGCTGGAAAGAGAAAAATAACAAGGTATGAATATCGAAGCTTCAGGAACAGTCATTCTCCATTACTCCAGGCTAAGTGACAATCTATGTTTTTGATCTGTGTACCTCCAGGGAGATTAGGCTGGTAATATTTATTGAACACTTTCAAAGTGCTTGGAAATGTCAGTCAGAGGAGAACATCAGAGCACATGACCCCTGCATGCAAGTGTCTCTATTAAAAAGAGACAGGATCTTTTGAGGCTGTTCTAGATACATTCACTTCATGTAATAATGTGCTTAGAAAGATGTACCGGTATGTTAATTTATAGTTCTGTAAACTGAATCAGATTTTCTTATTTGTTTAAATGCAATCTTCCTATCTGCTTTACGTCTGAATTTCTGCCTTACTATCTAAGTAGATTCTCTAAATTTTGAGAATACAACAATGAAAAATCATTTCAAGGTACATGGAACAACAATGAAAAACCACTTCAAGATATTTATCACAGTGCTCCCTGTTCTGAGAGGTGTGATGAGCTTGAAAAGAAATCATGGGATTTCCCTAGTTTTCTTCAGAAAACAGCCTTGAATGGAGTGAGCCCCCCATTTGACACATCTCAAAGCCAGCATCTGCTCAGTTTGTTTTGGTGAACTAGACATGGAGCCCCTCCACGGGTGAACTGTTGATGAGCCCTGGATGAATTACTCCTTGCCAACTTGAACAAGGCTGCCTTTCTTTCCACTCTCCAGGAGAAACTATTGGGCTGTAATATCCGAAGTTGGAACAAAA
The DNA here is from genome assembly GCF_964339955.1 of Pipistrellus hanaki. Lineage (NCBI taxonomy): Eukaryota > Metazoa > Chordata > Mammalia > Chiroptera > Vespertilionidae > Pipistrellus > Pipistrellus hanaki. The sequence goes on from NC_140505.1 coordinate 158,652,637, forward strand.
GCAAAGTTAGAACCACTCTCTCCAGGATGGTTTCATGAATTCCTCCTTAAGTCAGAAAGCATATTACAAACTGTAAGAACACAAGGCTGTGTACTAGGATGTAGATTTCCTTCTCACCTTCTCAAGGAGGCACTATCTCTCTCTTCTTATTCATGGTGGGGGGAAAATGCAAAACGTCTAGGTCTCCATAAGAGGTGCTCCTACTTCTTCCAGTTTAGTTGATCAGTGAGGAGCTATGGATGCTGAATTAGAGCAGGGGTACAAGACCTCATGGGAGTCCCCCAAGATTCAACTGTCATAAATGAGTCTTAAACCAGGGCATTTCTGAAACTATTTTCTATTTGAGACACTCGCATTTACCCTGAGTGGAAGAAGAAGAAGGACACCTTTTAAAATATTTTTTGAGCTCCACATAACTTAACTAAAAGGACCATGGTCTTGGAAGTGGCATAATCAGAAAAAGAGACTGATCCAAGAAATAGGTGGAGCAGGTAATAGAATAGGCAGAGGGAAATGTGATAAGAAGAGTGAAGATTGAAAATGAATTCAAAACCACATATAAAAGTTAATTTGAAGTGGGTCACACACACAAATGTAAAGCCAGAAACTACAAAAATTGTAGAAGAAAACATAGGAGAGTGTTTTTGTGACCTTGAGTTCAGCAATTTTTTTTAGATAGGACATAAAAATCACAAACCATAAACAAAATATTGATAAAATGGATTTCATTAAAATTAAAGTATTTTATTCTTCGAAAGACATTGTTAAGAAAATGAAAATGCAAGCTATAGACAGGGAGAAAATTGTAAAATATCATATGTCAGATGAAGAACTTAAATCTAGAGTACACAAATAATTCTTAAATCATAATAATAAAAAGGTAAAAAACCAATTTTAAATGGGCAAAATATTTGAATAAACATTTCTCCAAAGAAGACATGCAGATGGAAAAAGAACACATAAAAAGATGCTCAATATTATTATTCATTAGAAAAATTAAAACTGCCACGGGATACCATTGTGTACCAATTAAAATTGCTAAGTTGATAATGACTGACCATTCCAAGTGTAAAGGATGCAGAGTAACTAGAACTCTCATACCCAGGTTGTGGGAATGTAAAATGGTATGACCAATTGGAAAAACAATGAGACTATTTCTTATAAAGATAAGCATACACTTAATCTGTAACCCAGTAATTCTACTTTTATAAGTGTTTACTGAGGAGCAATAAAGCATGTGACTACACATAGACTTGTACATGAATGTTTATAGCAGCTTTCTTTATAATGTTCAGAAACTGGGAACAAACAAGCTTATCAACTGGTGAATAGATGAAGAAATTATGGTATATTATAAAATGGGCTATTATTCAATAACAAAAAAGAACAAACTATGGATGTAGACAAAATGCTGAAAGAAAAGACATATAAAACTACATGCTGTTAGATACTATTTTTTATGAAATTCTAGAAAAGACACAACTATAGTGAGAGAAAGAAAACTACTCAAGTCAAGATATAGAGAAAAGGGGACGAGAGACTTTTGGGAGTGATGAAAATGTTCTGTATTTTAGTTGTGGTGGTGGTTATACAACTGTATCCATTGACCAAAACTTATTAAAGTTTACAATTGGTTAATTTTGCAGCATGAAAATTATACTTAAATAAATCTAATTTTAAAAATTGACTGAAAGTTACCGATTTTGAAAACCAGTGAAGGAAGGAATTAAAGAGAACAGTAAAGATATTGCCATGCCTAAGTTGAGAGAGATTGCGTGCTGAAGAGAAAAATATTATCTCACTAATTGAACGGGCAATCTTGGGCAAATCACATAACCTCTCTGATCTTCAATTTTCTCACAAATAAAACAAGGAGATTGAACAAAAATGATCTTTCTTTACAGCTCTGAAATTGTCAAAAGGTTTATGTGTTTTTCTACCAAGGATAGCCAATTTTGAGTAATGTTTAATCAAGAATTTTGGTCCCATTTTATCAGGCTGTATTAGTGAAATTTAAAAAGGAAACTCTAATTTATGTAGTTTGACAGTATTTCAAAACAAGTTCAGATGGAAGGTTGAATAAGCAAATACAGGAAAGAAAGTGGCTCCCTAAATAAAGATTTCACATATATATACATACAAAAACCTTCTCTGATGTACCTCTATTTGTACAAAATGTTTTAACAGTTCTGAGGATTAGTCACTATCAACACATACCCATGGAGTTTAGGGTATCAAAAACACATGGGGTTATTAAGTGGTAGACTTGAAAATATCCATGGGTTCTTGTCATTAAGAAAAAAAGAAACAATAGATGAAGTGTTAAAATGGTGGAAATGTAACAGGGAAACCTTGTGTTTTAAGAGCCACAATACTGAAATAACTTCAAGGGATTGGCTTACACTCAAACAGGAAATTGACCAAATCAACATTTGGCTTGAGATAATGAAGTGATAAAAGGAGCAGTGGGGGGAGCACAATTGTGAGGGAGAAGGAGGCAATGGAGGTTCTGTGTTAACCTACTAGGCTGTTTCTGAAAAGTGTTTTTAATTAAATCTCTCCATCCAGTGCTCATGAAACCTAAATACAATACTGAATTAGTGCCTTTGGGAACAGGTATAATATAAAACACACACACACACACACACACACACACACACACACACACACACCACACTGTAACAAATTGGACTGGCAAAAGCACCTCCATCTTTTCCAGTCCAAGTGCTACACCATTTTTCTTTATTGATGGTCCCATTTGAGGCAGTAACAAGGCAATTAAGAAAACAAACCCATTGTGCAAGCAGAAGAAGGAGGGTCCAAATTGCACAAAAACACCTAACAATGAGTGCTGCTGTTCCTCAGTCCCCACCTCCTGGCTCTCTTGCTGAGCTTGGAGGTAAGTCCAGCTCCAGGACCTGGTAATAAGAACTCTGTGTTAGGAAACTAGAGAAGAATAAGTAGACCAGGAGTTAAACCAACTAACCTTAGAGTCCAAAGCAGAGTTAATAATAAGCACAAATAACCTGGTATTAAGCTACTAAGGCTTTCAGAGTTCCACCTATATACCCCCCTCAAAAAAAAAAAAAAATCCCCCCCCCCCACTATCCACACCTTCCCTGCAATTATCTATTTTCTTATTCAAATCTGAAACTGGATTGCCAAAAATCAGAGTTGCCACAGGACTCTAAGTGCATAGGGTATTTTAGTTGTACACTGGGGAGTCTTTGGGTTAACAAATAATAATAATGGCTGGCCTTTATAGAATACTTTCTATGTGTGGGCACTGTCTTAGCATTTTACAAAACAAAAAAAGCAGCAAAAACATTTTATGAAATAGACACTGTTATCATCCCCATTTTTATGATGATACATAACATTTAAGTGACTCGCCAAAGGTCACAGAGCTTGAGAGCAACAGAGAAGGAATGAAAACCCAAGGAATCTGGCTCCAACTATAGGCCAATGCGGTAGCCTGGAACAAACCCAGATCAAAATGAAAACCACCTTTGGGATGGAGCTAATCTCTGGAAGAACAGACTCGTGCAGGTGCAGGTGCAGGGAGAAGTTTGGTCTTATGGGCAGAGCATGGTGTCCAGGGGGTGTGGCAAACTAACAGGTGGCAGAAGAGTCCAGCAGTCAGCCCCAAAGAGCTTCAGACTGGGGTTGAGGAGTTTCAGCAGGTCAAGCAGGAGTATTGAGAGGAGATTCAGACAGGCAATTGTTCACAGAGCCTAGGCAACCTCTTTAGGGTGGCCCTGTTCTAGAACCAGAAATACTACAAGTAGCACTAAGCAAAGAATGGAATCTAGTTATTCTTACTGTTGAGATTGAAGCCACCACCAAAAGTCTCAATACCCTCCCCCTTCCACCGTCCTGCTACTCCCAGCTAACGACGAAGTGTGGTGGGATATTAAGGCAGACCATGTCCTAGGAGAGATGGCGCTCCTTGGACAGGAAGACTTGGCCAAATTTTCCTTCCATGGCATAGTAAGCGTCCACCCAATGCTCCTTTCCTCTCTTCTTCACTCAGCTTCTATTGCTATCTGACAGCTCTCCCAGCAGCCCCACCTCCCTTCTTCCTCATTTCCTCTCACAGATGTTTCCCCTTTAAAAAAAAAAAAATCCTTCCACCTTGGCTTCCTCTTCTTAGAAGGCCAAGACCAGTAAAAGCATCTTACATTTATGTGTTTGTACTTTACAGTTTATAAAGCAGTTTTTGCATATATTTGCTCATTTGAGCTTAGAGGAGGTCTGTGGCATAAACAGAGCGGGTACAACTATACCCATTTTACAGGTTTGGATATTGAAGCTTAGAAAGTTCAAGTGCAGTACCTATGATAGGCAGCCTTTAATATGACTCCTGACAACCCCTGCCTCCTGGTCCTCACATCCTTTGGTATTCTTCACCCCCTACCCCTTTGAGTGTGGGCTGGACTTCCTAGCTGACTTCTAATGAATAGAATATGACAGAACTAACGGATTGTCACTTCAGAGATTAGCGTATAAGAGACTCCAGCTTCAGGTTGAGTGCTCTCTCCTGCTTTCTCTTGGATTAGATGCCCTGAGGGAGAACACCTGCCACGTTGTAAGGCAGCCCCATGGAGAAATCCATGTCAAGGGACTAAGGCCTGCCAACATGTGAGTGTGGAAATGGATCTTCCCTCACTCCCCCACCCCCATTAAGTGTACAGGTAAGACCACTGGCTGACAGCTGGATTGCAATCTCAGGACAGACCTTGAGCCAGAGACACCCAGCTAAGCCACTAGGATTCCTCATCACAGAAACTGTGACATAATAAATGCTTATTATTTTAAATGGACAAGTTTTGGGATTAATTTTTAAGAAGCAATAGAAATCCAAAGTAGTGCCCAATATTCAGAGTGAGCAATGGGAGCATACACCATTGAAACGTATCCCAAAGCTTTGTCTAGCTGAAGTTTATTATTATCTCTACCCCATTTTCAGTACTACCTTTCTCTATTTCTTTTATGAATAAACTTGAACCCCTAATTCTTTTTTTATGGAGTAACCTAGTAAATATTTTTGCTGTGGCAACAGACATCCCCTAAATTTCAGTGGCCTTCAGCATTGAACATTTACTTTTGGTTCACAGGTCTGTCAGTTGGCTATGGCTCTGCTGGGCCCCTCTCAGTTTAGTTCTGCTCTATGTGTCTTCACATCCCTGGCTAAAGGACCTGCCCTCGTCTGGAAATGTTATTCCCATGCAGAGGCAGGAACACAGGCGGTCAAACTGAATCACCCAAATGCGTTTATAGTTTCTTCTCAGACGTTGCATACATCATGTCCATTCACATTCCAATGGCTAAAGTCAATCATGTAGCCAACCCAACAAAGTGACTCTATAAAGTCAAATATAGTATCCTGCCTAGCAAGGCATGAGGAGTTACAAAGCAAAGGGCATGGCTTTATAATACACGGGAGCTATAGAATAATGGAAAGAATAATATAATCCACCACATATAATATCGAGTGGTTGTGAACTGAGATCATACAATGGCTGAAAATTAATGCTTAGAAATTTAAACAATTAAAGCATTAGGTATAGCAAATTAGTCCCTTTAGACTACATTATGAAAACAACAATGTCCACTGAAACCATTGAGCAGAAGGGAAGAAAATACTAGACTGTAATTTGGAAGAGGAATTGGCAGAGTAGCCACATCCAAAATGAGTGACCATGGTTTAGTCATGATGTCTTTGCAGTTCTAGCTTTTAGAGATGGGAAATTGGCTCCTTTCAATACCATGTTCATTTAAGAGGTATTTTTCTACTTTGACTTTAAAATGAGCATTAAAGTCCCATGAAAAAAAATGTTGGATCCCTTACTTAATTCATGAAATGGATACCATAACCTGTCAACCCTGAACTGGCCAGTAACATTATTAGAAATTCTGAAAAGTTGTTAGCAATATCCCTTAAAGGAAAAAAATAAAAAATAAAGATGCAAATATCTTTTTTTTTTTTTTAACAACCAAATGTTCCGGTAATGATTTTCCACTCTTTGCCTATCTTGATGCTTAAAATAGAGCCTGCGTTGTTAAAAATATCTGCTATAATAAAATAAGAAATGGGCAGCTAACAAATTAGGAAGTAGGCAAAGCTAATTAAAACAATTCTGAAGACTACTGAAGGTACAGTCCTACCAGATTTTTTTTTTTCCAGAAATGTCAGTGTTTCAACCTTTTCTAGACAACATTTTCACAGCTGATTTTGAGATTAACTTCAATGGCACTATCACACTTTTAAACAAAAATATCACAGCAATGAGATGTGTTGATGTCTGGCAGTCCTGCTTATGCTATGACTCTATGCTAAGCACATCCCCTGTGCTTTCTGAAAGCCCTATATTAAATGTGCTCCAATAAGTACAGTGACCACAGAGGAGAAAATTAAGGGTTTGAGGAATCAATGGTGCACCTACATATACAATACGAAATTTTTCTGCTTCAAAAGGATAGCCCTGGGAGAAAAAATACGTATACACATAGATATGAAAAGCTCTCTCACCTTAAACTACCTAAAACTGAGACACACTAACATTTTCAGGTTGGTATGAGCTAAATTTTCAACTTGCATGTCAAAGGTTGGACCATTCTCCTCATTCTCCTCATTCTCCTCCTACTCCTCCTACTCCTCATCCTCTTTCAATTATGGCAAGAGAAATAGGGAACTTCAGTTCTTTGAGCTACTTCTAGCCTCCAGTTCTTTCAGAGCTTGTTCATCTAAGTGAAAAAAATTATTTAGGTATAATTTACCTGTTTATACCCAAGGTTATAAAATTAAAACGTGTTTTTTAATATTATAGCAACATCCTAGAACACTACAATGAGGACATTATTCCCTAAAAGTTTGTTAATGTGGGCTGTTCACTCTTTCTATGTCTTTTCCAGATCCTCCCGTGAGTCACAGGATCTCAAGCTTTCCTTTTATTTTATTTTTTCCCCATCTATTTTTACTTTCATATATATATATATATATATATATATATATATATATATATATATATATATTATTATTATTATTATTATTATTATTATACTAGAGGCCAAGTGCACTAAATTCATGTATGGGGGGTATCCCTCAGCCAAGCCTGCACCCTCTCCAATCTGGGGCTCCTGGTAGGACCAGGCATAAATGGGCAGTCGGACATCCCTCTCACTATCCAGGACTGCTGACTCCCAACTGCTCACCTGCCTGCCTTCCTGATTGCCCTAACCACTTCTGCCTGCCAGCCTGATCACCGCCTAACCACTCCCCTGCCAGCCTGATTGATGCCTAACTGCTCCCCTGCCAGCCTATTTGCCCCTAACTGCCCTCCCCTGCAGGCTTTATCACCCCCAACTGCCCTCCCTTGCAGGCCTTGTCCCTCCCAACTTCTCTCTCCTGCTGGCCTGATCTCCAACAACTGCCCTCCCTTGCAGGTCTGGTCCCTTCCAACTGCCATCTCCTGCTGGTCATCTTGTGGCAGTCATCTTGTGTCCACATGGGGACAGCCATCTTTGACCCCCACAGGGGCAGCAATCTTGTGTGTTGGAGAGATGGTCAATTTGCATATTACTCTTTTATTAGATAGGATAGAGGCCTGGTACACAGGTGGGGGCCAGCTGGTTTGCCCTGAAGGGTATCCAGGATCAGGGTGGAGGTTCCCTTGGGGCAAGGGGTGGCCTGGGTGAGGGGCTTGTGGTGGTTTGCAGACAGACCATGCCCCCCAGCGACCCAAGTTGAGGCCCTGGTATCTGGGATTTATTTATCTTCTATAATTGAAATTTTATAGCCTTGAGCAGAACCAATCTTCCTGCTTGCTCCATGGCCACAGCCATTTTTTGTCGGGATTTATTTATCTTCTATAATGGAAACTTTGTAGCCTTGAGTGGAGGCCTAGGGTATGCAGAAAGCTTGGCTTCCTCCATTACCAGGGAAACCCAAGCCTCCTACCAGCTCTGTGGCTGTAGCCATCTTGGTTAAGTACATAATTTGCATACTTGCTCCTCATTGGCTGGTGGGTGTGGCTTGTTGGTGTAACAGAGGTAGAGTCAATTTGCATATTTCTCTTTTATTAGATAGGATATATTATATAATGTTTCTCATACTTCACTAGTCATAAAACTGAAAAGCATTGTTGTGTTATGTACACTTCAGGATCTATTTAAAAATAAATTTATAATGCAGATCACTAAATTTTATCTTTAAATATAATGTTTTCCTTATGTGCCTTATTTTTATATTGTTTTAACAGCCTGATCAGTAAATGTCAATGTAAAAGAAAAAAATAGATCTTCTAGTGTTTCTGTAACACAATGGGATTGAACATTGGAATGTTGACATTAAGGATCTCCAAAAGATGTCATATGGTCAGCACTTAGACTTTGAACTTTTTAAAAGCTGAGTCTCATGTTAAGTGAGATTAAATATGTTCTATGAAGTATTTGATTCCACAAAGAGCTACATAGCTCGGTAATGTTTTCAAATAATTAACACATACATAAAAATCTAAAACTATGTTTAAATAAATAAAACATAAAATTTTTCAAAACAAAGTGATTTGAAGTATTTATACATATATATCGGGGCACACAATCTTTAGGCCTTAGTTTCCTGGTAAAACAAGATGAGTGCCTTAAACGCATTTCAAGCTCTATTAATCTATTTTATTTATAGGTTTTCTGAAATTCATCAAACCATCTTTAGCAAGTCACATGAACTTCGGTTACTCCTTCAAGATTTCTCATAGGGAATATTATAAGTTCTTAAATCTTAAAAATATGCACACAGTAAAAATTAAATCTAAAATGCATTGAAAAATTGTATTGTAATATTTATGGCTGTGATTTTATGAATTAATATTTTGTTATACTTGAAAATGCAGAATTGTGATTTACCCAGTCCTATTAAACATATTTAAATACCAATAAATCTGAATAAATGTAGTGCTGTAAATAATTTTGTGAGTTATAAGATCCATGTGCTAGTTATAAGAACCTTTGTATTCACTTGTTTTAGTGTAGGAACTCTAAACTTATACATGTTTGAATGCTAATATTATATGCATAGATTTTGAAAAATATATGAACTTACTTTAACCAAGAATATGAGTAATAACAACCAGAGAGTCACGCAGGGAATGCCTTTAAAATCTCACATAACTAATAGCTAAATTTCATTCAGATTCTTCAGTGTTTCAGAACACTTGCTTAGAGCACTTTCCGTTCTCTTGACAGTGCTTCCTGTTCTTGGCCAGATGTACAGCCACAAGCAGAAGCACCAAAAAACTCTCAGAAAAGCCATTGTTGAAAAGGAATGGAAACTGAGTCATTCTCTCAAGACCTCCAGCCACAAATTTGAAATTCGAGGGATTCAGAGCCATGAAAATCCCTGGCTATGCATTAGAGGTGTGTTTCCAAATATTTGTTATGGATCTCTATCCACCACTGGTTATAAGAAATGTCACTAAAGTGTTTATATGAGAGCAATAAAAAACAGTGACCACAAACATTATAATTTATTTCTATGGACAGTGTCCCTAACAGCACTTGAACTTTGGTTCCATTTTTAGACAAGGCTCTTTCCTTAGTAACTAACTCAAGCAGCCAAAACCCAAACTAAATTATCATATTCATGGTTCCTGGCTATGCAGATTGGCAACTCTGACAAGGATAACCTCCAGGCATACTGTATAGCAACAGGACAAAACTGACATTCCCATTCAACCTGATGCTCAGGTTCCCTGTTGTAAAAGCTTTTGAGAGTAGAACTATATCTTTGGCTCAGACAGTGATGCTGAATGAATGCTACCCCTTATACAGAATTTTATCTTCTTGTAATACAGTTTCATTTCATCAACAGTTGCCAAACAGCGAGTGACAACCATTACGAGGACTACTGTCAAAAGGAGCCACACTGTGTGTGGATGTTGCCTTTATCATATGATTTCAAATTGTAAGTTGAGGCCCTTTCTCTCAAATTTCAGTCCCCACTATTTTCTGAAATTTCTCTGTAATGATTCCCTCCACTGGAGGTACAATGGATTATAATACTTCTCCTGATGGTTGGTTTTCAACACAGATAATTTAAGGAGGGATGCCCAACTTAAATATCCCAAATCTTAGAATGAGAAAGTTTTTCAGATATTTGATTCACTCACTAACTTTTTCATTCATTCACTCATCTCATTGATTCCTAAAGCTGAAACGTATAGAGAACCCTTCATATGCTAAGTCCTCTCTAGGAGATGCAAATCTTGAGGAGGACCCTTGAGTAGCTCACCCTCAGTTGGCAGCAGAACACTAAGCCCATGAGTGCCCCAAAAGGAGAAAGAGGCACAGAAAAAAGTAAAGAGAGTTTCAAACCCATCTCTGCTACTTTACAGTTTTGCCTAAAACTGGTTCTGGTGGTGCCCACAGGTGTCCAGCCTCAGCCACAACTGGTGAAGTGTGCAAAAGCTGCCTTGAAAAAGGGAAGTTGACTTCGGAAATACAGGATTCCCTAGAGTCCATGATTTCATTGATTGAGAACAAGTTTCCTTCAGCATTTAGAAAATGTGATACAGTAAATGCTTTAGTGGCAGAATCTAATTAGTCTCCCAAAGAAGCTGCTCAACATGTTAAGCTGCAAATGTTCAGCAAATGTAAAATTGAAAATTTCATGTTCCTGATCAAGCCAGCTGCTCTGTATTAGTAAATGGTAGCAAACACAAGACTTGAAATCAGAAAATCACCTTGGACTAAATATTCCAATCCTTTTTCTCACCTCCCGTATTGCTTGTTTAAACATGTTCTTTTCATTCTCCCTTCCTTCTATCCTATGTTTCACCTTAATCTAACCTAATGTATCAACAGCTCTTCTCCTTTAAAAAAAAAAAAGATATTTTTATTGATATCAGAGAGGAAGGGAGAGGGAGAGAGAGATAGAAACATCAATGATGAGAAAGTGTCAGTGATTGGCTGCTTCCTGCATGCTATGCTCCATACTGAGCTTGAGCCCAAAACCCGGGTATGTGCCTTGACGGGGAATCAAATCAGGACCTCCTGGTTCATAGGTCAATGCTCAATCACTGAGCCACGCTGGCCATGTAATAATAGCTCTTCTCTTCTCCTCGAATTCAGTAGTTCCCTCTACCCACCCTGAAAACTGCCATGATGACATTATCTTGATTATGTTATTAGTGCCTTTAGTGCAATCAATGTAAAGATTCCTAAAATTTAGCTTCAGGCCCTCATTGTACCTCAGTTACAATTTGTGCTACAACAAGCCTTTAATCCTGCTGAGCTTCAGATAAAATCTGAACTCCTTAACTTGGATTTAATTTTTCCTCAACCTGTCTTTGCCATCTTATGCAGAACTACTCATTTTAAGGCTTCTCTTTCAGAGGAAAGGGTTTACTCACTATCCTTACTCCTTAAGGAACCACTCTTCATTTTCCCATCGTTTCCAACAATTTTCTCATAATGGTTTTATAGAAAAAGAGGGGGAAGGAGGGAAGTTTTATGCTGCTTCTGACCATTCATAGAACATCTCTGAGCCTGATTTTCGACTGTAAAGTGAAATTTCACAATTTCTGTCCTCTCAAAGGGTCTGGGGAAGATCAAGGAAACTAATATTTATTGACTATTTATTATGTGCCCAATAGACTTTGATAGTTTTAGCAATAATAAGGTAACATATTATCTTATTAAAATCTTTTGATGATTCTGTGATAAGGAAACTGAGGCAATAATTTGCATGCATATATTTTGTAGACTGAGAAACCATCATGAAAATGTGTAGTTTTGTCTGATTGTGACCTTCTATTAAATCTTCTATTTTATGCAATCTTAATATTTTATCCAAATAAATTTTAAGTTATTTTAAGGTATAAATGGATTTTATATATTTCTTTATATCATGATAGTTGTTAGGATTAGTAATTGCTTTGTAAATATTTTCAAATTTATCTTGACATAGTTTATATGATAGTTGATTAATGATTCTACTTTTCCATCAGAAGAGCCTAACATTCTTCTTCCTCTATTTTGTCTGTTAGTTGGCAGCCACATACCTGACAATAAAGAGGCTATGATAGAGTTACCAAGGAAGAGACTAGTCTCACTTATGTGGGCTGCTTGAGGGTGTATAAGTAAGATTTGTTCTGTTTGCAAATATTTCAAATCATATTTAAATAAGTCAATCAAATCTAACCTAATGAAGGGAAAATATTAATAGTAATTCAAAATGAATTGCAGCACATCTTAAAAATCTATTAGCAATGAGGCAACTGAGGATAACTTCACTAGTGATGAATACAATAGATGAGATAATGACAGACACGCATCACACACTAGCTTTGAAACTTGGGTTTGATGATTTAAATAGAGAAAGTAAAACTAGTTTATACCTGAGTAGAGATTTATTTATTCTATTTACCTGAATTAAAAGCCAACCATCTTATTAGGTTGAATGACTGTAAGTCTTCGTATTTGAGCGGAATTTAAAGGACCATTCGCTAATAGACTAATTCCAGAAAATAAATAAGCTCCCAAATGTGTGTATATTATATAGTATGCTACTCAACTCTAAAAACCAATGTTCCTTTAATATGAACATTTAAATGATAGGTTCTAAACAGCTTCCTATATAAATAAAGAAGCCAGAGACAAAAGGCTGACTTATTCAACTTAATTTTTTAAACGTACTTAGGTATACCTAATGATTAAAACTTCTCAGCTAAAAAAAAAAAAAAAAAAAAAAAAAAAAAAAAAAAAGTGAGTTTGATGTCCGCTATTTTCCCCCCCTCTGATTAGAAAGAACCTGTTTTTATGGAGCTCTGCTCACTAGAAGTAAACATTTTCGGATGACGTCTTCTAAGCCTATTCTTTTCAATATGAAACAGGATGCCTGACATGAAGTTAATTTCCTTTATTGCTCTGTGTTAAATTCCAAAGACTGGTATATATCTTAATATAAGAAATATATGTGACAAAGAACCCTTTTCGAGACAACATGCTTGAAATAAAATATGAACGAGGGAAATTAATCCGTCCATTAGATGATGACAATTTAAGGAAGCCACCCATCAAGGCCATGTATTTTGCCTTTATCCACTAGAGGGGGTAATGTTCTTCCATCTAAAAGGACATGGAATTATCCCAACAAGATTTAATGCACAGTGACCTTATTCATTTGAAACGAGGTTAATTAAATAATATTATACAATGAATGGCCAAAGTTATGAATAAAAGTTTCCTCAAAAACATTTGTGATACAAAGACCAGAAATAATTATTGTTCTTGTCCATCCTAAAATTTTGCAAAATCAGTGGCAGTAAGGATAGGTAAATTTGTTTTAGCTGAGAGAATACAATTTACATAAAGTAATGCTTTCTATGACCATTCCAAAAAATACTGTACACGTTTTCATGTGATTAATTTCATTGTATTAGAGTTGGTATTATAATTGTTTGGTTCAGCAGGAAGGCAAATCACCTATTTATTTTTTAAGAATATATTTAATAAATGATGGGGTGATTAATAGATTTATATAGAAGTTTATTATTAATAGAAATACATAAATTATGCATGGTGTAACATGGTTGAGTAGTGATACAGGCTTTGGAAATTTGAAAATCAATAACATATATACAGAACTGATTTTTAAAGTATAAATGTAAAATTGTCTCATTATCATAGTAACAATTTTCCTTTAATAAATGTTAAGTCAACAAGACAAGAATGTTATTTTTTCTTTAAACATACTGGAAAATAGTTTGAATTGCAGAATAGCCAATCATATTTAGTTGTTAAAAGATAATAAAAATAATTGGCTAGAAATAACCAGTTGCCAAATTGATGAGATGTCATAATTATAATTAACTGTGCTATTAGGTCAGTTGTTTAGTTATTTCTATGAATAAGAAAAAGCCTAATCAAAATGCAGAACAATTAGTTCAGTTGAAAAGAAGAGATATAATTTGTGAAAAGCAAGTATGTCACATCAACCGTATTTTGCAAAAGTTGAATCACTTTCTAAAATAAAATATATTTCTAGTTCCTGGAGATTACTCCCCTTAAACAATAGCTGCTGTGGTGGTTTCAAATGGAGGCTGAATACCCCCTCACCATACAGCTTTTGTAAATATCATGCCTAGAGCCTCCCCCTTTCAGAAATGCTAATTCTGCAGGTCTAGTGTGGGATCTCAGCATGGGGACTTTTAAAAATCTCCAGGCCTCATTGAGCAACACTGAACTGCAGAAGGAGTTCACTGTACCTGACTTGGTTTTTCTCCTTTCTTTTTGACCCCTACAAGTTATAGTAGTAAAACATCTTTAGAGGCAGCAGAAGAAAATCATAGTGAATTATTGACTTTACAGGAAAATCTATTGTTTGAGTAAGAGTAAAGGCCTCAAAATACCTATGTGTAATAGTGAATTCCACATTACAGTGCAAATAAACATGTTTTTGAAGTCCTGTATTGTTTCTTAGTAATTTGTGCTGCCTGGAGATCTTCCAAATACAGCAAACAAAGGCTTGTAGAAAGGACTTGGAGCATCATGGAAAAATTTTTGCTATAGACGAGAAAAAATATTTACAAACAAGAATTCCAAGCAGGCCTAAAAACCTATAAATAACCATTGTATTCTTATAAACATATTACCATAAAAATACAGATATTTAAAAAGTGAGCATTATGTTTATCTACTATATACATTAAAACAAATTAGAGTAGAGGTCATGGGAAGTTAAACTATACGCATCTAAAAAAAAATCTGGCCTTTTTCCATGACAAAATATCTTACCTGTAATTTATCTCACTATAAATGTAATTTTCTATATATATATTTTTAGATAGCTATTAGTAACTGACAGTATATAATTTACTTTAATCAATTTAGGAACTAACTTACTGTAAAACAGAAAAAATATATATTTTTCTTCTAAAGAGTTTTTTCTACCCCATTTTTTAACACACTGAGAAGACACTATGTCTACAAAGAGCAACAGGGCATAGGTCAAAGGCCAGTGGAAGGAATTAATATGTATTCAAGTAATTGTATATATTCAAATTTTGCATATATTACAGATGCTAGGAGCTATGGGTACCCAAAGGAAAAAAATGCCTAATCTGCCTATAAGAAGTCCAGAGATGGTGATGATGGTAACTGTGGACAATCATTGAAGAGTCAGAAATGGCTCCTATATTCATTCATTCATTCATTCATTCATTCATTCATTTTACCAAAGTTTGTGGAGCATTTACACAATTATGTCATTTCCCCTCAAAAATCATAAGAGATATGTCCAAAATGAGAATAACAATGCAGGGTATCATAAATAGATCTTTTAAAGAAGGAAAGATCTCCAGGAGGTATGTGGCATTGAAAGAGCCTTGAAGTCCAGGTGGGGTTGTTTCTGGAGAAAGAGATAGTATCAGAAGACGGAAGGAGGGAAAGCTGGGGAGACCCGGGTCCCTGTATTTCTCCACATTGCTTGGAGAGGGTATTTCATCCCTTAAACCCAGATCACACCCTCCACTCCAAGAACAGTTCCTGAGCTGCTTCACTCAGATCAATACCTGCATTTGTACTAGATTTGTAATTGGAACCAGGAAATGTTGAATCATGTGCTATTTTGCATTGTTTTAAAAATTTTTTGTTGTGTTTTTTAACTTTTTAACCCTTTACATGGTGAATTTTGGTGGCACGGCTTTCACATTGTTCTACTCTACTATTTAGACACTCAATTTGGATTTAGTATTTGTTTATTAACTGATACTATGACTAAATGTAGTGGTGGCAGGCTTGCCAGGTAAAATATAGGAAACACAGTTAAATTACAATTTCATATAAACAACAAACATTTTTAGTATAAAAATATATTGATGGTCATACATAGAGTAAAAAAATATTTCCCCTTAAATATGGCAACCTGAGGTAGTGGTGTATTTTTCATGGCTTTGTCAAGGCTTCCAATGTGCTCAATATCAATCACTGACCTTTCATTCAAGACTGAACTCACTATTTTGTTGTTCGGAGGCTGGTTCTTCCCTGAACAAATGAGCTGCATAAAATAAGAAGAACGAAAGAAAAAAAAGACTGTTTTGAACCAATGACCAGTGACTGAAGATGAATGAACAAAGTCCAGTCACTGAATCAGAATGGGTGAACACGAGATCACAGAGACTACACAGAAGGTAGAGGGTGGTACAGATTAAAGGAGAAAGTTGTCTGAATACATCAATAGGAACATGCGATGGGAAGTAAGAAAGTTAAGAGATAGAAGAGACAAGTTTTTTTTTTAAGCAAATAAAATAAAAGGAACAAAAGAATGAAAAGAGAAAAAGAGTAAGAATAAAAAGTTGATAAAACAGACTAGAAAAAAAAGGAAGAGATACAGAAATAGAATTTTGGAAGTATAAGGAGTAACAGAGCCCTTTCTCCTCCCACCTCTCTACCTGTGTTACCAAGCAATTGATTGTTTGCTGCTACCAGTGTTCCTGTTGTCATCAGTCATCCTGGTACACAGAGAGTTTTCACCTGTACTTCTCAGTACAGACAAGGTAGAGGAGCTGGTCATCAGTTCCACAGAAAGGAATCAAGTGGAATGAGAGAAGTAGACCAGAGCTACAGAGGGGGCAGCAGACACACACACACACACACACACACACACACACACACACACACACACACGAGGGGGGAAAAAACATTATTTGGATGGCATGGCAAAGATAAGTCCTAGGGAAGGAACATGGGCTAAGAGAAAAGTCTTTAAAAATAAATTAATATTACACATCCCTCTGATATTTCAAGTACCTACCTGGCACCTTATAGTTATTACAGTACTAGAGGCCAGGTGGACAAATTCATACACGGGTGGGGTCCCTCTGGGTGGCCTGCAGGGATCAGCCGAAACCTGCAGTCCAATGCCACCTGCAGCTCCTACCTGCTGCTCCTGCTCATTCTGGCCCCACTGTGCCTGCCAGGAACTCACACCAATCAGTTTCAATCAGGAGAGGCTGGCACTGCTGCTGTAGTGTTCACCAGCCATGAGCCCAGTATCTGGCACCCTCCCAAGGAGAGTGACCTGCGGGACCAGTCTGAAACTGGCTCTCCAACATCTCCCGAGGTGTCCCAGATTGCGAGAGGGCACAGGCCAAGCTAAACAACCCCACCATTGCACGATGGGGCAGGGGATTCCTCTCTTATTATATAGGAATAGTGGCTCAATGCACAAAATTCTTGCACATTAAAAGGGAATTAATTAGAGGAAATAATTTAATACTGCTATTTGCCCTTTCTCTATAAAAGAAGTGTCAAAGATTAAAGAAAATTAGTAAAATGACCCCGGCTGGCTTTAGGTCCCCTGTCAAGCCCCACTGAGTGGGTGGCGCAGCCTCAGGTACTCCATCCAGCCCTGCTGGGCAGGGGGTGCAGCTGCAGGTCCCTTGTCAAGGCCCACTGGGTGGGGGGCACAGCCTCAGGTCCCCCATCCAGCCCCGCTGGGCAGGGGTGCAGCCTTAGTTCCTTTGGCCACCAGGGTGACGGATGGGCCTCAGATCCTCTGACCCTGTCTCAGGTCCCCCAGCCCCAGCATGAGGGTGCTAGGATGTGATGACCATTTGCATATTAGCTCTTTATTATATAGGACTAGAAGCCCAGTGTCTGAAATCATCTGGCCCCACCCACCCAGGCTGGTCTTCGGTTGTTATCTCATTAGGACAACAGGCCTTTTATAATATAGATTTTTAAAAAAATATATTTCATTGATTTTTTTTTTTTTTTACAGAGAGGAAGGGAGAGAGATAGAGAGCTAGAAATGTCGATGAGAGAGAAACATCGACCAGCTGCCTCTTGCACACCCCCCACCAGGGATGTGCCCGCAACCAAGGTACATGCCCTTGACCAGAATCAAACTCGGGACCTTTCAGTCCGCAGACCAACGCTCTAACACTGAGCCAAACCAGTTTTGGCTATGATATACAATAGATTATTGACTCTATATCCTATGCTGTACTCTATACCCTATATTTTGTGACTACCAATTTGTAGTTTTTAATCCCTCACCTTTTTCACCCAGTCTGCCTTCCCTCCTCCCATCACACTGACTTCTATATCTATGAGTTTGTTTCTGTTTTGTTTGTTTGTTTGTTTATTTTGCTCTTTGGATCCAACATATAAGTGAAATCACAGATATTTGTCTTTGTCTGATAATAATAACCCATATTTAAAAAGTCCTCCTTTTTATTCGTTTTTTAAAGAAAGGCTAAAAATAAATGACTACCTCTAGTTTTGTGCCTTGCCATAATATCTAACATTGTTTTTGCTTATGCATTTTTTTCTTACATGCAGTCGTTATTCAGTTTCTTACTCATTACCTGAACATCCTTTCTTACACATAAATTAGAATTCCCATTGTCATCTGCCAGTTCATCTGTAAGTGAAATCATAGGTATTTGTCTTTCTCTGTCTGACCAAAAGTAACACTTTTAATTCATCTAATTCAAACTCCTGTAACATTTACCTAGAATCCTATCTAACCGCTTGTCAGGCAGTTTTATAAGCCACGAACCAGCTTCTCCCCCTTGGGCTCTGCTTAGTTCAGTGGCCTGTTGGTCACACCACACTGATCAGTGGAATAAACTTTTTAAAAATTTTACCTATGACTTCAATTCTTAACATGTATTTTGTGCATGTGTGGGAGAGATGGGGGCAGGGATTCACTAAAAATTTGCATTTTTTTTTTTACTTCCAAAACTAATGAACAGCAAAGAAAATTTGCCTTGATGATTCAAGTGTGTTTTAGTTCAACTTTAAAGAGAGAAAACCTGCTTTTCTAGGGAACTGCAGGAGGGCTGCTCAACTGTCCCACCTTGAAAACCTGTCTCCCACATAAATCAGTGAGCAGTCTTGATAGACAGCACTTCCTTGTAAGAGACCACCATTTCTCCCTCTGTCTCCTGCTTATCTTTTGTGCACAGCCCTAAAGTATTATGGCTACATGCCCTTATAGTTTTACATATTATTACTTACTGGAGGCCTGATGCATGAAATTCCTGCAAGGGGCTCAGCCCTAGCCCACTGCGATGGCCAGGGGCCTCTGCCTCTGCCTCAGCCTCTGCCTCTGTCCCCACCGGCCATGACTTAGCCTGAAAGGACATCCACTCTAATTAGCATATCAGCTTTTATTATTATAGATATGTCAAAAAATAGGGCTGACATTCTTATGTCAACCTTGAGGATGGTCTCTAGCCTAAGCTCTCTATCTTGTCCAGCTCATCTTTTTTTGTTCTTTGTTTGTTAGAGACTTAGATGAAGAAAAGAAATGTTTACCAAGTTTGCATTAGAGCATAATTTTGGGAGTTTAGAGGATTCCATGTATGATGGAGTTAAGATACACACAAAAACAAAAACTCCAACTTATACAAAAACTTTACACAAAGAAGGGGCATGAAACAACATGAGTAAATTTGGAACTTAACACTTGGTCTCTCTCTCTCTCTCTCTCTCTCTCTCTCTCTCTCTCTCTCATACACACACACACACACACACACACACACACACACATCTGCATTGCTATAAACTGAGGGGAACATGGCTTATTGGCACTTGTAAAGCAAATATTTATGGATTTATTTCCATAAAAGCCAGCAATATGATGTGACTGCTAAGAAAGCTAATGCACCTTTCGTGTATGGTAATAGACCTATAAGGTTTGAATGAGGGAAGCGATTGTCCTGATTTGAGAGCTGGTTGGAACAGTCCTGGTGTATTACATTCAGGTCTGAGGATCTGAGAAACATAGAGAAAGGAGACTACGGTACAGTCAAAGAAGAATAATCCTTGGCTGAGGAGAATCAAAGACATTTTCCGTGAGTTTCCTCTGAAGGAACTGGAAAGATTAGCCTAGAGAAGAGAATACTCTTGGGCAATGGTAGTTAACTTCAAATTATTCACCAGAGAGCTGAAAAGATATTTAATAGAAAATAAATCAGACATATTCTCATGAATGATAGAGCTAGAGCTAATATGTTGTTGCTGCAAGGAGATAGATATTGGCACAATATTAAAGAAAATCTGGCTGTCTGAAGTTAGAATAGGCTGCTTTAAAGGAGTTCCCCAATTGGGGGAATTCAGCAATAGCCTGGAAACCACTGGGTTGGATGTTACAGAATTTAACATCAGAAGGATAAATGTATTAGATAATACTTAAGGCTTGGGAGACAGAACACTATAGACAGTAAAGCTATATTCTTTGAAGTAAAACAAGTCAGATCCAACATTTAGAGTCTATGTGACAGTAACAAAATATATAACTTCTTTGTTCCCCAGTTTCTTCATCTATAAGATAAAAAATAATAGAACTTAACTCAGGAATATGATGTTAATACATATGCAGTGATTAGTACAGAGTAATTACTTAATAAAATACGTTTTAAGATTTAGGTCCATTCCAACACTGGAAATAGAAATGGTTTGTTTAAAAGGTTCATGTTTGCCCTAACTGGTTTGGCTCAGTGGGCAAAGCATTGGCCTGCAGACTGAAGGATCCCTGGTTCGATTCTGGTCATGGGCATGTACCTTGGTTGTGGGCACATCCCCAGTTGGGAGTGTGCAGCAGCTGATCAATGTTTCTAACTCTCTATCCTTTTCTCTTCCTCTCTGTAAAAAAAAATCACATATATATATTTAAAAGTTTATGTTTGACTTGGACAATCTTTGTATTGACTCCTCTTTCAGTATTCTCTATTACTACCAAGGTTGACTATCTATCATCTATCTGCCTATCTGTCTATCATCTATCTATCTATCTATCTATCTATCTATCTATCTATCATCTATCTATCTATCAATCATCTATCTATCATCTATCTATCTATTATCTATTTATCTATCATCTATACTACTTAGCATGACCCAAACTCTGAAGAAGCCCTAGAATTTGTTTACTCTCTGCTGGCTAGGGCTATAGTGTAGTTATAGGCATTTAAGTGTCTAGAAAGTTTTTATTGTATTTAAGGTGAGTATTAATGTTACCTTGGGAAAATGGAGAAGATAAAGAGTAAATTTATAGATCTTGATTTCAACCTTATGACAAACTTCTCACATATAATTTGCACCTCATTAATTAACCTAGAGTGTGTGGTTTTTTAATCATTGCTTCTGATGTGGCCTATTAAAACATAAAGAGAACTACATGGAGAAGCTCAAACTTTTAAAAGGTGAGTTAAGGCAATAGGAAGAGGTATCCTGACAAGAAGATTGGGACACCCTATATATGAAGACCTAGCACAGTAAATACGTGGCACAAAAAATTCCTAAATATTGTTAACTTCTTATTAATACTTTGGTTGTCAATCTCATTCTTCAAATGGAGAAAATGAAGTTTTAAAATATTTTAACTGCAATTCTCACTTCTGGGTTTTTTTTTTTGTTGTTGTTGTTGTTTGTTTTGTGTTTTTTTGTTTGTTTGTTTTTTGTGTGTGTTTTTGTTGTTTTAGAATTTTCTGCACTTTGACCTGCCTGGTGGTAGAGATATGGGCACTACAGACTTGACCACTCTGGAACTGGGCCAGATGATGGGCCATCATCCTAATTGTGTGCTGGGGCTACAGTTAACGAAATTAGTTCTTTTGAACTCTCCTGTCTCTTTCTCATGCTGGCAGGACAATACAGCATAGACAATAGCTTCATACCAATCCAGCAGGAAAATGGCTCTGGAGAAAGGCACTAAGAATTCTTTGCTAGACTTTTGCAAAAATTTGAAATTAAAAAAGGAAGCTTTTTAATTTAAATATGATAGAAATACCATATTTTAAAAGATTTCAAGTGGTTTATTTTAATTATATTTTCCTAGGAAGTCATCCTCTTTTAATTTTGCTAATACTGTATGGTACTGAGGTATATGGGTGATGGAGGGGAGATGAGGTGAGGAATTTCTTTTTTTATTTTATTTTTATTTTTTTAAGCATTTTCTTTTTTCTTTCTTTTTTTACATATATATATTTTACTGATTTTTTACAGAGAGGAAGGGAGAGAGATAGAGAGCTAGAAATGTCAATGAGAGAGAAACATCGACCAGCTGCCTCTTGCACACCCCCTACTGGGGATGTGCCCGCAACCAATGTACATGTCCTTGACCGGAATCGAACCTGGGACCTTTAAGTCCGCAGACCGACGCTCTACCACTGAGCCAAACCGGCTTCGGCAGGAATTTCTTTTTTTAAATATGCTTTTTAATAACTAATTTTAGAGAGAGGGGAAGGGAGAGGGAGATAAACATCAATATGAGAGAGAAACTGATTGGTTGCCTCCCACACCCCGACCGAACCCTCAGCCTGGCTATGTGCCCTCACTGGGAACTGAGCAGGCAACCCCTAGGTACATGGGATGACACTCAACAAACTGAAACACATTCGCCAGAGCGTAGGATGAGCAATTTCAAAAAAGGTCTTGCATGATTCAGAACTGCATAATCCAAAGTTCATTTCTAAAACTCCATTTACAGCAGGACCCAATGCTAGAAGTTCAGACAGTGCCACAGGATAGCATTCTCCTTGGAAAACTGTGGCATCTAATGATGATGAACATCATGCAAACCAGGGCACATTTAAAGAAATTCAACTTTAAAGGATGCCTGCCTCTTGAAAAAAAAGTCTTGACATGAAGTTTTAATAGGCAGGTTTTTCTGCATTGATATACAGGGGAGAAGAAATCTAGGTTCTATGTGAGAATTTCTTTTTCTGTTATATTCAATTATTTGCATCTTTTCACTTTTTTATATTTTAAAAGATTTCAACTGGTTTATTTATAATAAATGTTTAATGTTTTTAGATTATTAGTGGGACACTTGATGGAACAGTAAAAGTTTGTCTAATCCAGTTGCTAATATGTCCCAATATAAGAGTTTACCAAAGACTAATGGTTTTCTAGGCTTTCCTCTAAAATGAATAAAAATGGAATTCTACAACCTCTTCATTGTTTTGATGAGTGTATAGCATATTTAATTTTGACAAATTATTTTATTATCCAAGAGCACTTGATGTAATCATCTTTGAAGGTTACAAAATGATTTGTTGCCATCATCTTATTTGATTCTGATAACACAGAATGAAGAAGGAAAAGAAGCTATTGCTAGAATTCTGATATAACCAAATGTGCATGCTTATCTAGAATTATGGGGCATCAAGGTATAGGAATAGTTTTTACATAAGGATCTGATGTTTCCTAGTGAGACGCACAGAGGATTTTGCATATTATGTCTCTAGAATTTTCATACCCAAGAAGAAAAGGCCAGGTTTGCCCCTAATCTCTGGTACTTGGCATGCATAAGCTTGGCTGGATGTAGAGTACTGGAAGCAGAGAACTGACCCCAAAGCAGGAGTGAAAAATCACATGAATCACAGTTTTAAAAAGGTCTTTCTTCATTCAAAGTGATTCCTGGTTCAAAGTAATCCCCTCAGTCAGTCTTTTTATTTTATTTAAAGTGCCTACTGCTTTCAGATATTTCTGGTTGTTGTTATTTACTTTCCAAGCATTTGCCTTGCTCTTGTATAATTTATGATTTTGTAGAGCAAAGACCTGATCTTTTTGGTTATCACTGAATCCACAGCACCTAGAATAATACCTAATAAACAGCAGGGACTCCATAAATACTTCTCCCAGTGATATTAGTTCCGGGTCTTATATGAATAAGCTTAAGGGTGGTGTCTCTTAAATGAGCTCTATGCTGGTCGTTTAAGTGACTTAGTCCATTCAGGCTACTATAACAAAAATACCACAAGCTAAGTGCCTTAAACAATAAACATTTATTTCTCTCCACTCTGGAGGCTGCAAGTCCATGATGAAGGTGCCGGTAGATTTATTATCTAGCGAGGACCTGGTTCATGGTTCATAGACAGCACTCCTTTTATTGTCTTCCCATATGGTGGAAAGAGGGAGAGGCTCCCTACGGTGTCTTTTGGAAGGGTACTAAATCTCATTCATGAGGGCTCCATCCTCATGACCTAATCACCTCCCGAAGTTCCACCTCCTAATGTTGCCACATTAGACGTTAGGATTTCAACATACAAATTTGAGGGGACACAAGTCTATTATAGGGAATTTGCCTTCATTCTTAATTAGTTGCTATACTTTTGAAGATGACAGAAAAAGAACTTGACCCGACTAAAGCAAAATAAAATTTATGAAATCTTTTGAAATGACACTGGAGTGTGTAACAATTAGAAGAATTATAAATGCGAATAGAAGCTAGGGTGACTCGGGTGACCTTTCAGGATGGAATAATGGCCTCAGATGCCCTTAGAACCTTTTTCTGTTGCTTTCTGTGTGTCTGACTTACTTTCTCAGGTTGGTTGCCATCACAAACTTGGATCCATAGTGAAAAGCAGCTCCTGGGCTTCAATTCTCACAAAGGATGTCTGAGGTAAGCAAGTGCCATTCCTCCTAGCTACCCTTGTCTCCAGGGAGGTGAAGCATGAAAGAAAATAACCCAATAGCTAAGGTAGTGGGAAGACCTCACAAAGATAATGGAAAGCAGTTTCCAGAAGATGAGAAGGATGCTGGGGCCTCCCTCCCAAAATGTTTAGTAATTGTATTCAGTTTCAAGTAACAGGAAACAGCAACATTCTGGCATAAAAATTAAAGTTTTATTTGTCTCACATAATGGAAAACCCAGAGGTAGGTAATTTGTCTTGGGAAATTTCCTAATCACATGAAGAATCACCCAATAGTTGCAGCTTTGATGCTATACATGACATACCCCTGGGAATCAAGGGCATCAGGAGCATGCAGATTTGTACCAGTCAGAATGCAATCAGGTTGTGCCCATGTTTACGTTTGTACATATTTGAGAAGAGTCACAACTGAAGCTGCTCTTTAAATATATATATAAATTGATTTTTTACAGAGAGGAAGGGAGATGGATAGAGAGCTAGAAACATCGATGAGAGAAAAATATCGACCAGCTGCCTCCTGCACACCTGTGCCCTTGACCGAAATCAAACCTGGGACCTTTCAGTCCACAGAGCCAAACTATCCACTGAGCCAAACAGGTTTTGGCTGAAGCTGCTCTTGATGGCATCAGGTACAGCAGAAAGAGAATGGGGCCAGCCAGGTCAAAGGATTTTTTCTATTTTCATAGCATGTAGATGGGGATGATGAACCAGCAGCAGGTCAATGGCCAATCTGAGGGTCTAGGGGACAGGAGTTGTTTCCCACCTCATCCTGAGCACCTTGTCAGATCTGAGGCGATCCCTCTGCAAGTGCTGGGACTGTTGTTCTTTCTTAACTATGAAATTGGTGTGTTCACGCCTATCGCTGTAACTTCACCTTTCTTTCACCAGCTCTGACTTGAACCTAGACCTTTTGTCTAAAAGGGTGAGGTGCACCTGAGGCAAGGTATTTTTACAAAACTCATAGAGACCCATTATGTCCTTCGTTTTGTTCTCTGTGGGCCACATAGGGGAGTCCAGTATGCACTCCACCAAGTGGTCATCAATGTTACGATCTAGAAGTTTGTCAATCCCAAGAGATATTCTGGATTGTCTGAACCAGAATTACATTTGAATTCCCTAAACCCACGTTTGTCTGAGTTACCACCCAAAGTGTGGGCTAACTAGAATGGCCCAGTATTGCTGTTAGAGAAAGGAAGACTTGATATGCCCAGGAATCATCAGGGTTACATGCTCTCCATGCAGAAGGTTTATATGGCAGAGGAGGAACAGTGAGGTTGGAGAATCCATTGCTTTTATAACAAACAGCAAAAACCTACTCTTTGTTTTGGATGGAGACACTATCTCATCCCCCCTGAGTCTGCTCATTGTAAACATAACCCTGAGAAATGGTCTGCATAAAGAGTGGTGAGGGAATTGCATTCCTGACCTACCCCACATGGTCTGGAAGAACAGGAGAGACCATGGAGGAGTGTCTCTCCCAAAAGAACTACAAGAAGCAATCCTCTGAAACTCATCACTGTCTCGACCAATAGAGAATATTCCTTAACATTGCTCAGTGTTCTTGAGAAGGCTCCCTAGGAAATTTTTCTATTGGTCTTGATGTGCTGAAGACTTGGGCTTCTCCCTAACCATTGTATATATAAAAATGGACCTCTTTTTCTTCCTTCTTGGCTGCTGAAGAGGTGGACATTAAAAATGCACAGTCTCTGGCACAATCAATAATGTTCACGATGGATGCAGAACTGTACAGTGGGATGTGCATTTGGTGGTGAACTCACTCCTGGTTCCATTTTATTCCCCTACTCTTTTATACCTTTATCTCATTTTTCTTTCTTTCATTTAAAACTGTATCAAAGATCCATACCTTTTATTTTTAATTAGCTGGAACTCTGATCCAGGTTTTCTAATGCCAGCGCTCTGTATTGTGTCCAGTCCTATTCTCTTTGAAGTTGGAGAACAGCTGGTCCATATTTTTATCTTTAAAAATTTGTGAGGAAAGTTATTCAATCACCCGTCACCTGTCTCCTCCTCTGTCACTACCCTGTTGGTTCTGTTTTCAATGGTTTAGTCAGTTTTGTCATTTTGCTCTGTACTCCAGACTTTCTTATATTTTGTACACGTAGACACAGACCCTCTGATGTTAATTTGAAGATTTCTTCTCATCTTTTATTTTTTCCAAGTCAATTCAACATTCTCTGACCTTTTAGCTATGTATATTACTGGGTAACCACCTCAAAGCTATTTTTTCCCCCTACAAACAATACCACACTCAGTAATGTCCATTGACCATCATTCTGTTTTGGACAAATCACCTCACTATTTCATTCATTTCCTTTTGGACTAAAAAAAATGTATGAGGGTTTATAGTTATAAGTTTCTGCTATAGGAAGGCAGAAAAAGTCTATTGTGAACCCCAGCTATATCCATCCAGATCAACATTCAGTGTTCAGAAGCTACTGACAGGATCTATGTTTTTATAGTATAAAAGTTTTGTCATGTACTTGATTACGCAACAAAATTTAACCGTAGCTGAAAAATTAATGGGCATATTACACAGTTAATGGGGTAGTTAAAATAACTGGAAGTGGTATGACCAAATCTGAGTAGTGGAGTAGTGATGTGATTGATTACTCTAGCCTGGGGCAAAGTTACCTGAAAAGCAGCGATTTTGAGCATGCAAAACAGTTTAGTTTAAGATGCAACAATTTAACATATTCTTAAAAAAAAAAAAGCAACCCTCGAATTGAATTCTAAATTTCTTTAAGATCATCAATACCATTGAGAAGATGGGGAGTTAGAAGCTCCATATATCTAGAGATTGGAATTTTATTTACTCAGTTCAAATAATTTACTGGGATTCAAATAAGCACTTTTATTTAGTGATTTAAAAAAAAAATCATCATCCTTGTGCTATTTTCACCTTTCATTTTGTTATTCTTTCACTTGCCCACCACATTTTCCATATTATACAATGCCACTGTTAAAACATCACCAAAAATGTGTAAGAAGTAACAGAAATAAGCATCATCATGAGGTCATAGACCCAAATACCTAAACTTTCCTGGGACTCAAGCTTCAAGTTTTATCGCCTTGCTTGACAATTAGTTCTGATACCAATTCTAAATCAGTAAAAATATAACAGCCATTACCCTTTTCCTTATCAATAAAATGAATTTATCTCATTGCATGCAAAGCTTTCTATGTATATTTATGATACAAATTTTGTAGCAAGAGAGAGAGCACAAAATATACTGTGAAAGCTAAGCCTAAAAGAAACCCCCATATAAAAACTGATTTTTACATGTTTAAGCCACCCCACATTATATACTCATTATTTAAAATTAAAGGACAGAAATCAATTTGAAAAACAGTAAATTAAGAAACTACAAGTTGTTTCACTGAAAAGGAATCAAGCCTGTTCTCTCTGGTTTTTCCTCTGAGGAAAGGAAAACTTAACAATCAGAATAATAAACACAATTAACTAATAAGAGCAATGCAGCTGTGGTTTTGGCCGTGTAATGTAAAGGCTTTATACATTACTTCCCGTTTCAAAACTGTGGCTGAAAGTTTAAAACACCATCCCAAATATTTACCAAAATGAGAAAGCCTAAAAACATTGGGGTTTGCTTTTCAGCGTGTACACTGCCCCGCATTTCAGTCACCTTCGGCAACAAAACCAGCACTGGCAGTTTTACCAACTGTTCTTAACCAGTTCTGTTCGGTCTGGCTCTCAGTTGTTAATACAGTACTACCAACCCTTAATTCGTACAACCACAGGGGAATGCTTAAATAAAAGAACACTCCATTTCATAGTAGTTTTTAAATGAAAACATATGTATCTATAATAGGGCTTTAAAAGTTTTTTTTTTCTTTTCGTAACAACTTAATGTGTGGCATCTGTTAGGTACAGTGTCTTTTTTAGTATTTTGAAGGGGCACATTGAGCCCCGGGAAATTAATAGTGAAGACATTGGTATCTTGAGAGTTATCAAGATTTAGAGTGCCTAAGGAAGGAAGATGGTTGTCAGTTTTCCTTCTGTAGGTAAAGTTGCATATTGCATTTAGGGAGAAAAGAAGAGAAAGAGATCTCAAAATGCTTTCTCAAAGCTGAATTGGGAGCAGCTCACTCCTAAAGTTTGATATGCGTGTTGTGTGGGTGAGACGAGTCAAAACAGACCTGAGATAAACCACTAATATACGTGGGATTTTTACTAAATATTCTAAGGTTCCTTTGAGCAGTGTTGGTGCTTGAGTCCATCATTTTTAACCTTCACTTACCACTTTATAATATATTCTTGTTAACGGAGGGTTGACAAATTACCCTGATTTTTTTTTTAAAGGATAATTCATAGCCATGAAGATGACATTTTTGGTTTCTCACATTACCTACATTTCCCTCCACTTCTCAGCTAATAGATATTTCCATTTATTAGTGTCCCTATCTACCTTCTTTAGTATTCTTAACCCTGTCTCTATGATTTTTAATGTATATGATCAAATAAATTCAAAATGAACTTTGTGCAAATCAGCTAGGGTCCAATATCACATACCCCTAATATTTACTAGCATTCTCTCAATATCTACAAATATGTTGGGGGGGAAAAGGGGGTTTGAGGTTGCCTCAAATATTTTTAGAGGATCTTGAGTACCTTCGGTAAATGTGAAGCTCTCTCCCATCAGTATTTCTAGTTGCCTCAGGATGCAGGTAGAATATGGGGTGCAGATTGTTGCAGCTCAGTTGATAAGCCTTTCTTTGCCCCTCATATTTCGAGAGCTAGGTATAATATATATATCTGTCCATGAAAACACATATGTATATCATATATACATCTGAATATATATGTATTGAAATGTAGCACAGAAAAGTGATTAAGAGTTTTTTATTTTATAAAAATAAATCTTTATTGTTTAGATTATTACAATTGTTTCTCCTTCCCCAACTCCCAATAGCTCCCTTCCACCTGGTCCCCATTCCACCCTCTGCCCTTTCCTTCCCCCCCCACACACTGTCCTCATCCATAGGTATATGATTTTTGTCCAATCTCTTCCTGTACCCCCCACACAGACACCCCTTTCCCCCTGATAAGAGTTTTGAAGCAAGATTATTTTGGTTTAAGTCCAGACTTCATCGCCTGCTACCATTATAATTTTGGACAATTTATATAACTTCTCCGTGCCTCAGTTTCCTAATCTGTAAAATAATATAAGAAAGTTATGTACCTTATGGGGTGGTTGTGAGAATTAAATAAGTTTATAGACATAAAGGTTACAGAACAATGCCTGTTAAAGTTACAGGGGTGCAAAAACTTTAGTAACTATTATTATATATAGCATAAGGAATATACAGGGTGGAGCAAAAAGGGGTTTACAGTTGTTTGTATGGAAAATAATCTAATAATTAATAACTAATAATACAAAAACAAACTCTGTTTTGCATACTTAAAACTGTAAACTTACTTTTGCCCCACCCTATACATAGTCATATATACTATTATATATAATTGCCTGAACTACAAAATTAGACAATTTCATTTATATTGTTTAATACCGTTTATATTTAATATGTGATATGTATGCATGCATGCTCCATGAATGACACATATAGAATTTCTTGGAATTTTCAGTTATTTAATGATGAATGTTAGTAAAAATAACAGCACAGCTCATGACTAGACTCTACAGAGTATAAATTTGGCATTTTAAATCTACCTATTTAATAAAATAATATTTCTCACTGGGAAGTCCCAGTATCCTATATAATAAAAGCCTAATATGCTAAGTGTCCAGTTGTCTGATCATCAGTTCAACCAATCAAAGCATAATATGCTAATAATATGCTAAGGCTGCTCAACTGCTGGCTCTGACATGCACTGAACAGGAGGGGGCAGACGCTCTGACCCATAGGTTAGCTTGCTGCTGGGTTCCGGACGATCAGAACTGAAAGAGATCAGCCAGACATGCCTTGGTGCTCTCCCCCCATTCCTTCCTGGCTGGCCAACCTCCCACATCCCTCCCAGGCCCCAATCATATACCAGTGGGGTCCCTTGGCCTGGCCTATACCCTCTTATAACCTGGGACCCCTCGGAGATGTCAGAGAACCATTTTGGCCCGATGCAGAACCGGTTGCTATGATGCACACTGACCACCAGGGGGCAGGCGCTCAATGCAGGAGCTGTTCCCAGGTGGTCAGTGCATGCCCAAAGGGGGAGCACTGCTCAGCCAGAAGCCAGGCTCACAGCTGGTGAGCACATTAGCAGTGGTGGGAGCTTCTCCTGTCTCTGAGGCAGTTGGACATCCCCCAAAGGCTCTGGGACTACAAGAAGCTCAGGCTGGGCTGAGGGATTCCCGCCCCACCCCCCAAATGCATGAATTTTATGCACCGGGCCTCTGTAAAATATAAGTGATATCCAAATGAAAAGAGCACATGCTTAGCTCAGCGAGTTGGCTCAGTCGTTGAGCATCAACCCATTAACTAGGAGGTCACAGTTTTACTCCTAGTCAGGGCACATGCCTGGGTTACAGGCTGGATCCCCAGTAGGGGGCATGCAGGTAGGAGGCAGCCAAGCATCAATGATGATTCTCATCATTGATGCTTCTCTCCTCTCTCCCTGTCCCTTCCTCTTCTCTGAAATCAATTAAAAAAAGGGGGGGGGGCGGGGGAAAGAGACAAACTTAGAGCTGGAGCAGACTGGATTCCCATACTGGCACAACCACTTAGAAGCTGTGTGATCTGGGACAAGTCAGTCAACCTTTCTGAGCTTTAGTTTTCTTATTTGCAAAGCAGAGATGAAACATTCAAGTTTATGATAAGAAGTAGAGACCACATACATAACAAAAGTACTTGGCCAAGAGCCTGGCACATAGTGAATGCTTGATAAATGGAAACACTGATCTTTAATATGTCAGTCCTACTTCCATTGTGGGTGATTTTGTTTTTCTTTAAAGCCTAACCCAAACTAACATCCCACTGGAAGTTTTTGATCAGCTATGCTGTTGCTATACAATAATCATCGGTAGTCTTAAGGGCATGTGGTTTCAATAACCATAATGGCTTGAAGTATCGCTGCCTGTAGAAGCAAAAGCAAAGAGGTTGGTGTAATTCAAGTTTTATTAATATCTCACCAGGCAGCTTGCAACTTTGCCCCTTCTCTCCCTCTGCCAGCCCCCATCTCCTTCCCATAGAAAGCCTGCTGGTCCCCAAAGCTGTCACACTGAAGAAGCAGTAGATGCTGAAATCCTGAGAAGGTGGCACCTCTCTGCTTGGTGAGGTTAGGCCAAGCAGGCAGCTTCGTCACCCATTAGCCAGAGACCCTGGGTACAAGACTCCCTCTGTCCCTTTCTTTCTACTGAGTATGGTCTGAGAGAAATAAATTAAAATCTAGGGGAAATTCACCATAACAATATCTCTTTGCAAATATTAGCAAATATTATATATATATTCATATACTTGTTAGTGAGGGGCCTTTTTTTTTTTTTTTTGTAGTAGGGCTGATTTGCCTCTTGCTCATCATATAAGTACCTGAACCAGACACAGTAATAACTAATTGTGAAAAAGCAACTACATATGTATTATGTAGAATAAATCACTTAATAGATGCCAGGAACTCATTAAAATAAAAGTAATACTTAAGGTTACAGTTTAGTTATTGATAAACTCTTATATTCTTATGACACAGGTGTCTCTGACTTGAAGCTTGGATGATCAAGGAAATGTGAGAAAACGTAACATGCAGGAAAGATGTTTTATGGACATTCGCAGAGAATTTTTTTTCACACAGTTCTTGAGGGCACATTGATCCAGCAATTTAAATATTATTATCCATGGCTTCGCTCCCTTAGGAAAACAGTAAATTGTTTAAGGATACACATTTAGGATGCCATATCCAGAGCTACCTCTGAGTGGCAAATGATTACCCTGCTTATAAATTCCAAGCAGGTGATAATTTAGAGTGCCCGTGAAAGCCTCGCGTTTATTTGATTGCTCTCTTAATTACTGGGCTCAATGCGACCAAGATCAAATATTTGCAGAAGAGGAAGCTTTTCTTTGTGGGAGTGGATAATAACTGTTCTTGCACTTTGAAATGTTTTTGCCTTGAGTTATGAAGATTTGCATTTCTCACTTTTGTTCTAAGGAAAGGTGTGCAGCCTGTTTTTAGAAAGCAGGTACCAAATAATCAATCAGCAAACACCCGGGAAAGTTTCCACTCCACACAAGTGCAACATCTCAGGTATTAGCAACCCACCCCCAGACACAAACCTACAAAAAGGGTGGGAGGAAGGATGTATCACTTTCCTAAGTGAATACATTGTGATGGGTATGTGTTGCACGCATTAAGAAGCTTTATATATATTTGCTTAGGAGCTTGAGCTGCCTCTGAGAAGCCAGCCAGACCTCTGGAGAGAGATCACGCAGACAGGTAAGCCCTAAGCCTCCCCTCCCATGCTGCTTCGGTGCCCAGCTCTCCAGGGAGCGAGAAGAACAAACAGACTGTGGTCATCGATCCCCGGCGGCGGTGTTGCACTCTGGGAAATGCTGGGAGCGTGCTGCTCAGGGACGTGGCTCCCTCCGTGGCGGATGCGCTTCTGAAAGAAATCACTGCGATGAGGCCAAGAGAGAGCATGCAGACCGGTAGAAAGCCAGAGGAGAGGAAGGGGGCAGCGAGAAAAAAAAAGAAACGTGTTGCTCGCTCGCATCGCGTCTCAGTCCCCTTCCCCAGCGCCCTCCTCCCGACCCGCCGTCTCCCCTCGCGCCTCCTCCCTCCTCGTCCCTTTGCTGGACACCAGTTCTGGGAAGATCAGTCAGTATCTGCCCCCTCCCCCCTGCCTTGAGCTATCATAGGATTCCCCCTCCTTGCAACCCCGCAGCTGCTTTAAGTCAATGAAAGTAAGATTGTGGCAGATAAGCGCCGGCGCAGCCCGGAAGCTGTCAGTGCACCCTTCCAGCAGCCCACGTCTCCTCCTCGGGGCACCGCCTGGGAGTGTCTGCCGGGGGGGGGGGACCCAACTCCGGGGTCTCGGTCTCGCCCCAACTCCTGGGTCGCAGGAGTCAGAGCCCAGCGGGGAGCCCTTTTCTCCCCACACATCATCCTGCCTTGGTTCTTGGGCACTGGTTTTTTTTTGTTTTTGTTTGTTTTTGGCTTCACCCACACCAAACAAAACCAGTCCAACCACCCCGGAGGCAGAGAGGAGAGCGCTTTAAAACTTTTTCTCTGCTCCCGCACCCCCGATCCCCCAGGAGGAGGCGGGAGAAGCGCGGGCTGCGCGGACCTCCCGGGCTCCGGGAGGGAGGCAGGGGTCGCTTTAAAACCTGAACCTTCCCGGCTCCTCCAGCCCCAGCGCCCGGCCGGCGGCGGAGGCTCCGCGCGCTCACCCCGCACAGCCCCGCTCGCGCTCCCGGGTCCGGCTCCGCTGGGTGCACACCGGGGTGAGGGCGGCCGGGGGGGCCCGCAAGGCGCGGCTGCGGGGCCGCGGGGGAGGGTCCAGCGCCGGGAAGTTGACCGAGGGGGGACTTGACCAGACACGAATGCGTATTTATAGACGCGAGGTCCATGGAGATCTGGAGATCGCGCACTCTCCCTGCTCCTCTTCCACTCCTGCCATTTCATCCGATCGCTCCTTTTAAGTGGAGGGCAAACATTTAAATAATAAAAAAAATATAAACATTCCTGCGCGGCGTGGGCAATCGCTGCGTAATTTACCATCTAGTTACTCTGCAAGCAAACTCCGGGGTTCGCCCCCTTTGGATGGGCAGAGAGGGAGGCCGGGCGGCGAGCTGCAGGAAGGAAGGAGGTCAGGGTGGGTGTGCGGGAGCCCCGGGGGGCGACCTGGAGGGAGCCCGCGGCCCCGGCGCCGCCCCCGCGCCCGCCCCGCCGCCCCCCCCCCCCACCTCGCCGCCCCGGGGGCGGGCGCCGGGCGCGCTGACCGCCGGCTGGTGCGCTGCCCTCGCCTCCCCCATTGTTCCCACTGTCTTTTTGCCTTTTGTGATTTGCGCTCGCATTGTGTTGTTTGTCTCTGAAGCCGCCTCATGACCAGCCCGGGGATTTCACCTCGTCCTTGAGAGCTGCACGGGGAGCAGCCAGAGGCAGGGGGAGAGGGACGCGCGCGCACACACACTCACACAGACACACACACACATACGCACACACACACACACACACACACACACACACACACACACAGTGGAAAAGGCGAGCCACCCAAACCCATCTCCAGTCTCCTCCCGGGGCCCAGGCCCGCCACGGTGCCACTTTGCATCCCGCGCCGGAGGAGGAGACGGTCGGGAGAGCCGGTAAGGTGCGTGAACCGCAGCGTTTTAACTTTGTTGTTCGCGTCCCGAGGTGGTTGCGGGCGGACCTCCAGGGCGCAGCGCTCCCTCCGCCGCCCGCCCGCCCGCAGCCCCGGCCCCGGCTCCAGCTGGAGGCGCGGAGGAGGGAGGGGGCCGCCCGGAGTTTCCTCCAGGACAGAGGGAGGGGGACGGGAGGGGGACGGGAGGGGGATGGGGGGGGGAGAGGGAGAGGCGGGAGGCGGCTGGCGGCTGGAAGCGGCCCTGTCATCCTCGGGGGGCGCCAGTCGTGGTGGGGGGCACCCCGGGGTGTGCGCTCGGAGCCCGTTCGGGACCGGGGATAACTTTGTGTTCCTGCGGGGGAGCCTGCGCGCCGCGGCCGGTATTGTTTTCTAAGTGGTGGTGGTGGAGGTGGTGATGAGAGCTGAGGGCGGGCGTGCGGAGAGGATCCTAGGCTCCCTGTGTACCTCAGTGGGCGCCAAACGCCAGACCCTAAAAAGTTGGACAGAGCTCCTTCCCCTTCCCTAGAATAGGCACGAGACCCCCAGGCAACCCCACGACCTGAATATTCACCCGCCCGCCCCCCTTTTCGTCCTTTTTGTTTCGCTTTCTGCAATCCCTCTCCCTACCATTTCCCCTCCCTCCCTCCCGCCCGGGATTTTTGGAAACAAGTCTCATCCTTCAGGATTCTTCTAGGGATTTCAGGGACCGGAAGCTTTATTAATTGCAAGTACCTCCACCCCCACCTCGTTGCGCAGACGAAGTGAAGACCACTCACGTGTTGTCCCTTTAAGCGCGCGGGTTTGGGAAATGTCGCTTGCACGTTGGGGCTACAATAATTGCAAAGGAAAGAGGTTATAGGAGTTTAGATCAAGTTGGATTTGGACATGCTTCCATGGATAGCAGCAGTTTCTTGCCCTTTGATCTGATGTCATCAGAGGCGCACGAAGCATTATTTGCATATTTGAGTAGTAATCTCCCTTACACTTTGCAAAGGGATATATTAATGAACAGTTTGACCCTGGTGAAATCCGAAGCGCTGGCCTCTGTGGGTCAGTCAGGTCTGAGTGTGGTGAATGTGAGTCCACTTCAATGTCTTTCCTCCTCAACTAACGCAGATCAGAATGAGAACTTCTGTGGCTGTGCAGGATGATCCTGTCAGTGTCAGCCAGCCCAGGCGCTCTGGGTGGCAGTCCACTGTACTTCCTTAGAAAAGTTGAGGAATGTGTGCTGTCCCAGCTGAGATCCCCACAGTATCCAGATAGCCAAAGCAGTTGTCCAGAAAGGCTGGAGCCCATTTCCCCAGAGGCTGCCTTCAGGCTCAGCTCAGCTCTTTTAGGCAAGGGCAAGACCAAGGGAGATCTGTGGGATTTTGGGTAATAAGTGTGGGAATTTGCAAAGGGACTAGACAGAGTGATTTGTTTCTTTGATGCTCATAAATAATGCCCCCTCGTATCCTAAAAAGAAAAAAAGAAAAACACAAACAAACCACAACAACACATAAACAAAACAGGCCAATGAAGCAGGCGCGTGGGAGAGTCCTAGGCGCTGGACATTTCAATCAGAAAAACCAGAGCAGAATTTTTGATCAGGATTTCAGGACTGAGGCTGGATTGCCAGGAGTGATTAGGTTAAGGACCAGATGGTTTTAAAGTAGACGGAAATGGAATTTTTTTTTTTTTAAGTTTGACTTTTATAAAATATAAAAGGAGAGCGATTTCTTAGGGTCTTTTCCACAACTGCTGGATTTTGATCCAGTTTTGAAGGAACGCAGCTGGACTGTGAACTGCTGGTAGCTGTGATAGGGGAGGAATCTGGTTTCAGATGCAGATACTTGGGACAAAGTTTCTGGGGATGCTTCTTGCCGATTTAAATATAGCTCCCAGGCTGAAGCCTAAACACAGTCAGCCACAAAGATTTAAAATCACAAGCACTTACACTGAGAGTTCTGTCAGGCATTGTGCAAAGTTCTCCTGCTAATTATGTCATCAACTGTTTACTCCTCAGAACTATACAAGATAAAAATCACAAGTATCACTTAAAACTGATGCAATACAGCTTGAAATCCTCAAACTGGTAGGGATTGCTTTTGTTTGCCTAAAAGGTGGATCTTTCATCAGATGAGTTGTTTAAAAACATTTACTTGTGGGGGTGGGAAGGGATGTGCATAATTATTTAGTTATTTGTGTTAATTATATACTAGCTTACTCGCTTGAAATTCTTTTTTTCCCCTTCCTTTTCTTTCCAGTGGTCTTCTAACAACCCTATACATGAAAAATGAAGAGAGTTTTTTATTTGCTTGTGGGTTTTTTTTTCTTTTTTTAGTCCCTTTTTGTAGTCTTTTTGAATGGGCGGTGAACCAATCTGACATAGACTTGAAAGAGTAAACACTTAATATATAAAAAAAAAGAGCTTCGACTCTTAATAAAGAAACCATGTACCAGTTTTGTTGTTGAGCTTACACAGTTCTGGTTGAATGGTATGTTGTATACAGGATTCAAAACTTTCAAAGGTATTTGGTAAATAACTGGGCATTTGAGATCCAGTGGTTATTTCAAGTTAACTTAGTGCTATACATGTAAATGCACATCCTGTTTAGACTGACACATGGTGGTGGTAAAAGGAAAAAAAATGAATATATGCTTATAAAGATGTTATCTGTGGAGTATATGGAGTAAATACTAAGAACAAAATAGTGAACTTTATATTCAGGAGTGATGGCTTCTTTTTTTTTTTTTTTTTTTGACATTGTTGGGGATAAGGTATGAGCTATAGAGAGAGTTTAAAATTTCATTTTCCAGTTAAAAGAATGAATTTGAATGTTTGAACAAATATTTTTCCTATAAAGCAAATGAAAAAATACAATGTAAAGATTAAAAGAATATGCTGTCTTCTTGAAAAAACTCTGTTCCTTTATGAGTGACAGGCAATCATTATCTTGACGGCATCTTCACATTAAATGGAAAAGCAATATATCGGGCAGGATAAAACTTGTTTTTAGTAATCTAAAATGTACTAGATTTCAAATAATTTAGAGTTCCAATGCTGAACACTGTTTAGATTTCCAGCAGGTAAAATTGTTGGATATGATTGATTGGAATACCTGGATGATTAAACCAATATCTAATCACTGCCAGTGGTAGAGAAGGCTGAAATTAGAGTTTTGAGAGTAACCTGGAAAACTTATATGTCTAGGCCTGAAAGTCAATACATTCTCTACACACTCATCATAATTTTTAGCCTGTGAAATGTAGATTTATCTTAAGGGTGAAGAAAGTTTGTGGCTGTTTCAAATAAACTCTATCCTGAACTTAGATTTGTAGTTAATAAAATAAAAGTCCAATTTTGTTGCAAACATTGTTTAAAGCACCCATTTGTAAATTGTCTACATTTGGTTTTCATATGTTAATGATTTGGGCTCTGAAACTTCTTTCAGAAAGGCATTTTGGTTTATCTTAAAAAACATTACACAAAACTGTCTAAACAACTCTGTAAATAAATTATTCCAAATGCCTCAATTTGATGAATGAATTAAAGAATCAGAGTTCTTAATCCAATTATGATCAGTCTTGTTATTCCAATTCCCATTTGGGGAGTGTGGGGAGTGGGAATGTAAATGATTCTCAAATGTGAGTGGGATCTTTGCTGTTTTTTTTTCTGTGTGTGATGAAACATAATTACTCATACCTAACATTTAGGAGGAGAAATTTAGAGGCAGGGAAGTTTAATTGATCTTCAATTAAACCTAGAGTTTATTTGCAAAAAAAAGGTGTTCTTAATAGAAGAGTAAAATGAAATTTTTAAGAATATAAAGCAAGGACCGAAACTTTTGCTTAAAAATAATGAATTTTTATATTTAAAGGGGAAGAAGTAGGGGGCACTTAAGCTCAGGAGTAGGGCAGACATTAAGGCACTTTTAGTCAATTTCAGGTGGCCCACATTGGGACATTTGAGTAGTACTATTTAATGAACTTTACTATATTTAATATCCTTATCTTTAAAATTAAGGGGAATATGCCTTTTTGGGTTGTTTACTCCAAATCTCCACCCATTTAGCTGCTACATGGGTGCTTTTGAATGCTCCCCAGTTAGGGGCCTGATAACAGCTCAGTTTGCTTTGATGGACCCTTCAGAATGTCTGCCCCATTTGCCCAGTTTAACCTCTGACTCAGAAATTAATTAATTCCTAGGTATTAATAGCTTATTATGGTTTAATTCTCCAAGAGTTATTATTATTACTGTTATTATTGCAGTTTATTATGACCATTTAATTACTTAGGGAAAGACTTGTGGGGATTACAAGTATCAAGGGAAGCTGCCAAGAAGAAATATTTATAAACATAGGCATTTTTCTCAGTACCACTCAGATCAGACCTTATAGGCAAGTGATTACTCCACTTACAGGTAAGGATGACATTCAGTAGGGGCAGCATATTGATAAAGTTAGAGGAAAAATGAATGCATTTAAAGAATACATTGAATAACCACCCTTTAAAAGTAAAAAATTCAGGAAAAAAAATGTATTTCCAGGAGGGGTCATGGAAATGGTATTGATTTGTACAGGTATAGGACCATGCATTCTTTATTAGTTAATGTTCTAAAGCTGATTATACCTTTGCTGCCAGTAGTTACTCATCATCAACTTAAGCTTCATGATTAAGTGGTATCACATGTCCAGAGGGGACAGATAGTGCAATGGTCAACAGGCTGGGAGGGCTCTGGTTGGACATCCAGTTGATATTCCTTGGAAGCTTAGGCCTTGCATTGCCACTATGGCCCCAATGAAGCCTGGGAGGCAGGGAGTCCAGGGAAGAACCAGGATGTGGAAGAGGTGATCCCACTGGCTTTCAGAGTGTCTCAGTTTAGGCCTGTTTATAATTCTTTCATGACTTGGAGTTTTGAATATTCAGTACCCTGCCCCTTTTCGTGATCTCTAAAGTTGGGGATTTTAACACTTTTTCTTACAGGGCTATGTATGAGGTACACTAGATACATGTCAAATTCCTGAAATAGGGTGTCCTGTGAATGAGTTGCTCAGTAGATGTCAGCTGAACTCTTCTCTCCTCCAATCAAGTTTTTTTTAATTGTTAATAATGTTTGAAGCCTCATTTTGTACTTGCTTTGAACTTATTTGAGTCTAAGGAGGAAAATGTATCACTTTCTTGAGGCTGAGATCAACACTTTAAAATAGTGATTCCGTTAACATCTATACATGATCTCTGACAATGTGGTTATATTAAGATGCTGTATTTGGTGCAAGTGTGAATTCTGCCTTGTATTCATATAAATCTTCCTTTAGTAATTAAGATTTTAATTACTACATAATAGGTAAAGGCAAACAAAAAACTTTAGGAACTAATTATAGATCTCTCTTCTTGTCCTTTTCAAATTTCCCATTACAGATATAATCTAGTGAAAAAAATTTTTGGTCATTTTATCCATTGATAATTACCCACCTCTTAGTTATATTAAGTTATAGTACACGTGGTTAGAGAGAAAGTCCACTTGGAAAAAGAAATAAATATGACTTTGCAATATTTTGTCCTGTGGAATCAACAGTTCCTTCAGTCTTACAGGTGTATTTATTTGTTTAAATTGGGTGCAGGGAGAAAGGCACAATATCATATCATTGCCAGTTGGAAAAGATGAGGTATAGTAATAACAAGGAGAAATTAGGGGTTATTTTCCTAAAGATAGAGAGAATTTCTCTGAACAACTGACCAAAGATAAAGGAATGGCTTTTAAAACACAAATAAATGACGTGGTTGCTTCATTAATATTGTAATTAATGAGCAGATGCCAAAATGGAATTGGAATTGTAAGAAGTTTGTTGGGGGAGGGAGCAGGAGAAGGCTCTGACAATCTTTCACCAGTGGTCCAGGTTTGACATTTATGCTAGGAGAGATGGAAGGAAGATCAGGGGTTTGAGCAGGAAGAAACTGACTGTGTAGCACAGACCAAGTGAAGTTTAGTTGGGCAGAGGCGAGACAGGCATTGGAGGAGTCCTCAGTTCCCAAGAAATGGACTGCTTTTTCTCTTTTCTTTTCTTTTTTTAATCGCACTGTTCATGATCCTTGGCTTCATTATAAACCTAGAGGCAAGGAAATTAGGAAAAATACTGTGTATCCTTAATCTCCAGTCTGAAAAAAAAAAAAAAGATCAGGGTAGGTGGGTGTTTTATTGTCTTTGCACATAGACATAGATTCATCTTCGTGGGGGAAATGTGTGTTTCCCTTTGCTGTGCTCCGCCCCTTATTTAATGGCTGTGCTCAGCCATTGACTAGGAGCTGCCCCCTGGGAGCTTGGTCTTGGCCCACAAATGATGCTGGAGACATAGGGGCCACTGGTGGAGCCCTGAGTCCATTATATTCTTGCAGCAGGAGATCTGAGTGGTACAATTATGGTTTGGCAGTATTGCCAAGGGATCAGTAGCAATCACTCTGGTCAGGTGGACCTACCAGAAAAAACAAAACAAAAACACAACATACTGGCTTTTTTTGAGCTCTCTGATGCTTTCTTTGCCTTCATTGTTAAATGAGCATAATGATAGTATTGCCTCACAGAGTCCTAGTCCAGATTGAATGAGGTTATCTGAGAGTATATGGAAACCTATAGTGCCATGCGAGGTATAGAGAAGAAATGCTCCATATGTATTGACTCTCTTTAATGTCCTCATAACATGCAACGGAGAGGTATAGCTGAATTGTATCAGGTGATCATAAATATATTTAAACAGTTGGTATTGCACGTAATTAGAAGGCATTGTTCATATATGCAAGCAAGCAAGCAAACATCCCCCCATGTTTGCCTTTTAACAAATAGCACAGTTAGTTTCTCATTATTCAATCCTTAATTTCAGCCCGTTATAAATCCTAGGACAGAGAGACCAACTGGCCTTGACTGTCTGCAGGTAAGTCGCCTTAAAGCACGAGGTAGACTGAACCTCTCTTCATTTCCTTAGCCCTCCAGGCGCCCTATTCAGCTGAGAAGGAACTTGCACTTTATCTCGAGCCTCAAACACCTGGCGAGGCTTTGCTCCCTCATGTTCCTGTTCCTAAACCAACTTGCCGCACCACAAAGCACTGAACTCAAGTGGCCCTCAGCGCGCGCGCCTGCTGTGATGAGTCACAGAGCCACTAGCACTTTGTTGCTTTAGATTTGATCACTGCCATGACTAGTCCTTCGCTTGTCAGCTAAGAGACCCTTCAGGGAGTTGTCCCTTAATAGAAAGTCTCTTTTCTTCCCTCCTGTTGTAACTTTAAATTAAAAGAAACTGTACGAGGAGCTGGTGGCATTGCAGCAAGTTCATTCTTCTACCCACTGGGAAAACAACATCTGAGAAAAGACATTATTGGACTGAGAATTGAGTTGTTGCTATTTTGGGGGGTGGGGCAGCATGGGGGGAGGGGAACTTTGCAGGAGAGGAAGAAGTCCATGCCATTTAGACTCAGTCAGACTGATTGTCAGTGACTTAATGGAGAGCGGATTCTTCTGTAGAGCAGGGAGCTTTTCTTTTTCTTTTTTCTTTTCTTTTTTTCTTTTTTGATATAAGACATTGCCTTAGCATGTCAGTTTCAAGTGGGATTCATGAGACCACTGGTATTTTGCCTCTGTTTTTTAGGTGGTTCTGTGTGTTGCTCTGTGTGGGAAACTGGCCCAGGGACAACTTCAAAATCCAAAGAGGATGGGAGACAGGAAAAGAGAGCTAATTTCTGACACATTCCTCAGACAAGTGACCCCTCTGGGGAATCTGTGCCCAGGATAAAGACAGCTTACTGTGAGGCTTCTGGCAGAGTTTTCCCTGAATAGTGAGCGCTGCTTACTTCAATGTCTCTGGTTCAAAAGGCTGACAAACCTCACAGTTGTGAGAAAAAATTAGTCCTTCTGATGGCATGTTGTTTAGATGCCATCTCACTAAACTTCTGACTTAATTCTCTGCTGAGGCAGGCTTTATACTCCGGACAGTGGTGGCTGTTCCATTCCTGTTCTGGGTTAAGGCCTGCCCTCAAACCTGATGTGTGCCAAGATCTCCCAGCATAACCTGTGGCTAATGGGAGCTGGAGTTTGACATGTGGTAGCAGCCTGTACGTTCCTGCAATGCTTGGTGTTGCGGTGCAGTATTGGCAGTCTGTCATATGTGTCTGGCTCAGCCAGTCTCATTTACTCTTGCACTGGACGCTGCTTTCAAACAAGTGAATACTACTTCTTATAATTCTCATCTGGCTTTTCTTGTGTCACTCCAGTCTCATCTCCATCATACCCTCCCTACTAGTAAAATAATAGTGTCTTTTCTATTTTAAATCAGGAAACAAAGTGATCATTTCAATGTACTAAAAAAATCCCCCAAAACACAAAGCTTTCATGATGTAAAGAAACTTATTGGGCCCAGTATTTATTTCTAGGGACTTTCTCAGTCTGCACCCCCCACTTCCCCTCCCCATGCTCTTCTCTCCCTTTCCCCCCTTCCTCATTACTATTTATTGTGCTGTGTCAAACCTTTCTCTTTAGCATGAGGTCTTGATTCTCATGGCAACATGGACCATGCTGCATTGTGTCAATCTCCCTGGATGAAGTGAGAAGGGAAAGGGCTGTGACATGCATTGCTCCATGGTTTGAAAAGGGGTAACCATGGGGTGACAAAATGTAGAAGGTAAGCTGGCTGAGGGCACTGGGTTGTATCCCAGCACAATTGTGATGCCTGGAACAGGGCAGTAGCTGAATACATGATTGCCAAGCCAGCGTATCTTGCATACCAAGGTCCATTAAAAGAATGTTTTTATTGATTTCAGAGAGGAAGGGAGAGGGAAAGAGAGATAGAAACACCAGTAATAAGAGAGAATCATTGATTGGCTGCCTCCTGCATGCCCCACTCTGGGGATTGAGCCTGCAACCTGGGCATGTGCCCTGACTGGGAATTGAACCATGAGCTCCTGGTTCGTAAGTTGATGCTCAATCACTGAGCCATGGTGGTTGGGCCCAAGGTCCATTATGATTCAGAGCAGCCCTGCATGATGGATACCTGGTAAAACGAACAGCAGTTGAGCATCTAACTGTGTTCCAGGCACTGTGCTAGGTGCTTTACACGGACAGTGTTATTTAACCCTCACGGCCCACTAATTAGGTGGGTATTAGCCCCCTTTTCAGGTGGGTGATGTGCTTGCTCATTTTCCTCAGGTAATGTACAGGAGAATCATTGCCTGGATTTCAGTCTTTGTGACTCCCCCATTTGAACGTTTTTCATTAAAAAACAAAAACAAAAAGTGGTCAACATACTGGTGTGAGTTGCTATCCATAAAATGGGAGCACTAACCCTGCCTGCCTCGCTTTAACAGGAAACAGGAGGAACGGGTGAGAGAGAAGTTGTCTCTGACAATGATGCCTGAGCTGTGATTTCTAAATGTCGGTTATTATTATCAGGTCCCCACAATCCACTCATTAACATGAAAGTATTTATACAACACACAGAGGCATGTTGCTTCAACTTTACTTACAGCAATATTTTCTCCCTGGAGGCAGAGATTCTCAATTAGCTTTGCTGCTAAGGACACTTTTATTTTACTGTTTTGCAAATCCACCATGGTGCCTAGCACAGTGCCTGGTTGATCTTTTTTAAAATATATTTTACTGATTCCTTACAGAGAGAAGGGAGAGGGATAGAGAGTTAGAAACATCATCGATGAGAGAGAAACATCGATCAGCTGCTTCCTGCACACCCCAGCTGCTTCCTGCACACCCGCTACCTACCAGGGATGTTCCTGCAACAAAGTTACATGCCCTTGACTGGAATCAAACCTGGGACCTTTCAGTCCGCAGACCGAAGCTCTATCCACTGGGTCAAACCGGTTTTGGCATGATCTTACCTATTTGACAAATATTTGCTGGGTAGTTGAGTCAGTGAAT
Organism: Pipistrellus hanaki; assembly: GCF_964339955.1. NCBI lineage: Eukaryota > Metazoa > Chordata > Mammalia > Chiroptera > Vespertilionidae > Pipistrellus > Pipistrellus hanaki. Next base: position 158,697,264 of record NC_140505.1, read on the forward strand.
AAAAAGGATTGACTTGGGCCTGGGGATGGAGGGCAGGTGGGAAATTGAAACTTCCTGTTCCCAGAATGACCAGTGATCCAGGACCTTCATGTAGGCAGACTTCCCCTATCGCTCAAGGCCTGGTTATTGCTGAAGGCCAGGATATTTCGCTAAAGGTAATGACTACAAACGTGGGTTCAGCATTGTTAGAAGAGGCAGCCATTCATTTGATGTGGAAAGTCAGGCTGGAAAATGTATTAAGGGGGGGGGGGGGGAAGGTAAAAAAGTGATTCTAAGCCTAACAGGAGTTTCAGTAGAAAAATGGCTGTAATTCAAGCAGTGAAATGTTAACATCAATGAGAGTCTCGCATGGCTCAAGCCCCGCACACTGCTTTGGAAATAAAAGGAGATTGTGTAAAGAATTAGCAGTACAAGGCATTTTTAAGTGCTTTATTGCAGAGGCCTGGGATACTCTGTGAAATCTATGCAGCCTCTTTCTTCCTGCTGTGCTTAATTTCAGAATCTGATGCTATTACCTATCCTTGGAGGGGGGAAAAAATCACTCTCTGTTAACTCTTAAAAACCGAGTCTAACGTTTCATTTGCTTTCAACATAATCTTCCTGACATTTCTTGGGAAGAGAGGAGTGGTGTAGTTAGCCAAGGAGGGTCTAGGATACCTTCTAGGGGGCAGCATTGCAGTGAAGGGGCAATTGGCAATACATTATGAAAGGGTAAGTTTAGGAGGTGACTGTGCTTGGCATGAATCCTGATCAGAAGCCAGAACAAGAGTTAATTCTTTGCAATTGTGTCATGAAGACATGCCCACCCCAAAGTAGGTCTCCCGGCATGCCATCACTGTGCTCTTCTCTGGTCCAGCTTGAAAGAATAGTTGACAGTAATTGATAGTTTACTGTTGCCAGGGACTGTGCTAAGCAGTTTATTTTTATTTGTATCGATTCTTTCCAGGAATTCTCTGGTGTAGACACAAACGTTGCCCCATTGTACAGATACAGAAATTGAACTTGTGGTAGGTAAGTGGTGGAACTCAGACTTACACCCAGACTGGTCTGATTTTGAAAGTGGGGCTCTTACCCATTGTGATATAGGAAGTATAAGTCCTATGGAGTCAGCCCTCAAAATGACACAGTCTTTTCCCTTTATGTATGCACCTCTGTCCCTCTAGAGCAGTCTATTTTCAGCTTATTTCTGATCTATTGCGAAGTTCTTCACACCAGGATTTCTCTTTACAATCTGCTCTATTTACCACTGTCAGGCCAATCTTCCTAACATGCTATTTATTTTTTAATATATTTTTATTGATTTCAGAGAGGAAGGGAGAGAGAGAAGAAGAGAGAAACATCAGTGATGAGAGAGAACCATAGATTGGCTGCCTCCTGCACATCCCACACTGGGGATTGAGCCCTCAACCTGGGCATGCACCCTGACCAGGAATCAAATCGTGACCTCCTGCCTCATAGGTTGATGCTCAACCACTGAGCACATGGGCTGGACCTGACATGCTATTTATTTTTATTTTATTTTTTAATTTAATTTTATTGTTTAAAGTATAATATTACATATGGTAGTACATGTATCTCATTTCCCCCCCCCATAGACCTTCCCCCAGCCTCCCTGACCCCCTGTCACATGCCCTCATCCCTCCAGCCTCTCCCCCACAATGTCTTGTGTCCATTGGTTGTGCTTATATGCATGCATACAAGTCCTTTGGTTTGATCTCTGTTGATCTCTTTCCCCCCTCCCCAACACTCCCTAGCCTTCCTGCTGTAATTTGACAGTCTGTTCGGTGCCTTACTGCCTCTATCTTTTTGTTCATCAGGTTATAATGTTCTTTATTTTCCATAAATGAGTGAGATCATGTGGTGTTTTTCTTTCATTGCCTGGCTTATTTCACTTAACATAATGCTTTCCAGGTCCATCCATGCTGCTGCAAATGGTAAGAATTCCTTCCTGACATGCTATTTAGATAATGTAGCCATTTTCACAAAAATTCAAAGTGCCTGAGTACTATACATGGATGGGTCTGAGAGTCTGAAGCCTATTTTTAAAGGCCTTCCATTCTATCTCCAAATCTATCTTTTCAGGCTCATGCTTGAAACCTTCCCATTGAGAACAAGTAGATTCTGATCTGGATTCAGGCTGAACACAATTTCCCAGAGGGCTCCCAAACTGTCTAAAACACATCAGTCTGATCAACTCTTCTCAGAGGCCATGGGCATTGCATACAAAACCTCTGCTCACACCTGAACCCTGTCTGCTTCAGGGAATTCTTGTGGACTTGCCTTTTCCATCTACTTCAAACCTCCTCATCAATTGACTTTTTTTGTTCCCAATCCACTTGACTCTGTATTTTGGCTCTCCTTTTTTGATTTATCTCTTCATTCATTCAATGATCAATATTGAATAAAACTTGTGGCAACAAATACTTATTGAGCACCTACATAAGTCAGATAACATATTAACTACTAGAGAGTGAGGGATGTGTGGAACAGGCCTTGAACACAAAGCTTTAAAGTTTATTAGGGAAGATAAACTTTAATAAAAAAATTTATGATTGAGAATTGTGGACCTATATTTTAGAGAAGTACACACGACATATAGGAAAATGATATGACATATGTGGGTGGCAGTCCGAGGAGGTTGTCATGATAAGGCCACATTTGAAGGACGGTTAATGAGGTAAAGAGGAAAGAGAAAAACCTTTTGAGATACAGGAAATAGCATGTTCCAGGGTTCCAAAGAGAGAGAGGAAGGGAATTGTGGTCTTGAAATTAGAAGGCCAGCATGGCTGGAACAGCGTGACTGGAAAATGGATACAGACTAGGCGGTAGAGTTAGGTTGGGATCAGATCATTAAGCATTAGAGTTGAATCTTCACAATAAGCATGATAAGAAACCCATTGAATAGTTTTAAACTAATAAAACTTGTGGCTCTAGCATGTGGACCAGATTCCAGAGAGGCAGGGATGAATTTGGGCAAGCTAATAAGGAGGCAATTGCAGAGATCAGGCAAGAGGCAGATGGCTGCTTGGACTCTGGACTGTAAGTGGTGTTGGAGATGCAGACAAGAGGGTTTCTGAAACAAACATGGAGGGAAAATCACCCAGTTTCAAGTAATTTGTAACAACACTCCTACCCCCAAGTTCTTTCTTCCCCAACCTAATGGGACATTCCTAAAAGTTTCTTGTTTCCATGTCCATAGGTTCGGAAAAGAGATGCCAAGTGCTTAGCTCTCAGGGACTCCGCTGGCTGGGTCTGTACCTGCTTTAGCCCCTGTGTGCAATATATGTAGTGCCTCCTGTCTACATGTATGTATTTGCCTTCATATTTCTGTTTTCCTTTATATATCATCCCTTCATATGGATTTCTAAAGCCCTCCCCATCCCTTAATTTCCAAATTAAAATTTACTTTTTTACAGTATACTTTCAGAATATAAAGACCAAAGACTTCTTCTGATATTATGATATTTACATCTATAGCCACTTTTATGGCTTTAAACTCTGTATTGTGCCATATGATAAGCATGTTGTGAACATGCCTTATCTGTTGAGAGATGTTGTGAATTTGTGCCTAGGAATGTGGCTGCTGTATGTAGTTCAATGTTACACTCCTACTTGGGGTCATCATTTACCTCCTTCTAGTTGGGCAATTTACATAACCTCATCTGCAGAATGGGGATAATTATGTGTGCCTCATAAAGCAGTTGCGATGATTCAAGAGAGATTGAATACAAAGTACTTAAAACAATCCTTGGCACATAATAATCTCTACTGTGGGATGACATTTTGTGGTTATAAATGTTATTCTTTGAAATCAGGAGCCCTGTATCTTATTACCACCTTTGTCTACTTGAAGCTCAGTTAGTATTTATTGAATTCAGATTTGAATTTAAGCATCCTTTCTGCCAGGGGATACAAATATAAAAAGTCAAGTTGTTGGTAGGGGAGCTAGTAACATAAACTGGTAATTATAATATATCAGTGTGATAGGTATAGTGATAGAGTAGAGTATTTTGAGATCACAGAAGCGAGTTTGGGGAAGGTTTTCTAAATGAATTGTATGAGCTGAGTATTTTATTAGATTAAATGCATATTAAAATAACATGTGTGTACATCATATAAAACTCAAAGCTATAAAATAAATAGTGCTTCTGTCTTACTTTTGATCATGCCTACCCCATTCCTACTCCTTTCAACTCTGTATATCTAAATAACATATTTACTCCTTATATTTCGTATTTTTTTTTAAATCTTAGCTGTCAATCGACTTTCTACAGCTTGGCTTTGTTATACTAGTCATACTCTACCTCTACTTCCGAATACCACACACACTCCTTGTCCTATTGTCCCAATATAATTTCATCCCTTTTTGGAGAAAGTTAAATCAGTTCAGAAAACACAGTTACTTTGACTATGTTAATGTTGTTTATCATTGAGAATATTATTTATTGATTACTTTTACTTTGTATACAACTTATTTGGTGTTACTGAATAGTAGTGGCCTACAGGTTTTACTAGACATGCTCAAAGTTTACTGGAATTTCTGCGTCGGTGGATGGTATATCCAGGGTGGGTTATGGGGATGTCAGCTCTGGTGGGGAGGACCATTTTATTGCTGGTGTAATTTAGAATTGTTGGAGCCAGATGATAATAAGGAGCCCACTGACTTTTAGTGAGTTATAATATGCTTCTTAACATTTCTGCAACATTGCACCCTCTTATTGTCTCACTTGGACACACTCCTTCCACCAGCCTGCTCTTGGTAAGGCTCTGAGTTAAGCTGAATAGGGCAGAGGGTGGCACTCTGAGAAGGAGGTGGGTATTCCAAGTGGACAGGACAATATGAGTTAACAGGAAAAGAAGTGGGAAATGGCGTGATTTGTTTTTAAAATTATAGAGAGCTTGGTTTCCGGAGAACCTATCCAGGGCACAATAAGACTTAGAGCAAGGCTCAGGCAAATGATAGTACAAGTGATATCCGAGTTCCCTGGAGACCAGCTGTGATGTAGATTTGCATGCAGTGGGTTTGGTAGGTTGGGCTGGCCTTGGGAACAACACCTGTGAGGGGCCGAGAGAAGCAAGATGAGCAGTAGGAGAATCTGACTGTGATGTAGCTGAGGCTTCAGCAAACCTTTAGGGAGCTCTGGAACTGGGTGGCTCCTCAGAGATGTCCTGAAGGGAGGCCAGGGGACCAGACCTTTGCAAGGTCATGTTGGTGTTGGATGTGTGCCATCCTGGGGTGGGGGTGGAACTTGGGATGAGAGCAGTTCTTGGAAAGGGCCTTAGATGTGAGCGTTCAACAGCCAACACTCCTGGCAACTGAAACATGGGTGCCACTAGGTAACACCCCACAGCACCCACTAAACACATCCTTCCTGAGACTCTTTCTCTATTTATTTTTTATTTTTGAATTTTCATAGATTTTTTTTTTCATGAAATATGGCTGACAAAGGTGAGTCTAAGAGATACAGTTCTGCCATTTTCCCATGTTCACTTTTATTTGTGTTATTAATATTACCTTAAAAACCTTAGGTTTTTGTTTTGTTTGCAAGGAAAAAAATTAAACCACTTGTTAACTCCACGAGGGTTAATTTAGCTAAAAATTAGACAATGTAATCCATAACCCACTTCCTTAAGCATATGAAAACTGTAGCATGGGACAAAGCAATGAAACAGAAGTGAGAAGAGCATGACTGTGAACTTCCTGTTGTGATCGGAGGAGCCCTGTGACAGTCGTGTAGTAGTTAGGTCAGAAGATAAAACCATGTGGATCGTTTTGAACTTCCAGCTTTGGGGGAAAAAAAATTAATGGAATGAAACCAAGGGAACATTTTAATTGGAAGTAAGACAGCTGATTGGACGTAGACATATGATGGTAGAAGAATTCTTGGCCAGTATGCAGATAACAGTGTAGGTCTCGGTTTTTCTGGTTCCCAGATGGGCATCTAAGTCAGTGCTTTCCTAATTTTTTTTTTGAATCCTGTATAGACACCATCAATAAAAAAGTATTACTTTACTAATAGTAAACCCAAAAATGGGGTTGGGGTAGGGTAGATGGGGCCAACGGGAAAAGAAGAGGGGGCATCTGTAATACTTTCAACAATAAAGATAAACTTTAAAAAGAGAATAAAGCATATCAATAGAATAAGAAACATAAAGAGAAGTTATAATATTTTCTTTTGGATGATCTTCCCCGCCCCCACCCCTGCCCCCATCAACCCTAAAGACTTCTGAGCTATATTTCTAGAGCTTCAGTTATATGTAAATGGGGAGAAAGTGAATTGGAGACAAATTTTGACAATTTTATGAATTTGACCTATGCAACTATGTAAATGAGAGAGTATGCACTCCAAGCATTGGAAAATAAATAAGATTTTAGACTATAATTGTGATGCTTTAAAATATTGTTAGAACCCTGAAGGGAGCTTTTGTGTCTGTGTATGCATGTGCTTGTCTTTTTGTGTGCATGTGCGCTAGCCAGGGTCATAATGACTTAACATTTCCTCCTATTTAGCAATTCCTCATTATTAACTAAAAGGTTGGGGCCACACTGACACTATTACCCCTCTGTATATCTGGCCTTAATTTACGAGCCATATCCTGCCTTATATTCCAGAATGCTTTTAAATGTTCTCTTGTTGCTTATTTTTTCTCTCTGACTCACACATTTATAAATCAGTTACATGCAAAAAATTAAAAGGTATCTTTATTTGTGTTGTTTCAGTAATAGAGAACTTGAAAAAGTCAAAACCTTGCATAAATGTAGTACATTCCTTATGTCCTTTTGGGATTTTAAATGTTTATAAGCACTTTTTTTTTCTGGAAAAACTCAGCCTGGCTTAAAAGAATGATCTCAGACTCATCTTGTGCCTGAACTTTATTAATAGATAGCTTAGCTTTCTTAGCATATCTTTTATTTTGCTAATAAAAATTCATTTTAGTTGTATTCTCATTTTTTTCATTTAACAGTGCCTGCTCACAGACATTTGTTGCTTTTAATTTATTGGAAGGAAGGAGATAAATGCATTTCAGGTAGCATGATTATTACTTTTTAAAACAGATAAAATTAAACTTTAGCTGGATTTGGAACCAGTATGTAGAAATAAGGACATATAATCAAAGTTGGATTCCAAAGGAAACTTGATCACATAGCCTTAAATATGGTTTATAAGTTAAAAGGAAGGAACCTTGTTATGCTAAGGTGCTTTGAAAAATAATTTAAAAAAACCCTTAAGATTCTTTTTATATATGTACAAATGATCTTACCATCACTTAGTAAAAGACATATATTGTCTCTCACAAAAAAACAACAACTGTGCCTGGCCATCTTCAGGTGATTCCATCCATACTTGTACTTAATCTTTTTGTAACTATTTCCATATTGATCTTAATAGTAATTTAAAAGAAACAATGTTGTGTTTGACTAATCTTAACTATTATTCATTTATTGAAAATATTTTTATTGTGAGTCTGCTTTTGGTCACATATGACAAATGTTGAGTAATGGGGTTATACTGGTAAGCCAACAAAGATTTGGTCCCTGTTCAAATGGAGCTTTCAATGCATAAGAAAGATAGGATTGATCACCTAATTGTTCCAACAAGTAGAGAGAAGAGAGAGATATTTTGTTCTCCAATAGTAGCAGAGCTGTTTTTTTTTGTTGTTGTTGTTTTTAATTGCTAAAACATAGAATTTTAAAGAAATGATATCTATCTTGAATGTTTTAGGATTTTAAACATTTATCAATGTTTCATTGTTTATCAGTGTTTTTCAGTGAGCCAGTTATTTAATGGCTAGTCGGGGCTTTGAAGTATGCGTCTGCTTAGTAATGGTCTTTGCCATCTTTTTTGGGAAGTTAAACCCATAGTAATATAGGCTTCTATTTTTACCTTTTATTTACTAAAATTGTCAGGAGGGTTTAAACGCATTGGGCAAGGAAGCTAAGTGCAGAATTTATCCAGGTTTTTTAAAAAAAAATTCCCCCAGTTTTATTAAGTTGTTTGATACCCAATTTATTATTTAAAAGAAACACACAACAATTTTCCTTTATTTTTAAAGCATGCAATCTAATGTCACTAAAAGCTTTCTTCTTTGCCCTCATATTTCATTAGTTAGGTACTACTTAATTAATTTACCCAAATACAATAACAAATGACATAAACGGACTCAGGATCAAGAAGACAAGCAGAGTGGCTAGAGCAGCCTCTTTGCCATTCGGGTGCCATTGCCCATAGTGTGTTTTGCAGAGGGGAGGCAGCACATCAGTCACACTGGTGACTGGGTGGAAGTGAGTTCATTAAGAAAGTTGTACCTATAGTACTAGTGGTATGTACTGTGGAGGAAGAGTACAAGAACGAAGGAGTCAGAAGGTAGAATGACTTATTCTGGAAGTCGCAGGAGGCTTTACCAGGAAGAGACATCTGGGCTGGGATGTGAGGAAAAATAAGGGCTAAGTAGGTGAAGAAAGTGCTGTGAGTATGGAGTAGAGAACCCCACGTGTAAAGCTCTGAAGTGTTAATGCTTAAAATAGTGAGGAAGTAAAGGAGATGGGAGTGGTTGGGGCACATAAAAGAAGCTGGCTTGGCTCAGTGGACAGAGAGTTGGCCTGCAGACTGAAGGGTCCCGGGTTCGATTGCAGTCAAAGGCACATGCTTGGATTGTGGGCTCGATCCCCAATAGGGGGCATGCAGGAGGCAGTCAATCAATTCTTATCATTGGATATTTCTGTCTCTCCTCCCTTCCTCTTTGAAATTAATACAAATATATATATATATATATATATATATATATATATATATATATATATATATTTTTTTTTTTAAAGAAGCATAAAAGTTGTGAAGAATGAGTCTGGGGGAGGAGGGAGGAGTCCTCTTATGTAGGGTCTTCAGGGTGATGCTAAGGCTTTAAGTTTTATTATGAAGGCAATGGCAAGTCATGAAAGGATTCAGATTTGCATTTTAAACAGATCTCTCTGGGTGTTTGGAGAGTGGGGTGGTGGGGCATCAGTTATGAAGTGATTAGAGTAGTCTAAATAAGAAACATAGCCCTTGTCCCAAAAACTATTCATTCTACCATTTTTCGGGGGTCTCGTCCTGCTCCATGACTAAATAGTCCTCGAAATAACTTGAGGAAAAGTAGCAAAGTATAAATCTTGTCCATATCTAGGAAGCCCTGGAACAGTATTTCCTATAGTGCACTTTGCTTACCATTTTCTCCTTTTAGTTTTGTGTTTATATTCATGATTTCAGCACATCACATTTCTAAGACGATAGGAAAAAAGAGGAAAAGCCATTCTTTAAAGCTGTTGACTTTCTTTGAAAGGACAGCAAGCGTGTTTATTTTATTACTGTGAGTCTAAAAATTAACCATGAAACATCATTTTCTACTTCTAAATAATGTGTAACAAAGATATGCTTTATTGCAACTTCATCAATAATACAAATGCAACTTAAAGGAAAGTAGGGCAGCATGAGGGAAAAAAGTACACTTGCTCCATAATTGAGTCGATTAAGTAGTATTGAGTCCCATTGTCGTATTCATATCGATGAAACAACTTTCATAACTACAAAGAGTTTAATAAAAAAAATAAGACCTCAGAATGATGGGGCAATGACAGAGACATTTTTCCATATATAGTTTTGTATTGTACTATATAAACAGTGAAATCAACCTTTTACTGGTTTGCAATAATGAAGGAACAGCCTTTGAAAGGTGCTCTTAATTGTGATTTTAATAGTTTTCAAGATTGTGCTGTAATAGCCCAAGCTATTTTGGAATTGTGCATACATTAGTGTTCTGGTGCAGCAGGATACAATAACGTGTGAAAAAGTATACAATCGCACCTTGTTTAAATTTGCAGTCTTTGTGCATAATTCCACAGTGAGCTCCTGTCAGGTTTTTACTGCATATAGGAGAGAAAAGTTTATAGGGGCTTATGGATTGGGACTGGATGTAAGAATCTGACTATGAAAATCCGAGTATTTTAGTGGGCTTTTTGGAAAGATCATAACAGTTAAGTTTATATTATCTATCATATTTTGCAAACCAACCTGTGGTTAGTTTCACCCCATGGGAGCATCAGAATGTAGACCTATAACCATCTGAATGAAATGTACATTGGCTCTATTTCCTATTGGCAGAGTACAAGTAAGAAGTGCGGAGCTTGATTTTTTTTTTTTTAAACAATGATCGCACTGTAATTTATGCATTCATATTAATGTTGTTTCTTTTCAAAATTGTCACCCAGAGAAGCGAAGCTCTGATTCCAATGATGCCCTTGTTCAAAACATTTTGGAAAACTTCCTCTCAGAATTGTCTTTTCAGTCATTTGCAAGCCTGACTAAAAACATCCATCTCATTACTTTCCATTCGCATTTCATACCAAGATTCATCATCCTTTTTTCTATTCAGCAGAGTTGGCTATAAATGTCTCTCAGAAATGATGAAAATGGCTAAAATTGACTTTCAAATTATGAAATTTGTCACCGTTGAGGATATTTAGAAGTATGCATGCGGGTGTGTGTGTGTGTGTGTGTGTGTGTGTGTGTGTGTGTGTGACAGACTTAGAAAGCAGTTTCAAAAGCAGGCAGAGGCAGGAGTGGCTGATCGTCAGAGCCAGCGGTTGTTCTAAGGTGGTCACTATTTGGATGACGTGGTATGTTTGTTTAAAAACCAGTCGCATTACTTTTTAATTACACTGTATATTAGTCTTTACAGTGTATACAAAGAAAAATGCAAATGTCTTTTGGAATGCCAGGCCAAAATACCTTACACAATTAGTAGCATATTTTATTATTAAAACAATTAAAGGATTAAGCAACCATAATGCTAATCCAGTGTTGGCAGATTCTCCAGATAGTGGCCCTTCTCTGGGAACATCTCTAAAACTTCACTTTATTTACATACTGCCACTTACTGTCTGATTTATAAGTAGGTGCATTTCAATTAGACTTCTGCATAATTCAGATTTATTTTCATGTTATTAGAAGGCACTCTTTGGTAGCGTTTGAAATTTTCATTTTAGTTGACCTCTTCCTATAAGTTATTGACCCAGTTTTCTAAACAATTAGTACTTATTTTCTTAACCCTTGGTTAAGAACCCAGATAGTTGCATGCGCTTTAAATGTAAAATAATTGGGTTGCATTCCAAATGTTTTCTTAATTTAAGGAATCTGTGGCCATTCAGTGCACCTCACACAATGCCTGTGTGTTGAATGATTTATGAATAAAATGAAAACAAAGTGGCAATATGCATATCCAGAGTGCTTTGCCACTCACCTCCACTTTGAACATCTTTCCTAGTGTGTTCTCTCTTCAATGGGAAGGAAATGCAAGAAATAATTGCCAGAGAGACTCAGTTGAGTAGTTTTTTTATTTTCTGAGCATTAAAATTGGAATTAGGTCCGTCTAGTAAGAAAGAGTAAACGATTCAAATATAAGTTTGCTGTGATCAGTTTTTGTGACCCTGTCCCCGTATTGTTTCTGATCTCCAGATTTGCACATTAACAGTTGCAATCAAATGCCTAGATTTTTAAGAATGTCATTGGTAGCTCTGAGAATTGATACATTGAAATGCACACCAGTGTTTGCATAGGAAGATCTGGTATGTACATTTGCACCACTTTTCAGTACAGCTCACTCTTTGCAGACAAAAAAGGCTTATTGTTGAACATGGTATGTAATTTGTATAGACGAATTTGTGTCATACTGATTCTTTTATCCTGGTTAACTTACATGTCAATATTCTTTTTTTTCCTGGTTTCATAGAACTAAGTTGGGTTTTCTTTTTGTGAATGCCTTTGTCCTTGACTGTTATAAAAGTTTTAAAGTATGGATTTTATGCAGGAATAATAGAGGCTAACAGCTACTTCCTTCCTATTAAACACCTTAGTTTATATTAATGAAATTGGGTGCTGTTTCATTTTGGCCAAAAAGTTTGTTTTCCTAATAGGGGAAAGAATTTTGAAACTGAAAATGTTTAACACCTTTAGTTCTCAGGTAATCTTATATACTGATTAACTGTCATGGATTTTTGACAGTAGATGTCATATTTGAAATTCCATTGCAGCAAAGTACAGTATTGTGATAGTGTTCATTTGCAATGTACTTATTCAGTGGAAATCATAAAAATCTGTAATGCATTAGAAAATAAAAGCTGAGCAGTATTTTTGTTCCCATTAGGAAAAGTAGATATTCAGAAAGCTTGTATTATAAATATATTTCAGTACTATTTACCAAAAGCTGGGAGTTTTATTCTTGTAGGAGTTAGGTTAGCAAGTAATGTTTATATAATCCCGATAAACATTTCTCCCTGACTGAATTTTGAGTGGAAAACTTTGTTTCCTAAAAGACTCTTAAGTGAAAAAAAAAAAGAAAAAGAAAAGAACCTGTCGTCCGATTGTGTGTATTGTGTGTGTGAGCGTGTGCGTGTCTATGTGGTTAGATCCAGCCTAATACCAGCTAATGCCAGCATCTGGCAAAGAGATGGAGATCTGGGAATTTGTTGCTTGAAACCCTGGGACAAAGTGTTCTGATCCGATTCGCAAACATAGCTGTGGACTTGAACTGGAATCTTCAGGGGCAGAAACGTCTTAAGTGTCTGGAAAATTGGCCTGTTGAGTCACCATGAAGGCACTAAAACAAAACTAATTTTAATCAGGTCAAAGTTCAGTGATTCCCTCTGGAATCCAGGCTTTTTATTTTATTTTTTTTTTTTTTTAAAAGAGTCTCATGTTTAAGTGAAAAGGGTCAAAGTTGATGCACTGTTACAATGTTTTGAATGCTTTCCCTTCAGAACAGCCACCCGGGCCGGGCTGGGATTAGCATGAGGAACTGCAAGGCTGGCACTTCAGCGTCTGGGTTAAAAATATTTCAAAGCAGTCAATGCAGTCAGTACAGAGAGATCCCTGGGAGCCTTGCTATTCAAAAATGTGTGAGCTCAGGGCAGTGACTGCAGTGTAATTTAGGACAGTTCTATGCTTCATAGCTTTGGAGAATATTGCTTCCCGCTAATGTTCCATCGGAGGGTGGTAGGACAGTAGTCACTTTAGGAGGTAGCACTCCTGGTTGTCTTAACGTCAAAAACTTCAAAACAAACAAAAGGACACATCCACTGAACAAGACATGTAACTATGGAAAAGTACTAATGACTCTCAATTTGCGCGGAATAGATACAAACTCAGCATGGGCATAGGGATATGTTAAAGGTGGGAACCATGGCAAAAGCAACTTCCCAGGGAACGGACAGCACAGGTATGTCCAGAGTGTGGCAGAGAGTCTGCAGGAGTTCCAGAAGGTGCCTGGCCAACAGCAAGGTGCTTTAACTAGAACCAGATGTGATGCATTTGACTATTGGAATTGAGGAAGGATTTTAGACCGTGGAAACCTAGGAGATTCAATTTCAGTAGCTGGCATTCAGATGTGATCTTGATGTCCCGAGGATGCCAAGCAATTGCTAGTCAGAATTCCTTGAATGAGATTGTCTTGGGATCCTCTGTCGGCCTTCCCCTGAAATGTGGGATTCCAGTACTTTTCACGTTTACATGTCATATACTGCAGCTTAAAAGTGGGTAAGTGGGCATTTTTTCTCAGTCTGAAGATCTTGTTGCTGACTAGAATGAGACCTACACAACATTCGTAGACGTTAAAAAGAGCTTTTCATTTTATGGGTTACATCTAGGAAAGGGGAGAGGAGCATTTATTCTGCCTTCAGGTTTAGAGATTCAGCCAAAAGCTCCGTGTAGCTATGAAATTTGGCTGGTGTCCATCGTCTGCTCGACTCCTTATAAAACTTTGGTGGCTCTTATCAGCTATTTTATTCTCCATGATACCAGTTGCAGAATAAGTCTGTGGCTCTTCATCATAAACCTATGATACTCACTTTAAAAAAGTTTTAATTATGCAGTTATTTACTCAATACATATGTTATTCCAACTTGAGAAAATACATTTTGCATTGTGTTTGCTGTGTCTCAAGAGAGATGAACTCAAGTCATGTCTGTTTATTTTAATGAGATAAGTCAGGCATATGATGATTTTCTACTAAAACACAGAATAAAAATGCATGAAGAAGAAGGAAAAGCCAAGCTATTATTACATGAGACATTATTGTAGGTATGTATTATAAGACATTTTATGATGACTCTCATGCAACTTTTAATCCAAAACTAATCCAGGTTGAGCTAAAAGATGAGATGTCATATATGTTCTATGTGTTGTTGTTTTTTTTACTAACATATGTTAATAGAAAGTAGCTTTAGATTTAGTCTTGAGTTCAGTTATGTTTATATTAGCATTATGAATGCTGCTTACTTTAATGTGGTAATAATGGAAGAAGAACAAGAATGAATCAAATATTACAAAGGTTAAATTTTACAAAATAAAAAAATAATAAATATTTTCAAGAACTGGTGCCATAATTATAACACAGAGTTCAGAATCTCAATTATGGACCAGAAGTTTAAATGTTTGATCAGGAAAGTTAAAAAACAAAATTAATTTCCCACTTGAGCTATATGAAGAAATACTTAAAAAAAATCAGTATGCTCAATATTATAATTTATTATTTCAACATGCCTAATTAATAGTTTCATCACAAGTGACCTTTAAGAAAAAGGTGTTGCTCTGAATTTTGCCCCTCTGCCTGTCTTTGCAAAAAGCTTTTGAAAAGGAGCGACTTAAATTTGTCTGATAGTAACATGTCCCGATTCCTCTCTTTTCCCCACATCTCTGCCAGCTGTGAAATGTGTGCTGACTGCTGGCATCTCATGCTGTGCTGGTCCTTTTGTTTAACTGGCCTTGCCCCTGGCTTCCCCGCTTAAACCAGCCATCAGAACCTTATAGCTGGCCTCATCGCACGCCCTTTCCTGAAACATCTTTTGAGGTGGGACCTATGATTTCGTGACAGATAGTCCCCTCAGTGGGGAGCTGCAGAGCTCACCTCTATCTCCCAAGGGTTAACAGCAACCTGTAATAATAATTTGGTGACACAAAATGCTGCTTCTTATGCATTACCTATTTCCAGAGGCCTAATTTAGGCTGGTATCAAAATGGATATCACAAACAGTGCAGCTTCCTGCTGAGAAGCAAAGTGCTGCTGAGAGATTTTCTGTGATTCTCTTGGTGGCATCTGGGAGGGGTGGCGAAACACTGCAGGGAGGGAAGCAATTGTCAGTCGCTTATCTTGTGGCTTGGGCCAAGCTGTGGTGGAGAACAATTTTCAAAGGGGGAATAGCCTTACGGAACTGTCGTATCAGGAGCCGAACTTTGTTCTGTTGTACTTGATGCGAGGCAAATTTTAGGACGAGGCAAACAGCAGAAGTGATTTCAAGAGGTAGCTTATTTTTGTATGATTTCCATACTTCATGCTCTAACAACCCTGTGGCACACCTCCCCAGGTGTAAATACAAACATGATACCGTGTCAAGAAAGTTTTAAACTTTGAATCAGTTGAAAGTGTCAGTCCCTCATCACAGACCTCCCCTCCTCCCCCGCCTCCACTGTGCCCCAGTCATTCCAATGTGAGAAACCAGCAAAGCTGGTCTGCCACCATGTCCATCTTTAACCTTCCACCCTGTTTTAAATCACCACTGCCTGCCCTCAACACACTCGGTTCCCCTATTGTCCCAGTTCTTTTCACAAAAGAAAGCCCATGCAAATTTATCATAAATGTTCTAACTTAACGATACCCACGAGTATTTGTACTTTAAATAGAAACGTATGAAGGGTTGTTTTTCATAAATGTTTAGAGTTAGAATTTCTGGCTGTGTTGGTCTTGAGAGATGGGAAAATACAGCCATAAGATTTCACAGAAGAGCTGTCCCAGCGAGCCCCCTGTTCAGACCCTATAGGCTAAATCACCACGAACAACCGAGCCTGGAGCCGAGTTTAGCCCAAATATGGCATGGTAGATGGCCCGCTTTTCAGAATTCAGTGATGGAGGTATTTATGCATTTCCATGGTCTCTAAACGCTATGGCAGCCTCCAGCTTCGGCTTTTGCCTAGACCGTGCCCAGTTGTTAAACCTGGTAAAGGGGATGGGAAAAGCTCAGGGAACTGGGCAAATTGTCAAGAACTCCATCCCAGAACTTCAACATTTTGCTCTTGCATGTTTTCTGAGAGAGCAGGGTTTTTCTTGGCCTGCCGCTTCCCCAAGTGGCCAGCCCTTGCCTGTCCGCCTCTTCGTGGTACTCTGGGGATGTGTTCTCAGAATGCCCATTTCCCACCCGCCTCTGGGGGCACCAGGACAGAGCAGTGCTCCTTGCTTTCCCAGCAGTGCTCCTTGCTTTCCTCGGAGAGGCTTGGGTGCACAGGCTCCGGCCACATACTTAATTTGTGCATCTTGGGCACAGCCTGCTCAGCTCTGCGTTTCTGGCTCAGTGAACACATTGAACGTGTTCCTATAGGTGTGCATCTAGGGGTCGTACCCACGGAGGGGTAATGCATATGGTTTCTCATTTCAAGGGCTCATTTTTAATGGCTGTTAGAAAAAGGTGAATATTTTTAAATGGCTGCAAGTAGCATGCTCGCGGCATTCTTTTGGATTCTTTAAAAAAGCCGCATAGACCTATTGTAGAATGGTAAGGAGTTGCTACCATAAAGGCTGCTTTCAGACACATTATATCTATTTCCTTTTTTAATTGACTACCATTCCCTTTGTAAACGTTACTCTTTGAAAGCAGCAAGACTTTCTACCACCCTGGTCGAGGAGTGTGGTCACTTTGCTTCTGGGATTGCTCAGATCTTCCTTGTAATCGCAGCTCCCTGAAGAAAACCAGAGGAAAGAAATAACATCAAACCTTCCACCGCAGCTTTTGTCCCATTTAAATTGCAAGGGACAATTTTGAAAATCTGTGAGTGGGGAGATGATGTAAGATGGACTTTTCGCTCTCTTTTCAAAGTTTCTTCCAATTCCTGCGCTCGTTTCAAAACCGTTACCTAGAATGGGAGTGCATTTGTGTCATTTAATGGCCTTTGTTTACATGGTACTGTTTTGTTTTTTTATAATGATTGGTGGGTCGAAATGTGCCAGGGCCATGCTTTGGGATCTGAGCCTCCTTTGGACCCCATAGGATGTCAATGGACTCATTAGGATTTAGCCAAGTTTTATGCATTATTCCTAATATACATTCACAGCGTGCGCACTAACGACCGTCTCCTGTGTCTGCTTAGTCAGAACCATTTGCATGCTGTATTATGGAACCATAATACAGAATGCATTTTCTGTATTATCCTTAATACATATTGTCATCATATTCTGTTATGGGCTATGTGGTGAATGTGTTTAAACAATAGCATGCACTTATGCATTATGATTCCATAAAAACAAATGTATAATAAAACTCTTGATGGAAGTAATTATTGCATATGTGCAATAATAGTTTCTAAAAGAGCCTTCATATTATTTCTAGTTTGTGATTTTATTGTTTGATTATCTGGTTATTTGTTTTATGTTGTTTTGTGCCTGCTGGACGGATGTCCTGAAAATTTTAATTTTGAAAATAACATACCTTCTTTATCCCTCTCATATCTTACCTCATTAGTTTCCCTAAATGAGTATTTAAAAATATAATATTTAAAAGAGACCCGATGATTAGGAAAAGCATGTTTCCTAACTACCAATTAAAGATCTGTAGGGTATTTGTTATAAAGAGCCTGTGTTCTGTGTAGCAACAAGAACTGTGTTATACATATGAGAAATTAACATCAAATTGTAAGCATCAAATTGCCTTCCAAATCTAAGATGGTGCGGTTCTGAGTTCTAAAGTCAAGTCACTCTAATTAACTTAAGGAATTGGCACTTCATCTTTTTATCTTAGACATCTTGCTTGCAAAATGGAAATGGCCACTATTTAATCAAGAGAGGATATCGGATTTATTGTCTTACTAGTAAAAACAAGCTAATTTGGAAGAGAAAGGAAAAAAGCCGAGAAATGCACCTCTATGTCACAGTTATGAAGAAAACAAAGAATTTATTTAAAACTTTATATGATAATTGCTTTAAAAGTTATGCTATGATGAAAACCTTAGTAATATAGTGCAGAATATAGTAAAAATATTCGTTGGAATTATAAGTCTTTTCAAAGGATTGCTGGTGGTTTTTCAATAGTTTGAAGTCATGTGGCTTTTGGTTAGCTACTTGTACACTCATTTTAGAAAGTTCGCTTTGAAAACTATAAATAATTTGGTGCTCTCCGAATCCAGTGCTTTTATACACGACCACTTTTTATTTCCTTATGAAGCCATTTAGGAACAGATTTGGAGTTAGAACATATAAAAATGGGTAGTCTTACTTTGAAGGACTACATAGTCATTTTATTGGTAATGATACTTTAAAAATTTATTGGGGTGACAATGGCTAATAAAATTATATAGGATTCAGTTGTATAATTTTATAATACACCATCTATCGATTGTATTATGTGTTCAACCACCCCAAGAAAAGGCTCCTTGCATCACCATGTAACCCCCCCCCTTCACCCTTTTTACCTCTCCTACCCCCCCTTTTCCTCTGGTAATCACCATAGTATTGTCTGTGTCTATGAGTTTTTTGTTGCTTTTTTTTTTATGCTTAATCCCTTCACCTTTTTTTACCCAGCTCCCCAACTCCCTATCCCTTAGACAGCTGACAGTCTGTTCTTTGTCACTATGAGTCTGCTTCTATTTTATGTTTATTTTGTTCTTTAGATATCACATGTAAGTGAAATCATACTTGTCTTTCTCTGACTTTCTTATTTCATTTACCACAATGCTCTCCAGGTCCATCCATGCTGTTGCAAAAGGTAAGATTCCTCTTTTTTGTGGCTGAATAGTATTCCACTGTGTAACTGTACCACAGCTTTTGTATGGACTCATCTACTGATGAGTACTTGGGCTGCTCCCAAATCTTGGATATTATAAATAATGCTGCAATGTACAAAGGGGAGCATATATTCTTTCAAGTTAGAATTTTGTGTTTCTTAGGATATATGCCCAGAAGTAGAATTGCTGGGTCAAAAGGGAGTTCTATTTGTAATTCTTGGACATTTTTTCATATCAATATATATTTTTTGATATATCTCTTTGGTCAAGAGAAACAAAAGAAAAAAATAAACAAATGAGAATACATCAAACTAAAAAAATTTTTGCATAGAATGGGAGAACATATTTGCCAATGATACTTCTGATAAGGGGTTGATACCCAAAATTTATTAAAAACTTATAAAATTCAATGCCAAAAAACCCCCCAAAAACAAACAATCCAATTAAAAAACGGGCAGAGGACCTGAATAGGCACTTCTCCATAGAGGACATACAGATGGCCAATAGACATATGAAAAGATGTTCAGTGTCACTAGTCATCAGAGAGATGCAAATTAAAACTACAATGAGATATCACCTCACACCTGTCAGAATTGCTGGCAAGGACTTGGAAAAAAGGAACCCTCGTGCACTGTTGGTAGGAATGCAGATTGGTGTAGACACTGTGGAAAAGAGTACGAAGTTAACTCAAAAGGTAATGACACTTTTATCAGCAATCTGTTTTATTTACAACCAGTGTTATGAAATTTATCTCTTTTGCTAGAGATTATTGGTGAATTTGATTCAGATATATCAGAGGTGGGAAACCTTTTTATTCTGCCTAGGGCCCTTTGGATATAACATTATTTATGGGCCATACAAAATTATCAACTTAAAAACTAGCTGCTATATACAGTCAAACATTTAATTAACTCATCCCTAACTAAATGATTTCCTAGGCTTTAGACATTCCCCACCCCTGAGCTAAATGATATCACTGAAATGTGAAGTGTACCCACTTAATAATATATATTTTTAAAATATATTTTATTGATTTTTCACAGAAAGGAAGAGAGAGGGATAGAGAGCTAGAAACATCGATGAAAGAGAATCATCGATCAGCTGCCTTCTGCACACCCCCTACTGGGGATGTGCCCACAAACAAGGTACATGCCCTTGACCGGAATTGAACCCAGGGCCCTTCAGTCAACAGGCCGACTCTCTATCCACTGAGCCAAACCGGTTTTGGCCACTTAATAATATTTTAAACCATCTTTTATCTTCTCTTTTCAGCAAGTTTGTTTATTATGCATCCAGATAAAATGGTACTTTTAATTAGTATCCATATTCATTGGGAATCTGGAAGAAATACAAATTTGATGCAAAAATCTGACTGATATATTTTTCTGCCTGTGTCAGTATATTATTTTCTACTTCCCTATTGGTCTTCACATACTTGTTGGGGTCATGTCTGAATGTTGGGAAGGCAATAAATTAAAAACCTTCTGATTTTAGATAAAGTTCCAAATGTATTGAATTCCAAGTACCTAGACCTCAAAATAGGACAATAAGGAAGGATATGGGACTCACCAAAACCTAGATATTTCTGTTGTCTGCAGGAATAAGAGTTTGTCAGAGAAAGAGAGATAAATTGAGTAGAAGAGAGGCAGATAAAAGAGTCCAACCTTAAATGGATGCTTTCTGAAATAGAAGGAGAAAAAGTATCTAATTGACTTCCGTTTTAACAAGCTGTATTCCTTTTACTTTCCTCTCAGTAGGCTTAACAAAGTTGATCACTTTGTCCAACTTTATTGCCAATTTAAATAGTTCCCCTGCACAAAAACATCCTCATGTTAATTTTGGTTATTTTTTCCCCCACTTCAAAAAACAAACAAATACCCATTGACCCTCAGTGTATATGTCTGGGGGAAATGAAATGCTGAAAAATGTTTTGTTTGTATTTTTATTGATTAAGATATATTTTAAGTCAGATAACTAGAAAGTCATGCAATTTAAAAAGAAAAAATAACCACTTTTTTAATAGAAAGGTTTTAATGTAATTCAGAGGAGTCACTTTCAAGGTCTTTCGCTGCCTTCTTTGCAGCTGCCATAGAGCCCGAGGCATCCTCTTTTTGATAACTTCAGTGGGCAAACTTGCTAACTTTGAAGAATGGCTTCATATTTCAAAATAGTCAAAAGATGCATTTGAGCCAAGCCTGGTTTAAAACAGGCAGGTCGTCAAAAGGGAAGTGGGAGTGGAGAGGAGCACATACTGTGGAACGCAAGTGGCAGGTCTGTGTCTCAGGTCAGTCATAAACGGGAGGATTACCAAACTGCCGCTCCAAAAGTGCTTATAGCAATACTGGCATCCGGGAGATGAGTTTATCGTTTCTTACGTTCAGTTCTCTGGAGGACCCCTTATTTGTCCGTAAAGGTTTAAAATGTGGTTTAAAGTATGTTACATTATAGTTATGCCTTACTTCATCACAATAGATTTTTACCTTTTTGTGTTCATGTGTTATTCCTGACATGTAAAACTGCCCATTTTTAATTTTTATTTATAATGTTGTCCTTTTTTAGATTGGTGGGCCTGTGCTTTCTAAATTATGAAAAATGCACAGTCTTTCAAAACCAATAATTCTGAGCTAACTTGTTGACATGGAAAAGTAATTTTATTGTCTTTTTATTTTTTTCAGGTTACTTTTTCAGATTATTAATTATTTCCAGAATCTTAAGTATCTTACATGTAGTGGTTATTATTCTAAGTCAGATGTCACTTCGGTGTTCATAATAAAATTTATTTCAGGAAGTTTCTTCATTTGTGTTTATTGGTTGTCTTGTCAAGACCAGTCTGGCCACTTGTAGACTGGTGCGGTTGCTTGCAAATAGGTCATTTCCATAGATCAACAGTAAGAAACATACACAATTATATATTCACATATATACACATAGTTTCGTGACTCATGTCAACAGTAATAAAATTTAAAAGACCATAATTTTGGAGACTTATTTAAAAGTAAAGCAACTAATCGCCAGGTCATATGATTTTCATTTTGCCGTAGAGCTCAGATACCGCCTGTTCGTTGTAATAACCCCAAAGTTCCTGGGAATGTTCCACTGCCAGGAATACTATTAGGAGGGTTGATATAAACAAGAGAGAAATCAACAAGGATGCTGGATAATAAGAAAATAGTTGAGCACTATTTAATCCAACTGCAGATAATTTGAAAACTCATACTACTTAAGGAATTTGCATTTTTTGAGGAAGGTTATGAAATAGAACACTTTTGCCCTAACCGGTTTGGCTCAGTGGATAGAGCGTCGGCCTTTGGACTGAAGGGTCCCAGGTTCGATTTCAATCAAGGGCATGTACCTTGGTTGTGGGCACATCTCCAATAGGAGGTGTGCAGGAGGCAGCTGATCCATGTTTCTTTCTCATGGATGTTTCTAACTCTCTATCCCTTTCCCTTCCTCTCTGTAAAAAATCAATAAAATATATTTTTTTAAAAAAGAAATAGGACACCTTTCCTAGTGACTTGACTAAAGGTGAAAATTCAAATTAATACTAAAGATAAGGCTTTGATTAGTTTGGACAAGGCTCTTTTTTTTTTAAATTTGAATTAAGTTGAATTAGGCTCTGTAAATAATTTTTGTTACATTCATACTAATGCAGGGAGTTAGCAGAGTCAAACCTTTAAAAAGTATAATGGAATTCTGGCAGTTTTAATAGATTTTAACAGTTTTCTTTATCTTCATATTTCTGTCTAAATTTCAATGACATAGTTACTTTTTAATTTTTGAAACCTCATTCTTTACTCTGTACAATTGCCTGCCACTGCCACAATCAGTCATGTAGCTAAGTGAGGAAATTTATCCTCCCTCTGTTCCTCTGTCTCCCTACATACTTTCTTTCTGATTTTCTTGTACTTTAAATCCCTAAGTTAGCTCTTATTGCATGTTGGGTAAATATTGGCCTTAATAAATATTGGCTTTCAAAATTAGAAAAAAAAGGCTTTCTAGGGAAATTCCAAATATTATCCTTGTAAGACTTTTCCTAGTTCTTAGTGGCTTAACTGTACGTACCCTCTAGTCCCATAATGCACCCCTCCCAGTTTTGTATTGTCACATTGGAGATAGCACTGCAGGCCTAGGATCTAAAAGCTCTGATCTGGGTTTCTGTTCTCAGGTCACAGAATTTCTCTGATTTGCCCTTTGCACATTTATAAAATTGTACCTAACTCCTAGGTTTTTAGCAAGGCTGGAATGTATCCATCACATGAACACATTTCGTAACTGCAGAAATCAAATAGATGGTCGTTGTTCATTCCTTGCTTTGGTGAAACACAGAGCAGAAAGTGCTGCACCTAGAGTTGCAGTTTTTCTGGTTGATGGATTTATGATTTTTTTTTATGTCATATACATTTAGATGAAGCTCAAACTTTATCATTTTTCAACCGGAATGACACTAGTCATACACGTTATAATCTTTGGGGAAAAAAACAAAACAGGATCTGCTTTTGGGTTATGTTCATGTTAGTCATTCTGCAGTTTGGCATAAGGTTTCTGATGGGACCGCTGAGTGCTGACAGCACCTACCGTGACCTTTATACTTGAACTCTCCCGAGATTCTACTTGTTTTTTCTTTTTCTTGAGTAATGGAAATATAAAGTTTAGTTCAGACCTAGGGGACGATGTGTATATTTTTTCTTTGTTAATAGGCATGTGGCATATAAATTGAGTATTTATATTTCATTATTTTGATAACATGCTACAAGCCTCCCAGTAGCTGTGTTTAATATTTGTTTTAGGAGATTTGCCACTGCAGACAAATTTATTTTAGACTGACTTCACTGAAGAATGGTGAATTAAATGGTGGTGGTGGTGGTGGGATGGGGACCCAAGGTGATAATGTGATATATTATTTGAGTTCATAGGAGGCATTTGTAATCTTGTCTCAGAGGGTGTCCCCCCTTTACCCCCCCTGCCCCCCATTAGCTGCGTGTTTCTATTTTCTATGTAGTCATCGGCCTCTAGTTGTGGGCTTGTTCTGATAAGTTGCAATTCTATACGAAGGGATAGGGCCAAATAAATCTGCGTTGTGGTACCTTCATTCATACCTTGGGCAAGTGACTTCATCTCTTTTTCTCCTTCATTCTTTTTTTTTCTTTCTTTCCTAACTCGTTAAAGGAATAGTGATAACACAGCTCACAAAACTGCTCCTGGGAGTAAATGATATAATATATATAGAAAACCCCACAAATATTCTAAAATGGAAAAGTGGCATATTATACTAGCTATCAAGACGTTGACCCTTTGTCTGTTAAAAGAGATAAACTACAATAGAATGCCCAGGCTTTCAGGTGTGTTTTGAAAAAAGTTCCTTTAAGAATTTCAGCTGGCTGGTAGAAACAGAATTTTAGAATGGGGACACTGCTGTGTAGCTTATAATCCTGCCTCCACAACCCCTGGAGGATACTGAGATCCAGGGATGCTGGAGGAGACTTCAAAGGTCACATGGGATGCAGGAGACTTGATCCCAGAACCCGGGTCTCCTGCCTCCCACGCCGAGCTGTAGGTTGCACGCTGGACATGGCCAGGTCTACCATTTGGCCTCCTTTGGCATTGAGAACTCTTTCAAGTGAGAGTGATGTAACGTCAGTAGCATTTACCCTTCTCTCAGAAATGAAGGACTCTGGAGAGGAATTTTCCTTTTGCTTTCTTTTTCCCCTTGTGGTTATTGCCAAAGCTTGGGATCATGTTGAAACTTGTTGCAACCACCAGGAAACTCTTTCAACTTTTAATAGTTATCACCCTGCTACTAATTAACAAGTAGCAAGCAAGATTATATAAGTGGTAAGTTGGAAAGACTTGTCAGACTTTAATATTTAGATGAGGAAAAGACCTCCAGCCATGAAAAAAAAAAATCTCTGTTGATATTTTCCATAAAAGGGGATGTTCAGTTCAAAACCAGCAGAGCCGACGCTGCCACTTTTGTGTAAATGAGATCCTGAGGAATGGCTATGGGGAGAGCATGTTGGTCACGGCTTACATTAACACAGTGTCCCTCAAATTTGTTCGCTTTCTTCTCATGAAAACGCTGCATAATAAGCCAGAAGATGGCTATTCTTTCCCTGGGTTTTGCGCTGAAATAAAACAAAAACAAAATTAAAAATTATTAAACTTGCATATATGGAAATGTGTGATGAAGATAGATTGCTCTTTGTAAATGAATATTTTGCTAGTTTAAATCAAGTAAGTCATGTGCCTCAAAGAAAAAGTAACTTTTAAAAATCGTGTCGACTTAATTCGCCTTTTGTAAAAACAATTGACATTTACACTTATTACAACTTGTGGTTACTCACTCGCTCTCTCTCAAGGGGAAAAAATAGTTGCTGTTGTTTTTCCATAAGAAATCAGTAGGACATTCAGTTCCTTGAGAAGGGGTTGGTTAAATACTCATATCTGTACGCATCCCCCAGTTGGTCCAGGGTGCAGAGATGGACCTCAGCGACTGAATGTGATGTTGAGTGATGTGACTTTAGCTTCTTGAAGAATGTAAAAAATTCCTTTGATTTTCTTTAGATTATATTTGCCAACACTTAAAGAGACAAACATAATCTACTGTAGAGAAAATGGAATGTAGAAGCAGAATCCCCATTACCGTCTTTTTTTTTTTTTTTTTTTTTTTTTTGTAGACTTTGAAAACTGAATTGTTGTCTCAGTGTCATTTCTAAAGCTTAGTTCAAGCCGTGTCCCAAGCCAGGTTACAACCAGTTTTAGTATTCTTGTAGGTAGTCTCAGCAAGGACATTGATGCAGCAAGTTTTAACTAACTGTTCAAGTGACAATAATAACAAAAATAGAACTCTCTTTATTTTCACCTGTCTTCAAATCCTTTATGTGGGTTATGTGCATTTGGAATCACAGCATAGAGATAAACCTACTGTAAGCAGAAGTCCCATGTAAACAGCATTTCTCTGGGAAGTGAATGACCCCCACCCCACAAATGTAGCCCATGGGGAGATGATTTGCGTACCTACTGTGTGCTACAACTCTTGGGCACTGGGATAAAGCAGTGAACAAAATAGCTCTTGCCTTCAAGGAGCTTAAGATCTAGTGTGCATGATAGAAAATGAAGTCTAAATAAAGAAATAGAGTAATTTCATATGAAGAAGAGTAAATAGGATAATATAATAGGGAATAGTTCTCAGGATCTGCTTTGCTTGGAGTGGTCAGGAAAGATAACATCACAGATGAGACCTGAATGCTGAGAAGAAAGAATCTGTGTGATCTGCAGAAACCAGTTTGGCTCAGTGGATAGAGTGTCGGCCTGCAGATTGAAAGGTCCCAGGTTCGATTCTGGTCAAGGGCATGTACATTGGTTGCGGGCACATCCCCTGTAGGGGGTGTGCAGGAGGCAGCTGATTGATGTTTCTCTCTCATCGATGTTTCTAGCTATCTATCCCTCTCTCTTCCTCTCTATAAAAAAATCAATAAAATATATTTATTAAAAAAGAAAGAAAGAAAAGAATGTGTGTGATCATCGGGAGGACAGATTTCTCAGGAAAAGTAACACCAGGCTCTGAGGCCCCATGCTGGGAGTGAGCCTAGCTTGATCTGGTTGAAGAGAGCCCAGTTTTCTCCTCTCTTCTCAGACTTGTTATCCGTGTCATGACTCCTCTTCCATCCACACTCCACGTTCATGATCTTGCTTCCTATTTCTTCTAGAAAATCAAAGGAATAGGGAAGAGGACTTCCTGAAATTTCTCTCACCACAGCTGTGCACCTACCTGCATGTACTCTGCCTTCTCCTGTTCCCATGTATCAACTTTTGGCGATCCCAGTAATGGCTAACTCTGCTAACTCTTCCACCAGTGCACAAGATCCTACCGTCTATTCCCTCTGCCTGCTTATGCATTACTCGACCCACCCAAGTTCCTCCCTGTCTCTAGCATCATCAAATCCTCCCTCTCTAGCTTTCCCATCAACCCACTAACTTGTTATTTCTTCCATTTTAAGAAGAAAAACACACTTTTGATGCCACTTCTCTCCAGCTGCTCCACATTTGTCTTCATCTACTTAAAGAATTCCTTGACAAGTTGTATAAATTCTTTCCAAATTTTCCCTTTGAAAGCACTCCAAAGAGACGTTTGACTTTATGAAGCCACTGAAACTACTCTTCATTCAATCAACAGTGGCCTCCATGTTGCTATGTAAATGATCAGTTGCCAGTCATCACCTTACTTGTTGCATCAGTAGCATTGTAGACTGTTATTTACTCTTGTTGCCTCATAACATATTTTCCATTGGGTTCCTTTTTTTTTTTTTTTTTTTTTTTTTTTTTACCTACTAGCTGCTACTTTTCTTTATTGGTTCCTCTTTACTAGCATAATCTCTAACCATTGGCATGTCTTAGGGCTTAAATCTTGCACCTCATCTAGTTTCTGTCAAAGTAAAAACAGTCTTCACCCAGTCTAATAGCTCTAAATGCCACACATATTCTGATGACTTCTAAATATATATCTAGAGCCTAAATCTTCCTGAAATTTAAACTCACATGTCCATTGCCTACTTGACATCTCTCTCTGAATGTCTAATCTGTGGTTTAATATAATAGTTACAAAAATGAGCTCTTGATATCTCACCCTACATTCCTCCTTCCTCACAGTCTTTCTCACCATAGTTATGGCAACTCTGTTCTCAGTTGAAAATTCTTTGTCATTCTTAATGCCACTCTTTGATAGTCTGCTCTCCTTGGAATTCTGTCTTCTCTACCTTCAAAGTATACCCAAATTCAGATTGCCTCTTATCACTTCCTTAACTACCACCACAGTTCAAGATATCATGATATCATTTGGATTATTTCAATAGCCTCTTAACTGGTGTCCCTTGTCACCACCATGGTTCATCTCTAGCCAATTTTTAACACATAGCAAGAATGACGATGTTAAAATGCGGACAGATCATCTTACTCTTCCGTTCAAAGCCTCAATGTTTTCCCTTCTTTCATAGATCAATAGCCATGTGAATACAATGGCCTATAAGGCCTTAACAGTTTGTTATTTCCTTATGTCTCTGACCTCATAGCCAAGTACCTTCCCTTTTGTTTACAGCCCATCTACACTTGATGTTCCTGCAACTCTCTCTGCACCCCCCCACCCCAGAGTTTTGGCACTAGTTGCTTTTCCTCAAGGTATCTATAGGACTTGCTTCCTCTCCTTCTTTATGTATTTATTCAAATGAGTTCTTTCCTGATCACCTGTCCAAAATTTCACCATCCTTTCCACTCCATTCCAAGAACACACATTCACTCCTTCTTCCCCTTTGCTGCTTCTTGCTTTTTTTCCCCCTCTCCTTAGCTCTTATTACCATTTTAAATGTGCTATATGTTGTCTTAATTTTCTTGCCTCCATCAACTGGAATGTAAGAGATATTAGAAGACTAATCCTATATATAAAAGGTCAGAGGTGTCATGACCAAAATAACCAAAGACAAGACCACCACGGCCCCTTTCTTGTGGGTTGGCCCACCCTCAAGCAAGTGGTTAGGGGCAATCATGCAGGCAGGCAAATGGTTAGGGCAATCAGGTAGGCAGGCCAGCGGTTAGGGGAGATCAGGTAAGCAGACAGCCCCTCGCTAGGCTGGCCCTGCCCCCCAAGCAAGCAGTTAGGGGCAAGCAATTAGGCAGAAAGGTAGAGTGGTTAGGGCTGGTCAGATAGGCAGGCCAGTGGTTAAGGGTGATCAGGTAGGCAGATGGCCCCTTGCAGGGCTGGCCCTGCCCCCAGCAAAGAAAGAGGGAGCTCCTGGCTAGCCAAGCCATAACACCCCAGCCTGTAGCCTGCAGAGAGAGGCCACTGGTGGCAGGAGAGGGGGGCAGCACTGCACAGATGGCAAGCAGTTGCAGCTGCGGGGGTGTGGCCAGCTGCCTGCAGCCAGGAGAAGGGCCTAAGAACCCTACCCAAGGGGTCCCAGGTTGTGAGAGGGTGCAGACCAGGCTGAGGGACCTCCCGAATGCACACATTTTTGTGCACTAGGCATCTAGTCCTATATAATAAAAGGCTAATATGCAAATCGACCGAATGGTGGAATGACTGGTAGCTATGATGCACACTGACCACTTGGGGACAGATGCTCAATGCAAGAACTGTCCTCTGGTGGTCAGTGTGCTCCCACAGGGGGAGTGTTGCTCGGCCAGAAGCCAGGCTTACGGCTAGCAAGCACGGCGGTTGTGGGTGGGAACCTCTCCTGCCTCCTCAGTAGTGCTGAAGACCCCTTGAGGGATGTCTACAAGGAGTGGACCTAAGCTGGCAGGTGGACATCCCCTTAGGGGTCCTAGACCATGAGAGGGTACAGGCTAGGCTGACGGATCCCCTCACCAGTGCACAGATGTCGTGCACCAGGTCTCTAGTTAGTAAATATATTTTTTAAAAATATATTTTATTGATTTTTTACAGAGAGGAAGGGAGAGAGATAGAGAGCCAGAAACGTCGATGAGAGAAACGTCGACCAGCCACCTCCTGCACACCCCGCACTGAGGATGTGCCTACAACCAATGTACATGCCCTTGACTGGAATCGAACCTGGGGCCTTTCAGTCTGCAGACCGACGCTCTGCCACTGAGCCAAACCGGTTTTGACATCTAGTCAGTAAATATTTTTAAGTGAATGAATGAATGATTGAATATGAGAACATTATCTAGAAGAGTTGTCGGCAAATTCATTAGTCAACAGAGCCAAATATCAACAGTACAATGATTAAAATTTCTTTTGAGAGCCAAATTTTTTAAACTTAAACTTCTTCTAACGCCAAACTTCTTTAAAATAGACTCGCCCAGGACGTGGGATTTTGTGGAAGAGCCACACTCAAGGGGCCAAAGAGCCGCATGCGGCTCTCGAGTTGCAGTTTGCCGACCACAGCTCTAGAACTAGAGAGAAATTTGAATAGAAAATGTTGTACAATGGTTTAATGAGATAGACTTTCATTTCTAGAGGTCTAGAATGCAATGCCATGCTCAGTTTTCTAGCTCAACCTTTTTTCCTGTGCATAAAACCAGCTTAACTTTGAAAGAATAAAGATTAAAAAAAAAAGATTTTTTAGATCATCTCTTGGAAATATAATGATTATGCAAGTTCTATATCCTCATTCCTTACTTAAATTAGAAATACATAAGAGAACTATACAACATTTCTGTATAAGCTGCAGAAATGTTATTTCCTAAATATTAATATAAATATCATATGAAGGAAGTAAAACAATTTAAAGTAATGTTTATTTTAAAAAAAACCTTACAGGTATAAAAGAGAAGCATCTGGTTGAACAGAGATTGCCAATGAAATTGAAGATGATTAACATTCATTAAAACTTTAATTAACACCTTGGAAAATTCCATAAAATGATGCTGTATGTAAATGACTATGTGTGATAAGTTTGAGCTTTCTTTTACCTGTTTCGCAGAGGGGAAAAGTGGATCACAAAACTGCTTATGCCAACAATTTTCCCCAGCTCTGGGTTTGTTTCTAGTGTTACTTGCTAATGTCAATCATGCCAATTTGAGCTGCCAATATTATAAATATATTTGGCTGGGATCTGAGTGATTCTCTGTATTTTCTGGAGGAAAGAAAACCTACCTTTTAGTTTCTTATCACTTCTCCCTCCTCTTATCACTTCTCCCTCTCCCCCCCCCCCCCCCCCCCCCCACATACACACACACATTTCTGGTTAAGTAATTTTGGACGAATTTGAGCTTTTACATGGAGATTTTCTAAGCAGATTTAAAACCATGTTCCTTTGAAGCTGATTAATAAAATTTGGGATCAGTAAGTTGTATATAAAACAACCCTGAAAGTTGTGAGAAACTGATTCTGCAACAGATTCAAACTACTGAATTGCACTTTGTTCTGTAGGTGAAGTCTAAATTTTCTCTTCACTGAGGTGAATTCAGAGTGGTTTTCTATTTGAAAAGAATGCTAGTTGGGATAAATAACTTTTCAAGACTTTTGTACTGGTACAGTTTCTACGTTTATTTATATTAATTTTCCAGTCCTGATAAAAGACAGCTTTTTAGTGTTTGGCTGAGAGAGTTGTGATACGCATATAAGCTTACCGACCTGATTTCTAAACCTGGGTTTGGACATGGTAAAAAACACATAGAAATATGCTTTCTTGGCTTGAAAGTGTTTTCGTTGTTATTAGATGACATCCTTGGTCAGGATGAAACATCCATTCGTGGTCCAAGGCAGTGGTCGACAAACCGAGGATCGAGAGCCACATGCGGCTCTTTGACCCCTTGTGTGTGGCTCTTCCACAAAATCCCATCTATTTTGAAGAAGTGGCGTTAAAAGAAGTTTAAGTTTAAAAAAACTTGCTCTCAAAAGAAATTTCAATCGTTGTCCTGTTGACATTTGGCTCTGTTGACTAATGAGTTTGCTGACCTACCTGTCCAGGGTAATCATTCAGGGCATGAATTATTCTCCCACACTGCCATCTCTTGAGATACTCAAGGACTGCTGCTGCAAAGGGTATATGGCTCCCCCCCCCCCCCCCCCGCCAACCCCACCCCCTTTCTGCTACCTGCTTACAATGATTGCACTTAACTTTCTCTGCTTGTCTTTTGCTACATTCTCCTCATCCCATGTCCCTGTCTTATCTCCTCTCTGCCTTTCTCTGCTGAGTTTTCCCAGCTTCTGGGCTTAGTGCCTGTTAATGTGGGCATCAGAGCCACACCCAGCAAGCGATGTTGCTCCTCTTTTTGGACTGCTTGGTCATGTCTTGTTGTGAATGACTTTAGGTGTTCTTGGAGATTGCCATTTTCAAAAGCTATTCAGAATTGATTAATTTGCTGCTCAAGATGTTTCCTCTGTGTTCAAAGGGCAGCAAGACAAGGAGGGGAGAAGTGCAACTGCTTCAGGTGGCTGAGGTCTGCAGAACACTTGCTGCATTAAGGAGGCATTGTTATCATTTAAATTACTAAGTGTTATTTTAAAGGAGAAGTTATAATATGCCTACTTTTGAAAGCTAACATATATTTTAGGTATGGTATTTAAGTTCAGTAGAATGCTTTTTTTATTCTCTTGTTTATTGTGTTGTATTAAGATTTTAAAGCATTCCACAGATTAATTTAAGGAGTGAAAGCACTGGAACTAAAATAAAAAAAAGCTTCAAAGATACAAAAGAACAAATTTATATTATTATTTTTATCTTTTCTAGTGTTAGGAGCCTAAATGTTTTGAAGCTGAAGCATAAAGAATGGGGAAAGAAACAAAAGATTATGCTGAAAATACCAATTAAGCATGA
Source organism: Pipistrellus hanaki (assembly GCF_964339955.1). Taxonomy (NCBI): domain Eukaryota; kingdom Metazoa; phylum Chordata; class Mammalia; order Chiroptera; family Vespertilionidae; genus Pipistrellus; species Pipistrellus hanaki. The sequence goes on from NC_140505.1 coordinate 158,729,332, forward strand.
ACGATGCCTGATTTATAATTCCATATACAGAGATTATAAAGAAGAAATATAGCTCACGAAAGATGAGATGCTCTACAATTGTAATTCTGACTATATAATTGAGAATTATCCTACTGTGAAGGGAAGGGAGTTAAATAAAAGTGTAACTATATCAGGAGCTCTTTGATAAGTTCAGAATTTAAAGGAATAAGTATCAAAGATAGAAAAGGGGTACAAATCTAGGGCTTATTAAGAAAGCCAGGAACTCCAGGAGAGTTAATGATCATGGTCATTTATGCACTCATTCATGCATTCAACAAACATTTAGTGGGAAGCTTTTCTATGGCAGATTCTCTTGTTTGCACTGTGGATACTAAAAAGATACCGGGTTTTTGCTCTCAAAATCTATGTTAGCACTGGACTCTGATATTAATATTGACACCAAAGGAAGAAGTCCCCTTGTTTGTTTCCAAAATGGAAAATGGAGCTTTAGTGTACGTAGGTCAAAGTGCAAGCCCGGGCTGGGGTAAAGAATAGAATATGAACTTCTTAAAATGAATTCAAGCTTCCAGTCCCAGACAAAGTATACTTTAATTTACAGAAAACACCCCAATACACAAAAAACAGCTGCTCATATCTTTGTGAGAGAAAAAAATGTTGGGTAAATAATAGCATGAGATATTTAGGTTGGGTAAACAATAGCATGAGATATTTTGGCAGGAAGAACAACTGAACTGAATTCATAGATAATTGATTCATGGATCAGTGTTAATGGAATGTGGACTCTTACCTTGCCTTTGTCTTTGTGTGTTTATTGACAACCTCAGTAAAAGGGAACTTACTTGACATTAGATGACATATTTTGCAGGGTTACCTTATATACTCAATCAAATAATCAGGATTCAATATTTAGGTAAATGTAAAAGTAGTATGTAAGGCTAAAATGGTAGTGATCTCTTGAGGTAGTTCCTTGGGGGGGAAAGTATGTGAAGTTTGTTTATTATTTTTTAAAAATATATTTTTATTTATTTCAGAGAGGAAGGGTAAGGGAGAGAGTGATAGAAACATCAATGATGATAGAGGATCGTGGATTGACTGCCTCCTGCATGTCCCCTACTGAGGATTGATCCCGCAACCCAAGCATGTGCCCTTGACCAGAATCAAACCCACAGACCTACGCTCTATCCACTGAACCAAATTGGCTAGGGCAAGAATGTGAGTTTAAATGGTAATAAGCAGTGGTTTGAGGCAACTATTAAAGAAACAAATGGCTAATTGCTTCTATGCCCTATTGAGAAACTTGAGTAGGTCCAGAGGCCTAACTCGGGGCACCCATAACTTCAAATATTTGAAGATCTTGCATGTGGAAGAGATAGCATACTTGCTTGTGCTGCTTTCAAAGAACTGCCAGAAAAAGAAATGAAGATCATTTTAATTCGATGAAATGGAAAACCTCCAAATAAACAAGTTGTCCAGCAGCGGAGAGGACTGCCTTGCAAAGTAGCAAGAAGTCTTGCTATAGGGAAAAGAGTGGGTCATTGTCTCAGGGAATCTTTAAGGTTTCACGTCTTTGAAATTGTATATAGTTCTATCATGTCACAAACTTGTCATGACAATTTGAAAAGATAGGAAAATAATATGCTTCAAGGGAAATAATATGCACATGAGTGGGGCATTTGAAAAAAACAAACAGATCAAACTCAGTGGCAGTCCTGAAGACTGTAATTAAAGTCAGAATGGGGAGTGGCTATAGCATTTCTCCTTCAAACATTCTTGTGCTTTTCCCAGATAAATGCGAAAGTACATAAAGAAACACTGTGGACTGAATTTGACTCCTCCTTTGCCTGAGACCTAAAGCATAGACATGTATTGGCGATCCCTTTATTCCCTAGTGTTCGGCTGCTTCTTTGATTTGAAGAAATACTTGTCAAATTAGAAACAAGAGGTCTAATTTGCGAAACCAACAATCCTTGCCTTTGTATTGAGTTAAATATGGAGGTTTTATCTGTAAGAAGAAACCAGGCTGGGCTTCTAAATACCTAAAAACCACTCCTGATGTTGCTCAAATTAACCTCATTAGGGTTACCTGATATTTTTTTTTCTATCAAGAAAACACAAAAGACTCTGGATGGATTATAGTCTTTGGCTGAACAGATTCTACTTGAATATAGAGATAACTGTACACTGGGATCCAGGATTTGGGAAAACCTGAAAGATAAACGGATATGAAATTCCTTAATTTACAGAAGCAGAAATTAAGTCTTGGAGCTATTGAATGACTTACCCAAGGCAACTCAGGTTCTAATCTTAACTTTGTTTTTAACGAAACAATCTCTCATGGCTTTCAGGGAATACACACCTCTTTCTCTTGTACCACACTAGCTCTTCTTTTAAACTTTGCTCAAGGTATGTATCGTGTCACAATACAGAAGGCAAAAAGGAGCATATGTCTACCTTGTTTTCATTTAGTTAAAGGTATTATAGTTATCTTAAATATTTCTCGGTTTTATTAAACTTAGATCTCTGGAAATTAAATAAGAGTCAGTTGTTAAACTTATGGTGAAAACAGACAGGGTGGAAATAGGATCCTGTTGTTAATTTCCAAAAGGATTTAGAGTTTATGCCAGTCTTAGCAACTTCCCTAAATTATATAGATTACCATCCCAGTAGCTAGATCAAGTGTCTGCATTTTAGGACAGCTTTTAAGCTGGGCGAATCTAAGGCATTTGATCAGAATATCACTTTACCTAGAGTTGATTCCGGCTTCTGAAATTCTGGCAGACTGGAAGGTCAACCTGCTGGAATACTGCAAAGTTGCTGCAAAATCTTTAAGGGTTAAAATGTCTTTCCTTATGAATCTTTCATTTATTCTGTTTTGTGATGGGAATGTAGATTTAAGTAGTGGTACTCTTTGTTTTCAACAATAATTGACTCACATTGGATTTCATCACAATAATGGATTTCAGTTAAAATATATTGCAGTGATAAATTCAGTGTGGCTTTTATTGCGCAAACTTTGAAATGAGTATCTCACTCACTAAAATTTATGATAAAAATCAGAGGTGTTCAAGGTTGGTAGTTACGTAAACAGCAATGTGGTGATTGTCGGGGGTTGGGCAGGGTGAGCTCTGAGGGGATCAATGGTGATGAAAGGAGACTTACTTGGGGTAGTGAACACCCAATACAGTGTACCGTTAGTGTGCTGTGCAACTGAAACCTGTATAGTTTTGTAAACCAGTGTCACCCAATAAAATCATTAAGAAGGAAAAAAAAATGATAGTTATAAAATAATCATTGGGAATTAAGTAAACAATAGGAAATATAGTCAATAATATTGAGATAATTATGTGTGGTGCTAGTTGGGGTATGGGCGATATCAAGGGGAACACTCTGTAAAACATATGATTGTCTAGCAACAAACTGTGTGCCTAAAACCAATACAAAATGAAATTGGGGGAGAAGGGGGCAGAAGATACTTTCCTAAGGGCCTATATTTGATTCCCATTTTTTTATGAAAATAACCCCAAATACCACACTCAGTCACCTGTTCCATTAGCTACAACTTATGTACACTGAAGTATAACCTCTTTAGCATGTTTATGTAAACTAATTAACTGGGAGCCAATTACAGTAAAAATAGAACTTCATATGAAAAAACCCAGAGGTGCTCAATAAATGTTAAATAAATTAATTCCATTAAGATTTTGAAAAGTGAGCTTATAAATTAATTATTTTTAGAAATAATCAAAGTGATGCAATTAAATATGTTTCACCATTTCTGATCAGTAATTCCCTGTATTTATGTCTTAAATAATTAACAGAGATTTAACATAATCATGGAACCTTGGGTGTTATGGGGAAAGAGGTGTGAATAAGTTAAATGGGACAGGAACAAATGACCAAATTAATGTTAATTTAGGAAATTAAACTATATTGATTTAAAAATGAAATTAGTATTTTTGAAAGTAAAAATTAGCCCATCTGGTGTGGCTCAGTGGTTGAGCATCTACCTATGAACCAGGAGGTCACTGTTTGATTCCCTTTCAGGGCACATGCTCAGCTTGAGGGCTAGATCCCCAGTAAAGGGTGTGCAGGAAGCAGCCAATTAATGATTCTCTCTTATCATTGATGCTTCTATGTCTTTTTAACTCTCAAAAAGAAAACAGTAAAAATATATTTAAAGAAAAATAAATAAAATCAGAAGAGAAAAAAATGTTTCTGGTTCCATGTGACTTCAGGGAGGAGGACTGAGAGCAAAGATAGGAGGAGTGGTTTAGAGATTTACTTGGAACAAAGCAGATACAGTAATTTATGGCATGTCTTCTGTATACCTGGCCTATTCCCGTGAAGTATAAGTCACATTTCCTGGTCATGTGGAATTTTTTCTTTGAGGGTGGAGACAGAGTAAGACGCATAGGGAGCAGTTTGTTTTAACTACCTAGGTTTGTGTGCTTGTGAGTAAAGTGGAATGCATTCTACTTCTAGGTTGTCCTTGGCTTCTTCTTTCATTCCTCCTTCCATGAGTACTTACTGTTCACCATGAATGCTCATATCCTGAGACCAGCTCCTGATTGACGTTCATGTGCACATGGGATTTTTGTTTGGGCCAGGTCCTCACCTCAAAATTATGCTGGTCCCTGGCATGTGTTCCCTCTCTTTAGATCTTCTACCTGTGTCTTAGACACCTTGCCTTTAGTCCTGGCTGATCATCAGGCTCACCAGTGGAATTCGGAATTCAGACACTATCAGAATTTCTGGGGCTATGGTCCAAGCAAGTGTATTTTTATAAAGATATGTACATGTGTTTCTGATTACTTTATCCAACTTCTGGTGCCTGTGATCTGCATCTCATTTGTTTATCTACCTGGTCCTTCCTGCCCAGTTATTCTCTTCATGACTATATAATGTGTTCCTTTAGGTGTTTGATTTGATCTGTCTGAATCAACATTTTGGGGCACACTCTTAAGATCATTCAAAATTTAAAAATTGCAACTGATTGATTGAGTTACAGAGAACCAGACCTCAGATAAATATCTCTGCCATATGCATAACATCTATTCAGGTCCACGGATATGTATAATACTTATTCACTCCATCATACTTATGTGGAATATCCTACTTTTTGTATCTTTAGTCTGTGTTCTGTGATTACATCCAAAACACACTGTGCTTACCTATGTGTTGATTATAGATAGTAAGGTGCACAAATGCCTATTTTGAACATGAAAATACTGTTGTTTCTGTAGCTACCTGATTATGCAAGTAATTTGCGAAAAATGACTCCAGTCTATTCAGATAATTTCTCTGATGTAGTAAGAATAAAACCTCTTAATCAGATGACATTTCTTCTTATTTATCCTTAAAATGGTTTGTGAGGACATTAATACAGATTCAGTGACAAGAAATCAGGTAATTTTAACTATATTTTGTGGTTGATATTCTCTACATTTATGCATGAAAGTTAAGATCTGAAAGGAATCTCATATTCATCATCTGGTCTTTGTGACTTTAAATGGACTCCTGGTTCTAACATTGAAGTGCTATCATTCTGACATGAATGAAAGAGTTAGTATAGATAAGACCCAAGTTAACGGATTTGCTGGAGTAACATGAAGTAATTTTCCAGTTATTTGCTGGGCCAAGTGCATGACACCATACATAAGTACAGAGCAAATGAAAGTGAGAGCCTGTGTATAGCTTGCTGACCAGAGGCCAGGACACTCCACATCAATGCATCTCTGACTTCTCATAGCTCAGGAGATTCAGTACTACATGCTTTCATGTTTACTTGTTGGTTCAATGGCATTTTGGTGATCGCTATTAATTACTCTTTATCCCCAAAGAATACTTGAGGAACTTATTTATTAGTATTTCTTATACTGTGAACTACTGACATAAATAAATGCTGGGCCTGACATATCCCTCCATCTGTCATCTTTTCTTTGTTGCCATCAATGTCATGGTCATTTTTATGTTTATATGAGGTCCATCACTTTCACCCAGAAGCAATTTAGAGATCACTTATTAAAAAAGAAAGGTGGGAGAGAAAATGAGGATGAAGCAAAGGAAAGAGAGCGAGTAGAGCAGAAGTCAGGCATAAAATATAATGGATCTCAAAGTGGGTACTTGGCTCTTACTATCTTCAGAGAATTTTAAACCAAAGGGTTTGCTTTTGTTGATGTTTAGAATTGAATGTAACCTGAGAGGTACTATAGGTCATACATAGACTTCATTCTGAAAGTGTAAATGCCATGGTCATGGTCACACAAATAGTGGCATTGTTTACTGCCTCGCTACCATGCCTCTACTCATCTTTATTTTTAGGGTGATAATAGTAGCTCATTTGCCTCAGAGATTCAGGAAGTCTAAAATCATCAGGTACCTCAATTTTACGCATGTATCCTTTCATGAAATTCTCTATTCTCTTCATTCCTATGGCTGTGTTGTCTCTGACCTCCTTCTAGTCTGAGCTTTGTTCTTTACAGCCTTCAAGGGACCTCATTATGGTTTCATTCCTTAGCATTGGGCCTCCAGTGTCTGCCCTTAGTCCATTGTTCTTTGCACTCTCCATATTATCCTTGCACAATCTCATTTACCATTTATTTAGTACTTATTGAGAGCCCTACACCATGCTACACACTTTGCTAGATGCTAGATAATGACAGACACAACCCCAGGATCACTGAGTGAGTGATCTTAACTATTCCTGGGGTTTCAGCTGCTGCCCAAATTCTGTGGAGTCTTAAAGCTGTAGTTCTGGTTGTGATCAGTGCCCTGGGGTGTGCGTGTGTTACTAGCTCAGATGTTCCATAGACACTTCAAATTTTACAAGCTTATATTGACGTTATCATTTCCCTCTTCTCCTCACTCCCAGTTTTTTCAAAACATACTTTTCATTCTGAATTTCATGTCTTAGTGTCAAAATCACTTGGCCACTTCTACAGAAAGTTTAAAGTCAGCCTTGATTCTGGATGTTTATTCTCCTTCCAATGAGTAATTCCTGACCCCTGTACTTTACCCCAACTCTCTGTTACTCCTTTGTCATCCATTGCCTTCAGTTTTGTAGTGGGCTTCTCACTGGACTTAATTTCTCCAGGCCTGATCCCATTTCCACCCTTACTGCACAGGGCTGCTGGAGTGATGGTCTCTAGATAACCTTGCAAGTCTCTGTTTAAAACCTTTGCTTGGTTTCCCATAATCTATAGTGTAAAACCTGAGCTCCTTAGCTTGGTACTCAAGGTTGTGGTGATCTGGTCCCTGTACTGCTTACACTTCATACCTAATTGCTTGCTGCTCTGATGATGTCACGCTGTTTCTTGAGTCACAGTTTCTGCTTATGCTGTTTTCTTTGCCTGTCACATGAGCCCTCCAACTCATGTCTCCCCACTCTGTATCACTTGGTTAAACTTAAAAAAAATTATTATGAAAAATTTCAAATAATCTCAAAATGAGAGGGAAATATACAAATAATGCCTATTTGCAATATTCAGGTTTTGATACTATGGTTTGTTTATCACCCCCATTTTTTTCCCTTTGCAGAAGTACTTAAAAACAAACCCAAGATGCCACACAGCTTCACCCCTATTTCAATATGCAGCTTCAAAAGTGTGGACATTTTCATACCTACGAACAAAGTCATTATCAAAATTGAAAATAATTCCTTGAGATTATCTAATTCCCTGAACGTAATGAATATTTCCAAGTTGTTGCAAAAAAATCTTTTTATAATTAGATTGTTTAAATCATGATCCAAATAAATACCTCATATTAAGTTTGGTTAAGTCTCTAATTTTCTTTAATCCCCTCTTTTATTAATGCTATTTTCTTGTAAAAACCAGGTCAGTTGTCCTATAGAATATTCCATAGTCTGTATTTATTTATTTATCTTCTTGTGATGTTACTTGTTTCTATATCCACTATACATCCTATAAATATGCATTAATTCTAGGGTTTCTGTTAAATTCAGTTTCCATTTTCTATATTTATCTATCTATCTATCTCCTATTTATCTATCTATCTATCTATCTATCTGAGATAAGATTGATCAGAGGGTTCAAGTGATGACAGCCTCATCTATCCTTTATAAAATTCACCATCAATTATTGTGCAACTAGGGTTTAACTCATTGCTTATCACTGGTTGAATCAATTTTTTAAGGGTTGCAACATATTCATTGTATACTTTTATGATTTTCCCCCACTTTTCCTGGTTGGATCTCTTCCATAAAGCAGAATTTTTATCTTGTCAACTAAGAACACATGATTACAAGAAAATATATGGTAGTCCAATCTATTTTTATGTAGATATTTTAATTTATTATTTACATATTAGGCTCAGTTAACAAAGAATAAAAATCTTACTCTCTAGAGCACGAGAGGAGAAAGATGCTGCTATACAAATGGGATATATGAACATGAATGAGCCTATGTATGTGATTTTCAACCACATTCACATTACACAGTTTTAAAATGATCTAATCTCTTACAGTGACTAATTACTTATTTTTAAAACAGAATTTGAAAAGGAAATATGCCATTTAAGTATCAGTTCAAAGGCATAAACAGTTTTACTAGTGGTACTTATATGTGTGGTAAGAAGATAACTGTTTACAGTATATAACTACCATGTTTCAGGGGACAAGATTATCAGTTAAGTTTTTATATTACAAAGCCAGTTTAAGTATTGTTTATTTTAGAAATACCAGCAAAACTAGAATAGCATTTATTAATTATGCTAAAGAGCATAGTAAACTAGTTGATGACATTTATCTACCTACTAGAGAAAAATATTAGTATGTTGAGATAGACAATGTAGGATTTGGCTTTCTGACACCCAGAAGGCAACTCCTGCTGTTATGTGGATGCTAACAGAAGACTCATGCCCTGAATACTCAGCAGCCCTGTGCAGCACAGGGTCGGAATGGGATCAGGCCTGGAGAGATTAAGTCCAGTGAGAAGCCCACTACAAAACTGAAGGCAATGGATGACAAGGGAGTAAAAGAAAGTTGGGGTAAAGTACAGAGGCCAAGAATTCAAGTAGGTTCTCAGACAACTCCTGATGTCAGAGACATATGAATCCACAACAAACAAACAAAACACCTCAGAAATAATAAAAAAGAAAAACCTTACTTCTTATCATAGCTTTCTTTCTCTTCTGTTGTTTCAGTCTCCATCGGTACAGCGCTGCATTAGGAAGGCATATAAGAGCATGTGTTTCATCTCCCCACTCTGTTAACTGTCCAATGACAACAAAAGGAAAATGGTCTTTTAACATATCGGCCAATTTAGAAGTCTTGTCTTGAAGTTGTCAAGGACCTCTAATTGGTGTTAGAAACTTAGAATTTATTTCCTCAAACTGCGTTTTCTTTTTAACACTTTGCAGGTATGGTGTAGTAGACACATTTCATTTTATTAAGCAACCCTCCCTAGTTTCTGGATTGGGATTTTTAATATGGTTGTTTGGATCTTTTGTTTTATCAACTTGCTCTTTTTCAAAATCTTGAAATACCACATTTCTAGGATGTTTATTTTCCATTTCAGGTTTCCTTGACTCTAGATTAAGACCAATATTTTCAGTGTTGACTTCTTGGATATGTTCTTTGGTTGCACAAGACTCTTCAAATTTTTCTCCAAATTTAACTTTTCTCAAATCGTCATTGTTAGAATATCTACAATTGCATGTCACATTTCTTCAGCAGGCTGAGCTCCTGCCAAATGGCCTTCTCATGGACTGAAATAATATTTCCAGTTGAACTTATGAGTGGCTCAACACGTGCAAGGCACATCCAATATTTAACAAGTTTTTTGGCGTCTGGAAGAACTTTAATCAGGTCATTCAGTGTGTCCAATATTTCTTCTTTTGGGCATCTCTCATTAATCAGGTTGAGGCATTCAGAAAATGTCTTGTTTACCTTTTCAGTGAATAATCTTTGTTCATCTTCTGCCACGGTAGTCCAACAGGACCCAACTGGTTTTTCATTTTGTCCTTCGGGTTCAGGCTGGGTAACTACTGAGCTAGGAGTCCTTTTCAGCATTCTTCCTCTGCTAGCTCTCCACTCATTCAGGTGAGCTTTACTCTCTTCTGGGGTTTCTTTGGGCTGAGCCCATCTATTGTCGGTAGTTGCTTTTGCTATAGTATGTCTGCGCAGGCCAATGGCTTTTGACTTTTCTATCAGTTTGGCATAATATTGGAAAATGAAGCAAGCCTGGCTGTGATTTCAGATCTGATGCTTCTTGATGTCTTATTTCTTTTTAACTTCCTGAGAAAAGCTGGTTTTGACACTAGATAAAACTGTATTTAATTGTACTGATTCTTTCTTATGCGACCTTTTCCAAATGGTAACATTGACAGAGGTTCTCCTGATGCCTTGTTTCAGGTAGACCTGAGTGTTTATGGGTATTATTGTGGTGACTTCTAGTAGGAGGATGCAAAAGTTGTTCATTCTGAGATGTAGACCTCACAAATTTAGTGGTAATCATCATATCGAGGCTCTGTGACTTTTCATTGTCTCACTGCTGGTGTTTATAGGCTGAGGTTTGGGAATTAAAAAGTAGTCATTGAAAGTTTCTTCGTTCTTAGAGAACTCTCTTCTTTAACTTGCACAGATTTTTAAAAATAATTAATCTTAGATTGAACCATTTGGTCATAGTAGGATCCAAGGACAGATTTCTTGAGCATGTTAGCATCTTTTTTTTTTTTTCCTGTAGTTACTTATTTCTTTTTATTATTTTTTTAATTTGAGAGGTCCCAATAATGTTTAAATCACATATTGAAATATTGCCATATTGTTGTTGTTGTTATTGTTATACCATCAGGAAAAATCTGAAAGTTAATTCACAAGGTAAAAATGTCTGGTGTCAAATAATTCTCAACCTTACCATAAATAGTTTTAAAATTGCAGGAAGCCCACTCTGGGAGGAACCCTCAGGAATCTTTGCTGATTGGCGGAACTTTAAGCTTATGTCTTCTGCCTCCATAGGCCAGGTGCACTGCCCTCTGGGTGGACAGCAGGCGGGGGAGGAGTATGCATCCTGACGCCGCTCAATTGCTTGCATATAAAAGATCTGAGAGCCACACATAGGGCGGGACAGTCCAGCTCTAGGTGGGCTGGACTTTTGGCTCCAAGTAGAAGACAGAATAAGTTTTCTATATGAATAAACTATAAATGATGTGGTTTAAAAGGTATTATTAAAGCTAGATATGGGGGATTGTCCTGGTGAAATCATTATTAATAAAAATTATATCTATGAAGAGTGTAGTCCATGTTACATTTAAAAGCCATGATATACAAGTGAACTTTGTAAATGCTATCCTTTCGAAGTGTAAGCTTTTTTGTGCTGTTTATGGCTTGAAAAAGGGTTCTTAAACCAGTCCATGGATGACTTTCAGGGGCTTATGGCTTCCATGAAATTTTGTATACAATTTTAGGTACATGTATTGTGTGTGTATGTGTGTGTGCATGTGTGTGTAAAGAAACCATAGCCTTTATCAGATTCTCAAAGGTGTCCATTCCTTAAAATAGGGCCCTTAATTTTTGTGCCTAGAAATGGAATAATACAGGTTTCTACTCATGTGGGATTTTGGAAACATCTGTCTGACCTGAAACTCGATCAGTAAGCCAGCCTCATATATTTAGTAAGATATATTCCGATTTCTCATAACTTCCACTTATGGTGTGAGTCAGAAGTATGTACTGTAAGAGTCCTATCACAACAAACCCCCATTTTTACCTTCTTTCTTTCTTTTTAAAAATATATACTTTATTGATTTTAGAGAGGAAGGGAGAGGGAGAGATAGAAACTTCAATGATAAGAAAGAATCATTGATTGGCTGCCTCTTGCACACCCCTTACTGGGGGTCGAGCCTGCAAACCAGGCATGTGCCCTTTGCCAGAATTGAACCTGGGACCTTTTAGTCCACAGACTGATGTTCTATCCATTGAGCCAAACCAGCTAGTGTAGTGGTAGTCAAACTCATTAGTCAACAGAGCCAAATATCAACAGTACAACGATTGAAATTTCTTTTGAGAGCCAAATTTTTTAAACTTAAACTTCTTCTAATGCCACTTCTTCAAAATAGACTCGTCTAGGCCGTGGTATTTTGTGGAAGAGCCACACTCAAGAGGGCAAAGAGCTGCATGTGGCACCGAGAGCTGCAGTTTGCCGACCATGGATGGAGCTAGGACATTACCTTCTTTCATTTGCACATGAAATATGACAGACACATTTAGACAGTATATTTTATGTGTTTGCTGCTTGAAATAATTAAACTACTTCAATTAATAGTCTGACTTTTTAAAAAAACAAGTTCCGAGCTTTCCAATGAATAACAACTAGCTCTTTAATTTCTTATATGCCTTATTTCTTTAATTACCCATAGGAAATCAAAAGAGGGGGTAAGAAATATATCACACTAGCTCAGGGATGCAAGGAGATGGCAATGGGGAGTTCCGTCTTCTGGAAGTGGAACCGAAGAGGCAGGGACTCGCCCAACCCAAAGTGGCAGTGAGTCAAAGGCCCGGAGCCCACAGGTCTAGGGACTGCAATGGGGTTTTTTAATGACAAAGAAGTGGGAAGGGCTGTTAGTGAGTCATGTGTTGGTACCATTCACTCATTCCAAAAGATAACATGTAGAAATTCCCCGGACTACTGAAGAGATAGTAGAGATTGAAAACGTATCAGATATGGCACCAACCCCGCTCAACTCAATTCCAGCTTGACCATTATTTACCTTGGATGACTCCAATATCTCCATTTTGTCATCTCTAGTAATCTAACCTCGTAGTCGTTTTTTTTTTTTTTTTTAAGGATTAAATGAGGACATAGGTATGAAATGCTTAGAACAAAATGCAGTAAATGTATGTAATGCTTCAGCTGTACCGGACAGAGTTGTGAAAAGGGCTTGACAGATTTGGAAGGTAGGAAATGCCAGTGAATAGAGAAGTATGTATTTATTGGAGAAATTACCCTCTGCTTGCTGCACCACCATATGCCACACACCCAGCCCCCCCAAAACCTTCATCGTCTAGATATGGGAGCAGTAAAATCTTAATGACATACAGTATTAGGACAGTGTTGGATATAAAAAATTGATTCACTCACAGGGCATGTATTTGAGAAGTTGTGTATTAATTGCCTGTAAAATAAAGAAAAGAATTGCTTTTGGATCCACTTGGCTGGTTGGTTGCCTCAGATGGGGAGGAACTTAGCTGTGTAACAGCAGTGCGATGCTGTGAATAGGTTTTGTTACCAGAGCACCTGTTTTTCTCTGGGTATGTTTACACAGTTCTTATGGTTAGGTTTATTTACCTGATGGCTAAATATTGACATATTCAAAAGAAGGTCCATGCTAAAAGCATGACACATACTGACTCTTCTAAATTTTTTCCCCAGCTGTTACATAATTCAATAAACGCCTCAAGAAACCACCACTTTTTTTCTTATTTTTTCATTTCCATAGCATCTGTCCTCTATATTGATCCTATTCCTCTGACCAGTTTCCACGCCACTGTCTCTTTTGTTTCTATGGCTTCTTTCTTTGTTGCTGATAGAACTCAAGGTTTTCCACATTGCAAGCTGTCATTTCCAAGCCCAGAACTGATATTATACAGGTACTGGATCCAATTTAGCAGTTTGAGCCATTGTTTCTGAAGCTTAAAAAAACAAGTCAGCAATAGACAGGGCACAATGGGGCTTCCTTGTCTTTTCCAGATTTAGGCATAAGTGTGCAACGTGGTGCGATCTCTAAACTATTTTCCTAGTACTGCCATTAAACCCCAAAGTCTTCTACAGAGATTCTGGTTTTTAGTCTTTCCTTATCTGTATTGCCTCCTCTCTCTGCACAGTTTGTAAACCCTGGGATTGAGAGGTAATTCCTGAAATAGTTTTGATCTTTTTATTTTTTATTTTTTATGTCTCATTTGCACCTCATCTTATCTTAGATGCAGCATGAAAAAAAAAAAGTGAGAGCAGCCTAAGTGGTTGGAAATATTGCAATTACACCTTTTTGGATTAGCTCTAGGCTCAGTTTGCTAGGCTTTTAATCCACTCACTCATCAAGGTCAATATGTACTCAAAGAAGATCAGGTTTTGTTTAAATAAGAAAATTAGAGTTAGAGTCCATATCATTAGCCATTGTGAGCAAAAAGAAAGAAGAGTAGTTTCTGTTTGAATGTCTGTATATACAATTTATTTAAGTAGTTCTCTACTCTTTTTGCATTTGTCATTAATTTTGGAAACATGATGGGTATTTTGAAAATACACTGAGTGGCCAGATTATTATGATCTTGAACGAATAATAATCTGGTCACTCAGTGGATATCCTATATAATAAAGGCTAATATGCAAATTGTCCCCTCGACCAGCAGGCAGGTCGGTCAATCGCCCATATCCCCAATCCCTGGCCAGGCTGGCCGGACCCACCCATGCATGAATTCATGCACCAGGCCTCTAATATATATGTATGTGTGTGTACACACACACACACACACACACACACACACACACACACACACACACTGAGTGGCCAGATCATTATGTGTTCAAAGATCATAATAATCTGGCCACTCATTGTAATGTACAATACATATGCTTTAAATATTAGGTTTGCCACGAAAGAGATTGTGACATGCTAGTATTTTTGTGTAATAACATTAATTCTACTTAAAGTTGCTATATTTGCATATTTTATTGGTAACTAATTTTACTCTTCTTTTTGGTCTGTGATTTTTCTTTAAAAATATTTATTTTTAAAATGATTTTAAGACTTATAGAATTAGGTATATTTTTAAGTGAAAAACCTTTTAGTGACCTATAATTTTTATATATTTGAAAATGTTTAATAAATTGAATATATCATTTTCAGGACCCTAAAGTTTGTCTTGGCCTCATGTTTAGATCAGTGACCATATATTCCTGTAAGAGTAAGCACATTGGAGCTGTTGACATGGCCTAGAGTCTGATACTTTTAGTTTTAAAGGCTTAGTGTTGAAAGTATTATGTGCAATAATGATTAGAATAGTCCCATAAGAAAATTAGATTATAAGGGAGCCAATTTAACTCAACTAGTTATTAATTATATTTTAAAAGACTGCTATGAAGCAAGGCCACAGGGAAATGGCCCTAGGGTTAACGAAAGTAAAACATTAACTATATGTTCTCCTATAATTTGGTTGGAAAAAACTTTGGATTTCAAATATGAGAAACAAACCAAAGTAACTGTTTAATTTGGATGACTGTTCATTAGATAGGTGCTTCTACAGTGAGTTTTATCAGCTTCCTTGTAGAATCTGATACTATTCCCTCTTCCTTTTGGTCTGTGATTTATCTTTAAAAATATTTAATTTTGAAATGATTTTAGACTTACAGAAAAGTTATAAAATGATAGAGTTTACTTATATCCTTTATTCAGCTTCTGCTAATGTTAACAATTTGTGTAATTATAGTACAGTGATCAAAAGGAGGAATTTAATATTTATATAATATTTTTTCTAAATATAGACCTTACTCTGATTTCATTTAGTTTTTCTACTAATATTATTTTTCTGATCTTAGTTCCTATCCAGAATCCCACATTGCACTTAGCTATTGTTCCTCCTTAGCCTCCTCCAATGTGTAATACTTCTTCAACCATGACCTTGTCTTTCCTGACCTTGACAACTTTGATAATTACTGGTCAGTTATTTTGTTCAATATATCTCGGTTTGGGTTTGATTTATCATGGTCAGACTGAGGATATGCAATTTTGACCAGAATACCACAGAAGTGGCATGTTTTTCTAAGGGCATCATATGAGGAAGTACACTATTTTTATGACACTATGCTTATGTTAATCTCGATAACTTGGTTAAGGTGATATCTGCTGTATTTCTTCATTGTCAATTTACTATTTTCCCCATTGAACTAATAAATGTCCTTAGGGTAAATACAAGAGATTATGCAAATATCTTGTTTCTTTTTGAACCCTTCCCCACTGATTGTAGCACCAATGGGTAGATCTTGCTTGCAACAATTATTACTATAGTGTTCTTTGCATTGATTTTGTATTGTCTTCATTTATTTGAAACTTTTCTGTAGGGAAGAGCTTTTCCTTCTTCCCAGTTTATTTGTTTGCATATTCAATAATTCACACCACTAATAAATTATATTGATTCCACATCACAGACTCATGGGTATTTATTTTTATTTTATGGTTTACAGTCTATTAATAACTTTATTATTTTGTTGCTCAAATCTTTTGTTTTTTGGCCTTTGGGGACTGTTCAGATTGACTCCTGTGTTCTCTTAAGGGGCTCCGGGATTTTTTTTTTTTTTTTTTTTTGTGTGTGTGTGTGTGTGTTTGTGTTTTTCTAGCACTTTCTTATTTTCTGGCACCACAAGATATTATAGACTCATCTTGTCTTTCCCCTGCCCCATCACTGGAACTGGCTACTTCAAAGAGTCTCCTTATCTGCAGCTACATACCAATGGAGAATGGTATTTAGAAACTAAGATCTTGTCCTATGAATTGATAAAAAAAAAAAACACACACACACACACACAAAAAAAAACTATGCATACAAGTTCATTTTACATACAATCCATTTTCTTTCTTTTTTCCTGTTTACTATATCAGCTAAGAATTATACTGTGCCAGTGAGGAAATGTATTTGTTTTTAGTACTATTTGAAAGTTTGGAACATGTAATAAAAGCAAAAGTAAAATGTAACCTATTCATATGAACACTAATGCTTAAAGTCTTGAATATGCCCTTTTGGGTTGGGTCCGTGGTCAGCAAATTGTGGCTCATGAGCCACATGGGGGCCGCTCTTTGGCCCCTTGCTTGTGGCTCTCCCACAAAATACCACGGCCTGGGCGAGTCTATTTTAAAGTGGCATTAGAAGAAGTTTAAGGTTAAAAAAATTGGCTCTCAAAAGAAATTTCAATGGTTGTACTGTTGATATTTGGCTCTGTTGACTAATGAGTTTGCCGACCACTGGGTTGAAGGAATATAGAGCCTGCTCATGTTATTCTTCCCTTGGGTCGATCTTCTCAGCTGCAGAACCACACAGATGATGTATCTGCCCCTCTCCAGGCCTCTCATCCCTGACAACTGCGTGGGCATCTCTGTGGAAAACAATGCAGACTCAACAAGATCACAACCTTAGTGCTAAAACTGCTCTTAATGAGGTGCTGTGTATGAATTAATTAAATTAGTTTGCCCCTCGTGTGGCAAGCCCTGTGTAGTGTGTGTCTGGTTGACTAATTTATGAGGACAAAATTGTGGTAGTCTCTGCCTTGCTTGTTTTCATCAAAGAGATGGGCTAATTTGTGATGAAACTTTATCAATCAGATCATGCAGTTGGTTCACCCTCCTCACAGCTCTGACTAATGAAGGAAGGCCATTTTTCTTCCCTACATGGAACATCCTGTTGCCACTGAGGGGGTTGGAGTGGGAAGGGTGCATTGGCTGTCAATTGAATATAATACGCATGGCTTCTTTCTAGCCAAGAATAATACCTTTTCTGTTTCTTAGTATGTTTATGGATTAGTGGTTATCTTTCTTTTTTCTTTTCCTTTTTAGTGCAGGGTATAAATGTAAAGTGGAAAGTGTGTAAAAATGCTGGTTTCTATTTGTTAGGGGAGGCCAACACTTGGATGGTGTTGGCTAAGAACTCTCAACAATAGGGGACAGAATAATGGTACAACCGGCAGAGAAATGGGGAGTTTTGAAAGGCAATATCCTTCAACGTTGGGAAAGTAATGAAAGGTCAGACTGAAACTCAATAGAAAAGCCATTATGAAAGGAAGGGGGAGAATTTGGCTTTTATGTTGCTGTCAGGATTCGGGATTTGTTTTCTTTTTATTCTGACAAAAGTCTTTTGGGTGTGTGCTTTTTTCTCTTCAATTCAAACAGTTTATACAAGTGTTATTTTAAACTTCCTTGTGTTTACGTCGTCATGTCTTTTAAAAAGCACTTTTTTTCAATGTTGTTATCTGGGAAATTTTAAGGACTGAGCCACTGTTTGTAGGGCACCCATCCAAATACAGGGTGTCCACCCAAAATATATACATATTTAACAGCTGATAGCTCATTTTTGAAAATGAAATGTATGTTAATATGCATTGCCTTTATAACTACTCAAACTGGGTATATACATTTTTTTGGGGGGTTACCCTATATTTTAATGTGGCTATTTCTACTTTCACTGCCTCATTGAGAAAAAAAAAATTAAGTACACGATCGTGCAAGAATACTTTGAAAGGGACTTCATGAAAAGGCTATCTATGTATTTTTGATGTATTAGTGTGATTATGTAGAAAATTTATATGACTTGCCAGTCACTAATGAGTTAATTTAGAAAACATTCGCCGCATAAAGATTTTGCAAATGCAAAAGTGACATAAGGCTCCATGTCAGGCAGCACGTCAGTGGCAGAAGTGGATTTAGGGTTTTGAGTTCCGACTTCTGTACTGTCATCAGGCCACTAATCTGCGTGACTTTCTGAAAGAATCTGAGACCCGAGGAAAGAAGATGCCAGAAACGCACTTCCAAAGGGATGAGTCACTTTGGGTGGTTTGATATAATAAATCTGTGTTTATTTTGCAAAAGGCTTTTGAACAGATATTAGAGAAACACATTTCATCATGATGTTCAACTTTATACTTCATAACATTGTACTTTCTGTTCCAATAGTTAATAGCACCAAGTTCATCGTTCTTCTGTTCTCTTTTGAGAGTTTTCTATTTTTAAAAAAGGCAGAGATTTTTAGTTTTTTGTGTGTTTGTGTTTTTTTTAATCAGAACGACTTAAAGGGTTATTAGTATTCTTTGCCATTAATCTGTGTAATGCTATGCTATGCATTGCCTCTGCCACTTCCTTGCTATGAAGCATTCTGCGGATCCCTCCTGACACTGGAGACCCTCCATAATGCTCACTCCATCGACTTCTCCTATGTCAGGGTGTGTATCTTCCAAACTAAACTGTTCTACCTTTGTCTTCCCTGAAAATGCTCTGGACCACCTCCTCTGCGTATTTCCTTGTGCCATTCTCTTTCCTTGCAGAGCCCATAGCGCTCATGGTTGCTAAGTCCCCACCTCTCTTTTAAAGTACCTATCTCCTGTGAAAACTTTATTGCCCAGGAAATGCAAGAACAAAGCTCCTGGTCTTATGGGCCTTGCCTTCTGGTTGAGGGTGGGGTTGCAGACCATAGAGAAGCAAATACAATTTAAAAATACTGAATTTCTGATGCCAACACATGCTGTGACTACATTAGATAATAATGATGAAATTATCACAATGATGGGGTAGGGGGAAACAGAGTGCAGGCCAGATTAGATTGGGTGATTCAGGCTAGGTCTCCTGGAGAAGGTCGTTTTAGGCTGTGACTTGAAAGCAAGAAGCCAGCCCTGGGAAGATCTGGGAGAAGAGGAAAAAGGCACAAAGGTCTTGAGACAGTAGAAATCTTGGTGAGTTCTAAGAATAAGAGGAAGGTCAAGTGTCTGCAGCAAACTGAGCCAAGAGCTTAGTAGTAAGAGATGCCCCGAGACAGTTGGGGAGAGGCGAGTTCATGTAGGGATTTGTGAACCAGTGCTGAGTGTGTTGATTTGAAGCTCTTGGCAGAGATTTAGGCACAAGAGGGTAATGATCTGATTTTTTGCAATTCACTTGATTTATGTCAATTATTTGTATAGCCCTTTTAAAGTAATGGATTGTTAGCTCTTTTTGGGGGGTATTAGTCAATTTTGTTCATCTATAAGAGGCAATCAGTAAATATTTGTGGAATTGTTGAATGAATGAATTGGGGGGGTTCTCAGAAATTATTGGCATAGGTGTTTGAAATTAATATTTTATGGAAGCAGAAGAGTCAAGTTTATACTTGGATCTTAACTGGTGGCCATAATCATGAACCTTTGAAGAAAGAGATGGAAAGAGCATAAGCTAATGTGATAGGTGTAGGACAGCAAATGGGATAAGTGAGTGAATTAGGAAGTCAGATTGTCTGAGCAGAAACCTCAGCTCTGTCAGTGACTTGCTGGATCTTTGGAAAGTTACTTAATTTCTCTTGGATTTTGTTTCCACATGAGTCAAATGGTGATACTATGATTTACCTTATTAGTCTGTCATGAATCTTAACTGAAGTCAGCCATGCAAAACACTGAGAATGACAAATATGTCATTTGCCTGGCATATGACAAAGACCTAATAAATAAATCACCAAAACATTAGAACAAAGGCTCTCCACAATGTCAACTGTTGCAAGGCTCTCTTTAAATTTCTTTCAGGCTCTCAGATCAATCCTTGACCTCTTTGCCCACATTATCTGGGATTTTAGGATGATACTATTGGTAGTTAATAAGGTGAAACAGAGTGACACAGTCTTTAAGAAGACTCAAACAAAACCTTTTCCCCCCTTGTATGGCATCTGAGTCATACAGCAAACACTATTTTAGAGAGTGGTAAAAGTCCCAATCTAAATATACCTTATTAATTTTCTTCCATAATTGATCCAACTGTAAAATTATGTGAGAAACTAAAGCCCTGCTGATACCATATTGCAGAACTTGTGTCATTATGTGTGTTATTAGCACTATCTTTAGCATCTCTGATGAAGGACTGTGTTATAGGTGAGATCATTTTCTAACAGCTTCCTTAGTATGAAGTCCCAGACAGCTCTGTGTCATAAGAAATTTCATGTTTAATGGCACTTGTAGAAACCACAAATAGTGGAGAGATGAGCATTTTTATCTTGGAAAAAAGCCAGTGAGCTTGTATATGCATAAGCAGTAAGTGTTAACTAATGAATTCGGTCTATGTTCTTTAACCAAATTATGTTATAGAAGTTTTATTTCAGGCAAGTTCAGGTTACATCAGCACATTTTTGGGGTGCTCTTTCCTTTTAGTTAATTTCATTAATTCACTAAAATTTTGGATTGGAAAACATGGTACAAAACTCATGGTGGAATTCAGACTGGAGCACTTTGAGGGTGTGGTTTATTGTTTCTTTTCCAGCTCGTAAATAATTCTGAACATTTTAACCAGCCAAATAGAAAAATCCCTCAAGGCTTTTTGTACAGTTGTTTTGTTTCTCTCCTGTTACTCCCAGTAATATTACATAAGTTACCTGGAAATTGGGGAGCTTGGCTACTTTGAGCCAGGCAATTAAGATTGCTGGACTTCTCACTTCCTCAAACATGAGGGTGCAGCTGAATTATTTTTGGAAGATAAGAAAGGATCTGGGAGAAGTGTTAAAAATGAATGAGGCTTTCTGTGATTAATGCTCTTTTTCATATAGACAAAGCCAAGAAGGACAGAAGCAAACCACGTTTTCAAGAGTTTATAGTTCAAATGGACTTTTTCAGTAAGTTTGGGTCAAGTTTAAATATCCTCTCAATATTTACTCATTGCTCTTCCTTATAGGTATTTTTGCTTTTGTGGGGGTTGCTTGAAAATGAGCAAAAATTGCAGTTATTAAGATCTTGGAGTTCTATGCCCCTCTTCTCCCCAAACACACACACACACACACACACACACACACACACACACAACTCTCCACCCATTTTGGATCAAAGGATATAGAGAATACTGTTTTTCAACTTTAAATCTGTTTGGTTATAAGATTAAGCTGTTTCAATCCCATAAAGTAACTCACATAACTTTATTCTATGGCAATAAATTAAAGTTATGGGGTTTACTTCATGTTTATTCTCAAATATAGTTTAAAAGCCGAGAGTAATTTATATCAGAAATTATCCAGAGTCAAAGCTCACCTCTGTCTGACTTTGTTAGGAGAGGACTCTCTTGGAACCTCACTTTAGATGTAGGTCTGCATTCCTTGCCCTACCACACTCTCCCCAGCCCTGTGGTTCTTTTGACTTTTATTCTCAAATCTATAGCTTGTATGAGTATATTAGTTAATTCGTAATTATTCAGACATGATGCAATTTCAGATGTTAGTATGTCATGAGATTCACTTCACAACTTAAAACACAGTCTTTAATCAGATCCTTGAACTTAAACCGGAAAGGACTTGTATGTTTTTGATGTTGTTTTTCTGGAAGTTGACCTCATAGCAACCATTGTTCTCAAATGTGCTCTGAAACTGAAAAGAAGCCTTTATCCAGATTCATTATTGGCTGATACTCTTTAGTGAAAGCAGGTTAAAAGTTCCTGAGAAGCGTTCTGCGAATTTTCTTTTCTGGATTACTTTCTTAGTACTTTTACTTTTGGGGCTCATTTGTAGAGAAAGGAAATAGAACAAGAACAAGAGGAATATAAAAGAATATTATTCCCTTCAAGTGTTCTGATTCTGTACCCAATTCTACTGGCGTCTCTTGATTAGACTTACGTTTCCAATACACAGAGGCTATGCCTTATTCATATTAGGTCCATATTCAGGTGCAGGGCCCATGGAAGACATCCAATAGATAGTCACTGAATGACTAAACCCTCTCAGATACATTGTTAGTTATAGCCGAATTGAACAAGAACTAAATTTCACTGCCTTGAGTAAATGCCAGCTTATACCTAGATATCTTTAATTTTACAGTGGTTCATTGGAAGCAAGATGGACTTTAACTCTCTTGTTAGAAGCTTATAAAATGTGCCTCTTAATGCAGATTAGCAAGTGATATTCCAAGTTGCCATGCTCTCATGTTATTGGAGGATAAAACCTTTTTTTAAGGTAAAGATAACATGACATCCAATGGTCAGATCCAACATTAATGACACTCTAGTCATAATGGTTGGAGATGAATCTGTTGAATTCTGTAAATAATTACTTCTGTAAGCAATATTATTTTTCAGTATTTGTTTTTATTACACTGATATTGAGGGAAAGAATGATCAACTTTTCTCACACTGTCATGGCCTATTAACCTTGTTGAATGCTAACATTTTACAGGAAACAGTGGTTCATTGGAACTGCCTCACCATAGACTTCTGTTAAACTAGGAATGGTGTGTGTTTGACTATAAAACAGAAAATTAAGATAAGAAAAAAAATTTTCTTGAAAGTACATCATTCTCAGGTGGGAGGTTGAAGTTGGGAGAGTTGGATCCTTGCTTGAATTCAGTTATTTATTTATGATGTCACTTAAGGTCAATTTTATAATCTTTTCATGTCTCTGTTTTCTCCATATATTATGATAATAATAATAATCTATGCTGTCTGTTTCATACAGTTGTGAGGATAAAATGAAATAATAAATGTGAAGCACTTTAAGGCTTTCAAAAGTATTACTGTCCACTGTCATTTTTATTGGAAGGCCTGGCTTAGAAAACATATTTCAGTTTCTTGCCTTGGCAACAGATCTTCAGAGAGCAGTAAACCCATCAGGGTTCAAGTGCAAGAGGAGCTATGTGTATGTTTCACTTCCCTGCCTAGTCCTATGTGCTGTGGGGGAAAGAGAAGGGTGCGGAGTTACTCCCTCTATGTGTCTGCTCTGCACAGCGGTACGATTCATCCAGATATTTTCCCTCTATTTAGAGCATGAAAACCTTGACATCATTTTCACTGTGGGCAGGAATCTCGGTAGACATCATTATTTCCAAAGCGCCTGTGTCAGTTTTTTCCGTTCTTTCATATCACCCAATACATTCTACAACTGACCAAGTTATCAAACGACACAAGTACTTCTACATTGAAACAGGGTTCAGTTGCATTATTACTGGCACTGACTTTTTAAAACACACTTTTGATTTTAGAAGAGTAGCAGTACAAAGAGTTCCCGTATAACCCCAATACGGTTTCCTCTATTATTAATATCTAAGGTTATTTACACATTACTTACATTACAGTTAAGGAAAAATCAATATCAATAATTATTGATATCATTAACTACAGCCTATACTTTGATTCTTTAGTATTTTTTTTTCTGTTGTAAGACACTAGGATAATAAATTACATTTAATAATATATCTTCTTAGGCTTCTCTTGACTATGACTGTTTCTTAGACATTCCTTGTTTTTTATGATCTTGACAGGTTTGAGTATTGCTGACACTGACTTTTAAATAAATTTTAAGCCTTCTCAGTGGGATAAAATGATAATAGAACCCCCCCCCCCCATACACACACACACACACACACACACACACACATAAAACCCCATCCTGTAAAGAAGGGTATCGTTTAGAGGAAGCTATAAGTAGGCAAACCTCACAAAGTCCCAGCAAGGAGTCCTAATAAAAGATGAGATTCCTTCAGGCCACCAGGCCTTTTTGGCAAGTCAACTTATAAAGTAAAGGGATTGAAAAACAGGAAAGATCTTGTTACATTATCAATTTTACTCAAGACAATTAAAATATTTTACTTAATGAAGTAGAAAGAGGGAAAGAAGTCATGAAAAGGTTTGACTAGTACAAAAAGGGCCACATGCTAACCTAACTCAGGGAAGGCCTGGGTGGCGGCCTGGCAAACTGCAGACCGAAAGTAACCACAAAGGATGGTCTGAAAGTAAAGCCTTTTAATTAAAAAGCAGTTTATAGTGGGTAGTCATGTCTTAGGCCAATAGCTTCCCTGACAAAGATCAACTTCCATCTTTACTGAGCCTATTATATTTTCCTATCTAACATATCAGAGCTGTGGAATGTCAGGGTAACTTGTAACTTCCCCTTTTCGGGACCTCTCAGGGCACAACTGGTGAGGCCTGGTTATTTGTTGACTGTGCCTATCCTATACCCACCTGCATAAAAGAAGCATGTATCTAGCATTTTATTTTTTATCCAATCCCAGAGGTTTCCCCACTTGGCTTTTTCCCACCTCCCTGATCTATTACCAGTGGATTTCATGTAACCCACTTATGCCTCCTCCTTTGATTGTAATGTGAAAAACTGCCTTTCTCCAGTATTTTATCTCAGTACAGTTGAGATTCTGCTTCCTGGAAATTGTCAACAATTTGGCTCAAATAAACTCACAAAAATACTTTTACAGGTTGAATGTTTCTTACTTTAACAGTATTCGTATCTATTAGAATTTTATTTCAATGTATTATTTCCTAAAACAGTTTTTTAATATACTTATAAAACTTTACATCTTAAACCTAACACCTGAGATTTTGTGTAGAGCAATAAAGCTACACGATTTTACAGCCTATTCTTTCATAAAAGGCCAATTTTCATCAGAAGTATCAAGAACAAAATACATAAGTATCACTTGTAGACTCCAAGAAGCGGTTCGGTTATGGTAACGCTGTTTAGCATCACTTGCCAGTGACAAGATGGCTTTGAGTGTTTATTATAACCCTGAGTATCTGTTTCTATTAATACTTGAGGGGATTGAATCATTGACTTTTCAAGCAACTTCACCGAAGTCTATAAAATGATTGCTTTTCATCATTTCACAATCATTGCTGGTCTTGCCCCCTATGGCCTAGAACCCGTCCTTCACTTCCTTACAGGTGTTCAGTTTTACTAAACTTCCCGAGATAGATGTGCCATAGTATACAATTTATTTTCCTTTGGGCAAGCTATTTCCTATGGGAAAAATGTATCTTTGCTTCACACCGAGCAGATGAAACTTTTCAGGGACTTTTAAATCAGGGGGAATGAGGCCAGAGAATCAATCAGAAGGCGTTTATTTCTTTTATGATCTGACATTTAGGTCCCAGCATCAACAGCTCTTTCAGTTGTTGAGCTTTTGTTGGTACTGATACCGTGAAGCTAACAGGCTAACACAAAGGAGAGACAGATGGTAGTCCTTCCTTCCTCTTTTCACTAGTTTGAGTTTAAGGATTTCATTATGACCAAGAATTGGGTGAGAGTGTGCATCTGCTTATAGTTGTTGCTTTAACCAAAGTTGTTTATACCTTATCTCCTCAAAGCAATTAATTGGAGTGAAGACATTGGGTTCCTAATTTGACAAATGCGTTCTGAACATGTAGTGACTTGCTAGCTCATAATTTACCTTAAAATAAAATTCTGCAGGGAGTGTGAAACAGCACGTCCTCACAATGGTGTGAGGCAAAGCATTTTATCATGCCACAAAGGAAAACTGTGCAGGGAAGGTAGACTGAGTTCCAGTATGTACTTTTAGTGTGAGTGTTAATTGCAGTGGACTAGCCTTGGATTTGAATGTGATTCCAGTGTTTATCGGAGCTTCATACATCCATCCTTTTGTCCCTTCATCAGTCCCTTATCCTTTTGTTCTTCTTTATGATTATATTAGTCAATCCAATCTGCTTTGGCTACTATTCTACTTCAAAGGACTTTTTGTACATCTTTACTTTTTGACTTGGTATTATTTCTAACATTCAGAGCCAAAATTTTGCCTGAGAATTTTTTTTTAACCAGACACCAGCATGTGACTCTAGTGATCATTGCTTTGGGGATGGTGTGGGAGGTGCTGTTCAGGACAATCATGATTAGTCTAATAAAGTACTCTTGCAAAGGCTTCAGTAGGAAGAATAGGTTCCTGCACCCTTCCCAGAAAGCCTGTTTAGGTGCTGCCACAGGCTGGAAAAATTTCCATGTCAGAGCTCGATTCAAGTCATGGTTACAGATCAGTTGCCTTGGGTTTTACCACAAATGTAAATAAGAGAACCCACCATACAGAGCCATCTGTAATTTACCCATTAACTAGTCCCTTCACTCCAAATACACACAAGCCAGAATGAATGGCTACCACCCAGGCAGTAACCCTGGCACAAAGAGAGAAAGAAAGAAAGAGATGTTAGGTTTATTGTTTATTGGTTTGTGTGTCTATCTTGGATGGCTTGGGGCTGAAAAAAATAGGGGTAAGCTCCTCTTACCTCTTGTTTCAAATGCAGAAGCTCTTTGTGTGTTTTTTATTTTTAAAATCTTTTTTGAGGGAACATTAGCATTTTAAGCCATATGTTTTTAGAAACCTGGTGCTAACGGTTAAGTTAAAATGTATATAAAGGAATATTAGAGTATCAGGCTACCAGTAAGTTAGTTAATGAGCAGTAGACAATAAAAAGGAAATGAGAGAGTTTCTCCATGCCCATGCTGGATATTTATATGGATTTTGGAGCTCTTCATGTGTCTCCAACCCACCCACACGCCACCATTAAAAAATATGGTGTGTGTATCAAATACAGCCTGAGTTTCCATGAAGGCATTCCAAAAGAAACTGCGAGTTGCCCATGTAACCATTTTTTCCTCTGAATTTCCCTGTGTAAGTGGAAAAAAAATAGCTGTTCTGGTTTCAGCCACACTCAGCCATACTGGCTTTATACCTGTTTCAAAATTTGCTTGCATAGTACTAATGATCATCTTTAAAGAACATGCCTCATAAATAGGACAACAGGATAATTCACTTTACAGTAAGTAAAAGGAAAGTCTTATTACGCATACTATAAAAGCCATCTCTCCCTTTCCTTTTATTTCTCCCCAAATGTTGACTGCCCAACTCAAGAACACTCTTGGGAAACCACAGGGCAATATTCCAGGAAGCAATTTTTAAATTAAGAACTCCATACAAGTTCAACCCAAAATCCGAATTTGTTCTAGGTGCTCTGGTTGCTGTTCTTGTCCTGACTATTGATGGAATGTGGAGCCTGAAGACAACTGTGCTGTGGTGCAAATGGTCGGGGCTGTGGATGGCAATGTGTGTTCTGTGCCATCATTTGTCCACCAAGTGTGACCGAGCAGAACACGGATATGCGAAGTCTTCCAGGAGCTGCGGGAGGACTTGTGAACCCCGGGGAACTTTGCTGTTAGGCTTTTGTCTCTGTGAGCAGTATGGAGTGAACTGGCATTTAGGTGTCTTTCTTCATCACATTAAAAGTTAGTACCCGGCCACTGTTGCTGGGTGGTTGCGCATTGGTGGTTGAGCATTGACCTATGAACCAGGAGATCCTGATCAGGGTACATGCCTGGTTTGTGAGCTCCATCCCCAGTAGGGGTCGTGCAGGGGGCAGCCAATCAATGATTCATTCTCATCATTGATGTTTCTATCTTTCGTTCCCTCTCTCTTCCTCTCTGAAAATCAATAAAAACTATATATTAATATAATTTTAAAAAGTCAGAAAAAGTTTAGATGCATTTGTGGGCTTTCCCTGCTGTCCGCCCCCAGGCAGAAACTCCAATGTGTGGTTAGAAAAGCCAGAGGGAAAAATCAGCCCCAGATGATCTGGAAGAGAAAGTGAAAACATACATCCCTCACTGTCCACCAGAGCCTTGTTTTGTTAAGAGACCTCCTGGTGTCTGTCTTTGGGACAGCAAGGAGTATGGCCAACTTGTCCCCTGAATACGGGTCAGTGTTAATTGGACAGATGTATATATTTTTTCCACTTGATAATTCTGAATTTTACTGAAAGATCTGGAAGCAAGAATTCCTTAAAGCTCCCTGGTATTTGGAAGCCCAAGGGTTTTTAGGGAAGTGAAATTGCCTGCAACCTTACTTGTAGGCCTCATCTTCTTTTCTCTTTATTCTCTTACTCTTTCGAAGGAGGCAAACTTTGAGGAGGCATTGCTGGGTTTCTGCCAGGCCTGTATGGGATAACTACACAGAAACCCACTCAGCCCTTGGGGAATGGAAGCAGCCCCCTACCCTAAACAGTTTACCAAGTGCCCCTCTCTCCAACAACTTCCCTCTCATTTGACAAATGGGAGTTTGGGAACTTGCCCCTTTTCAGTCTGACATTCAAGTTCCTTGCGTGGTTCCGATAGCTGATCGAGTACATTGAAATCTACACGTAGGAGATGATTCTAATTTCTCCGTCTGAGACATTTTGGAAATCAGAGTGCAAACATCACTGCTCCACTTGCTCGTTAAGAGATTTGGACATCTGGGTTGGCACATAAAGGTCATCTTAGGCCGGAGGGGCTTCATATTGTTCCTTGAAGTCAGACCTTCAATGTAAACTATTTTCAACACTTGCCATGAAAAACAAATGACCTTTAGTTACTTGCCCAGAAGACAAATGACACCTTAACACGATAAATATGGCTGGCTGGGGTCTTATCCATCTTGGCTTTACATTTCTATTAGAATATTATAAAACTACATTTAGAATCCTTGAAATCCCAGGTGGATTACAATTAATTTGTGATACTTTTTGAATTCTGGGGAGATTTTGTGATAATGTTAAGTGGCCATCTCCTTGTATCACCCTGTGTGTTTCAGAGCACATGTATTTAGAGTAGGTGCACTTTAAAGGAGTCTGGTAAGAGTGGGATTAGGGCCACAGGAGACATTTTAAGGATTAACAATTCTTACTTATGGCAGAAAGAAAGATTGAATATTGAACATCTTGAAAATTGAATGCAATGTTCTCTAGTCAGATCTTACTGCAGATTTAGTGATATTGTAGGTCCTTTTGAGAAGACTTGCATTGTATCTGTGAACTTGGCCACTCGTAACAAATAAATAAGAGGACATGATCTCTAGACTAAGTGGCTGAGGAATTTTTTTTTTCTAACCTTAAGTAAAAGCAAGGATTTTAAGTCACTCCTGAATAGACCCGTGATGAATTATTCACTTATCTGCATTTTTTACTTTTTTTAAAAAAAGTGTACTCCCTTGACAACCTGACAAACTAAAAAATAAATATTTTAGCTTTGCTCCAGGGAAATAGTACGCATTTAGTTTTCCTCTCCTGTGGTAATTGGGAGATAAATGTGTTCTCCGATCCTGCCATGGGAGGACAAGAGCCAAACTCCTATTATCTTCTGTGCCCCGGGTATGGAATGTACTGGAGTCGAATGTCGTCCCCACTCTAAAACTCTACCGAGAGACACTGGCCGCTATGAACCTGATGGGCCGAGGCATTTCTCATCTCCTGGCAGCTGCTTCTGTAGTAAAGCAGACATTAGGATTTGTGACGATGGCAACTTATTTGAATGGTATCCTGAACTAAACATTTATTGTCTTTCCCTGGGAGCAGTATCTCTAAAAGGAAAATGTTGGTAATTATAGAGGTAGGTTTTGTTGCTCTGGAGTTACTTCCTGTCTTAAATGGAATGTTAAGGAGGATTGCCTATATTTTTAAATGGAGAAATAGACTATGCAAACTATTCAGAGAGATAGTAGGGAAATGTTTGGCTTTTTCTTGCAAATATAGTCTCCTCCTATACCTGTTTCGTGTCCCTTTCAGTACGTAGTCATAAAATAGTCTGTGTTGTTCAGATTTATAGTCTATAATACTTACTTTTTGATTTTTGTAAAAGAAACTGATCATATTTAGATAGTGCAGTTTGGGTTTTGAAAAGTTAAAATCAAAACAAGTGTAGATAAACTATATAAAACTACAAAATGTATAAAATATTACAAAGAAATATTAAAATTTTTTAAATTTAAATTTTGTTTACAGACAAATGAAGCAAGGCATAAATCTTCTTTTGGTTCTAATTCTAGATGTGTAGGAATAACTCATGACACTGAATTCATTACTGGTGGAGTCTAGGGAGATAGGCTAGTCAATGATAAAGTTGGATCATATTTTTTGGATCAACTTCTGACTTTAGCAGATACCTGGGACACAGTACTTTATTCAGTGTTATTGTGTTTCCCCCCCCCCCCCCCTAGATGGTATATGCAACTATAACCAGTTTATATTTTCTTTAGATTCCAAAGCATCATACAAGATGTTTTATATTTCTTTTCTTGATTAAAAATAACAGACGTGGTTGATGAAGGGAATACATTACATGTAATGTATTTAGATACCAGCAAGGAATTTGTTAATGACATTGAGAGCTGTGGCATTAGAGCTAAAGAATGCCGATTACACGAATCCATGGAACAGTGAAAACTTCTAGTGTCTCCCCAGAAGGCTCTGTCCCTCATCATGGTATATGCTTCACTCTCAATGAATGCCCTGCTGGTTGGATGGTCAGATTAGAAGAGCCTTCAGGACTGGAATAAATTCACAGTCTGTTGGTTGATAGTATCATGGCTCAATCTCATCTCAGGAATAGGTCTATTGTTATCAACTGTGTTGTTGGGATCAACATAAAATCCCTAACCTCAAGGAGATAGTAAAGGAGTGGTTTCCTTGTATTGCAAGGGAAAAGGTTAAGGGCTTCAGGGGACTGAGTATGGGTTAACATTGTGGCATTATTAATGTGGCATTATTAAAAAATTAGTGTCGTGTTGGGTTGCATTAACAAAGTTGAACTTCTGTTCAAGAGCTATAATACTGATATGGAACTGAAACTACTCTGTATGTAACATTCTAGGAGACTTATTTTTAACTAATTTTAAGCTGCACCTTAAAAAGGATTATAGGAGAGAGCAACCAGAATGAGGGGACTTGTAGAAGAGACAGAAGAGTGGCTTTCAAATACAGAAGTCCTTTGAACCTAAGTGTATTGAGACTTGTTCAGTTATTTTAGGGAGATGACAAAAAAAACCCAAAAACAACTTTTATATGTAACAGCTTCAGATTAGATTGGGCTTTCATTAGAAACTAGAGGCCTGGTGCACAAAATTTGTGCATGGGGTGGGTGGGGGTGTCCCTCAGCCAAGCCTGTACCCTCTTCAATCTGAGACCTCTCAAGAGATGTCCGACTGCCCGTTTAGGCCTGATCCCACTGGCAGTTGGACACCCCTCTTATAATCCAGGACTGCTGGCTCCCAACTGCTCACCTGCCTGCCTTCTTGATTGCCCCTAAACGCTTTTGCCTGCCAGCCTGATCAACTCCTAACCACTCCCATGCCAGCCTGTTTACCCCCAACTTCCCTCCTCTGCCGACCTGGTCACCCTTAACTGCTCTCCCCTGCAGGGTTGATTACCCCCAACTGCCTTCCCTTGCAGGCCTGGTCCCTCACAACTGCTCTCCCTTGCTGGCCATCTTGTGGTGGCCATCTTGTATCCACATTGGGGCAGCTATCTTGTGTGTTGGAGTGATGGTCAATCTGCATATTACTCTTTTATTAGATAGGATAGAGGCCTGGTGCATGGGTGGGGTGAGCTGGTTTGCCCTGAAGGGTGTCCTGGATCAGGGTTGGGGTTCCCTTGGGGTGTGGGGCTGCTTGGGCGAGGGGCCTGTGGTGGCTTGCAGGCTGGCCATGTCCCCAGCGACCCAAGCAGAAGCCCTGGTATCTGGAATTTATTTACCTTCTACAATTGAAACTTTTTAGCCTGAAGCAGAGCCAAGCTTCCTGCTAGTTCTGCGGCTGCTGCCATTTCTGTTTGAATTTGTTTACCTTCTATAATTGAAACTTTGTAGCCTTGAGTGGAGACTTAGGCCATCAAGGGCAGGCGGAAAGCTTGGCTTCTTCTGTTGCCAGGGAAACCCAAGTCTCCCTCCTGCTCTCTGTGGCTGTAGCATCTTGGTTGGGTTTATTTGCATACTGGCTCTGATTGGCTGGTGGGCGTGGCTGGTGGGTATAGCAGAGTGATGATTAATTTGCTCATTACTCTTTTATTAGGTAGGATACTGGACTTCCTGGACACATTCCACAGAGGTTGAATTAATTATGTTAGGATGTTAGAGATGAAAATCATACATTTGGTATCAAGTCACTTCTAAATCTCCTTTAGGTCCTGAGGTTCTTGTGTTTCACAGTATTGATGGAAAGGGATATAGTTGGTCAGTCAGTGCAGCTATTATATATGTTGCATCTCAAAACATAATTACAAAATTTTGAAGGGCCCTTTGGGGAAAAAAATAGCAGGGGGCATGTAGTGGGTATGTATAAAATGTAGTGGATGATATGTATAAAATGAAAGAAAGTGTTATAATACCTGTTTTTGACAAGTAGAGGAAGGAGGACAAGCATTCCAGGGTCGAGAGGAGGGTGATAAAAACATTTAACCATATTATACAAAGAAGCCTTAATGTAGTAAAGCATATGATACTAATAGTTACTAATTATTTATACTTATTATATGTCAGACATTTTTTAAATAGGTGCATGTAGATACATTCTTCTAGTCATAAGAAATGGGAAGGGTACTTGTTTATACATTTTACAGATGAAAAACCATGTGCAGAATGGTTGTCACCTAGGGAGCCAAGGCCTGACTCATGGCAAAGTCTTTCTGGCCCAGTCTGCTCTTTCCATTCTACCACTAAAAAGCCTTTCTAGCAATTTGTTTGGACAGCTTTGTACTTTTAATGCCAATTCTGAACTACTCATATCTTAATCTGAACTACCAGTAAAGGTATTTTTTAATACCCTTCAAGATTGAAGTTTTGATTTTGAGGGCTGGAAAATTCTTGGAAATTGTTCATACAATTTGAAGCCAAGAACCCCCCTCCCTAAATCATATTTAATTATCTGGCCTATGTTCTCATTATTATTTATTGGGATTTGGTATGTACATTTTGCAGTCTTCATTGTGCTGTGATACATTATTCGTGTTCTGTTGAATAACTTGTGTCTACTTCCTTCTAGTATTTCACTTAAACCCATCTCAATTTTTCTTTACAGGCCATTTCCCCAATACCTAAAAGCTCTCATTCCCTTCTCCATCTGTCAGGATCTTATGAATCCTCCTTTAAATTCCAATTCCTAAATCTGCTTTAATTTTTTTTTTTCTGTCCCTCAGAGTTCCCCACCCTTCTGAATACAAAAGCATTTCTTTTCTCCATGGGTTTCTAAAATTATTTTCAGTGAAGGGACTTATATTTAACTTTATCATTTGCTTTTTTATTCTGCCTCCAAATTTAAAGTTTCTGGATTTAATCTTATACAAAGCAGTGGGTTGAGAAGAACCCATGTTAATTATGGCTATAATTATTTGATGGACAGAATGCTATGCTACTTCACTGGAAATTCAGAAATCTTTTGACACAAATTATTTTTTTTAAAGGAAAACAAGGACTTCTTGTTGTGATACATGTACAATGATAATTCCCACTGGGACAAAGTAGTTTAATTCTTTTACGATAATTATTTTACCACAAGGCATTCAGTAGTAGTACACACACACACACACACACTCACACATACACCCAAGTGCACATGCAAGTCCTCTGTAGACTGAAGGTCTGAAGATGCTCAGCTGTGATTCATTCCTTCTTTGAAGGAAGCAACAACTGGAGTGCTCCTAATTAATATGATTTAAAACATTGTCAGCTAGTATAGGGCAAGGCAATGCTAGATTATCTCCAATAAGGCATCTTATTTCTGTAACTCATTTTAATTCCAGAAAACATGATTCTTGCTCTCAAGTTTATAATCCTTTAAATTGAAATTAAGAAGAGAAGGAAGTCTTTAGTAAAATGCTACTTTCTTAGTAAACCAAATGTAAACAACCGGAGACAAGGAGCAAGAAAGATTAATGAGTTGAACAAATTGACTTATGAGCAAAGATTAGAAGAACTAAATATATGAAACTTGACTAAATGAGTCCTGTGGTAGGAGACACGATAAATAGCCAAATTTACTCCTGTGTTAGGCTTTAGAGACCAAAAACTGTCCATACAGGCAAGATGATGTTAATCAATGCTATAAACATCATACACACATTTCTTGCAGCTCATATACAAACTTGAAATGCAGTGGACAACACAAATAGAATTGATCTCTGCCTTTGTGACAGAATGCACATCTGATTCAGCACACTTTTCTTACGTAGATAATTATTATTAATATTATTTAATTTAGGCAAATTAAATAATATTAATAATTATTTATTTTAGGACTCCTGTGTTAACTTAGAGACAGAACCAATGAAGAAAATGCAAAAGATTGCAAAATGAGTTTTGTGTGAAGTTTAAAGTATGAAAAAGGCTTAGAAAATCAATTTATAGCCAAGTTAGGCTCATTGTGGCCAGCTTTTTTTTTTATCACCTGGAAGCTAAATGAACTTGTAAATACTTTTGGTGTTGAACCCATGAGCCTACCAGATTACAGTAACATGCCCTATGTGGGCAGATGTCTTTGTTACAAGAGGCTTGAGAGATTATGGAGGATCATTCATTCAGCCTTGAAACAAAGAAGTTTCTTTACTTTAACAAACTGGAATGAAGGTAAAATACACAAGTACTCATTTGGTTTTCAGTTTGACTCAGAAGACTGCTCCCATGATCAGCATCTCATCTGACAGGGAAACTTATGTTGTGCATTTAAGTAACTAAATTAAAGTGACAAAGAATGGGGATGCCCAAAACAAGGTTTGGTTTCTGTGGTGAGTGATTCAGAGAGGCCCATAAGAACTTTCACTGAAAGAGAAAATTGCTGTAGTGCTAAGTCAATTCACCTGATGTTCTCATGCTCCAGAAAAATTCTAAGTGATATTATTCTCTTTTCTTTTGCATAAAAGAGAAAGAATCATTATTTTCTTGTACACACAGCTTTATTTTTAAATATTAGTAAAACCTGATGCTTTGTTGTTGTTGTTTTTGTTCATCTTCATCCAAGGATATTTTATTTTATTTTTTCTTTATTGATTAAGGTATTACATATATGCCCTTATCCCATTGTCGTCGTCCCCCTCCCCGTCCCCCCCCAACTCATGATCTCACCCCCTGATGTCTGTGTCCATTGGTTAGGCCCGTATGCATGCATACGAGTCCTTTGGTTGATCTCTTCCCACCCTCCCCTACCTTCCCTCTGAGGTTTGACAGTTTGATAGATGCTTCTCTGTCTCTGGATCTGTTTTTGTTCATCAGTTTATGTTGTTCATTATATTCCACAAATGAGTGAGATCATGTGATATTTATCTTTCTCTGATTGGCTTATTTCACTTAGCATTAATGCTTTCTAGTTCCATGCATGCTATTGCAAATGGTAAAAATTCCTTCTTTTTTACCACAGCTTAGTATTCCATTATGTAGATGTATCACAGTTTCTTAATCCACTCATCTGTTGATGGGCACTTAGGCTGTTACCACATCTTAGCTATGGTAAATTGTTCTGCTATGAACATAGGGGTGTATATATCCTTTCTGATTCATGTTTCTAGTTTCTTGGGATATATTCTAGAAGTGGGATCACTGAGTCAAATGGGAGTTCCATTTTTATTTTTTGAGAAAACTCCATATTGTTTTCCATAGTGGCTGCACCAGTCTGCATTCCCACCAGCAGTGCCTGAGGGTTCCTTTTTCTCCACATCCTCGGCAGCACTTGTCATTTGTTGATTTGTTGATGATAACCATTCTGATGGGTGTGACCTTTTTCCATTGATTTCTAGAGAGAGTGGAAAAGAAAGGGAGAGACAGAAAGAGAGAAACATCAATGTGAAAGAGACACAGGGATTGGTTGCCTCCTACATGGGCCTGACCAAGGCCAGGGATTGAGCCTGCAACCCAGGTACATGCCCTTGACTGGAATTGGACCCAGGACCCTTCAGTTCACAGGTTGATGTTCTACCCACTGAGCAAAACAGGCTAGGAAAGTGGTTGGCAAACTGCGGCTCATGATTCCACATGCGTCTCTTTGTACCTTGAGTGTGGCTCCATTGCTATTGAAACTTAGTGGTCCATGTGCAGAAGTCAGTTTTCGGCTCTCAAAAGAAATTTCATTCGTTGTAGTGTTGATATTTGGATCTGTTGACTACTGGGTTAGGGCAAGCCTGATGCTTTTGAAAGGAAATGAAGATATCTATCTAAAATGTCTCCCATCCGTCAACAACTGGAGGAAATAAGTGAATATGAGTTATCCTAAACATTGTTTTAATTCTGTATTTTCACTCTTCTCTGTATTTTTACCCTACCAGCTACACTGGTGTGGAGATGGTAAGGAAATATATTTACTTATATGTATACTTATATGTGTATATGTGTACTTATATATTTATATACATACACATTAACCAAAACATCCAAAATTGATTATCCATTATAAACAAATATAAATGGAAGTAACATTATATCAATGTCATTTAGAAAAACCTTTTATTTACAGTACTCTTACTGTAGAATTTCAAGTGTGCGTACATCATGTATCAGTGATCCACACTCTCATGGTTCCTCTGTTCTGTGTGGTCCTTTAAAAATACATTTTGCACCAATTTAAAAATAGTATCATAGAATAAAATCGCAAGAATGAAGAATATTCTGAAATGTAAATATTCTAGATTGAAAACTTTGGAATCTCTTTTTTAGCATAAACTTGTTTATAAACATACTATTTGTAGAAGGGTTGGACAGACCAAAATTGAATTTCAATGAAAAAATGTGAGATCTCTTAGGCAATCTAACATTCCACATGGGTCGAGGATTGCTTACATCTTCATTCTGCTATATATCGATATATAATAGTAACAGTGGGGAGAATGTCATTTCTGATAAGTGTCAGCATTTCAAAGACTGAAAAATCTATGAGTAAAATTGCTCTTAATATGTTATCATCACCAAATGAAAGCTGTCCTGATTTCCCCATTCTCTCCTCTGGGGAATTATACTTATCTTTCATTCTGTGTCAGGAGAAACTGTCATTTGAGGGCAATTTCCGTTCCTACGCTGGCATATTTCTTTTGTTTGTGTTCTTCCTTTTCCCATGTGGGACTCTCTCTCAGCATGTGAGCGTACAGTTTATCCATGCAGAAATGGCAGCACTAGCTGCTTCTCCTGCTGCCTTAGGAGTCGTTGTTACCGAGAGGTGCTGGTGGGACGGATACTGAGGGGAATGGCAATTTTCTTCTGATGTCTGAAGTTAAAGATAGTTCTGCTCATGTGCTTTGCGATTCTACTTGAAATCTTTCCATCTGTATGGCTTTTGATGACTACATTAACTACTATGATTATGAATAATCAAGGGTTGTCCCAGTTCACATTAGGCAGATTTACCAAGATACTTTACTTTTTTATTTTATTTTTTATTTTCCACAGAGAGGAAGGGAGAAGGATAGAGAGCCAGAAACATTGATCAGCTGCCTCCTGCACAGCCCCCACTGAGGATGTGCCCTCAACCAAGGTACATGCCCTTGACCGGAATCGAACCTGGGTCCCTTGAGTCCACAGGCTGATGCTCTACCCACTGAGCCAAACCGGTTTCGGCAACCAAAATACTTTAAAGAATTAATTAAAAAATATATCTGAAGTTATATAAATGGTCCCATCCAGCAGATAGTCCAGAAGGTACTGCAGTCTTTGAGGGTAGATGGAAGCACAGTGTTCAGGAAGCAGCGTGGCACCATGGTTTAGCATGCAGGACGTAGGGCCAGCCCACCTGAGTACAGGTTCTTCCTCTGGATCCTGCTATCTGTGGGAACTTGGGCGAGTTAGCTACCTAGTTTTGTCTTTGTACCTCAATTATCCACTTCTAAAAATAGGGATGATTTCTCTCTCAGAATTAAATGAGTTAATAGTGGTCAAGTTTTTAGAATTCTGCTTATAGTAGGTATACTACAAGCATTAGTTATTTTATATTTTGTCATGGATTCTCTAGTGCCTAGCAGACCTATCTTCATATTAGATAATATTATATTAAGTAAATATACACAAAATTGAATAAATACCTGGATATCTCTTACATATTTTCCAAGGTAAATTTTTATAGTCCTTTTTTTTTTTTAATGTGTTCTTAATTGAAATCATGGTATGTCCAAGTATAGTCATGATCCCTTCAGAGTTGGACAGGCATAATACATGCTATTTAAGAAGTGTGTGATCTTGGGTAAGGTCTTTAACCTTTCTTAAGCTCATTTTTCTCAGCTGTAAAAGGATAAATGAGTCTCTCTATGTAGATATATGTATCAATATGTAGAATACTCAGCTAGTGACTGGTATTGTAAACACTTAGTAGATGTTAGCATATTTTCTAGTATGAGAGGTAGAACTTGCATAAAACAGATATGCAGGGTAGAAATGACACAATAAAAGAAGTTAATGTGTTAGTTGAGCGTTGTTCCAAGGTGCAGCAGTGGGAGATGGGGAAGGGTGGTCAAGGAAAGTTAGGAGGAGTTAGCATTTGACTTGTACATTGGAAAGTGCATGGGATTTACCAGTAGACTTTCTCCATGCAGAGAGTGGCATTTCAGGTAGAGGGAACAACAGAAATGAAGACTCAGAATTAAGACATCAGGTGCTTTATAGAAACAGTGAGAAGCTCAGCTTGGTTAGCTTAAA
Organism: Pipistrellus hanaki; assembly: GCF_964339955.1. NCBI lineage: Eukaryota > Metazoa > Chordata > Mammalia > Chiroptera > Vespertilionidae > Pipistrellus > Pipistrellus hanaki. Next base: position 158,768,213 of record NC_140505.1, read on the forward strand.
GGAGACATCCATTAATGAGAAATAGAGTTGGGAAGGTAGATTGGAACCAGATAAGAAATTCTTGAATAAGTTGGATGTTATTTGTCAGGTATTTGAAAAAAAAATTAAGATTTCTGATAAGGGGAATTATATGAATTCAGGAAAGTTTCACTGGTATTTATAAGTAAGATGGCATTGAGATGAAGATATTGGAAACAAAGGTATCTACAATATATATATAAAAGCCTAAGCAGCTATCACAACCAAACAGATGACCAAACAGGCTGCATGGGGCGGCCAGCCTGGCAGGGAGGTTAGTGAGGGGCAACCAAATGATTGAGCAGCAGGCTGTGTGGAGAGACCCGGCTAGTAGAGGGAGGCAGTGAGGGGTGTTAGGCCAGTGGCGGGGGTGGGGGGGCATTTAGGGGCAACCAGGCCAGTGAACCAGGCCAGTGGGTGGTTGGAGGTGACTAGGCTGACCGGGTGGGGGGGGGGAAGTTGGGGGTGACCAGGCCAGTGGGGGTGGGGCAGTTAGGGGCGATCAGGCAGGTAGGCAGGTGAGCAGTTAGGAGCCAGTGATCCCGGATTGTGAGAGGGATGTTCAATTGCCAGTTTAGGCCATCCCCCGAGGAGTCCCAGATTGGGGAGGGTTCAGGCTGGGCTGATGGGACGCCCCCTACCTCGCCTCCCCTTCCCTTGCACGGATTGCATGCATTGGGCCTCTAGTTTAACAATAAGATGGAATGGAGAAGGATTTGGGTAATGAGTTCAAGCAAGAGATAATGGCAGTCCTGAGCTAGTAATATAAGTGGGACTACAAGGGAGAAACAGACTAAAAAAGAGATATCAGTGGGAGAAATGGCAAGACTTGCCGACTGTAAGTCTTGGAACAAAAATCAAGAGGATAAACAAATAATTCTCCAAGATTTTTAATTTTAGATAACTTTTAGTTTCAGGTGTGAGTGAGGATATTTTTCCATTGATTTTTAGAGAATGCAAAGAAGGGGGAAGGGAAAGAGAAATATCAACGTGAGAGAGATACAATGATTAGTTGCCTTCTACTCACACCCAGACTGGTGCGGGGGATTGAACCTGCAACCAAAGTATGTACCCTTGACCCAAGAAACAAACCTGCTACCCTTCAGTCTGTGGGCTGATGCTCTAACCGTCCAGTGCCAAACTCTTTTTATAAACTGTGAAATCTGTGGATGGAAGGTAAATATTGCAGTGTTCTGATAAAACTATTGAGTTACAGTGCAATTGCAGAGCACCTTTGTTTCTTCCTTTCAAGAAAGTAATAAAACGAGAGAAGTACACAGAGGAAATGTAGATGTGTTCAATTATCTTAATGGATCAATGGAAACCTGATCCTTTATGAAATTGGGATTTTAATATCAAGAACAATAAACTATGCTTAAATAGTGGTAAGGTTTTATGATAACAAAGGTGAAATAAGAAAATTTGAGATTATTTCTAATAGTTTAGTAGTAATTTAAAAAGCTCTTTTAATATACTACCAAATATATATCTTGGTGTGTGACAAAATAAGTAGTACTTGATTCTGGGTTTCCTAGGTAGTGGACAAATTTACTTTTTAAATGTTTGATTCTATTTATTTTCAGGATTTTGTGTTATTTTTTGGAAAGTTTTGCTGGTTATGTTTGTTTATAACTACTAACAAATCGATTTGATAGATTAATAAAGTAAGTGTCTCCTAGGCAAGCTATTTTATTAACTTGTACTTTCCATTAAAGGTAACTTTATTTAGCCATTTTTTGTTTTGTTCAAGTAAATTTCAAGAGAAAGAATTGTATTGTTCAATTAGAATCTAAATGATTAATATTTATAGCTAAATATAAATAGAATAAATAGAAATAATAACAAATAATAGATTAATACATATAGGTGAGCAGTATTTACTAATCTCTCCAATTTACAGTAGTATTTGAGGCAAGTTATGACAATATTTCTCTCATTTCAAAGAGAATCTGAAACCAGGAGAACTAAAGGAATTTATTTATTTAAAAGTAATTCATTATAATTCAACTAAGACTGTCATTCACATACACAGTGAAGAATTTATCTTGTCATTGCCTCCTTTATATCTAGCACTTTAATGTTTCTAAAAACTGCTGAACAATGGTCATTTTTAACATTCAAGTGGTGAAATTACGTTTGTATATGGGTTATAAAATCATATCACCAACTATAATATGTAGCAACATATGAAAATATTCAAATTTCTATCCTAGAACTTCAATATGTGTATATAAACAGAAATGATAGCGGGAGACCATTAATTCCTTAATTTCAGAATGGTTAATCTTAGTTTTGAAATGTGTCATGACATTGTCTTCTGATTGGAATTTCATTCTTATCAATCCTTAAACCACAGCGTAGATAGATCTCCAATATTTGATTTGATCTCGGTGTGAGATTTGTTTTTGCAGTAAACTTGATGAGTTTCCATTATTTTCAGAGATCAAACAAAGGTGAATAAACTTGTCACAGCCCTTAAGGGAGTCCCAGTCTAACTGGGAGGCCAGTGCATAGAGACGTATGCAGTGCAGCCTGCTAACTGGGGAGAGGGAAGCAGAGCACTGTGAGTCCAGGCTGGAGGAGAGGTCCTGATCCTCTCTCATTCCCTCCACCTCCCTCTGGAACAATTAAGCATGGTCAGTTCAGTCCATTTTAGGGTAGCCATTCCTACTATTGATTAGTTTGCATTGTTAGAATCTCTTTCTTTATTTTGTTCTGCTTTTATGGTTGACCCAAAATTGGCCACCTTACAATATCAGTATAAGGTGCTAGTCAAATTCTTCATAACAGCACTCTACTCCATGCTAGTGTTTTTGAAAACTATCTGTGATGAGGACCAGTATTGTTTTTTCATTTCTTTTTTTTTTTAATATATTTTATTGATTTTTTACAGAGAGGAAGGGAGAGAGATAGAGAGCTAGAAATGTCGATGAGAGAGAAACATCGACTGGCTGCCTTTTGCACACCCCCTACCGAGGATGTGCCCAGAACCAATGTACATGCCCTTGACCGGAATCGAACCTGGGACCTTTCAGTCCCCAGACCGACGCTCTACCACTGAGCCAAACCGGCTTCGGCTGTTTTTTCATTTCTAATCTGTCAAATTGTTATGTTTCTATATCTTACTCTTGCCTCTTCCTGCAAACCAGTAATAAACAGTTTGTGAAGGGAAAGTGGCCCTCAGAGCATACACAGGTAGCACTGCTCAGCCTGTTAGGCTATCTTTCCAGGGAGTTGATTGTAAAATGTTCTCTTGTACTTTCTGAAATGTGGTGTATCTCCTGCCAGCTACGCATTGTTCCAGGACACTGGTAACACACAGGAAGGCCAGAGCCAAGGAAACAAGGAGAGGTGACAGCACTGGTCCCCACAACCTGTCCAGAGTGCCTCTCGCTCTTTTCCACATCAGACTCATCACTACCACTTACTTTCTGTAAGACACTGTGTGAGGTGCTGGGGATGTGAAGACAGATAGCACAGAGTTCCTACCCTCAAAGTACTTCCATTCCTATGTGAGAGACTCTGACCAGAAGCTCTGTTTTATGTATGTTTAATATACTAAATTTTTAATATACTATCGCACAAATGATATAAACATGATTAACATGATAGTTTCTTGAATTTTACTACTTTTGTATTTCAAATGAGTTATAGAATTTTTAAAAATGTAGGCATAAACATGGCAGTATAAATTAGCCCATTTGGAATTATCATTATTAATATTCATAATAGAACTGGAGGCCCAGTGCACACATTCTTGCACGGGGTGGGGGAGGGGGAGAACCCCTCAGCCAGGCCTGCACTCTCTCACAGTCCAGGACCCCTCGGTGGATGTTCACCTGCTGGCGGCTTAGGCCCAACTTGCTCCCAGTGGACATCTCCCTAGGGGTCCTTAGTGTTGCATTGGAAGCCAGAGAGGTTCCCTCCACTGCTGCGCTCACCAGCTGTGAGCTCGGCTTCTGGCTGAGTGGAGCTCCCCCTGTGGGAGCGCACTGACCATCAGGGGGCAGCTCCTGCATTGAGCATCTGCCCTCTGGTGGTCAGTGTGCATCATAGTGACTGGTCATTTAGCTGTTTGGCCGATTTGCATATTAGCCTTTTATATAGGATTATCTGAAAACCCTTAAAATTATGATATAGTAGTCCCTTAAAGTTTTCTTATATACCAAGTTTCCCCATGATAGACATTAAGACTTAAAATGACATTGCACTGGGTGTGTCATCCAGATGGAATTATTTGAATATGATTTTAAGGCACCAAATATAGGCAGCCAGTTTTCTTAGTTTGTAAACCAAGTTATTTTTGCTAGAGAAGTCATTCCAGAAGGATTCTGTTAATAAATCTTGATAAGCCAAACATTTGTCCAAAGCAAAATTAAATATGATTATATAGTATCATTATTTATGTAACAAAATATGTGTAAAAGTCCAGCCAGAGTGGGTTGAGTGTCATCCTGTGCTCCGAAGGGTTGCTGGTTTGATCCCCAGGCAGGGCGCATGCAGAGGGCAACCAAGTGATGTTTCTCTCTCCCTTCCTTTCAGCATGTCCTTGGGTGAGGGTTTTTTAAAAAGCATAAAATCACATTGTTTTATTTCAAATAAAAAATGATCCTTCAAATCTGGTCACTTTTCTTATATCTGCTTGATGTCAATACATGACAATAATTTATAGCAATCCTTTTTACAAATAAAACACATCTATGTAAATGTTTTGTTAAAAGTGTTGTATGCTATAAAATGGACACTTTTATAAGACAGATTCTTGAGTAATGAAGACTTTTATCACATTAAGTGATTTTCTAGTTTTCTGAGTATTGCTTGAATTTCATATTTAATATGTTCACAAACAGCAGTCAGATATGCAGAATCACTTGATATATTAACATTGTAATCACCCAATTTTTTTTTAGGCTACAAGTCTTTCTTTAAATCTCAGATATTGGAAAACACACTAGGGCAGTGGTCAGCAAACTCATTAGTCAACAAAGACAAATATCAACAGTACAACGATTGAAATTTCTTTTGAGAGCCAAATTTTTTAAACTTAAATTTCTTCTAACACCACTTCTTCAAAGTAGACTCGCCCAGGCCGTGGTATTTTGTGGAAGAGCCACACTCAAGGGGCCAAAGAGCCACATGTAGCTCGCGAGCCGCAGTTTGCCAACCATGGCAATAGGGTATTCAATGAGGACTAGAGGCTAGACCTTTGCAGAATCCTTTCTGACTGAGGGCCAGCTCTAATCAAACCCGGGAGGCCGTTTCACACCTATCTTCACACTCATGAAGATGAATATCATTTGGATCCATTTGAGAGCAAATGCACTACATTTTAAGGTTGTTAGATCTGGAGAGGAAAACCTAAAAACACTCCCAAGGTTTTTGTGAGATCTGAAGACAATTGATTTAAATATTTTAAATTGAAATACTGTAGCTCCATAGATGTAGATCTTTGAAAACACCACCAAGTCAACTTAACTCCGATTTGGGGGAATTGGCTGTTGTACTTTCAAAAGGTTTTGAGTTCAAATGGTGGTGTGATAAACCTGGCTCTTGCAGACTTGCAGCAGCTTGTGGGAGCTCATGTGTATATTGCTTCAGTGACTTCATAGTGGAGTGGTAGGTTGAAATTGGCCATGACGGGTATTTCACCATGAAACTGGCAATTGCTGCAAGTCGGGCTTTTCTTTTTTCCCCTCTTCTGGAGAATCAATTGTTAAACATATACTTAAGACAGCATTGGTTTTAGCTTTAAATTTAGTTTTACGAATGTGGGCATAGTGTAAGCTGATTATATTTACTTGGTTTCAAAAGTGGTTCTTCCAGACACTTTAGAAAGACTCTCCTTTTATGTGGTACTATTTGAGGAACAGGGGATAGAAATATTAGTAGAAAGATGAATGTTTTTGAGTAGTCAACATTCTGTGAGTAACCAAATGTTTTTTTCAGAGGTTAAAATCTTATACAGACTTAAAAATTATTTTATATACTCATTGGCATTATGTACTGCAGGATGAATGCCATGCCTATTATGTTGGTTATGCATTAAAATGGCTCACTATAGGTTGAGTGTCATCCTGTGCACCAAAGGGTGTTTTTTAAAAATATATTTTTTTTATTGATTTCAGAGAGGAAGGGAGGGGGAGAGAGAGATAGAAGTAAAAATGATGAAAGAGAACCATTGATCGGCTGCCTACTGCACGCCCCCTACTGGGGATCAAGCCCACAACCTAGCATTTGTCCCTGACTGGAATTAAACCTGGGACCCTTAAGTCTGCAGGCTGATGCTCTATCCGCTGAACCAAACCAACCAGAGCCAAAGGGTATTTTTTAAAAAGTATGTGTTCGTGGCTTATATCACAGATAGCATTTTATATATATACTAGAGACTGGTGCATGACATTCATGTATGGGGGGTGGTGGTCCCTCAGCCTAACCTGCACCCTCTAGCAGTGTGGGACCCCTTGGGGGATGTCTGCCTGAAGGCATAGGCTTGATCCCCCTGGCAGTCAGACATCCTTCTTGCAGTCCCGGGCTCTTGCAGTCTGGGACCCCTTGCTCCTTACTCCCTGCCTGCAGTGGACGTGGGAGACAAGCCATGAGCCCAGCTTCTGGCTGAGTGCACTGACCACCAGGGGGCAGTTCCTGCATTGAGTGTCTGCCCTCTGGTGGTCAGTTTGTGTGATAGTGACCAGTCCAGCCGTTCATGTTCAGTCAATTTGCATATTAGGGTTTTATTTTATAGGATAGTAATACTTCATTAGCATGTTATTTCTTAATTAAAATAAGGCAGTGTATCTAATATCTAATATCTGATAATGTTCTTATTGATGGCTCTGGCAATCAAAGCCTTCTTTGTCTCCAGGAGTTGCTTTTATGGACTAAGGAGGTAAAAATTCAACATGAACACAAACCCAAGTGTTGATGTGTAAATCAAAATAGATTCCAAGTACAGTCTTTATATCATTGCCCATCTGGGGCCTTAGAAAACACAAGCTTATTTGTTCGGGCACAAAATTCAAGTAACACGTCTGGAACTTCGTGGGCCAGTCCACAACTGATCTCTGAACTCTGGGTTGCTCCATGTCCTCTTCTGGCAATGTATGCTAGGATAGAAAGAATGATTTGTTCCTAACCAGAGGTTCTCTCCTAATTAGGGTTACCAGGCTTGCTACTGCTTACCAGAGTATAAACTAAGGTGCAGTCTTTTGTGAGGGGAAGCGATGAAATGATGGGTAGTTTCGGGCCATGTGCCTCTCAAGTCCCTTTAACCTTTGAGAGACTAATTCTCTCTGCTCCACTGCGCTGTCAATCCAAAGAACACCCCGACTTCCTCTGGGTTCCTTTCACACACGCTTTGCTTATCTGTCTGAATGGTGTTTGTCTGATCTTTTTACTTTTATGATCTTCTCTTTCTTATGTAAAAAAGGCAATTAGACTCGTATCTGTTTATTTTAAACAAAATGGCTGTTAATTAGTGTGATCAAAAACCCTGCCATTGTAGACTATGGGTTCCACTTTGTAGTTGCACTAAATTGAGTATGGTTTGGTGCCAGTTGACATGATAACAACTCAAAGTCTGGCTTTTTTAAAATTAATGAACAACACATTTATGAGGCTTTGTTTTGTCTGGTTTAGATCTATAGGCTCTGAATGCACCAGAGTTCTTATTTTTTTACTGACTAATGCTGTTGCTTATTAAAAGTGCATAAACTTAACTGAAAAACTTTTTTTGATAACTTAATGTAACTGATGTGTGAAAGCTAAAAAGCTACACCGTTTTGGTCTAATTGGTTTGTTTATAATTTTATAAGCAGGAGTACAAAGTATGCTTATTTATCTCATTAGTAACACATAACTAACATGTCTTTTATGAAATTACCAACTTACCGAAAGTCTAGGAACAACTTTACATTGTCATTCTCCTAGGTACACCTCCCATCCCATTTAACTTTTATAAGAAACAAGCAGATTCCAGGTATCTATTTATTATAAAACAACTTCAAGAGTGGGTTGATATGAGCTGACTTTAACATCCTCAGGATGTTATCTTGATAATTAATATTCAGAATAATAACAATAGGTGTATTGTAAGAGTCTCTTTTTAAAAATATATATATATATTTTTAAATATATTTTATTGATTTTGTACAGAGAGGAAGGGAGAGAGATAGAGAGCTAGAAACATCGATGAGAGAGAGTCATCGATCAGCTGCCTCTTGCACACCCTCTACTGGGGATATGCCCGCAACCAAGGTACATGCCCTTGACTGGAATCGAACCTGGGACCTTTCAGTCCCCAAGCCGACGACGCTCTATCCATTGAGCCAAACCGGTCTCGGCTGTAAGAGTCTCTTTTAAAGAAAGATTAAATTATGCTCATGATATATTACTACTAAGATAGAAAGCTATAACAATATGCACTAATAAAATGTTTTTATGCTGAGGATTTACACGAGAGTATATTTCTAGATAGGTAGCCAGAAAAATAAATTAAAGTAAAATGTAATTGGCCAGAACATCCAGCTCTTTAACATGAAGTTTAAAATTCATAATTTATTTTTCATATTAATTAGAAAAGAAGAGGTTGACAGGGGTGTCAAGGAACAAAAGACCCCACTTTCTGGATGTGTGCAAAGTTTATAAATTACATTAAATAGGAGCACTTAATTGAACCTGACTTTGGTAAATGTCTGGGAAGTCTTCTGATTTAACACATTATGCTAAGGGAAGTAAGCCATCAGAGAAAAACAAGTACCATTTGATTTCACTCATATGTGGGACTTAATGAACAAACTGATCTACTGATCAGAATAGAGACAGACTCATAAATAGAGAGAAGTTAGACAGTTCTGGTCATGGGGGTGTGGATTAGAGATTGAAGGGATTGAGAAAAAAAAGAGAGAGAACTCATGGGCATGAAAATAGTGTGGTGATTTCAGAGGGGAGGGATAGTGGGTGGAGGTGGAAGAGGGCATATGGGGGATAAATAGTGATGGAAAAAGTAAAATAAAATGATAAATTTAAAAAATTAAAAAGAAAAGACATGCCCCAGATCATCTCTAAAATAGCAGTGAAACTTGAGTTTTGGCTGACCACTTTGAATAAAAAAAAAAAAAAAAATCCTTATCTGTGAATGGTAATGGATCAAAATGCCTCACTAGTGTTATTTAGATTTGAGTTAAAAAAATCTAATGATAATAACAGTTACCATTTATTTAATGTTTACTGCTTTTCAGGCTGTATTCTGTGCTCAATAAGGAATTAACACTTGGATTCATTTATATGTTATCCTGTTCAAAGTTTACAGTCACTCTGCAAATCAGGCTTTGTTATACTTGTTTGCAGTTGTGGAAACTGAGATTTGGAAAGTGTAACTGTCTTGCTAAAAAGTTTATTCCCTCCATACGTGGCAGCACATTTTCTTATTCTGTGAGGCAATTACATCATTAACCTATTTCTTTATGTTTAACTTTTCCAAGAGAATAAGAGAAAGTTTTCCCATTTCCAGCTCTCGCAATGTTTGGAGTCTTTTATCAAACACCCTTATGAATGAAAAGCTGTTCTTAATAGATTTAAGCATGAAAGTGATCTTCATCACTTATCTCAGAAGGTTCCTGCCTTCATCTGTCCTCACTGTTGAACATTCTTTCTTGGTATTTAGCCTACATTTACTTCTCATGATTATACTCATTACTCCTAGTTACCTCCCTCATTGTGGATGTGTCAGTAATAATCTATCTTTAGCCAACTGGCCTTTGTTTATAGTTCTTCCCACAAGATTGAAGCTGATGTTGTAATGATGCTTAGAGATGATATAATATGGATGTGGGTAATTGGGCAATCAAATTCAAAGTACATTCTAAACCTAGAATTAGTAGCAAAGTAATAAATGGCACTCAGTGTTGGTTTTCTACATCATCTGTACTTTGGTTTACATTGAAATACATCTGTATTTGATGTTCCAAGCTTATTTACATACAGTTATTCTGTATCGCTCATCATATTAGTGTATACTTGCCTAATTAATAGTTGAAATGTTCATTCTTTATATATTATTTGATATGACACCAATCTTTTATTTTTTTTTTATTTTGCACTAAATCAACATCTCATACAAAATAACCTTTGATCATATTTGCTTACAGCTTCCTGCCCTCAAGTCCTTGATTTCCATTTCCTTTTCAGTAGTAATGAGGCAAATTATCAAACAAGCTCATTTGAGAAAACTCCAATTGTAATCAGTTAGCTTGATGGAGGAAGAGATTTTTGGTATGCAGCATTCAGCTCCCCTGTGGATACCCAGTGTAGTAATTTAAAGATTAGGGTAGTGTATTGAGCACCCACAAAGTGAGTTTGACAAAGTAAAACCAGATTTCTTCTTTCCACAGAGAATAGATATCTATTCATAAGCTGCTTGGGTCTGGGGAGTTTTGTTTTGTTTTGTTTAACGTTTGCATAATGCGCTAACTTGGGGCTCCACAAAAAAAGTAGTTCTTTCTATGTTTCTGTACACAATGGAAGTTCTAAAGACCTGAGTGAAAGAAAAAGCATCAGAGAGCTGCGAACCTAGAACAGAAATGCACAAAGGGGATAAACGGGACCCTAACAGGAGTAAGGAGTCATACAAAAAGGAAAAACCCGGAGGAGAACCCTAAAATGTAACTAAGGCAATGCAGACATAATGGGAAACAAGTTTAGATTGCAAAGTTTAGGGTGGAAACAGGCCAGGTGTCGTGACGCTCATAGAGAAATAAGTCATCTTTAAAAAAAAAATCACCAAAATCACCAAAGACCAAGAAAATAGAAACACAGAGAGAAGAGAAATGTGAATATTCAAAAATAAAACAGCTAAAGCTACAGATGATAGCCAACAAAATCATAAAGACGCTAAGCACAGAGAGATGAGGCATATTCCACAAGCATGGCAGGAGGAGATATGCATCACTTCAGGCTTGTGCCAGGTCCCTGTTTTGTGACTTGCGCAAGTTAACTTCTCACTGAATTGTGAACATAAGAAGGGCAGGAACCTCTGTTTTTTGTTTTTGTTTCCCCCCCTCCCCGCCCATTATATTTTTAGCAATCAACACAGAGCCTGGACTACTTGATGTGCTCAATAAAATTGGTTGATTGAATGAATAAACAAATCTCTAAAATTGGAATGTGCTAGTGATTTAACTTTAGAAGAGTGTCTAGCACCTAAGTGCTCAGTAAGTGTTAGCAATTGTTATGAACTTGAAGGCTGAACACTGTAACCATGAGGAGTACAGGTGCCAGAGGTGGGGTTTATGCTTGGTTCTGGCTCTGTCATTTACTCGCTGTGTGACTTTGAGTCAGTTATTCATCCTATCTTAGAGTCAGTTTTCCCATCAAGGAGAGAAGGATGAAGACATCACCTATCCCACAGAGCTGCTGAGCATTAAAACAGTACACACTCCTGGCACCTTGTACTCATTCAGGAGGACCTGTCACTGTACATGACTGCCAGGTAGGTAACCCCTATTTGTCAACACACATTTTAGCCTAAAAAATTTGAGATTAGTTGTTAAAATCTCATTTCTCTTTTTTTTTTTAAAAAAAATATATATTATATTGATTGTTCACAGAGAGGAAGGGAGAGGAATAGAGAGTTAGGAACATCGATCGGCTGCCTCCTGCACACTCCCCACTGGATATGTGCCCACAAACAAGGTACATGCCCTTGACTGAATCAAACCTGGGGCCCTTTAGTCCGCAGGCCGATGCTCTATCCACTGAGCCAAACCGGGTAGTGCTTGTATTTCTCTTAAAAAGCCAAGAAAGCACATTTAAAAGAGAACTATTCAGTTTCTGTGGAGTGAATAACGAGAGAAAGGTTTGCTATTCTGGTTATGTAAGGAGAAAGGCCTTGTAGAGGGTAGTGTCCATTTTCAGTGTTCCAAAATAAAGAAATGACGCCTGACCAAGACTGGGCGCTCAGATCACAAGGGCAATTTTAGAAAATTGTGGTGAGTGGATGAGAGCACTAGTTTACTGAAGAAATCAATTTGCTATCTTAACCAGTGGCACCAGTGCCATCCCTATAATCTCTCAAAAACAGATAGACACTTTGTGGTTCACCAATCCGATGGCATCTGCTTCCTTCCACCTGGTAACTCACACCCTCTTTTCAAATAAGATAGCATCACAGGAGCTTTGTGGGTTTGTACAGCCACAAGTTTATTAGTTAGATAAGAATCTCTCAGCGTTTCGAAGTTTAAAACTATGTTGTCAAACCATATTTCAGTTATAATGGCAATTTCCAAAGTAAATATGACACGGTAACTTTTACATCTTGTCATTCTGTTTCCTTAAGAGTGTGTGATTTGTGATCACCTGTGGCAGGGCTTCCTGTCTTTGTTTTCAAGTTCATTTATACATAGAGCAGAGCAAGTGACATACTGGAAACTTAGAATCTACAAGTGAAATGCCCCCAATTTCCCCAAATGCTTCTTTAGTAAAATGGGGCAAAAAACCTATAGGGGAAAATTATGGTCTTATTTTTTTAAATTTATATACAGTTCACATATAACATTAGTTTCGGGTATAGAACATGCTGATTTTATATATACATGTATATACACATATATATGTATACATGTATATATAATGTATGTATAAGTATATATGCATACACATATATGTATATATACATACACACACATATATATATACCCCCCAAATATATACATACATTTTGAATAATTTATAAAGGCATCGTTTATTAAAATACATTTAATTTTCAAAATTGAACTATCAGCTGTTAAAATGTGTATACATTTGTTGGGGACACCCGATATCGAGAAAAGATCAGCTTAATAAATCTAATTAACATCCATCACCATACATTATTACAGATTTTCGACTGTGATGAAATCATTTAAGATCTACTGTCTTAGTAAGTTTCAAATATACAGTATAGTAGTATAAGTGTACTTACCATGCTGCACATTACACCCCAAGATTTATTTATTTATTTATTTATTTATTTATTTATTACTACCCCAGGTCAAGTCTTCATCCATTACCATTTATCCCCCCTATATCCTCCTCCATCTCTTCCCAGCCATCCCTCCGCACAGCAGAAACCACACGTTACACGTGCCAATGCAATTTCTCTCTTTTTTTTTTTCTTTCTTTTTTTGCTCAACCCTTCCATCCCTTCTACCCAGGTCCATGATTTATTTGTTTTACAGCTGGAAGTTTGTACTTTTTAACCCCTTCACCCAATATGGAGATCATTTTATGAAACACGATTGGCTGGTGATTTATTATAAACCTTACATATTGGTGCTACCCGGGAGAAAGGTGTCTCAAAGAACAACAGGCTTTTATTTTGCTTGGCTAGGATCACTGCCAGAGTTGAGTGTTCAGTGGAGGTTAGGTCTTTTATGACACCGATTTTGAAAAATTACTAGACATACCACCCAAGCCAAAGTAAATTAGTGCCACTTGAAAAAAGATGATACTTTCTGATATGTTCATGGGAAAGGGCTCTTACTAAGTTAACAGCATTGTTGCTATTTTCACTGCTATTCAGAAAGCAGGCATTTCTTCCCAGAGGTTAATTATGTCCTGTGAATTGCCACTTTAATGGGGGTAGAACACGGTGACCCAGGGTTTTACGCACTTGAGCAAAAACTGTCAGTTGCTTCATATCAAACTGTCATGCTCCCATTTCTCTTCCCTAAGGTATAAATCTGTTGGCATCTTTCATATTGTTCAGTGACAGGATCCCTAGAAACTTCAAAGTTAGTGTGTTCACAACAGGAATCAGAGTGGCCACTTTTATGACTTAATGAAATGACAGTGCAGAGCATGCCAGACAAAGTGCAATGAATCCTGCAAAAGGATCTTTCTTGTTGGCAGCGTGGACCACGGATTCAGTGTGAATCACCGGGTGGACCTGGTGTGCTTAGACGTTTATCCTCATTCTTCCTTCTGTAAATGCCATCATTTAGCAGAGGGTGCTGAAATCTAAAGCCAAGCACACACAGATCCCTGAGAATTCATGTTCTCCGGAGAGCAAGATGAATGGATAGTTCATTGCAGGGAATACCAATTTGGTAATATCAATCTCCTGTCTCCAACAAAAGGGAGTCTACCAGGAAACCAATTCCAAGGTACCCAAGTCTACCTGGACTAGCCATGTGGTACAGAAAAAATACCTGAGGGCATGTAGAAGTGACCTGAAGTCTTCTGGAAGGGTCTGTGTGGAGGCAGCTACCATGAAGAGCTCTCATCCCTGCTGATCTCTGGCTGGTACTGGATCAGTGCTGTTTTCTCCCAAGCCTAAAATCCATCCTCAAGAAGAGGGAGAAATGCACCTGGGGTGTGCGTGTGGGAAAACACCCCACAACCCCCCCAGAAAAATGGAATAGTCAGAGGTAACCCAGTACAAATTATTTGGGAGATTTCCAACTGAATAAGGTTAAGTAAAAACAATTCTGGAAAACATTGTCTTTTGAAGCCAATTGATCCACTTGACTTGGTCGTTCATTCAGTCACCACTTACTTAGAAATTCCCTTTTTCGGTTGAGAATCTCTGCTGTTGAGGAGTGGTCTGATTTACGGTGCTGTCCTGCCTTTTTGCTGGCTGACGTCCTCTTTGCTCCTTCGAATGTAAGCTTTTAGGAAGCTACAAAGTACAGTGACAGACACTATCATATTCAATTGGACATGCTCTCTGCAGATTTGTTAGGGACTTACTCTTACACAGTTGTAGCATATAGTTGTCATGGAGATGACCTCAGTGGTAAGAGGAACAGCCTTTAGGTTGGACCTCAGATTTTCCTTTTATTTCCATTTAATTTGATTTGACTGCAAAATGTCACTTCCACTGCATTGATTACACTTCATCGCTGCCACCAACCCTGTTAGCAGGGGGAAAGGGCAGGCCAGTTGCTGTTATTTGGTCCCCCTATCCTTTTCTGATATCAATACAGATAGGCTTCTGAGATGAGACACTCCTTCACTACATTAATGCGTACACAATTTCTCTTGTTCACGTCCTGAAATATAATGAGACTGAAATTATGCTCAGAAATCTTTATTCACCCCAAAGCACATTCTATGTAACCTCATTTTTTATCTGTTTTAGCTTCCTGCTCCTGTAAGGTATAATATATAATGTATGGAAACTAACAAATTACTCTGCTTTCGCTTTCCTTAATTTTTTTTCCAGATAAACTCAGCAGTTTTAAGGAATTCTTCTTTTATAGTTCAATGAATTATAAAGAAAATACAAAACAAAATTATGCAAGTATGAAGCATTAGTTTTTGCTCATATGGATTGGAGGTGTCAGGGTGGGTTGGAAGCAACATGATGCTGTAGACTTCGTTGTTTTATGTATTGCTTCTGACTGCTTCTTTCCTTTCCCCTTACCCAAGGCTTAATGCCTTCAGTAACCCAGAACTGATCTCCTTTTAGGTGAAAAAAAAATTAGAAGTTAATTTAATGATAATATTTGAAAAAGTAAACGTGTTAACTTCTTAGAAATATAGCATTTGTATATAATTGGAGCAGTGGATATTATTATTATTTTTTTTAATATATTTTATTGGCTTTTTACAGAGAGGAAGGGAGAGGGATAGAGAGCCAGAAACATTGATGAGAGAGAAACATCAATCAGCTGCCTCCTCACACCCCCCACCAGGGATATGCCCACAACCAAGGTACATGCTCTTGACCAGAACCCAGGACCCCTGAGTCCACAGGCCGACGCTCTATCCACTGAGCCAAACCGGCCAGGGCGAGGATATTATTTAACACAAGAAACTTACTGCTAATAGAACTGTAGTTGTAAGTGTGGGAAGACAGTTTGATAGGAAGCCTTCTGGACACTTTTCAAATTATAGCACTAGTTCCAGCCTGGAAGTTAATGCTTGGTTCTGCTGTGTTTAGGAGGTTGATTTGTTAAGCTTCTTAAAAAAAAAAATACCATTATTTGGGGGGTGGGGGTGGGGGAAAGCACTTGGGTTTCTTGATGGAACATATGCAAGAAACCAGTGAATTCATGGCTGGAAAACATATAAGTCCCTGATCACTGAAGATATACCAGCACTTTGGGGGCAAAGCACCTTGACTGGGGCATACTTTTATTTATTTATTTTTTATAAGAAAGGTTACCTTATCGACCAGCATTGGTAGTAGCAGGGGAAAAAAAAGCAGTCATTGCTATTTAGATATCGCTTTGTTGGTTTGTAGGGTTATGGCGAGGTATGCTGTCCTTTGAGAACCAATACTAGCATTCTACCCAGGGCAGAGGAGCTCTTGTGATTTCTATGGGAAGCCTACCAGTAAAGCGATGTGCACTGAGAGACCAGTGATGATTTCTGTTTGGTCTCTGCTGTAGTAATTGCTCTTAACCTGGCAAGTTTGATTGTGTTGGACTATACCAGAATTCCAGTGAAGGCTACAGTGAAAGTGATAAGCGTGGCTCCATTTAGTTGTTATCTCTAAATGATTTAGTGTAGTGTTTGTCAAGCTGTAATGTGCATATGAATCATCTCAATATCTTGTTAATAAAATGCAGGTTCTGATCCAAAAGGCCTGGGGTGTGGCCTGAGATTCTATGATGCTAACAAGTTGCCAAGTGAGGCTGCCTTGCTGATTCGCAGACAGCACCTTGTAGAATAGGGACTTAGGGCAGGCCCCCAATCTTGGCTGCACATTTGTATCCCTTGGGATGGTGAAAAACATCCAGGCCTGGGTTTCATCCTACCCCCGGAAGGTAATGAGTGTTTAATTAAGTAGAGTTGTGGCTCAGTAACTGGAGTTTTAGAAGCTCTCTAGGTGATGTTGATGTTCAGCCAAGGTAGAACACCACTGATTAGATAATGGACCTGTGAAGCTGGGGAGAAATACCCAGAGATGATCATGGTATATGTAATCTTCTCAAAACCCTCTTCGTGGTTTTTATTGTTACTGTTAACCTGAAGTGTATAAGAAGATTCTGAGCCAAATTTATCAATAAAAACCAATCTATCATTCCATTTATTAATTGTAAATATTAGCCCACAAGCGAACATTTAACAACATTGTCTTCAGCAATTTCTTCTCTTAAAAATAAGTCAGGACAGGTGCCAGAGTTAGCAAATACAAATACAGACTCTGAGGCGCCACCCCAGACCTGCTGAATCAGAACCTGCATTTGAGCAAGATCTTCAGGTGATTCACAGGCATGGCGCAAATACCGCACGCGACACACTTTACAGTCGCTGGTTACCTGAAGTTCACTTTGATTTGAGTGTCCTGCATTATTATTTTTTTTTTATCACAAACCTATTTTAGGAAGGAATTAACATGTATTTCATTATAGAATAAAACTGGGAAAAGTACTATTCAGAGTTTAGAGAACACTTACTATTTATTTATTTATTTATTTATTTATTTATTTATTTATTTATTTATTTATTTATTATTGTTGATAGTGTTATAAATGTCCCCCATTTCCCCTCTTGGTCCCCCTCCACACAGCCTCCACCCCACCCCAGGCCTTCAATCACCAGAGAGATGCAAGTTAAAACTATAACGATATATCATCTCACACCTGCCAGAATGGCTGCCCACCATCAATAGAGAACATTTTTAATATCTTACCTCTCATTTCACCTCATTTTCCTGTGTCAGTAATGCCACAGGAAGGTGGTCAGATTTTTAAGCCATAAGAAGATAAAACTGACTCATAGACCTCAAGATGTCATGCTGTGTATTGGAAACAAATAAAATCATATTGTTCTATATATGCAAGAATAGGAGATAGCTGTATCACTTTTAGGGCAATAATTAGCTTACATTAAAAATATTTTACATTTTTATTAAGTTTATTTATTTAAAAATTGTCACAGATTTTGCAATCCTCTTACTTACGGAATTTAGGAGTCACCTTGCTATAACTACAGTGTGACAATTGGTTGTGCTTATAAAACTATAAATACTAGAATCCCCCAGAAAGATAATTATCCAAAGGCTTATCTGACCATGAAAACACAGTCCCACAAGATTAAAAGTGTTGTGTCTATATACCCAAATAAACACTAATATTTTACAAAGAATTACTGAGATTAACCAAAATGCCAAAGTCAGGCATAGTGAAAAGTGACATCTATTATTGTAAACTTACATTTAACTTGACTCCTGTTGGCTTTCGGCTTCCTATGAATCACAGACATTGCAAAAACAGGTTATAAAAGTTCAGTCATAAAAATTATTTTCAGGTTAAAGTAAAAAAAAAAATACACCACTGACATTATTACATTTTTCTTTTAACTCTCTCCCTTTTTAGAGATTTTGTCACACATCTGGTACTCTATTAAGATAGAAGACATTTATATGCTGGTACTGCATGCAGTGATTTGCGCTTTAAAATGTAGTGTTGAGAACTCTATTTGGAATGTGTTGCTGTATATAAGATTGAGCTTTAATAGTGTTATATTTCCATCTATAAATAACTTTGCTTCCTATCTGACATTAAAACAATGTATGGCATTTGGCAAAAAGTAAACTGCCAAATGATTTCTTAAGTGCCTAGTTAAGGGATGGCATTGTAAAATTTTTACGCTGGTAAAAACACAGTCAGTTTTTAAACACAGTGTCTTAGCTTTACACAACCTTCAAATTAAATGATTTACTTTGCCACTGCAAAATCATAAATGCTAATCAACATTCTGACAAGTGTGGTATCAATTTTTATTTGTAGTGAGTCAAATTCACAGGTATATTATGTAGTGAAGCTGTACTTAGTGAGAATCAGGAAGGTAAATGATAATTGGCACTTGCAAACATAGTAAATCAGAGTAGGAGAGAGAGTGTTTGTGTGTTATCCTGGTGAGGCACTGGAGTGAGTGGACACATCAGTGGCTTCACAGGCGATTCTCAGGTAACCTAGCTGGATCTTGGTTCTGCCATTCGTAAAATGAGGAAAGGAATATTTTTTCATTGAGTTGTGAAGATTAAGTAAGGTAATATTCAAAGCTCCTTGCATGGTTCCAATAGATATTCAGAACAAAGTTAGTTTTCACCTCAACCATCCTGATTCTCTAAATCCCTCCAACCCATCGGGACCAGTCTCCTTCCTTGGTAGAGTTTTTAGAAATAGAGTATGGTGTGTGGGATGCTGAAAAGATACATTGTTGAGTGTTACTTGGTCAGATTTAAGTCAACTGTGATTTTGTTAGATGAAGTCCAATTTAAGTCCATGAAGGAAACGGATTTTTTATGATGAAAAGAACAGCTACTTATAAGTCAAAAGATAGAGGATCGCATCCTGGGACTAATTATACATTCAATTCAATACATATTATTTCATTGTTTTTGGCTGAGGTTTCTTTAAGTCAAGTACAACTGTGCTATGTCTCTGTTGCCCTCTGGCTCCTCTCGCAGTAATGCCTTCTGGGCTGGGTTCATTGAGGTGCCTAGTTGGAGATTTGGGAATGCTATTGGGATCAACACTCATTAGGGAGTCAGGACCCCCAGGAGCAGGCAGGGGGAGGAGTTTGCTTGAGGTGCAGCAATAACTCAGGCCTCCGCTGATACCACTGGGAGCTTGGGTGCTGCATTTCCCCTAAGAGTTATTTTGGCAATTGAGGCAAAGGTGCTGGGCCTCTAACTCCCCAAATCTTTTCCAGGGGCATAATTTTGAGCAAGACAGCCCGCTCCTTCTCCAGCGGACAGGTGCTGAGGAGGAATCACATGAAGTTATCAGTAGCCAGGCCTCCTGGCAGCTGCAATGAGTGGCAGGCAGGTCCTTCTGAGGGTGAGGACACATTTTTCGTTGGAGTGCTGTCTTGTTCAGAGATGTTTGGGGGAAATGCTCAGCTTCAGAATCTCTGGATGTACTTGGGAGTGTTCTTTTGAGCAAAGTATCTGCTTAGCCCTTTTCTGAAGTGAAATTAATAAAAGTGTGGGCTTCAATGTGAAATCTTTGCTGAACTTTGCAGAAGGACAGACTAGTTCTAAGGGATCTTTTTCACAAAAATCTCTCCAAAGGCACCATGAGAAACCCCTCTGGCTTTGGAGTTTCATTTGTAGTTGTGACCAAAACAAAAAGTGCTCAAAGTACAGTACCAGACACTTAAAGAATGAGAGTGGCCATCCATGTCACCGAGAAAATCAGCCTATGTTGGAACTTTGTTCAGGTTCTTCTCTAGTTTTGACTAGGAGAATTTTTATCTCAGTACTGGTCACCCATCTTTAATTAGCTGGTCATTTTTTAAGTAATGGAAGTCTGTTTCATGGATGGTGTGCTGTGGCTTAAGCTCTCTGGACTGGACCCTGCAGGGAAGGAATTTTTATGTTAGTTGCAGGACAGGGCTGAATGATAAGAGCATTAAATAGTAAATTTAACCTTATCTACTATCTAAAGAAGTTCAGTCTATTCAAATACCATTGTATTCTCTCAGTGGTCTTATTTGGTGGCATAAAGTGTGAACCTCTATGCCCCGTTTGTTGATTTGAAAATAGAATGTCAAAAAGCATATAATCATCTTTCTTATTAAAAAAAGAAGAGTTAGAGAAGTGATTTTTATTTGTGTCAGATTTTAGATGTCTTAATATTATTTCCTGTCTAATTTTGCTGAAAGTGATAATAGCGTTCCTGTCAAATTAGAGGCTGCAGACTTTTAACCTATGTCATGAAAAAAAAAACACACACAAAAAAACCACACAATACATTATGTATTACCACCATAAACATATTTCAAATAAAAATTTAGTTTTAATACCATTATGTTGAAGGGTGCAATACAAGCATATAATTTTGCTCATTATAAAGATTAAAAATTCAGAATGACAGTTTATTGGAGGGAAAATAATTAACAAAACAAAACAAAACAAAACACAAAGGTTTTTGAATTAAGTTTTTAGCTCCCAAAGATCAATGTAGTTTTGTAACTGGAAAGTGATTTCCGTAAAGAATTGTTTTCCTCTGTTGCTTATGGACCTCAAAATTATTTTCTAGAATACCATACCCTGCCACATATGTGCATCTCTAAGGCAGGGACCGAAGTGAATAGTGTGGCGAGTGAGGGATGAATAAAAATGAGATAAGAAAGAAACAAGTGGAAAACTCACATGTGCCCAACTTCATGGAAACATCTACAAGCAAGTGATATTTCTGATCTTTGATGAACCCATAGCTGAACCTGTTTTAGTAGTCAGCTGAGAATTACTTGCCTGAGTGGAATCGCAAAATGTGAGAATGCCTCTGGATCAATTTTTAGAATTTGTGAGCCCTCTGCTGAAGCTTGTGACAACTCTGACTCTATTATTGCATTTTCCAAATGCCAGTCGACAGAGCACACTGTTTCAGTAGTGTAAGTAGACGCATGAAATGTCTAAGCAGGTGCACTTCTGAATGAAAGGCTATTTTCTCAGCCAAATTAACGAAAGAACAGAATGATTGAAGTAACAAAATGCAACTCTAGAGAAGAGGTCCTCTTTGACATTGCTTTCAGCAGCAGCATCAAATTGGGTCACATATAATTCGATTAACATGAGTACCCTATGGTTTGATTTGGAGAAATGTAATGTGGCAACTCCCGTTGCTCTTGGATATCTGTAGGACACAAGAAAATGGAAGCACTTGGCCTTCAAAAAACGAGAGTGCTGTCATGTCATGTGCAATCAGAGGGCTGTAGACACTGACAGAGTTTCAGCACCGGA
Source organism: Pipistrellus hanaki (assembly GCF_964339955.1). Taxonomy (NCBI): domain Eukaryota; kingdom Metazoa; phylum Chordata; class Mammalia; order Chiroptera; family Vespertilionidae; genus Pipistrellus; species Pipistrellus hanaki. Next base: position 158,789,910 of record NC_140505.1, read on the forward strand.
AGCCGTTATATTAAAGCGTGTTTTGGTATCACAAGCAAAAGTCACAGAACATTGGCTCCTGTTTTGCCATCTAAGCTTGCTACCATTTGGTTTCCTTCAATTGGCTATCATGTTTATTCACCAGGCATTGGCTGTGCTTCCTAGCTGTTGGATGTCGGAGTGATTGACTTGTATGACTATGCTCAGGATTACACTTGTACGAGTATAGTGTCAGACATTTTTTTTTTTTTAGAAAAATACTAACCATATATATATGAATATGCATACTGCAAAGGAACTACCAAACCTAGAAGCTGAGATGTTTCTCAGAGTCTGACTTTTCCTAAAGACAGTGTTGGAATAGAGGCATCAGGAAAGCCTCTGGGTGGGCTCTGGTCTGTAACGTATTATTAAGGACAATTTAAGGATGGAATAAAAGGAATTGAAAAATAAATAGTCCAGCACAGTGTTTGGTGTAGGTATTTTACCCAATATGCTGATAGCTTTTAAACCAGCATCTTAATGCTACTCTGATTAGAATGCTTTCATGTTTAGAACATAACCACTTAGGCACGCATTTTTGTTCAACTTATTAAAAAATCAGGTTGGCTTTTTCTTTTCTTCTTATTTGACATCATAGTGGCTTTTTTTAAAAAAAAGAAAAACTCCAGCATTTAACTTTGCTCTTCTGAACTAACAAGCATTTTTGGTTATCTAATTACTTTAACCACCTATTTCCTGAGTTGTGCTTGTCCACTAGCAGTTTTAACCACAAATACAGATGCTCTCATTTCTCCTCTTTTGTAGGGCTTTTTGAATTAGGCCCATGCCTATCATCAAGGAGATGGTTAATGTAAATCTAGAAAAAATATTTTTAAAAATATAAGTAGTGGGTACTTTAAGTGTAAAGGAAAATAAATGTAACGTTCTTCTGAAACAAGTCTAGAAAGGATTTTAAGTTTTTAAGACTTTCTATTTAATTACTTTGCAGTGAAGCCAGCTGGTTTGGTAACTTTCATGACCTTATATTCCCTGAATGTTCTCATAAATCAAAGGAAGAATATGCTCAATTCTAACATTAGTCCTGGGGAAAATTCCATATTTGAAAACAAAAGAAAGAAAAGTAGAATCAAAATCGCCTTGGGAATTTTGAGGTCCTTGGTAAGGTTAATTGGGAGGGCATAAATTCCTTTATCCTCAGGTTTTCCTTTTCCTTCCTCTTCTTTCCCCTTCAGCTTTCCTGCCCTCTAACCCATTGATTTCTCTTGCAGTTTGAGCTTTCCCACTTCAGCATTGAGCCTGGAAATAAAAAAATATTATAACAGGCAGGGGGATGGCCTTGATGATCTCAAAATTCCTTTTCGTGCTCTATTTTAAATTTCAATGATTTCATAGAAACTCAAGGGTGAAATGAACCTCTGGAGGTCACCAGAGCAGCTCCTTCCATGGAAGAATGCCTCCCGTCTTCTGGGAATTGGCATTACCAGACAGTCCTAAGGGACCTCTTCTTTCTTTCGACTTCTTCAGCATTGTGCATTAGCTCACTGACCAAGTGGGGGAAGGAGGTACACATTGGAGAGTTTTTTAAACTTTTTAAAGTTTTTACCTTTTTCTTAACTCATATTTTAAATGTATAAATCATTGCCTTAGTGACATTTTAAGACCATGAAGAAAATATATTAGGCACATAGTGCAGCTGGTACAATATCCCTAAGGAGCAACGAACTTGAGGTTACCGAGGAATAGAGAAAAGGCTAATGTAGCTGGAGCATTGGCAAGGAGGAAAACGGAAAGAGAGTTCAGAGAGATTGAAAGAACCAGGCCATAGAGTAAGAAGATATATAAGAAGGGGATTGACCCTGTGTGTGTGTGTGTGTGTGTGTGTGTGTGTGTGTGTGTGAGAGAGAGAGAGAGAGAGAGAGAGAGAGAGAGACAGAGAGAGAGAGAGATCTGGCTGCTCTGTGTAAGGAGAAAAAGTAGAAGCACGTGGCCAGTTAGGAAGTGACTACAGTAGTCTAGGAAGAACTATTTTGGAAGGGGAGTAGTGATTATGTAGAGAAGTGGGCAATTGAAAATACAGGTTTTTAAGAATGTGCTAATGGAATGGGTATAGGATAGATGGAAAAAAATTAGGTATAGGTTGGTGGTATTTGCTGATGAGGAAGACTCAGGGAGGTGCAGGGTTGGATGGAAAATCTGAGGTTTGCTTTGAAGACAGTAAGTTGGAAATGCCTATAAGGCATTCAGGTGGAAAGGACAAATGAGCAATTGGATAGGTGAGTGATAAATAAAAGAGTGTTGTCTGGGCTGGACATATAGGAATAGATTATATCTATTATTAGATCTATTATAACATTCCATTAATAGGGTCAAGAAAATCTATCACAGTTAAAGTGAATTTTAAAAAGGAAAAGTAAAAAATGAACCAATGAAGAAATTTGTTAATTTTGTTAAATTAAAAGTGAATTCAGTATATAAATTACTGAAGTAATAGGGTACTATAAATTTGGGCCACAATCAGTTTTCTCACCATTAAATGCTGGTAGAGAATCAGTACAATATTAAATTTTAGTATGTTATATCTAGAAAGTCTCCTGGAGTTCAAATATCTATCTCCTCTGCAATGTTCTGGACAATGTGTTTCCAGGCCTGAGTGTTCAGTGTTGGAAGGGTACGTTGTTGCCTCTCAGGACAGGCAGTTCTAGGTTTATAAGTTCTACCTTTTCTCGAATAGTTATTTTACCACTCATAATTGTCAATGGGATACCACTTTAAGCTCTCTGTCTATTATGCCAACTCTTATTTCCAGAGCATTTTTCCTGCATCCCTCTCTAAGCCTGGCACCTGGCATTTCTGCGTTTCCCACACTAGTATGGCTGAGTACAGGGGGATTTGGTCTCCAGTTTCTAGATGCCATACTTCTGTTTATGGGAACCAGTCAAAGGCTCAATGGTGGTGTGGGTGGTGGTTGTTGCTATTGTTGTTGTAGTTTTTCTGGTGGTGGTTGTTGATATTGTTGTAGTTTTTCTTCTTGTTGTTCTTTTTTTTCTACTTCTTTTAAACCTTTAATTTCACAATAGTTGTTGAAGTATACTAGAGAGAGTACTCTCTCCAGTTTCCTCTATTGTTAAAATATATTACTGTCATATGTTCGTCATTACTAATGAACCAACTTTGCTACATTGCTACTTAACTAAACTCTATACTTTATATAAATTTCCTTTATTTTTAGGAAAAATATCCTTTTTTTTGTTTGTTTCAGGAGCTCATTCAGGATACACATTACAGTAAGTTGTCATGTCTCATTAGCTTTTTTTTTTTTTTTTGGATTACAATAGTTTCTTAGTTTTTTCTTGTTTTCTATGACTTTGACACGTATTTGGTAGAATAGCATCAATTTGTGTTTGTCTGAAGTTTTACTCATGATTGGACTTGGGTAATGGGTCTGGAGTGGGAAGATCACGAAGGTGAAGAGCCATTCCCATCACATGATGTATACTTATTACTGATGACACAAGCCATGATCACCTGGATGAGGTTTCCCATTATAAATACACTTTATTCTCCTTTTCCATACTACACTCCTCAGAAGTGAAGCCCATACTTAAAAGACAAGGAATTAAACATTACTCATTTACCTAAATTATTTGGAATTCTATATGGGAGATTTCTCTCTTCTTCATTTATCTAGTCAATCATTTATTGATATTAGTGTGGACTCATGGATAGTTCTTTGAATCTTTGGGTTGTAATCCAATAGTATAGTACTTGTTTGTTACTCAAATTGCTCCAGCTTTGGGCATTAGAAGCTCTTTCAGCTTGGTTTTTATGTTCCTTTGACATAACCCCATAATTTTGTTTTGCCCTGTACCTTTAAGACTTGTGCCACTGCTAACTCATGAATCTCCCATCATATACTGTGTTGTTGGGGGTGATTGTGGGCATAAAATCAGATCTTATGGTTACCCTTATTAATTTTTTATTTTCTTAGAGTCATCTGTTATCATCATCTCTTGATGATCATAGCAATAGCCTATTACCTGGTCTCTGAACTTCCATTCTGACCACTCCCATCTGCATTCTATTTTGTTCTTTGAACAACAGCCAACGTGATCTTTCTGAACAAAGCTGAAACTCTGCAGATTTGACCACCATGCAGCCTACATGAACTACATAGCATTTTATAGTCACTTTAAAATTACTAATTAATAATTCCTCACTTAATTCAACGGTTCATTATTATTTTAACTAATTTAAAGATAAGCACTTTATCACAGTGTGAATACTTGTTAAGTTGCTTCCAGCTATAATGAGAACTTCATTAGAAACTAATATTAGGCAATAAAGGTACCCAATAGAATCATTTATACTACCTTTAATTTCAATTCTTTCAAGTGGTATGGAATGGATCATCTAGTATTTATTCTTGCTGTGGTGTTGTCTTTGGTCAGCTTCTTTTGGGAATATGCCCTGAGCCTCTGAGATTTGCACCTGTGAGGTTTATTGTTGTGTACTCTTGGGAACAATATGTATGAGGGGCAAGGGAGGCAGGATGGGAAGATGGAGAGACTAAATTGAGATGCATTTTCAATGGAAGGCTCAACCAATGCTATGAGAAGTTCTAGAGCTGTGATGGCCCTTCAGAGCTGTCCTGAATTGAGGTAAGGGGCTTTCCTTTGTACTGCCTCATTTAGCAGTCTCTAGACATTTGCTGCCCCTGGGGAGCAGTGTGGCCTCCAACTAAGCAGCCCGCTTCAGCCAGGCAGTACCAAAAGAGGGGATCCGATGTGGACTGTTAGCATTTAAATAGTTGTCCTCCTTTATCGGCAGGGCATACATTTTAAGATCCCCAGAGGATGTCTGAAACTGTGGATAGTTTCCTATACATGTATATGTACAGTAAAGTTTACTTTATAGATTAGGCTCAATAACTAATATGAATAAAACAATTCTAACAACATGATATAATATAAGTTATGTGAATGTAACTCTCTCTCTGAAGATATCTTATTGTACTGTCTCACCCTTCTGGTAATAATGTGAGGTGATATGATGCTTACATAATGAGATGAAGTGAGGTGAATGATGCAGGCAGGTGATAGAGCCTTCGGGTACTATTGACATCCTGATGATACTTCAGAAGGAGAATCTTGAGCCATGAAGATGTCATGTCTTGCACAAATTTCTTGCATTTTCCATCTTAATTAAGAACTTACCATGCACTGTGGCCATAACTTTTGCAGTTTGAGGTACCACAACAAAACTAGCATGAATTTTGTTTTCCTTCATCACAATTTCCTGGATAGAAGACTTGTTCTTACTATATGTCTTACGAGCCTCAGCATATGTTTTTCAAATTTCCTTATTAAGTTGAGAACTTTCACTTTTCCACTAACAGGAAGCACTTTACAGCTCTTCTTTGGCATATTCGAATTGCCAGCACCACTATTCTTGTTAAGTAAATAAGGGATACTTGCACACAAGCATTGGGATATGTCCGTCTGACAACAGATGACTCTGAGTGAATAAAAGTGGGGAGTGTATACCTCTTGGATGCACTGGACAAAGGGATGATTCATGTCCTGGGTGGATGGAGTGGGTCGCTCAAGATTTCATCACACAACTCCAAATGGTGCACAATTAAAAACTTATGAATTGTTTATTTCTGGAATTTTCCATTTAATATTTTTGGACATGGTTGATTGGGGTAACTGAAATAATGGAAATCGAAACCACAGATAAGAGAGGACTATTGTACTACTGGTAGCAGGGGCAGTGAATTTTTCCATATTGAAGGAACAGTTTTCAGTTGTGGGGACAGTACACAACAGCACCTCCTACAGGAGAAATCAAATAGATTTCATGTCTCACTCCTAACTTCCTACATCTGTGCCATTTGCACTTGCCCTTGGATTATTACACTTCTGTTATTTATTTATTTATTTATTTATTTATTTATTTATTTATTTATTTTTGCATTGATTGAGGTGACATTGGTCAATACAGTTCTATAGGTTTTAGGTATATGTTTCTACAGTACATTATCTGCATATTGTATTGTGTGTTTACCACCCCAAGTCAAGTCTCTTTCCATCACCACTTATCCCCCCCTTTAAGTTTTTCTATCTTCTCCTAACTCCCTCCCTATGGCAATCACCATACTGTTTTCTATATTCATGAGACTTTTTTGTTTGTTTGTTTGTTTTCCTTTGCTTAATCCCCTCACTCTTCTTACCTAGCCCCCTCCTCTCCTGTTCTTGACCAAGGTTCTGTATCTACCCTGGGTGCCTCCTTCTTCAGTTTCCTCATCTGTAAAGTGTGGGTAATAATACATATACATACACACATACACACACACAAATACAGTGGCCTAGCACGTAGCTGAGTGCTTAGTAGATGTTAGTTTTTTCTATGCAGACTTTGAAATGTCTTAATTAATGGTTAAAACTCTAGCAATTAGGTTTTACAGGTCTCATTCCTTCTTTTGAAAGTTCCCTCTCCTTAGATCCTGTAGACATTTCAATAAGGATGTAGCATTGAAATATAAAATGTGTGGCTCAGTTGGTTGAAGTGTTGTCCTGTACACCAAAAGGTTGGGGGTTTAATTCTTGGTCAGGGCACAATTCTTGGTCCCCAATCGGGGTGGGGGGGGCAGTATACTGTAGGCAACCCATTGGTGTTTCTCACATTGATGTTTCTCTCTCCCTTCCTCTCTCTTTCTAAAAATCAATAAAATTAATAAAAATATATCCTCAGGTGAGGATTTAAAAAAAATCAACAATTCCCTATCCAGAACGAGCTCAACCCTTCCCACCTCCCAACATTAGTCTCTTTATTAAACCATAGTTTACAAACTGCAGATTTCTGGAAGCTTCTTAAGTTCCCGAATATTAGCATTTAATGAGTAATAATCTAAGTATTTACAGACCCAATCTTTTACCCATAGTTGACAAGAAAGCAGTGAATTTTTTTTACAGTCATTACATTGTTCTATTATACATTAGAAGGTATGTTGAAAAAGCTGCTTTTCCTCGTTCTTTTAAATCATTTTTTTTCCTGCAAAGGAAACTTAGTCTCAACCTGTTACACACTAATAATGTCTAATAAGGTCTGCCTTGAGTCAATACTGATTATTGTGTGCAGCTTGGCCTGCTGGGAGATATTATCCTTCCTCCAGCTAACCAGACTCAGGGCTTCTTTATCAAATATGTCTATAAATGTGACAATTCATCCTTGTTTTAGCATCTTACAGGTGCTGAACAAAACAAACAGGCATTTGATAGATGTCAACAATGACCCTTTTTTGTAGCAATCTAGTTTATGTGAAGAAGTAAATTGTCTCTTTAAAATATGACAGAAGCAAATTGGTTCGGTATGCTGAACGGTCTGCATTATTGGCAGGTACTACAAATTCAATCAGTGATTTTCAATAGGGTGTGATGGAAATCACTGAATTCATGTAGCATCTTAGGTGTTCAGTGGAAGAAAGTGAAGTCATGGTAACCATGTTTAATACTCTCATTCTAGTCTTCCTGGGCCTATCTTATCATTTTAGGGTTTGAGGCCTGCAAGATGCTTAAAAATGTTCCTTAAACTTAATGTTTTGAAAACTTATACATTTTAACTATTTCTGAAAAGAAATGGTTAGTCAGCATCTGACATCTTGGAGCATGTCAGTTTGTAGAGTATTCCTGTGGCTTCCCATCTCCCTCAGAATAAAAACTAATGCCTGCCCAAACCGGTTTGGCTCAGTGGATAGAGCGTCGGCCTGCGGACTGAAAGGTCCTGGGTTCGATTTTGGTCAAGGGCACGTACCTTGGTCGCGGGCACATCCCCAGTGGGGGTGTGTGCAAGAGGCAGCTGGTCGATGACTCTCTCTCATCGACGTTTCTAACTCTCTATCTCTCTTAATTCCTCTCTGTGTAAAATCAATAAATATATTTAAAACAAACAAACAAACAAACAAAAAACAACAACAAAAAAACTAATGCCTTTACAATGCCTGTAACACCCTGAACCTTTTGGTTTTCTGGTGCCTTCTTTAATTCACTAATAAACTGTCTCATGTTTTGCTCACTTTCTAACGGCCACACTGGTTTCTTTCATATCCACCTAACCTCCTGGGACAGCTCTCCCCAGGAGTATATGATATAGATTTGCTCTCTCTCCTCATATATTCCTCAGTTAAGTAAATGACTGCGTTCTTACCTTCTTCAAGTCAGAGCAAACATGACCAGACTTTTCCTTAATATCTCCTCTCACAACTTTCCAAGTCTGGAACAACAGGTCACCCACCCCCTGACCCCACCCCTTGTCTTTGCTTTAGTTTTCACCTTCTAGTATACATGTGTTTCTTATTGTTTATTGTCGTCTCTGCTCACTGGAATATAATGTTCATGGGTGCAGGGGAGGTTTATGTTCTGTTCACTCATGGATCATTATGCCTGAAATAATCACTAAAACTAAATAAAGTTTTTATTGAATGACTGCAAGGAGTGCAAATAAAAGGACATATTCTATTTTAAAATGGACCCAGTGAGAGACATTAAATATAGGCCGAAATATGATTGAGATAGGACTATATTCTAACAATATAAAAATGTTGTCTCTTTTACAAATCTCAGCACTCAAATTGTTTTTCAGAGGTACCTTTAGAAAACTTATCTATAAAGTATTTACCTTTCTCTGTTAGTTGCTTCTCTTTCCTTGCTTTGGCTGTTATGGTATATGGTCCAATTTTTCACACCTTGTTTAGACTTATGTCTTTATTGTAACTCTACTGTTTCAAGTTTCCTACCTCCTTAAATCCACAAAGCACTTCAAGAAAGGATTTCCATGTATTATATTTTGTTCAGAAAGCCTTATCTCAGGCAGACATATTTGCCCATTTTCTTTTATATTAAAAAAAAAGTTTTCTAATCATTATACATGCAGAATACTGTTCCAACAGACTGGGTTAGTATCTCTCCATGAAACCACAGACAACAAAGCAGTTTCCTAAAAAAAAAAAAAAAAAAAAAAAAAAAAAAAGTTAACAATGCATAAAATGCTGATACAGTGCTTCAGAACACTTAATTATTTCTTTTCCCCCCATTGTTTATCATTGTTTTGTCAACTTTCCATATCACTACCCACAATGCTTTGGGTTCGGTTTTCTTTGAACATTCCTTTCCTCTGAACTTACCATGAACTTGGGCCTGTAGCATGCCGCCACAGAATGCTCCAGTCACTTTATAAAAGAAAAGGGGTGGGGAGAGCAACACTTTTGTTGTAAAAGGTGCTAAAAGCAAGCTCGGATAATATAAAATAGTAGACACACTTGTCCACTTGCTGTTTTAGGCTGAAATATGATGCTTGCTTTCAAAGAAGGTTGGTGTACTAGTTTGCACATACTTCAGGAGAATCAGGAATGAAGTGTGTGTAGGGAGGAGGCAGGGAGAAAAGAATTATGTTCATAAGATTAGGTGGACTGTAGGAGGAGAAGGATTGCATAAATACCAAATATGACACAAGAGAGGATGGAGCGTCTTATCGCACAAGCAGTGGAGGATGATGTACAGTCTTTATTTGTTTTATACAGAAAGACAGGAGGAGGATTTTTAAATTTTATCTTGCATTTCTGATTATGTTAGAAAATTATTGTTCTTCCTATGACAGTGGCACAGGAGGGGCTCTGGGTTGGGAATTAAATCCTGGGTTCTCATCCCATCCCTACAAGTGGATGAAAGTGAATGGGAATGTCCTACAATTAAGAATTCTTGCCTGACTTGCACCCTCAGGTGATTATTTGGTAAATGGAGGATCCATCAACTCCTTGGATCACTCAAGTTACAGCAAGGTCATGATTTTCAAAATGTCCCCTATTGAATAGGCTGTTACATTGGACTTACTGTGTTGCATCAGAGCTGCAGAAGGCCTCCAAAGGACCAAGAATAATATGGGTAAAACCATCTATTTAGGATTTGCTAGGAAACTAAGAAATCTCACTTTTTGTTTGTTATACCATTTGCCTCTCACCCACCTGGAAAGGGTGTGTTAGGAGAGAAGGAAGAAGACTCTAATAAGGTTGATCAAGAGTCCGCTAATAAGAATTCCTGTGGAGAGAATTAAGAATGCTGAGATGTTTCTTTCCCTCTGCCCTCAGCCTTTCCTCGATCCTCCCAAACAGTGCATATGAACAGGAAGTTAGGGAATCACTCAGGGAGCTTGATGTGTATGTCAGTGGCAGAATATGAGTGTCCCAGCCAAGGAAGACCTTTTCTGTCTCTTAATCCCCTTCCCCCCATCCTCATCCTCTGTTCAGACCGCAGTCAAAATTTGACAGCCTTTCCTCAACTAAGATGTTCACTTATTTAGTAAATATTTATTGAGCTGGTAGTATGTGCAAAGCACCATATTAGCACATGTATGTCTAGTAGTGAGTTTTTTCCTTAATGTAGTCCTTCATGCAATTTTAGTGTTCTCAAAAAAATTAACACTGGCCTAGATAATTTTCAGATCTGTGAATATAGTTCACAATATGAATATTATACTTCCACTTATGGGAATAAGGTAAGAAAGCAACTGAGTTGAGAAGACAGGGCAGGAATAAGCATGCCAAGGACAGTCTCTTTCGATAGATGGAGAAGTAGAGCAACAGACCAGATAATTCTGTATTGCTCATGTGATCACTTAATTGCTGAATTGTTTATTTTAGCTCTGGATGTTATGATGTAAAAGAGTTCCTTTGCTCATTTGTTTCTTTAGTAAATATGTATTGAACAGGTACTGTGGATGAGGTATTGTGGAAGATATAGGTCTTTCCTGCCCCCAAGAACGGTATAATCTAGTGGAGTCTAGAGATTACATTAGTGCAGATTACTGCAACATTCAGAAGCGTAAGATTAGTGAGATGTGAATGGTATTAGGAACCTTTTATTGCAAATGAGAAAGAACCAATTTGAAACAACTTAGCCAAAGAAGAGATTTATTGGCTCTAATCACTAGAGAGTGCAGGGAATGATACTTCAGGCACAACTACTACCATCAGAACAGGAGCCCTTCCTGCTTGCCATTACTCTGCTCAGCTCATCTCTGTATTAGCTTCATGCACAGGTAGCTTTCTTCTTACAGAAGTAGCTTTAGGCTATGCCACTCTTATAACTAGGACAACCAGACAAAAGAATGCATATGTTTGTTTTTTTTGTTTTTGTTTTTTTGTTTCTGACAGGCCCACTTTGGAGTCTCTGCCCTTTCTGAATCACTCACTTTGCCCAGGGAGATAGACACTGCCCTCGGTTAAACACCTCCCTCTTTGGGAGTAGAGGTGGCAGGCACCAGACAAATTACTGGGAATGTATTGCTCCAAAAGGAAAGGGTGTTCTTTCGCCAGGAGAGGGCAGGAGCGAAAGAACATAAGCAACAACTATATGGCTGTTAGCCGGTTGAGGGACAGGATAGAGAAGAAAGAGACCTTTCTGATGGCTGCAGAAGATGCACTAGAAATAGTGGCAGTAGTACCTGAGCTTCTGAGATTTCAGTAGAGTTTGGTGCAACATAGAGGAAGGTTTCCCCCTTAGGCAGAGGAAGGCATTCCGTGACATTTACAGAGCTAAAATAATAATAATAATAATAATAATAATAATAATAATAATAATAAAAAATTCAAACAATGCCCTATGACTCTCTTTCTCTGTCAGACCTGGCATCTATTGAAGGTAACCCACTCTCTATAATATTTTTCTGTTTCTCCCTTCCCCTTTCCTCCCCTCTGTGATCACCATTCCACTCATACTCTGTCATTTCTATAGCCCTAGAAAAGGTCAGTGGTGACTTCCTGATCTGAAAATCCTGTAACCTTTTTGCAACCCTGTTTGACTTGATATCTCGGCGTGTCTAACACTATGATTCACATCTTCTAGAAAATTTCCCTTGTCTCTTCTTCTGAGGCATGGCTCTCTCCTGGCACTTTCTGCCCCCTTTCTTTCTGAGTCACTGCTGCTGGCTTGTTTATTTCTGATCTCTCCTTAGTGTATCCTCTCCCCAGAGCTCAAGCCTGGTTCTCTTCCCACTGTATATGTTCTTTTTTCTGCTCAGTACCATTTATTCTCATGTCACATACGATCATCTCTACACTCATATGTTCCAGATTTCTGATCCCTCACTTTGTATCCCAAACTCGATGACCCATAAAGATCACAAATTGACTATTTCCCTTATGATATTTTTTTGTATCTGTTCTGTTTTTACTATTCTCACTGCTAGCACTCTAAAATTTAATTTATAATTTATATCTTGCCAACAATCAAGAAAGATTTAATGTTGCCCCAACCCTTATTTAGATCTCAATCCTATATTCTAACCAGCATCCCGGAATAATCTCATATTAGTGATATTAGACATGATAGATGGTGCCCTTGTCCATATTAAATAATCAAGAAGTTAGTATTTCAGCTTTAGTTTGAGTTTTAGATAGAAATGAACACACATTTGTAATGAAATAAGTATATTTTGGGGAAAGTATATATAGAGGTCTGGCAAATAGCCTGGTCTGTGTAATTCACAGAGAAGGCCTATACAGAGAGGTCACTGTGGGTCTATTTTCAAGCCTGTAGCTGCAAATTGGACTTTAGTTTCCAGTGGTATGAATTTTCTTCTTTAGTTTTCTCTGCATGATTATCCTTACATTGCAAATATCAAATAATTCAATATTGGTTACCACATGGCTACCTTTAAGTAAATGTCTATCTGTAGCACTTTCTAGTGACCAAATTAAGGCAAACATAGTTCATTTTTAGTCAAGTGAGTGCTTTTACCAAGTTAACTTCACTGGTTGGCTGCTTTAAGGAGAATGTTTTAAAGGTCCATGTAATATTTTCTTCAGTCCAACTGAGAAGAATTGAAATTTTTCGAATTCATTTTTGTAGAAACCTCACATTTCACTGTGGTCAACTTCTTTGGATAGATAATAAGCCACATTACAAACCAAAGGTATATTTTGGTGCTAAAAGACGTTTATAATATTTCACCCATGTGAAGATAGAAATGAATGAATGTTGAATATTAAGGATTACAGATTTGTCTAAGATATTAAAAATATTTAGTGTTAGTGTTGTTTTATCATCCATGTTGCTTAAGACAAAGGCTTAAGCATCATTTTAACCATCTGAGAATAATCACTTTGATTTATAAACCTTCTATACTTATATAGTAAGTCATAAAATTGATCAGATCATCAAGTTCTAATATTTTACCACCTAACATTCTGTTTGTACATAGACTGGTTTTTATTTTATTTTAATTTTTGAAGCATGATTATAGCCTTATCAAGAAAATTAAAAATGAAATAATTATTACAAAATACCTGGTTATTTTAAGAGATTTAGGAAACACTGTTGAGCAAAAGAGAAGCAAATGAAGTTGTATTCACAAATAACCACTGTTTAATGCATATGGACTGTCCAATATTATATTTTGGAACATAACTCTTTTTTTAAGTTAATAATCAGACCAGACATTTTTTCTGCATGTGTGTATGTATTTTCCCCCTTTAATATATATCATGAATATCCTGGATTTTGCTCAAGTGTAACTTTGTTCCATCAACTCAGGAAGTTATTACTAGGAATAGTATCCTGCCATAAAGATTGCTATAAAAACATGAATTCTCATATTCTCATGCTTTTTGATAAAAGCTAATATTTTTTAAATTAAAATTTTATTATTAATTACAGTTTACATTCACTCTTTGAATTAGTTTCAGGTGTACAACAGCTAACTTTTCAATTATATCTCATTATGATACTTGTCTACTTTTTTGAGTTGCCATTTGTCAAGACTTTTTTCTGGGGCTTCTCATGTGATAAGCACTGTGCTCAGTACTTTATATATATTATTTGGCTCCTCACTACAATTACATAAGCTTCCCAGCAGTATCCATCTTTAATAGACAAGAACCTGAAGTGTAGAGAGACTTATTATTTTGAGCACACCTATAGCACTAGTAATTGGCAAAACCAAAATTCAATTCCAGGCCTTTGGGCTTCAATCTGTGCTGAAAACTAGAGCATTGAATTTTACGTCCCTGTTAAAGATAAAAACTCCTTTCTTGGGTACCAAGCAATGGATAGAACTTGAATAAGAAAAACAGAGACTTTAGCAATGGTAGACTATTTAATAGATTTAGCAATAG